>NC_079166.1:22832629-23510129 GCF_947568905.1 Ostrea edulis
TGACCCTCTTTTATAGTTCTAAAGATATTATGATCAGTTTCAGCAAACCAAATATATTGAACTTATGAAATTACATCTAATTATCTGATGAAAATTATTGATAACCAATTAATCCATATATCATAATGAAAAGGCTTAATTTATCTTTGCAAAAAATATACAAAAATAGGAAAGTGGACAGTTTAAATCTCAATTGACAAGTATTGACCACTAAGGGATTATTGACCGGGATGGTTAAAACCGGTTAAAACCACTGGTTAAAACCGGGGGCGGTTTTAACCGCCCAACCCTGATTTGCATCGACAACAGCACCCAGTTCCATTTTCTACGAACTTACGATCAAAGTACGTGATAAAAAGTCTATAATGTCTTACAAATCTGTATTAATTTTAAAGTTTACCTTCATGCATTTTTACATTAAGAAGTAGCTACTTTAAGTAGGTTTAAATACCTAGGTAGCTATTAATAGCTACGACGTAGAAAGAAATAGTCTTTGGACTGGACCTGATAGAAGGTAATAACTACTGGAAATGTAAATACTATTTAATGTAGTAAGAAAGGCAGATATGTGATATCACGTATTTCAGTAGGTGTCACCAATTTAAAACAAATATACCTGTGTATGTAGGTCACCTATTCCAATACATGATGTCACTAAATTCCAAAGTTACACCTCAGATGAAAAGGAAAGAAATGTATTACTGATGTTTATTTTTGTCATTTATTGTTCAAAATGAAGGTGGCTATTGTGTTGAAGTGTTAAGATTTATGGAATCCAATACTTTTGACAAGCGTTTGATTTAATTATGTCTCCCCTTTCCAAAAGGGGGACATATTATTTTAGTGTGAATTCATCTTTTTCCGTTTCTCATACAAAGTTTGTCTGGGACATAACTTTTTTGTCTATTGACATAGGCCTTTGATATTTGATATACATGTGGGTATACCATAATAAGACAGTGTGCCATGTACATTGTTGATGACCTTTGACCTTGATCCTTTATGTAAAGGTCAATTATAAGAATTATTTGGGCATTTTTGTCCAGCCATAACTTTTTTGTCGTTTTACGTAGGCCTTCGATATTTGGTATGTTGGCAAGTTTAATTTACTATCATATGTTCACAACACTGTTCCTTGTTTGAAGCTCATATGCATAAAGGCGAATGTTATGTACAGTAAGTCTTACTGTGAATTTACAGTCAGTGTGAACGACTCGGCTTCTCAAGTTCATTCGAGGTCTCGGATAGTTGGTTTCAAAACAAATCTGTCAATGATGACGCATCGAGGAAAGAACAATCACTGCTATTGGACCAATATTTAAAGGGGTGGGAATAAAAATAATTTTAGATGGTCACACATGTCTTTACACTAGCGTGTCATTACAATTACATAATCTTTTAGCACGATGCGAAAAGGGAAAATCAATACCAACTAAAACTGTCAATGACGTTGATTTTAAAATTACATGCTGAGGGTTTATTTTATGGTAAAATCAGTAAGAAATTAGGCGTCGCAAAGGCCACGTTATAAAATTGTCAATCATGGGAACTCTTGCACCGAAAATGTCGCCAACGAAGCTCACACCGGATGTACTTTTGTTTATCGAGTATGAAATTAAAAAGAAATCAAGTGTATATTAATAGAGAAATCAGACAAATTTTATTAAGAAGAAATATTTGTACCCCTGACAATGTACCAAAGGTGTCTTTAATATTGTAGAGCTGCGAGAAATTTTTAGGGAAATGACTTTCAAGAAACTGCAAAGAAAATCCAAGAGAAGCATATTTCGTCTGAACACAGGGACTCGTCACGAAATATTTGTCTTTTTGAAATTTGACATCGTCTATTCTATATTTACAAATAAATGTAAATATAGAATAGAGAGGGTCAATTCGTGACAAGTCCCTGTGGTCTGAACACGAACGAAGTGTTGAAAACTTCTTTGCTACTGATTTTATTGCAATTTAGGCCGAGTCAGTTATATATATATATATATATATATATATATATATATATAGAAAGAGAGAGAGAGAGAAAACTCTAAACACTTTGTTAAAATATTTCGACCGTGTTTTCGTGAAGAAGACTGGTAACACGGTCGAAAAATTTCAACAAAGTGTTTAGAGTTTTTTTCTGTATTTTACTTCCAAAAAAAGATACTTTATATATATATATATATATATATATATATCTGCTTTCAGCATTAGGCAGGCACATCCATAAAATCATACTTAGGCAGACATATATAGTCCATGTTTAAACTTCAATATTTTTCATCATGCATTCGATCATTTTGTTTAGCTATCACCCTATTTGTAATTTTCAAATCAATTAAAGATAATATACCAAGAATGAAAGATATACAATTTATGATGTCTGCCTAAGTTTTCAGATATCCGTAGTAATCCTTTGGCAGACATTGTATATAATTTTATACAATTCCATCGTAAGGTAGACAATATATTTTATATGCGCAGTAGGCCTTGGGCAGACATTGTATATTCATATAAATTTATACAATTCCACCAGAAGGTGGACAGTATTTTCCAAATCAGCTGAAGACTTTAGAGAGACGGCATTTAAACTACAATTATGCAAAAACTGCATGCGATTGATTTCCAGCACAGATGAAATACCGGTCAATTTTCCAAACATCTATAACCTTTGTGTGGCTACTGTTTTTTGGGACAACCTATCTTGGAATACGATTTAAGTATTCAAGTTTGCTATCACTGAAATTATACCTGACAATGCATATCCATTCAATTTCCACAAAAAGTTGTAGAACATTTGCCTCTGATAAATCTCTCTATCTATTCAACCAGCTTTTCTGCAGCAATTTTGACTAATTCATAATCTTTACAGAGTCCAACAAATTATCCATAGCAATATTAATTAACTTTGATCATGTTATTTGCATTCATTTAAATAACCATCATCTGCACTGTACACGAATACTGTTATACAAAATAATTACTTTCAAAACAGTACATAAAAGACAATTTAAAAGTTAACTTTAACATGAAATTTATTCATTATATAATTGTTACTTTGCAACAAAAACTGGCATGTCATACAAATCATTTTCAAGTATGGTTGCTGGTCAAATATTAATAAAACATACAGGATTTTCATCCATTTCATGAAAAATTACAAAAGACATATCAATCAGAATTTAATGCATTTCATGAAATAAAAGGCCCACAGGCCTTATTGGGTACATGAGAATTAATTAAAAGTATCACTAGCCCCAAGGATTATGAAATCTTGAGAAAAATTCCTGTTCTGCATACCTAAATTAAATCCTAACATACAAAACAGAATAAAACAAGATGTGTTCATAAAACTTAAATGCCCCGAAAGTGCCTATACAGTCCAGATGATTGATTGTGTATTGTTTAATGTCCCTCTCGAGAATATTTCACCAATAAGGAGACGTTATATATACAACATTAAATAATATGACTACTTTGGACCTGTGTACAGTCAAAACTCTGGGGTTGTGTAAATCACCACGTTGGTATATCCTGTTCTGCTTCTAATAAGCATGGATTTAGTTATTTACCATATCACAATAAAGACAATAGTTGCTACTATAATCTTGGCCTTATCCTGGAAACTAAACCCTTGTCCAGGAAATCATGTATTTTACAATTTTTATTAAGGACTACCACATATTAATTTAGTTTCATGTTAATATCAACCTTTAAACAAGAGGCCCATGAGCCACATCGCTCACCTGAGATATCATATAATTACACATAGGAAATACGGTTTCCCTTATTGTGGCAAAACCTGACAGCCCGGGGGCCATGATTTCAACAAACTTTAATTTGAACTATGTCATAAAGCTTCAAACTTAAATCTGAACTATGTCAGGAAACTTCGATATAAATTTGAACTCTTCTGGCTCAATGGTTCTTGAGAAGAAGATTTTTCCTATATAAATACATATAAAATGTGGTTTCCCCTAGTGTGGCCCCACCCGACCCCCAGCGGCCATGATATGAACAAATTTGAATCTGCATTATGTCAGGAAGCTTCCATGTAAAGTTGAACTCTTCTGGCTCAATGGTTCTTGAGAAGAAGATTTTAAAAGATTTTTCCTATATAAACACATATAAAATATGGTCCCCCTATTGTGGCCCCACCCGACCCCTGGGGGCCATGATTATGAACAACTTGAATCTGCATTATGTCAGGAAGTTTCCATGTAAATTTGAACTATACTGGCACAGTGGTTCATGAGAAGAATATTTTTAAATGACCCCTCCCTATTTTTACACTTTTGTGATTATCTCCCCTTTGAAAAAAACCTGGCCCCTAATTTGAACAATTTTGAATTCCCTTCAACTAAGGATGATTTGCATTAAGTTTGAATGAAATTGGCTTACTGGTTCTGGAGAAGAAGATTTTATAAAAATGTTCAGTGTGTTTTTACTGATTTGCTATTATCTCCCCTTGGATAAGGGGGTTGGCCCTCATTTGAACAATTTTGATTCCCCTTCACCCAAGGATGATTTGTGCCAACATTGGTTAAAATTGGCCCAGTGTTTTTGGAGAAGAAGTTGAAAATGTAAATGTTTAACAGACAGACAGACAGACGAAGGACAAAAAGCGATCAGAAAAGCTCACTTGATCTTTCAGCTCAGGTGAGCTAAAAAGATATTTTATAATTGTGTAACGTAGTTCCACTCTCCTGTGATGTCATAAGATTTCGCAAAGTCAATGATTTGATAAGATTTATGCATGATGGGAACATAAATTTTGTTGAAGTCTTTTTCAATAGTTATTGTAAAATATCTTGTTAACCATAAGATATTTCAAAAGTCACGTATGAGTTTCGAAATACCGAATCCAAGGGTAATAACTCCTTTTTCATTAAATTATTTATCAATTTTTTATGCATAGATATCTTTTACTTTTCACAAACATATTGTATATTTTTTTTTAAGAAACAGTTTCATGAAATTGTTATGAATACCATTATATCGTTTTAACAAGTTTTTGTGTTAATGAAATGTATTTAATGACAATTGTAATTTTCTGACATCAATAACAGGTATATGCGTGTTAATTGATAAATCTTTTTATCAATGCTGCAACATACTTATCTTATCATTTTTATTTGTTACTAAGATAATCATTAATCAAATATAAGATTGAGCCTATAATTCTACAGGGGTGGAATTACCTTAAAGGCATAGGGTCTAAGATATTGGTGAAATGTTGCATGTTCCAAAAAGGTGGCGAAATTTATGATCATATTAACTAGAAAATCACACAAAGTTCTTCAGAATGTTTACAAACACATTGGATAACGATAGTAATTACAAAATAATTCCCTGTTCTCATTTGCCTAAATTGGTACCCTGTTGATTTCGCATCTCTTATGTTTGTGTGTAGCCAACAATCAGCGGGGTACCAGTTTAATATATTGTCCTCCTGACAAAAACTTTAAATAGGGCTAAAACGTCAAAATGACTTAAATTTCAAAGCGCTGCAGCTATAGATAACTCATAATTAATACTACAAATTTGTTTTTTTGGAGTTCTTCTTGCAAAATATTGTGATGTCATTTTTGAGATAAAAGATAGATCCTATGCCTTTAACACATATGCACTATGTATACCAAGTTTGGTCTTACCCCAGAGTCAGAAACCCTACCCCATGGATTACGACATCTACATTTTTAGTAAAGGCCTTCCTCCTCTACCTGACTATGCATACGTTTTTCTTACAAAATGTTCAATTGTTACCTGAATTTACTCAGAAGACAGGTCACCAGAGATTACCTATATGACCTAAAATTCTTATCAAAAACCAAAATTGTAACCAAATAAAAACATTCGGGTAAGACATCAATGTACATTTGAATTACTGGTGCATTACTACCCTAACAAGTATAGCATTGCCTCATTATTATCAAAAATTATATTTCAATACATTTGAAAATGAATACACTATAGGTCCAACAATTATGCCTTAAAGCAGCATCATTAAGTCAAAGAGCACAATATATCATCTCAATAAGACAAAACACAAGAGAACATTCTGAACTCAGATAATATACATATGAATCAAACTGTAGTGGTCTTTATCAACATATTTTCAAAACAATTATATTTAAAGAGAAAATATCATAGGCAGTAATGCTCACATGAGATAGTCATAAACACTAAACGAAAATCCTATAACAATACACAGTTTAACAACAAAGCACTTAGTTCTATTGCATGACATATATTATGAACATGGTAAACCAGGATTTACCTTTTATATGTATACCAAAACCAATGACAGTGTATATTTTGTGATCATTTGAACTACATTTCTCTGAACAAAATTCTAAACAAAACATGTCAACAGAACATACTAGGTTATGAATATTCAAAATGATAATGGATTCGTTTGTACCTTCCAGTTTCAGAACAATTTTTAAATTTGGTAATTATGAAAGGCTTTAAACAAGAGGCCCAAGGGCCACATCACTCACCTGAGTCACCTTAGCTCATATTTAAAGATTTTCCCTATATATTTGTAAGTAAAACTTTGATCCCCCTTGTGACCCCATCCTACCCTGGGGGCCATGATTTTAACAAACTGAAATCTGAAATATATGTCAGAGAGCTTTCATGTAAATATCAGCTTTTCTGGCTCAGTGGTTCTTGAGAAGAAGATTTTCCTTATATGTTCGCATGTAAAACTTTGATCCCCTAATGTGGCCCCATCATACCCCCAGGGGCCATGATTTGAACAAACTTGAATCTGCATTATGTCAGGAAGCTTTCATGTAAATCTAAGCTTTTCTGGTCCAGTGGTTCTTGAGAAGAACAATTTTAAACATTTTTCCTATATATTTGCATGTAAAACTTTGCTCCCCAATTGCGACCCCATCATACCCCAGGGGCCATGATTTGAACAATCTTGAATTTGCATTATGTCAGATAGCTTTCATGTAAATCTCAGCTTTTCTGGCTCAGTAGTTCTTGAGAAGAAGAATTTTAAAGATTTATCCTATATATCAGTATGTAAAACTTTAATCCCCTATTGTGGCCCCATCCAATCCCCCGGGGCCATGATTTGAACAAACTTGAATCTGCACTATATCAGGAAGCTTTCATGTAAATTTCAGCTTTTCTGGTCCAGTGGTTCTTGACAAGAAGATTTTTAAATGACCCCACCCTATTTTTGCATTTTTGTGATTATCTTCCCTTTGAACGGGACATGGCCCTTAATTTGAACAAACTTGAAAGTCCTTCACCCAAGGATGCTTTGTGACAAATTTGGTTGAAATTGGCCAGCGGTTCTTGAGAAGAAGTCGAAAACGTGAAAAGTTTACGACGACGACAGACAACGGACAAATTTTAATCAGAAAAGCTTACTTGAGCTTTTGGCTCAGGTGAGCTAAAACCTGTGTAAAAAATATCATCTGTTTACAGAAATTCCATGATATAAGCACTACATCTGTCATTTATATTCATTGTGTGACCCAACAAAAATGGTTTTATTTTCTTCAGATGTATATTGCTTTTGAAAAAATATAGGGTCCTTGGGGTAATTTATCAAAAATGTATACATGTGTTGGAGATTTAATTTGCCTGAAAAATCACAAAAGACTAGATTTATCAAGATATTGGACTAAGCAGTAAGCACTTTTAAAGTGTAAACTAACCAACATTTGAATTTCCAATTTTCTATATTCACAAGAATCGATCCCGAGGCCACCAGAATGGATGGGTATCATAGCTCCTGTGTCCAAACATACTGAAGATTTCATAAATTTCCAGAAATGTTCTCCCTCCTTTGTTCTTGTCTTTGCCAGAGGTCTTTCTTCCTGTAATAGTATATACATGTACTACATTTATCACACCTAAGTGTCTGTACAATATGCTTAGCACTTTCAAAAAGATGACTTTCCCGAAATCTGAATTCAATTGATATAACTACATTACATAATCTATACATGTATGTTATTAAAAGGTAAATATGGGATATCAGAACTAGAAAATTTTGGAACTCTTCAGAAAAAGAAGTTACGAAAATTATACGTCACTTGGGAAACTCTTGTATACAAATTAGTGAAGGCTAAAGACAACTCATTTCTGATATAAAAATATATGCCTGGTTTAAAAATTATTTTTCAGAATGTTGCAAGTGAATGTCCTTGTACTAAAACATGAGTTATTGGATTAAATTTCTGATGTTTGGTAGCAGAGATAAACACAAAAGAAAAAGTATATTTCCTACACCGTATGCACTTGTATGGATATTTACTTTATAAGATTTTCTTGAGTTATAACAACCAACCGTTATGAAATGATATAATAAATCACAATAAATTATTTATAAATATATCTCCAGTTAAATTATCACATACAATATTAAAGTTTGTTATTAGTACATGCAAAGATCGATTCATTAGCTGGTCACTTGATATAGTAGCGGTGAATAGTACTGGAAATGTAAGGCTAGATTGATTTCAACTCATGAACAGAAGAATACACCCCCCCCCTCCCTTGAACTGTGACTAAATACATTGGTATCATGTCACAAAGGGTGCAACGATTAACCAAGACACGGTATGTCACTGTAATATTATGCAACGGTTTGATTCACAATATTAAAAATATTTTACACTATACCGCATTTTGGTATTCTCTATCTGGATTAATTTGAACTGTCCAATTTGGCTTTAAGATTACATGTATGTTGTAACAAGAGTACCACCAATGGTTCATAATATGCCCGTGAAAAGCTAATATAAGGTGTTTCCTTACATTATGATTTGTAGAACATGGTTTCAAGTAGTATCAACAATCAATGTCAGGGTGTGACATACTTTCTTTGCATCATAAAAACAGATCAATCATGTACTCTCTATGTAATATTTTCATTTGGCATAAGGTGTATGTGTACCAAGTTTGATGGTACCAGCTCCAATGGTTTAGGGCTGAAACAATTAATCGCGGTTCACTCCAACCGCGATTCACGGCATTCGGTTCAATTTTCGGTTCAACATCTCCAAATTTCGATTCGGTCCATGTTTACATTTTTTTCCGGAAATAAAGAATTCAACACGGATTTGGTTTTTTACCTTACAATTTAATACAACAAAAATGGCGGACGCTAACTCTGGAATCGTGATTCCGGCAAATCTAAGGTCCCCTGTATGGAAGCATTTTGGTTTTAAAGAGAACGGAACTGCGGCAGTATGTAGAATTTGTTTCACAGAAATAAATTACCAATGCTCTTGGATATTTTATAGCAAGTGATATAATAAAGACCATATTCCGTTGTTCAAAACGATGAATTTCAGGGGGGAAATGAAATAAAAACATGAAAGTTGTGTATTTTTTATTGTTTATTAGAGTTTTTGACAACTATTGAATTGAATCGAAAATAATCGAATTGTGGCCTAAGAATCGAAAATTGAACCGAACCGTGAGGTACCTGAATCGTTTCAGCCCTACAATGGTTCAGTCTTTATCCTGCTACTACTATCTTGACCTTTGATCTTGAGAAACAATCGACATTCTCCACTTGGCAAAAGGTGTATGTGTACCAAGTTTGACAGTCTTAGCCCCAACAGTTCAGTTTGTATACTGCCTACAAGGTTTTCCTACTAAGTGATACTGTGAACTTGACCTTGAAAAACAATAGACATCTTCTCATCATGGTGATCGAATGTACTAAGTTGCAATATCCTGGAGTTTATGGTTTGGTCTGTATCCTGCCCACAAAGTTTTCCTACTTAGTGATACTACGACCTTAACCTTTGATTTCTGACCTTGAAAAATGTTAGGCATCTTCCTCTCATTATGATCAAATGTACCAAGTTGCAAAATCCTAGATGTTACGGTTCAGTATGTATCTTGCCCAAAAGGTCTGGACAGACAAATGGACGATGGTTACCATAATACACCCTGTCCAAATAAAGATGGTTTCCGGAAATGGAAAAATGTGGTGCCAGTGAATTATTTCTCACCCTGTGAACCATTAATCCCAAATACGGGAGCATTTTGGACATGCAGTTGTAACAGTAAGGTGCAATTAAATGATACCAAAACCAGTGTCATTGTTCATTAGTTATCATTCATATTGATACACTTGTAGCATGTTAAAAGTATCGTGATACGTATTGTATTGCCAAGCCGTATCAAGAGGCAAGCGTATCGTTGCACTCCTACATGTTACCATGTTTAATACCAGTATTGAATATTAGTATAATAGTTTGATCTTTCACAGTTCATACAGTTGTCTCATATAGTTTTTTTTTAAGGAATTAAATAATCTTATTCAAAACTGTATAATTTTCAGACCTCTCTCACCGAGTACAGAAAAATACTAGTATGATTAACAGATTTCATTCATATTTTTAAGGCTTTCCACCTTTCTGTGGAAAGTCCTATTGTTATTGTTCTGTTTATTATTTTCCTACTGTCAACATTTTTTTTCGTCTCCAGACTTATTGAAAACTTTAAAGTTCATGATATTGCACTTCTTGAGAAACGAATACATTTCAACCTGCGTCATGGAACTTTGACCCCTTACGGAGTTATTTGACCTTTGGCAGAAATCATTGTTATCGCTACTACTTTTTAACCGTAAATGATAGGAGGATGAAACCTTTACAGGTCAATTAGTAGAATCGAAGAACTTTAAGGTATTACATGCATAATGAGCTGTATGCAGGATTCAAAAATCAAGTTTCTTTTCATAAATGACATATCAAAGTACATCAATTGTGAAAGTTTCATGAGTTTTCATCCACAGGAATTTGAGATATATCAAATAATAGATCAGCGGCTTAAAAGACGAAAAGAAGCAAATGGTACATGTAAAAAATCTATATTATGAGAATTAAAAATGAAAAAAGACATCAATGTGACTGTGATAAAGCTTAGAAACCATAAAAGACTGAATTGATACATCAATTTTACTGAAACAATAGAGTAAATCCTGTAAAAATGGTTGAAATTGATATACTACCGAGAAAAAGCATATACAGATTGAAAATGCCATGTCATATTTTTTTCCTTAAAAATCTTTGTTAACTGAAGGAAACCAAATTAAATGAGTATAAAAATTCAATGAGTATTTGTACTTGATAAAAAAGTAAGAAAATGAAAAATTTATCCACAGAAAAGAGAGAAATTCAGTTTTCCATAAGCCTACCCCCTTATTTTTTTCCTCTGCGGACATTACTAAAAGCATAAAAAATGTATTTTTGCTCATTTTTAACTAAAACCTAACACATATTTATGAATTAAACTTAATAATTGATTAATTGCAATTTCTTGTGGCTAATGTTTCCTTCAAAGCAATGACCTTGACAAATTTAAATTGACCTTCATCACATAACGGTGCCAATTTAGAGCTTTTGATTTAATAAAAAATAAAAAATTATGTAAAATTTATGGTTTTAAAGTCTTAACCACATAGAGATGATATAGTTCAATAATGTTTATATTTCCTTAACCCTGTAATTAATCTTAAAAAAAACCACATAATTGTATCTATCAATTAAAATGGCCTTGAATTAATTTTGCAGGAGCCACGGCCAAAAAAAATATCTCATGGATTTCTTCAATGCAGAAAACATCTTGTATAACCAAGTTGTGTAGTTTACACATGTAAATATGAATATATTTGCATTCCATAAATAAATACTGTACATGCAGTTTTATTTCAAAGATTGACCCTGACATGACCGGAAAAGAACTCTCTACTTTCAGCTTATCTCCGAGTGCAATTTGCAACCAATTAAATAATAATTACATAATAATAAATATAATAACAACATATGATGAAATTATAATCATGATTCTTGATATTGCATGAATTATACAAGCTCAGCAAAAACATCTCAAATTAACTACATGCATATCAAAATTGGTATGAACATTGACTTTGACACAACTCTCTGTGTGAATTAGATAATTTGATGTGTGAGCAAAAATAAATATTTCTGAAGTGTCATAGTATTCATGAAATAATTCCCAAGAGGCATGTTCAACTATTAAACAAATCTACAAATACATAATTTTAAGAATCACTTTAAAGCTTGAACAAGTTTGGGAATCACTTCCTCTAGTGTTTTTTTTGTATTTGTAACACGGGGCTGTCCATCACTGTTTTTACAAACAAACGTATTATAAAGCCCATCTTCCCCATCTCGTTGAAAATTTTTTCTGAGATGAGAGATATTAAATCCTGAACCTGCAATTTTTTCAGCTATAGTGATCCTGAAAACTCCTTTTCCAATAAGAGGATGTAGTGAAGGCAAGTTGGATGCTTTCATCTTGTTGTACTTTAGCTGGTTGCAAACTGCGCTTGGTGGAAAACTGAAAGTAGAAAGTTCCTTTTCGGTCATCTTTGAGTGTGAAACAAGGTCCACAAGTATATTCACATCCTCTTCAGCATCATGTGCTCCATACGTAGCATTCAAAAGGGATTTAGCAAGTTCTTCCTGTTTGTAAGATGATAAACGGGGGTATTTTTTCTTGAAGACGGCCAAGCTATCGATGAGTCCTATTACACAATCCATGAATCTGCCCACACTACCGATACTGCTCAATGCAGACAGGAACACAGGGTAATCAAACGTCTTTCCATTGTGGGCAACTAGAAACACATGCGGATACTGGGCTAGCCAATCGCATAACTTGGTAACAGCAGAACTCAAGGTCTTTGGTTCCACATGTTTTCCACGAACAGTCATTGTGCCACTGTTGTTGTACACAATCCCTGTGATATCTTGGGCTGCAGATGATATAGGCATTTTTGGAATGACGTAAGCAGAAAAGCTGTCATTGGTTCCAATGGTCTTGGCAGCAATCTGGGTAATATGAGGCATCCTTCCTCCTCGAACTGTAATCCAAAAAAATAAAATTGCTATTTTGACGACAAACTCGAATAACAAGATGAACTCACAAACTGCAAAGAAATTTAGATTTGCAATAATTGATCCTCTGAATTATTTCTTATTTTGAAAAACAAACTTGTATACAAGAGAAAATGCACTATTTTTTTCCCTGTGTGGCGCAGCGGTTAGAGTGGCAGCGTAAGATCAGATCCTTATGTCATGGGTTTGAATCCCGGTGTGGGATGTGGGGACCGGTCCTCGGATGAGACCACATAAACCGAGGTTCCGTGTCGCAGCAGGTGCGGCACGTAATAGAACCCTCACTGCTAAGCCATAAGTGCTAAGCATAGGTCTAAATTTGCAGCCCTGTCACCGGTAATGGTGACAGCCGCCAGATAGATGAAAAATTGCTCAGGCGGCTATAAACAATCAAACAAACAAACAAACAAACCTAGATCAGTCGTCTCCAAATCAAATGCGACAAATGTAGAATTCTCAGGGATTGAAACAGCTTTAAAATTCCCACTGGGCACTGCCTCTGGCAACTGTTCCACATCTAGATTTGAATCAAGTGCTATATCTAAAAGAAAAAAGGGATTATTTTGATATTGTCTGACAAGCATGATTGCACAGAAAATTTCAACCAATGGCATTCATCCATTGTATATAAAAATGTCAAAAAATGAATTGAAAAGTAATTTGTGACTAAATATACCAGACTGATATGATGCACCCTCTAATACTTCATTTGCTCCTTGTGTTATGACACGTTCCTGTTTCAGGATCAAGCGCCGTCGCTTTGTAGAGGGCAGCTTTGACTTTTCTTGTGAGTGCTTGCGGCGCTTCATCTGATCATCAGCATAAGCTTTGGTGAATTTCCCTGGTGAAATTCCTGCATCTTGGTTGACCTTCAATTATACATGTGTACAAATAAACACAAGATATACTATAACAGATTAAACATAAGTATAAAATAATGCAGTTGTTTTATCTACATTATGACTTGGGTGCAATAAAATTTTGCTGAAATATTTGTATCTATAATTACAAACATGCTAAAGAGATAAAAAATAAATTTGAATAAGTGTACTTACATGATTTCCCAAGATGTCTCAAAATGCTAAAAACAAGAATAAAACAAAACTCATGAACAACATGCTTTCACAGTAATGAAAGAAAATATAACAAAACTCAAACATCAACAAAATAATGAAAAATTAAATTATGTAAGACAAGAAAAATCATAGTCCTGTTTCTGATTTCCTAGCCATACTTACAAAAAAAAAAATGCTTTTTGCACTACCATTTTATGGCCTCAATTTTTGAAGCATTTTTTTCCTGACCAATAGTAATTGACTTTTTGTGGAGGAACAGAAAGCAGAGGACTTGACTATAATTATGGTCCAACACAAAAGATTGAACATATAGTTACCTTTGTGATATACTCTCTTCCCTCATTTATGAAAGCTGTTGTTGCAGCTACTCTGAAATCAAGAGCCTCTGAATTCCCATAATGTAGGGACTTTGGAACTCTAAGAGTGACCTCTCGATTCACATGCTCGCATTGTTGACTTGAACCTAATTCAGCAAACTGTTCCGAATTGGCGATGACTGTCGAGAAAATCTCATCAAGTTTAAATCTCATCTCGTCATCCTTTAGAGCTGTTTTGTATGGTAAACTCTTATGGCTGTATGCCTGATCAGGACTTCGCTTAAATCCACAGAATTTCGAGTCACACAAACTATGGTCACCAAACTGGTGAGGAACTATTGCCCGTAAATTCTCCTCCAGTCCTTTCGCATCTCCCTGATTTTTAGCAAATGCATATTTGAAACATTTCTGTAAATGCATGATCACACTTTTACTCAGTTTCTTGACAGCAAACAACTTCTTCGTAATGTTTTTCACCACATGCTGACCGTCAACAGGAGTTAATGCCCCCTTATGTTTTGCAATTTCTACCTAAAAAATTGACGACTCCTAAAGTATTCGTCGTAGAGAGACGGAACACACTGGAATGGGTTGTGTGACCTTGACCTTGAAAAGTAGGTCAAGGGTCAAAGATCATCCAGAATGGCGAGAAAATGGCACTTTTTATACTCTCTTTCCCTCTTCAGATAGCATCGAAATATCACATGGGTCAGCAAGGAATTCTCGATTGGTCTCGATATCATGAATTACAACTCTAAAACTTTGACCACACTGCGAATGTTGGCGACTCGCATCGAAAACCCTGTTATCGCTACTCCTACTAGACCGAAAGTCGTGGAGACGCGAGACCTTCCCCGACGAATTCACAATAAAACACTCTCGCACAGAGAAGTTGACACAGGGAAACCGAGAACCCTGAAGCACGGTTCTCGCCCCGAAAGTCTCTGACGTTGTCATTCGAACCCACAACTTTTTCACGGATCTAGATAGAGACGCGGGACCACTTGTGCGAAGCCCCGTGACCTCTCTGACTTTCAAAATGAGGTCAAGGTCAATCTTTCCCTCTCATGGAGTTTTCAAGGTTTGACCTTGAAAGTGGGTCAAGGTCAAAGGTCAAGGCCACACATCAAGGGGCCAGTCTTCACGAGCAAGGCAAACCCACACATCACGCCTATCGTCCCAAAGGAAGAAATCCCCCACCCTTCAAGTGATCTGTATGTTAGATCAGCTGTTTACACCATTTTGACTGGTCACATGCCCAACAACAGGATTCTAGCTAATCTGATCTACACATACACATCTGACCTACACCCATTTTCTCCATTTCTTGACTGTCTTGTAAATCAAATATTTCCATTTGCATTCATGAAAAAACATGTACCAGATTCCATTAATGTCTGCCTGCATCAACATAAAGACTAAGTGAAGTTGTTGTTTTTTTATGATAATGATGATGCAACTTTACTTGACAATTGAACTCCTTGACATTCCATCCCGACTGTCATTGTAAACAAATAAACACTTACCTGCAGGGTCAGATGGGATGCAGTATTCCTATTCTCCGTTCAGATCCTACACTCAGAAACTTTATCTAATTCACCAGCCGCCATTTTGTTTGGGGTTCTTTTTCACAGCCTAAATCCATATGCATGCCTCCTTGGGTGAAATGACTGAAAGACATTGTCTCCGTGAATTAGAACACATAGGATGAGCAATTAAAAACTGTATATCAAATTCCACAATCCATAACACACATGGTAAAATCCAGTGCACAGACTCCTACCATCTTCTCAACATGAGGCTCATAATCCCAGCATGCATGAGCAGAGTGTCAGCACTACATGTGTAATCTCTGAAAATGTCACTTCCGCTTTCTTTACACCTCCAAATATCATATCTAACAGGTCTAAAGTCACCCCCAAACACCTGCACAAGTCCTATTACACTTTTACCCGATATGTGCCGGCTATCCAACACCCACACCCCTTTTTTTCAAATATTTGACCGGTACTATCGTGCGAAACCAAGGCCTCAATCTCCAACACTTCAACACTCAAGGCGGCAAATTTGAATTTCTTTTCTATCCAAATCAAATTGTTTAGCATTTGAACACTACTGAAAAACCGGTAGAAGGTGGGAAGCCCTCTAATTGTTCGTGAACAATTAGGATCACTAGTTATTGATATTTTCCTTTTGCGATTAATGAATTTGAAATGTGGAATTAATTAAAAGATTATTTACGCAACCCCAGCCTCGATCTATTCAGATGTCCTACTTTTACAGCCTTTCCATTGGAACACATCCCAATCTTGATCAATACAAAGACATAACAATATAAAAATTAATTTCTTTCACACTTATGCATCAAACGATATGAAACTTGAACTCAATATGTAGTTACTGCACTACAAGTTTCAATGAATTCTCGCAAGCATTATGCAAAAATATCTGGAAAACCAATGGGACAGACTGATTGACAGAGAGGAAACCTAAAATCCACTTTCGTTTTATAAACCGGTAGGGGACTAATAACTGGAATTAGTCTTTGAACTTTATATGGTTATTTTCCTTGATTTTTTTAATTTTTAAAATATTTCATTTCAAGCAGTCTGCTGTGATGTAATGGTGATATGTGATATATAACCTTAGATGTAAATTATGTTCCCTACCTGTTCTGCCTCTAACTCTTCCATTTCAACTAATGATGTTCATGATTGTTCCTCCTAGAAACAAAATTTTACACATACATGTACATAATGCATTATACAGGTTTTAAAACAGTAATGTTACAATGATAAGCAAGAGCCTTGGCTACAATCTCCTAAAACATACAAGATTTAATCAAAAGTTATTTTAGTTTTTGTCTCTGTGTCATATTCTCCACTTTATCTTATATGTTACCCCTCTTAGGAGGACCTCATTTTATTTTGTATGTATATATGTTACCCCACTTAGGAGGACAATATACACTTGCACACATACAATTACAGACCACTTTCTTAATATCATCAACCTATTTTTTCAATGCCATATTTTTCATTTTCCAAAACATACATGCTTATAATATACAGTATAATTTGTCCAAACCGGCCTCTGAGTACTCCGGCGCTCTGTCAATTCCGGCCATAAAATATAGTCCCTAACATTTCTTTAACAAATCCTTTATCAATAATTCCCTGTACTCCGGATACTGCATATTCTGTATATCGGACGGCTTACACAGTCCCAACTGCTATCAATTAACTTTAATTATCCTATGTAAACCGGCCACTGGATAATACACCACTCTAATTGTCACGGTCAATCGCATTCTGTGTGCAAGAGGACCCAATTGCTCGTAATTAACTCTAATTATCCTGTTTAAACCAGCCGCTCCATGATGACCTCTTACATGTACCCGTCGGTGCGACTTCTTGTCACGGTCGATCGCACGCGGTATGCACAAGGGGTGTCTTGAGGGGAATCTCAGGTAAGTAAAAGTGTGAAACTGGCGGTGAATCGTAATCAGTTTAAAATAAAACCTGGTTTTGGGGGTATACTGTTTTCAATTATGGCGAAACGAAAAATAATTATGTTCCTGGATAATGCAACTGTGCACCGTAATTTGAAATTAACTAATGTCAAGCTTCCATTTTTCCATGCCAACACAACCTCAAAATTGCAACCCTTAGATCTCGGGATTATCCGCGCCATGAAAGCTCGCTACAGAAAGTACCTTATGCGCCGACTTTTGACAGGCATCGAAAACTCTTCATGCGCATCTGAACTTGTAAAGAAAATTTCATTGTTAGATTCAGCTCACTGGATTTCAAAGTCTTGGAATGAAACAAAATGTTCAACAATTCAGTCATGCTTTTCAAAGGCTGGGTTTCCCCTTGTGGACCCCTCGGAACTCTCTGACGAGTCGGACACTGACGATATACCGTTAGCTCAACTCGCCATGTCTAGTAGATCACTCGGTATTACAGATCTAGCAGCTTCAGTCTCACAAATTGAGACATGTGAAAGTGATATTCCCATTGAAGACATCTACGAGGAAAACTGGGAAAGACAAATTCTAGAGGAGCATAAACAGGACAAACTTAGTGATGACGATGATCTAGACGAAATCAATAATTTACCGAAAGAAGAGAAGTGCGCGAATTATTCCGAGGTTTTAAACTGTTTATTAAAGATTGAAAATTTTGCAAAAGAACACGACATGGCTACCTCATCCTGATACAAGATTTGAAATCTCTTAGGGAAAACAAAATAATTTTATCAAAAACAAAATCAAATCAAACAACACTGGACTCTTTTTTCAAGAAATGAACTAGTTTTGTATGTCTGAGTGAATATCTGTTTAAATTAGAATGTATATCTATATAAAAAATTAAACATTCATATATAGAATTACAGTATATGTTTTGCATTTTAGATTATTTTACGATACAATAAAACGTTAGCAGTCAATAGATCCGTTGACATAGACAGTGAATACAAGGGAAATAACTCTCATACTTGTCAACATTCTGCAATCCGGACTCTTGTGTAAACCGGCCAATTTCTTTGGAACCACACATAGCCGGTTTAGACAGTTTATACTGTATATGCATATATACATGTATATACATTTTCTACTTTAGGTAGACTTGTCATTGATCCCCAATTGTCACTTCTGATTTATTTCATAGAGACCGTTGCAATGTGATGGTGAGGTATAATCTTAGATAAAAAATTATGTTCCCTACCTGTTCTGCCTCTAACTCTTCCGTTTCCACAAATGATGTGCAGGATTGTTCCTCCTAGAGACAAAATTTTACAAATCAAACACATACTTGTACATAATGCATACCACAGGTTTTAACACAGTAATGTTGCAATGATATGCAAGAGTTTTGGCTACAATCCCCCAAAACACACACGATTTAAAGTCCTTTTTGTCTTTGTCTCCATGTCATATTCTCCATTTTATTTTACATGTATATATGTTACCCCTCTTAGGAGGACAATATACATTTGTACACACACATGTACACAGATGCTGTTTGTGCCCTTAGTACTTTCAACATTGTCACTTTTTCTTAGCCAATAATTTTTTTTAATTTATCAACATTTTATTTGTGAATTCCATTTCAATCATCTACCAAAACATATCCAAGCATCTGCATTTTCCATTTTTGGAGGTCCGGCTATGTACATGTGTGTGTTTGTTAACTATTATAAAACGGTTTTTTTTTTAAATTAATTTTTCTGCAAGTACACGCATACTTTAGACAAGATTTTATGTAAAACACACACTAGGAAAACATAAAGTCAGCAATCACAACCTGAACACGGAACAAGAAATCAGTGGAATGTATACCTGCATACTGCATGTTTAATACCATTTATGCAGATTCAAGGTAGCTCTACCCTTATGCGACTTATCAATATTAATGGTTGAAAGTGGAAACACTGTATTAATTTCCACTCGGTATAGTTTGATTTTATTAATAACCAAAGCAAATGTATGTGTTGCCACCTTTTAGAAGTATAGGTCAACATCAAAAAACCACACATTTTCATAAAGCAGAGTAATAAAATATGAGAAAAATGTGTTAAAATGACAAATTTTTAATGTCAACAGTATAGAAAAACAGTTTATTTATAAATATTTGACCTATTGAGTGCCCCTACCACCCCTAAAAAAAACCCAGGGCCTTTTTTCAACTCTCAAAAATTAAGCCCCCCCCCCCCCCCCCCCCCCCGAAATACAGTACTACTCACCTTTCTGATAACAGAGTTTTTGTTTTTAATCTTTCTAGCAATCTCTTGGTTCCGCACTGAATTTCATAATACATGGTATCTCTAGTTCACCAATACCGGTATCTTAGGAGTAGTGATAGTTTCCATTTACAATGCATTTCAAAGCCGCCCCCCCCCCCCCCCCCCCCCCCAATGTTGTTAAAAAGAATGCTACAACTTTACTTATTTTTCGAGGCACGTGTCCAACTACTGCACCGTCCTTTACAACAGCAATCGCATATTTATGCATAGGATTGTTGATTTCTATTTTTTAAGAGTTTCTCCCTGGAATGGATCCCAGATTATACATGAAATCTCCTAAATTATATTCATACTCGGCCATAGTTGTGCTGCGAAAGTGAAACCGAAAGTTTAGTAAATCGTACGTGGTATTAGTCTATGACACAAACGGTTTCAAGTGAAATTGAAAGTAATAGCTACTACTGTATATTTTAATGTAGACAAGAATGGATTAATTATTAGTGTTAGAAGAAATGAAATAAAATTTATGTGTATATTTAATGGGAATATTTCAGCATAGAGTACTAAATAACCACCATCCCTCCAATTTTCTAAGCACCCGGGGTGCTCAATAGGACGAATATGGTACGTATAAACTGTTAGTTGATATTAGGGGAATCTTTGTATAATAGACACACAGTAGAGGAATTCCAGCATAGGAGTTATCGCCCTTTACCAACTGGGCTATGGGTGAGCAGCCCGATTGACTGCTGCTGGATATTGTACATGTGTTTTCTATCCTGAAGCCTTCACAAGGACAAAAAATAAAAACAAACAACTTGTTGGATAAAAACCAATCACAAATTATGGAAGATCTTTTTTAAACATTTTTATCTACTCCTACAGTTTTTATTCAAATGTTGCTGAAATCTTTCTACTTTCCTTTACTATGTTTATCCAACATAATATGTAAACAATAATAAGCTTCAAGAAATAGTATAGCAAATAAGAAATGAAATGTGCCTTCTTTTTTTTAAATGAATCCATTTAATTCATGAAAAGAAAATCTTTAAAAACAGATAAAATTTCTTTGAATTCTAATTATAACAAGAAAAAATTAAAACAGTTCATAATTTCATATGACTGTGATAGCATCAGTTATCTGATCCAATATTTCAAAGATTGCACATGGAATTTTTTAAAGGCAGATTTTGAACAGTCATGGACACAATGATTTTGGGATGGTTACATGCACATATCTATACCTCAGGATGTTCCTAATGTAATTTGAGATGCTAATTCATATTTCTTCTGCTATTTGTTTCAAATCGACAGTATATGATTAATCAAAATGTAAATGATCACAGGTCGACCCTTACAGTATATGACAAGTCATTTTACCATGTTTACAAGGAAGTTAAAAGGCACACACAAAAAAACCCATCGTGACATCGTTTCAAATATTTGAAAACCTTTCTAGTTCAACAGGGATTTAAAGTAGATAAAATAAACAAATCAGTGGACCATTAAACCCTTAGAACTCTAGTCTAATTAAGCCTACATCTCCACTGGATTTAGAGTGCATTTTAATGCAACCCATATTTCTATACTTCTTTCTAAATCTAGGTAATTTATTATAAGAATACTAAATAGTTCATGATATCCATAATATAATCAATAAATAGATTATTATAGGTCATGTTTTGATTGCATTTTGTATCACTCTAGAATAAATATATAATTTATTATATCATTCACTAAAAACCCATGCATGTACCCAGTGTTAAAATAAATCAGAATGGTATATTTTAATCATTTACTATCTATTATCAATTATAGAAACTCAATATGCTTACCATTGTATTTTGAAATGTGTCCAACAGAAAAGCCACTTTTGTACAGATCAGTCTTAACCCAATCGATACTTTCCTCCTCTAAAACAATAAAAAATGTGTACATGCATTCATTTTGGATGCAAAAAAAATAAATGTCATAAATTCTTATTACACGATTTGTTTTATTTCATATATCTCTAAGAGCAATAATTACTCCTACTCCTTGAAGATTAATTGTATATTGTTTAATGCCCCTCTCAATAATTTTTCACTCATATGGAGACATGCATCACCATTGCCGGTAAAGGGCTGCAGTATTTAAAGGCCTATGCTTGGTGCTTACGGCCTTTGAGCTTTAACGTGCCACACCTGCTGTGACACCTGTTTTTGCGAACTTGTCTGAAGGACCCATTTAGTCAACTCTTACGACAAGCAAGGGGTACTGAGGACCTATTCTAACCCGGTTTTCCACAGGAGTTATGAAAAAGATGACAGATGTCATGTAATTGGCACGTTTGGCAAGAGATACATCAATTTTTATGTCCCAGAATTAAACAATTTTTCCACAGCTATATCACAGAAGAAATTATCAAGAACTAAATATTTCAGTAGAAAGTTATAGAAAAGCATATGCAGTCACAGGAACCATATAGGCGATTCAAAATTGAATCAGTGGGACAAGATATTTTTAAAACGTGGATAAATTAGTATTATGTGGTAATGAAACATTTAGCTAAGATTCCTAAAACATGAAAATGAAAAACGTAAAAAGGGACAAAATAAATTGGTGAAAAATACATGTAGTTATATCTTTCGAATTTCCTCCATTGTTTACAATAGTGCAATATCTTTGAAAGAGGCGCCTATGACAAGAACCAGTCATTTTGTCTGTAGTAATAATAGTAGGGAACATAATGGGGTGGTATACTATAGACCCTACTATTATTATTGCAGACAAAACTACCGGTTCCTGAGGTGCAATACGTACACAATCAAAATAAGGACAATGCACATTGCATTGCAAACTGCACGGCGTCTCCTGCATTGTGTCGCTAAGTGTAGGGCATAATGACGACACATTTTCGGGATTCTCTATATCCTAGAAAATCTTTATATCAGTGCTAAAACATAGTAAACGACAAATATTGTCCTAGTCATGTGTCATCGCGTGAAGAGACTCGGAGACGGTAGACCCCTCTTTCGCTGCCCACTGAAGAAAACAAACGCGGCCCGGTTACTCGTACTCGTGGGGGAAATTGTAATATCCTAAAACCTAACAATATATACTTTGCGAGAAATGTGCCTTGAAATCATTTTTGAAACCAAAATAAGAAAAACTAGACACGATCTCGTTGCGTGCAACGAGTAGGTCTTCCGTCCGATTTGTTGATGCACTCGGAGTAAAAAAAAAAAAAAAAAAGACAAATGAGTCCCAATTTAGTTTCCGACTTTAAGACACTTTAGATATAATCAATTTTTCATATCATAAGCTTCTGAAGCTAAGTTGCGGTGAAATTCGTTTGAAATTCGACTCTCCCGGCGAGCCATATGGCCCGCGGGCCTATTTCTTGATGTCATTTGTTAGCCCTCTATAGACTCAACAACTTTAGTTCTATATGTTTTTACAAAATATTTACCTGTAAAAAGTTATTGAGATCGACCGATATCGACAAAAAATCGACTCTACAGGCGAGCCATTAGGACCATAGGCCTATTTCTTGATATCAATCGATAGATCTCGATAAACTGATCAACTTTTGTTCAATATGTCCTTACAAAATATTTACCAGTTACAAGTTTTTGAAATCGACTGATATCGACAAAAATCGACTCTACAGGCGAGCCATGAGGCCCACAGACCCATTTTTTGATATTGATCGATAGGTTATGACACATTGAACAACTTTTGTTCAATAATGCTTTTCAAAAAATATGTCGTTTTAAAGATATGAGGCGTCAAATAATTACGATTTTGGCCCTTAAAATCTCTAATTACGTAACATATGACCTACTTTTTGATTTGATAAGATCAAGCTCGTTGAGATGAACATTTCCGCTTCTACAACTTATTATAAAATATTAATAGTTTCTGAGATATTCTCAAAAACATTTGGCCCCTTCTGAACCCCTAATTTAAAGGGCCAGCCCGTTTTGCTTGATATCGTAAGAAAGGCCTTGTCATTTTAAACATTTTTTGCTCAACAAGTATTTAGAAATTCTTTACCGTTCTCGAGTTATCTCTACAAGAAATATTTAGGGGCCAAACTGTAGCTCCCTAACGGGGCCACATAGGGAAAAAACGAAATGTACATATTGTTTAGATTATCATTCTGAACAACTTTTGTTCAATAATGCTTTTCAAAATATTTGTCGTTTTAAAGATATGAGGCGTCAATTATTTATGATTTTGGCCCTTAAAATCCCTTATTACGTAACATATGACCTACTTTTTGATTTGATAAGAACAAGCTCGTTTAGATGAACATTTCCGCTTCAATGACTTATTACAAAATAGTAATAGTTTCTGAGATATTCTCATAAACCTTTGGACCCTTCTGGGCCCCTAATTTAAAGGGTCAGCCCCTTTTGCTTGATATCGTAAGAAAGGTCATGACATTTCAAACATTTTTTGTTCAACAAGTATTTAGAAATTCTTTACCGTTCTCGAGTTATTTCTAGAAGTAATTTTTAGGGGCCAAACTGTAGCTCCCTAACGGGGCCACATAGGGTGAAAACGAAATATGCATATTGTTCAGATCATCATTCTGAACAACTTTTGTTCTTTATTGCTTTTCAAAATATTTGTCGTTTTCGAGATACAAGGGGTAAAAAATTTATGGTTTTGGCCCTTAAAATCCCTTATTACGTAACATATGACCTAAATTTTTATATGAATAGATTTGGATTGTTGAGATGAACATTTTTTGTTCTTTGACTTATACCAAAATATTAACGATTTTTGAGATATTTGATCTAGACTTTGAGTCCTTCTAAATCCCTAATTTAAGGGGCTAGCCCCTAAATCTTGATATTTTCGAAAAGATCTCGTAAATGTGCACAACTTTTGTTCTACATGTCTTAACAAAATATTTGCAAGAAAAAAGATATTGGAGATCAAAGGTCAAAAATCGCCGACATCGGCGAAAAATTTTGGCATCCATTTTTTCAGGTCCAGGCGAGCGTTTAGGCAAATCGCCTCCGGTAAAATCGAATCCCCCACAAATGTTCTAAAATGTTTACTCTATCTTGTGTAGAAATTTCAAGACTCTAGCTTCAAAACTAACGGAGGAGATGTGTGGACAACAAGGCCCTTCAAAAAGTCACTAAAAGAGAGATAACTCCTGACCGGAAGTGACGTCAAGCACGAAATTTTGCAAGCAAAGTCTCGTCACCAAAAGACATCTTTCCTGAAAATTTCGTGAAAATCGATCGAGAAATGGCTGAGAAAAACGCGTGTACTACCAAGGAAAATAATAATAATAATAATAATAATGAAGAAGAACGCGAACAATAATAGTAAGGTCTTCCGCAGGAGACGGAAGACCTTAATTTACTTACACGTGACAACATCTTCGCAGACGTTGGATCCCTTCCGGATGTCTCCGAAGGTTCCCGAAGTTCATTTCCGTAACATGACAGCAAAACAGAACGCAACAAAAAAATCACGGTGTTGGAAAATTCAAAATTTTTAAATACCATCTTTAAAAATATTAATCTAAATAATCTGACACCTAGTGGTTCAGAATAAGGAAAAAATTCAAACGAAATTTAAATATATTTCCGCTTTCGTTTGTGATGCCCATTTGAAAAATGTCTACACAAGTCGTGAAACGTATATTGCCAAAATAATACACGCTAGTTTTTAACAACTCTAGAATTTACACTTTTATGAATAAAATGAAATCTTTTTGCCCGAAATGTAAAGTTTAGATTCTAAATTTAAGGAAAGAAAACACATTTTACTCAAAAGTTAAGTACATAATTTCATTTTACAAGTAGAAAATTGGGCAGACTTAAAAACGTCAGCCTAATTTTTACGTCTGCCTAACGCTGGTCTATAAATATTTTGCTATATATATATTGACGAAGCGAGTGTCACGTTCGTATTACGGGTAATCGCAATCATGGACATACCATAGGAGCTTGAAATTTTATCCATAAAGTTTATAAAATGTACTTGATTGACCATAGCTCAAGGCTTGGTCAATCAAGTACATTTTATTAACTTTATTGATAAAATTTCAAACTCCTATGGACATACAGTTAGGGGTGGACCAGTGATATAGGTTCAAAGGTACGCCAGTATCGCAACATTAACAATCGACCTTTGCTGTGGTTTATTATGACGTTATAGAAGGCGAGTCTAATGCTAACGAAATGCTGAATTTCTTTAATAATGTGTTACATGTACAGGAGAGGGGTGGTTTGGGGAATTTAGTTTTTGCTAGAATTCACAGAACTTGCCGTTGTTCATTCAATTCACAGTATCTAGCGATGGTTACTTCCGAATTTCTTACGAAAATGTGGGTATATATAACAGTAAAAGACATCAAAGCATGCCATGTGTTGAAAATAAATGTTTTCTCGAAGTAGAATATCTATTGATCTTATTACTTAATCTGACAAATCATTTTAGGGGTGAGATCAAATGTTCAATGCACAGGGACTAAGCCCGTTTTGGGCCCGAACTCTGTTATGGTATCACAGAGTTCGGGCCCAAAACGGGCTTAGCCCCTGTGGTTCAACGTTAGAGAAATCTGAGTTCGCATAGTTCTCACCAAGGCCCCCCCTCCCCCCCCCCCCCCCTACAAAACTAAATTTGAAGTATGTTGAAACTAATCGATTAACAAGTAAAACAAATGAAAGTGTACATTGAAACTATTAAACGTTTATTAAAATGTATTATTATGTGCTTTTAAAGTCAGTTGTCTTTTTCCCCCACTAACGTGTAATCGATGTCGGATGACAGAAACTTACGAGTTTTTACCTCCTCTTCCCCCTAACTATTTGAATTTAGAAATATTTCCGACATCGATCTTTTCCAATGCTTTGCAAGATTTCGAAAATATCCTCTGAGAGATTTATTTTAAAACAACGATATGGAAACTGCGAATGTGAAAGAAACAACAAAACAAAAGCATTGTTCTTAAACGGACAAAATCGCCCATAGAAACATGTACTGAAATTTCTGATCACTTAAAACTGACAAGTATCTACAGGAATTTAAGGGAGTAACCTTTCAATTTTTATTGGGATATAGAGGCAACTGCGGATCCTGCCTTTTCCCGCAGCATTTTCGATCCCGTCATTTTTTTTTTTTCAATATTCAGCAGTATTTGAATTCTGGGATATTGCTATCCTGCCTTTTCTTTACATATCGGAGCTTGCCTTTTTCACCCTGTATCCCCCCTCCCATATCTATTGATACTGCGAAGGATTATAAGTATAACACGGGTTATTCCTGTTTAAAAGATAAAATTTATAAGGTATCTGATTAAAGTTAAATATCTTCTAAAGTTTACGAGATATCTTGTATCTTTTATAAGACATCTTATATATTTTTCTTTATAAGATATCCCATCACGTTTATACCTGTAGATATCTTAGTATATATAAGATAAACTTTTTATTAACGTAATCTCAAATCTCCGTTGTCAAATCAAAACCGATAGTGAATCCCACGCTACGTACGGTGCAATTTACACGGAAATCAAATAGTGAAGCTTACACTTGTTAGGCACGAGATAATATAATGCCAAATACTTGGGACCGCCTACCTATAATTTAATCGACCTATCAAAAGCGCTCTTTAAAATCACTCGGGGACTTTCCAATGAACTATCTGGAGCACGTCATGTACTTGCCGATATGTCTCGTTCACACTTACTGTAAATCCACAGTAATTTTCCACTTTAAAGATGATCTCCCAAAAAAACTATTGAAAATGGAAGGGGAGACATCAGTTTTAGTGTGCTATAACAATTCTTCCTTGGTGACTAAGGTCTGTATTTGACTTCTTTGATGCTCGTCTATTTCATCTTTTCATTAATGTGATGCAGTTATGAACATCATGCATATGAATCTTGATAGATATACATGTAGTATGTGTATTTTAATGCAATGAATTAATTTTGCATATTATTTTTTTTTAGTTGAACTTAATTAATTTTCTTGCAAATATAATCATGTTTTTTATAAGGCTCAAATATCAACAAAATTAAAGACTTAGTAGTTACCATATGAAACCCAATTTATTTAAAGGTTGAGTTAAAATCAATATCAGTATTGTAAAAAAAAAATCTTTACGAGTTTCTGTGTTGTATGAATTAAGAGGAAATAGTTTGCTGGTACTCAACAAAATCAGTTATTATACATTGGATGTTTTCTTTGATTATCTATTATGAAGTTACATTTTAAATAGATACAGGCAGTATGATCCTATCGGTACTGTGCACTTGCACATGCATTCTTTATATATAGTCTAAAATAGCAATGAATTATCCAGCAAACTGTTTTCTCTTTTTCAGGT
Source organism: Ostrea edulis (assembly GCF_947568905.1). NCBI lineage: Eukaryota > Metazoa > Mollusca > Bivalvia > Ostreida > Ostreidae > Ostrea > Ostrea edulis. The sequence continues at coordinate 22,861,022 of NC_079166.1, forward strand.
TGTCTCTGAGAAAGTAATTTGCTAACATCATAACATTACTCTCATCATGGATCATCTGATGGACGTGGAAATTATGGAGAAGGCTGCCGATGCAGAGTCGGCCCTGAAACAAATCAAAGAGTGCATCAAGTTCAAGGACAGCAAAGGGCTAAAAACTGTAATACTGGAACACAAACTTAGGGACCAGTCTGTGTTTTGGGAGATCGCATCAGAACTGACCGCAAGTCTGACCGAAGAGAACTTGGAGCAGTCCGAGTATTTCTTTGAGACTTGTCAGAGATGTATGAACTACATCATTGAAAATGGCAACCCGAAGGAGCTGTTGCTAGCCGTTTTAGAACAGGCAGATTCTTTCAAGGATGACCAAAAATTTAAGTGCATTTTAGAGAGTGTGCAAAAGATATTGTTGAAGTTGCCCAGTAAACGTCATCATTCATTGGATATCACCTTGGAAACTCTTTCAGCTCATATTGAGGCTATCCCAGAACCCAAGGATCACAACTTGGACAAAGAGGAGAGAAAATTGCTGGAAATGGATTCGTCCGTCCTGAGAGCAACTGATGTAGTTCTGTGTTACCTTGAGTTTTTAGGTCCATTTGTTGAAGAAGTTTCTATGAAAAATCCAGAAGTCACTTTCTCTAGAACTAATCCACAAGTGCAACTTCTGATCAAGTATTTGATGAAGCTTCTGGCACACCCACTGTATCATTTGGATATGACATTCAGACCGAAGGAACAAGAAGAAAAAGAAAAGTCCTACAGCAGAGTATGTGCAGAGAGACTGATTGATCACCTAGCTCAGCTTTGTCCAAACTTCTTTGCAATGATTGAAGAAGAAACTGCGAAAAGGAGCTTGAAAGTCGATGAGTTGTCGGATGATGGGAAAGACGATGAAGAAGAAATGGAAGAGGATGCTACTGATAAGGTGAAAAATTGGAAGGAGGATAATCTAATCCCTGAGAGAAGCCTAGCATGTTTGTCATATTTAGTCCGGGCTGAGGGTCTCGGTGCTGATAACATGCCTTGTGTATACAGCCACAAGTTCACGCTGAGGTTTCATCTGCCTGTCATCAAGGCATTCTTGGAAGATAAACATTCTGTTGTCAAACTGAAAGGAGTTCTTATAGAAAAACTGATGTTTGTCATTCCACCATTTTCCTTTAAACACCATGAACTGGACAATGACCACTACAAGGAGATACTGAATTTACTGATTTCAACCATGACATTTTGTGAAAGTAAGGAGATCCGCAAATCATGTGTTCCACTGTATTCTGCTTTTTTCGGTATGTTTACTCTACAAGGTAGACATCGTTTGTATGAGATTGTGTTCAACACTTGTAAGCATTCGGGAGTGGTGGGTCACACGTTGAGTCTGTACAAAGAACAAGTGGATGTGGTGCTGAAAAAACATGGGGATTATGAGAATCTTTTCCTAGGAAAAAACCTTATCAGAGTTTTCAAACTTGTGTCTACCATCCCTGATGGCGCCACAACCGCTCTGCTGCAAAATTCCGACAGAATTCTCTCAGTGTTGAATTTTATTCGCTATCTCATTCTAAGGGATAACCCTGCTTCAAATTTAACCGGTTTCTGGGATCTGTATCCTACGCTGGATAAAGAATTTTTCGATCCTCTCCGGCAAGCCATAGTGTTGTCAAAAAGCCAATACAATCTTGATTTAGGAGATGTTCGAAAAGGACTTCCTTTACCTACGGAGAATACCGAGTTCAATGTGAATGTTGGAGGAGAGACTTTAGGGGCCGTCTCAAGAGAGCAGCAGATTCAGGTTATCGAGTCTGCACTCAACACTTTTGATATGATGGACAGTATACTTAGTCGAATTATAGAACTAGCAGACGGTCAGAAAAGACTAGTGAAGGAAAATCAAGGCTGATGAGAATAGTGAAACCGTGAAGCATACATAACTATTTCTAAGATGATATGAGGACAAATTGTATGCCTATTGTATAACCTGATTATTTTGCAAAATTAATTCTGTATTTTGTGTCAAACAGTTCAATTTCTACACTAGCTGAATAAACCTTTGAAAGTGATACTTCAGTTATTGTGATGAATTTAGGGAAGTGTAGGTTCCATAACTGGTGTGAGTTAGTAAATCAGTTTTTCTCAAATTTGAGTTTGTATTCTTAAAAATAATAATTCAGACTTGTTGAGTGTTTGCAAAAACTGGTTACTTATGAGCACTTGTCATAGGACCTGTTCCTCACATTTTACACGTTATCTCTAATGAAATATACGTTTACGTGCAATATATGTATATAGTGCTCTCGATAATCTGTCAAAATAAAATGTATGAGAAAAAAGTTCAAAGATTGAAAAATTAAAAACAACCAATCAGAATTGTTCCAGGTGTTTCATAAGATGTTTAACCAAAAAAGAACAACTGTTCTGGAGTGACAAAACAAATTGATAATGGAAAAAATTAGAATAAGATGACATTCAGTATAAATCAATACAGATCAAGTTACAATGCGTCAAGAGCAATCTCATTATTGGGTGTTCGAAGTAGTCGGACTATGACATGATGACATAGTATACATGTATGATGAGAGTGTAACAGGAAGGGAAAAAATACCTGACCGGGATTCGAACCTTGGCCTGCTGAATCTCTAGTTAGGTGCTCTACCAACTGAGTTATCTGGTCACCAGTGATCGAATCCGGCTGACTGCAACATTCCTTCCTCCTAAATATCTTCACACATTGAAGACATCAATCCAGGATATTTATCCCCTGGCAGGAATTTTAACCTCCCAGTTCCAGGAGCAGGTCTTTGGCTTTCATTTTGCTTATATATGGTTACGACTTCATCATTCTTGTAGGTTAATGTATTTTTTGAAATTATATTTTTGATATTTTATGATTTCCGAAATTTATTTTTTGATATATAGTTTTGGTTACATATGTCTACGATGTACTTCTCTATCAATTTTAGGAAGTTAAATTTTTTTTCTGAAAGTGTACTTCCGTCAATCATTTCTTGGAAGTAATGCACCACCAATATGGTAAACCAATCCTTACAATCATACCAACTCCATTGACCAATCAAATTGCTTTATCTTCCCATTTATCCTAGTTTTCCTGGGTAGACGGACAGAAAGTCACAAAGTCACTAGAAATCACAAATCAAATTAAAACAAGATGTGTTTGTGAAACACAAATGCTCCCGATAATGGTCATTTCTGAAGACGGCCAAGGTCACAAGGACAAATATCTTGGTACCAGTAGAAAGATCTTATCACAAGAAATGCTCTTGTGCAATATGAAAGCTCTAATATTTAACATTTCGAAGTTATGACCAATGCCAATTTTTTTAAAAATAGGTCAAATGTCAAGGTCAAAAGGTTTAGTACCAACAGAAAGGTCTTGCCTTAAGGAATACTCATGTGAAATTTCAAAGCTCTAGCACTTGCTGTTCAAAAGTTATTAGCAAGGTTAAAGTTTCAGACAGAATTACAGAATGACAGACAGGACAAAAACAATATGCCACCCCCCCCCCCTTCGTCGATCACGGGGGCATAAAATCCCACTTGGGTACTGGCCAAGAAGTAGATCAAGAATATCAAGTTAGGAGTTGCACTTAGAAACTGAGATATCGACACATAACTCGCATGACAATTCAAGATCTAAATCGTATTGCCCTCTAGCTCTCACTCTCAGAAATGAGTGTAAATGCACCCTCTTCCTCCTGAATAAAGGAAGTGCGGTTGAATCATCTGGCATATTTCAATGTTTATGGTTATCCTAAACTGAAACTCAGAAATATTTTTGCATTGTGATTTTGTGCATAATTTGAGATTGCAGAACCTGGCTTAAGCACATTATCAGAATAAAGATGATATTTATAGATTTTACAAATTATATAAAATATTTACATCATACCCATATTTTTACAGCTCTGAGCAGATATAGCAGACAAGCTTTAAGGCAGATGTGCACAGGGGACAAAGATCAAACAGGAAGTACGTTTGTAGATTCAGAATCTTCTGGGAACAGCAGTGGGAGGAACCAGTTTAATACCCACGGCAGCAATCAGCAGGAAGGATTCTCAAATGAAGAGTAAGTGTATATTCTGCCTCAATAAGGACTCTCAGATCAGCGTTTGAAAGTTTATTTTAACAGACAGTTAACCATCAATGTGACATGTGCACACAATTACACGTGGTGCTCGTTCACCGTTGTGTGGAGTCATACACAGTTTGTCAGCGTAAATGTGGTAAAAAGCTACAATGAATAAAAAAAAAACACCAAATTAAGTTTTTGACAAATACTGCTTTCCATACAAAAATTTCTCAAACCTGAATCCGTGTACTACAATACTTGACATACAACAAATCCCATTTCCACATCACTAATCAAATGGCTCATGAACATTAATTACCAATTCAATTCACTAAATTCATATATCAAGACAATTACAGTTAATAATCATCGGCTACAGAAGATGACATGAACAGCGCACCATACTTTAAGCACATGGCAAAAATATAAACTCAGATTATGCACAATTGCATTCATGAGCATAGCCGACAGTATAGATACAGGTAATTGACAATGTAATTAACAGAATAATCAAGTGTAAAATGATCATAACTACTTACACCGTGGATTACAAACGTTCAGACCGGTTTAGTTTCCGAGAACTTTTGCCTGACAGTATGGCGGCACAAACATACCAAGATAAGTCGTACGTATAAACATTCATATTCAATTCAAGTCTAATTGACGTAAATGTAAAACAATAATATTCTTGACATGGAAATTAGCAAACAACAGACAGAATAAGTGTATGAACTTTCTTACTATATGTATTTATATGATATGATGAAATATTGAACGTGATATGACGATTAAATCTTTTTTAAAACACGGAGAATTCATCTTAATGGACACACAAAGAAAGGTAAGCATCTCACTTCCTTATGGAGTTGAAAATAAACAGATGATGTTGAAAATCATAAAATAGCTTAAAGTAAGAACTGATCAAGATGATATAGTTCTGATATATATACGATTCTCATGGTAACCAAGTACCCAGTGACTTAATTTCTGTCCCTAGTTATTTTATTTATATGGGGATACCTTTATAGAATACTGATTAACCAGTGACTTAATTTCTGTCCTTAGTTATTTTATTTATATGGGGAGCCTTTATAGAATACTGATTAACCAGTGACTTAATTTCTGTCCCTAGTTATTTTATTTATATGGGGAACCTTTATAGAATACTGATTAACCAGTGACTTAATTTCTATCCCTAGTTATTTTATTTATATAGGGATGCCTTTATAGAATACATTTGTATGAACAAGTGTACTATGCAAAAAGAAGCTCAGGTGTGCTACAGCAAAAGGCACAGGTGTACAGTTGTCTCCATCACAAGGGCAATATTTGTGTCATAGTCCTATTATCACCGCAGAAAACCAAGACGATACAGCACAATACAACCTGAGGTAATATAGCATGGTTTAGATTGTCAATCTATAGGGTTAATTTTTCAGATCTCAGACTACTGAGGAATACTCCAGTCAGATAGAGGAGGAGGAGGTACCGGAGGAGACTGAGGAAGAGTTCCAAACCAAGCAGGCCATTCTGAAGGCTTCGCTTCCATTTGTACATCAGTATGGATGGACCAAGAAAGCCATTGTTGCAGGTTTGTGAACATATTGTATCTCTGGTCCAGGTTTGAGGGTCAAGATAGTATGGGTAAAGGATTTAGGGGCCTCTTTCTCACCCCCAGTCAGTGGGTATAAGAAACAGAGAACAATCCCATGGAGACTCAATACTTTTAAGTGCTATTTAGCTTATCCAATGTTTTCTCATGGATGCCTGTCTATGCACAGTCAGATTTTCAACTTTTCCCCCATAGAAACCAATTTCATCCAAACTTGCCATAAAGGACCATTAGGTAAAAGTGTTCAAGTTATTTCAAATGCAGGGATGGACAAGAAAAGGTGCAAATAAGTTGAGTTGCTTAGACAAATCTTCATTTCAAGAACCGTTGAACTAGAATTGTCAAGACTTGTATCAAAGTTTCTTTATTTAAGGAAAAATCAAGTTTTTTCATATGATGAGTTGAAGGCCAGGTTAGTGCAGCAAGCTGGGTTCATATTTATGCATAAGAGCAATTAGAAGTTTTCAATTATCTTCTCTACAGCCAATATACTCTGCGAATACAATATGTAAATTTTTTATGTGAGCTTTTCTATGTAATGTAGATTTTAATTTATTTTCACGTTAAGATGGCCGAGTGTAGCAAGGACAACAAAAGGCATTCCAAGTTTCATATAGGACTATATATAGAAAACAATTCTTAAAATATTTTGTTTTTAAGAAGCATCATGGTGCAATGTATGTGATAGTTGATATAAAAACATTCCCATTTGGTATAAATTTGATAAGTTTGTATATGTGATGCCCCCCCCCCCCCCCCCCAAACGGGTAAGGGTATGGTCACTAAAAGAGATTAGAGTATTACATATCTGCTTTTTGGAATCAAAGAAAACCTTCTTTAGAATCACAATTTAAGCATCCTCATGTTGTGTACATGTAGGTGTAGGTATTAGTTTTTTCCCGCTATTGCGGGTGTTTTTCAAACATTTGAATCATATGTCTGTATGAAATGGGTGGCTCTGGTGAACATTATGGCCAGCTCTTGTTTTAAGTTTGGTAAAGAGCAGCAAATGGAAATTAAACGTATATAATTACAATGTTATTTATTACAATTGTTTTGATTGGACAAAATAAATCTAAACGAGAATTTACACATCAATAAATCCAAAAACGCTATGTATACATACGCGCCGGAAAACAAATAACATAGTGCGGGAAAACTATTCAGATAATTGAAATTGAAAATACAGGGAACGAATTGGAATTATAAGAATCAAACATTCTTTTTGAAGAATTTATCTATGTGTAAACCCTGGACATTTTACTCAAAAACTTAACATAAAAGTGCTTCACACTTTTATTCAGTTACAGTGTTTGTTTGACATTTAAGGTGCTGAAACCATTGGATATCCCTCAGTGGTTCATGGAATGTTCCCTCGCGGTGGTGCTGAATTAGTGTTCTATTTTTATGAAGAGTGTAATGCAGAGCTAACATCTAAAATGGAACAGAAATTAGAAGAGCTGAAAGTAAAGGAAGAGTAAGAAATTTCTATTTTTAGCGTTTCATATGATCAAGCTTTTTACAGCATCTGATTTTCTTTCTGGTGTAAGCATTTTACATTTTCATCTTCTCTTGGCAAGTACCATGAAATATGAAGGTAACAAACAGTGATCATTCTCATAACTCCTATAAGAAATGCAAAATAGATAGTTGGGCAAACACCGACCCCTTGATATACCAGAGGTGGTATCATGTGCCTAGGAGAAGTAAGCATGTAGTAATCTACATGTGAATTTGACAAGGGACTGCCTGAAATTAATATTTAATATAGTACAGTAATAAAATACTGTACAACAGGTATTTTTTGTGGGTCAAAAATTTGGTGATTTGCTGGCTTAAAGGTATGCTAATGATTTTAGCGGAATCAATTTTGGCGGACAGGAAAGAGAATACTAAGTTGCAATTTGGTGATTTGAATTTTGGCAGAAAGCTATCCAAATGCTAAAATAAGCCAAATTTATCACTCACGGAAAAAACCCGCTATACGGTAGTATGTACACACGGTGCTTATCATTTAACTTCCAGTAGCTGTAATTTGTGACAAAGCATCATTAAGTAAAATAATTCAAATTTATTCAAATGTCATGCCCACTGTGCACTGGCAGATTAATTTAAAAAATATTTGATATCAAGAGGGGCTGCATCCTAGTAATTCCGCTGTTTATGATGTGCTTTTATTTTACTTGTTGATTATATGTGTGAAGAGTTTTGGAATTGAATTTTTACATTTTAGGAAACTAAAGACCGGGACAATTATCCATGATGCCATAGAATCCCGAGTAAGAATGATTATACCATACATTGATAAATGGCCACAGGTAAGCGACAATAAGTTGGTAATCTCGTTACCAGAGTCTTCTCAGTCCCTGGGTCATCTCAGTCCCTGGGTCATCTCGTTCTTTGGGTCAGTATAGGCTGGATGATATCATACTGAAAATACATGGAATTTATCGGACAACACAATCTGTAGCTTATACATGAAGTATGACTTATTTTGTTTGGTATTTTGTAAGTAATTAGGACATACTAAGAGTTTAATGTGTATGTCTATAATGTTATGTGTTACAGGCTATGTCCATACAGACACTGCCACAGAATGCTGTACAGTCGTGGACAAACTTAAGTCGGGTGGTGGACGATATATGGTACTACGCCGGTGATAAATCTAATGATGTAGGTATCTTTAACGGAACAACAAAAACTGCTGTATATCATTTCAAATTGGGCAGTAATCTTACATGGTTATATTACTGTGTAAGCAGGTAAATGTTATTGATGTCGTGATTTTTCAGTTCATTGACAAATAAGTCTTTAAATGACGTGTAACGATAAGTCTTGACGCAGTGGGAAAACAGGTTTAAAAAATTTGGCTACTAAATTTTTGAGGTGCCAATTTAAAAAGTACAAGACGTGAAATGTGCACAGAAAAAGTTGTGCTATAGATGAACGGTTCTTATGAGGGATGGATCTGAAGTCTTCTGGTCTATCTAGTTCTTCCAAGTGAGCTGTAGTTTTTCAATTTTCTTGGTTAATGTCTCTGTCACAGAAGCGTTTCTTTCTCCCTCTTTTTTGTGATTTTCAACTTGATGTGTAGGTTTGATTTACTTGTAAGCAATAGCGATTGTTATCCGAAGGATCACTAAAACTTTTGGGAATATTTGATATGTTTGTGCTACAATTTTCGATATGAGTAAACAGATGTTTTCGCTTTTTAATCAAGATTGCAATGTACTTCATTTGGTTATTACATGTACATGTATTTCTGAATGCAGACGACAAATGTACTTGTATATATCACCAAAAATACTATGGGTACATAAAAACTAAGATAGCATACAAAAATCTCATTTCCATTTAATGTAGAATCATTTTAATTCGTGGGGGCCAATGTTCATTGGTAAGCAAAATTCTGCTGGTTCGTGGGGACGTAATTTCGTGGGTAAGCGATATTATGTCACTAGAAGAGATAACGTTACTTGATTTAAATAATGTTCGAGGACACGTAAATTTATGGGTAAGCGTGGCCCATGAAATCCACGAACATCAATCCCCCATGAACAATGATGATTCCGCAGTACTGCACATAACATAATTAGTAAACTGTTTCGCATTGTGTGACAGCTCTGCACGAGGTAACAAATGATAATGCATGTTGAATGTACATGCTGTAGATTGTATACTGAGTAAATTTTGTACTTTTAAATTACAATAAAATTGAATTTGAAAAAATTGAAGCATCTATACATACAAATGTATAATACATACAAATTTGAATATATGTAATTTGTTGACAGTTTAATAGGTACAGTAAGAGACTCTCGTTAGCTGCTGTTTACAAGAGCACTGAAATCTACATGATTCAGGACCAGTCCGAGGATTACGCGGACACATGGCTATTCCTGGAAAACAGACTGGAGGATGTGGTCAAAGCTGGACATCTGGCCAGAAATGTAAGCATCAGTAGTCTGTGTTAGTGTGGATTGCTTCTTTGATATATAAAAATTCAAAGTGGTTTTGTACAAAATTATGCTTTCATTTTTTACAAGAATTAAATTTGTGCATTAATGAAATACATATGAAGTTTTATTTGTTCATAACAATATGTATCATACCCTCCAGATTTAGTGAAATATCATGTATACTGAGTTGAAAATAACTGTCCCTATAAGTGAGATGTATTTGTGGAGACAAATTTCATTGAATGCCAACTGTAGATAAACAGTTAAATCTCCGGTTCATTTAGCCAACTATAGATAAATAGTTAAATCGCCAGTTCGTTTAGCCAACTATAGATAGACAATTAAATCACTGGTTCATTAGTCAACTATAGATGGACAATTAAATCACTGGTTCATTTAGTCAACCATAGATAGACAATTAAATCACTGGTTCTCTGGGATTTAAATGTGGGCTGTTCAGCATTTGTTTTAAATTAAAGAAACTATTCTTTTACAAATCTAGGTATGTATAATCTATGTAATATAACTGACTAGAATTTGATGGCTTGGTACTGTAGATGTGAGGGTGAGGGTAGTAAGCATGTCTACAGGGAGTGTATAAGATAATTATGCAAAACATGTACCACAGGCACTTGTTTCTGTAAATAACTTATGACCTCTGTATACTAATAATTGTTAGTATACAGAGGTCATAAGTTATTTACAGAAACAAGTGCCTGTGGTATGTATGGATAAAATGACAGTACAAATAAATTCATTCTGTACAGTGTTTCATTGAGAATTTCACGATGATCAGTGATACAGTCTATACCTTACGTTTCAGATTCAGGAGACCGGCTCTGTGATATCGGAGGGTGCTTTAGGGATGTGTCTACTGGTGGGTAATATTTATTTCATCAATATGTTACTTTAATCATTTGTAGTGTCCTGCATTGAAGTTATAGTTCTATGGTAGCCCTATATTATTCAATATTTACATTTACAATGTTCTTGCCTTTGATATTGTAATGATCATATTTCCTCTCATGAACGCACTGCAGTTTTAACAATGAATGTATGAATATGAATGAATATAGTATGTCTATTTTAACAGCTTGGAATTCTGACAGAAATCAAAGGAGAATGTAAAAATAACAAATAAATCTATGTTTTGAAAATACATTGGGGTGTGCAATGCTTCATGCCACCATGTGTGCCAGCGTATGACATCACAGTTTGTACATGTACCCTTATTTATTTTCAAATCTGAAATTTATTTCTTCATTATCTGTCCTTCTAAGAGTCTGTCTGCCTGTCCATCTATCAGTCCATCCATGGAGTGTCAGTTCTGCTCTGATGTGCATGCGATTTTTTTCTAAGAAGCACATGTTCAATGGGAATTGCTTATTATTTTGAACGATTTTTTTATTTGTAGTTCTCCCATGGGAAACCGGGTTAGAATAGGTCCTCAGTACCCCTTGCTTGTTGTAGGAGGCGACTAAATGGGGCGGTCCTTTGGATGAGACCTCAAGAACTGAGGCTCCTTATTACAGCAGGTGTAGCACGATAAAGAACCCTCCCTGCTCAAAGGCCGTAATCACAGAGCATTGGCCTAATACCACCTTCACACTTATGGATTTTTCTTACGAGTCCTTACGGATCTCCGACTCGTAGTCAATCACAAGCATTCGTAATTCACTCGTCAGTATCCGTTAATAACTCGTCACAACTCGCACACACTAGTAAGGATTTGTGAAAGTAGGGGCAAATTTTTTGACATGTCAAAAAAAAATTCACGATTGTCCACGGATTTCATTTTCCGTAAATAACCCGTAAATACCTTGTAACAATCTGTAAGTATCGTAAACTGGTCGCAAGAACACGTAAACTGCTCGTAAGAATCCGTAAAACACTCGTAAAAAGCTTTTTTACGAATCTTTTCGGTTAGTTTATGATATGTTACGGATAGTTTACGAGTTGTTTACGGATTATTACAAATGCCTAAGTGATATTTACGATTTCATTCACGTCGGGTTACAATCGCTTTACGTATAGACACGATTACTTTACGAGTATTACTTAAACTTTACGATTAAGGAAAGGTATAAAAGACGCAAAATCTGACAGTTTCTTTCAGTTGTTATCAAGACATCAAAGAAGTTACGCATCTTGCATACAATATACATACATGCTGTAACAAGTAATGTCAGTTGTCGAATGATGATACAAAGCCAATTGCGAACACTTTTGAGTCAAAAACGTAAACAATCGTAACTAACTCCTAACTATTCATAACAACACGTTATTAACACGTTAAGAGGTTGTGATTTACACGTAAAAGCTAAGCTAAATCGTAAATTTCCATTATATACTCATAACAATCCCTAAAAAGCTCGTAAAATGTCATAAATTGCTCGTATTTATCCGTGTTCACTCGGAACAAATCGTAAATGTGTGCCTAAATGCTTCACAAGAACTTGTAATAAACCGTAAATGGCCCGTAAATACTCTTAAAACTTTCTTAAATAGCTCTTTAAAGTGATTAAATCGTAACAATCCGAGTACTTTTACGGATTTGTGGAATACATAAGGATTCGTAAGAAAAATCCGTGAGTGTGAAGGTACCATAAATTTTGGAGCTCTTCACCGGCAATGGTGATGTCTCCATATGAGGGAAATATTCTTAAGCGGGATGTTAAACAATATAGAATCAATCAATATTTGTAGTCCACGAGTTATGGCACTTTAATTATCAAATTCACTGTGAATTTTTATATATTTTGTAATTAATGAAGATGTTTATGAAATCGTGTAGAATTTTCAAGCAATGTGACAATTTTAACACCTCCCCGTTTTGCACTTGACATAATATCGGGGTATGTGGTACGTGCTTAACATACTGTGAACTTGGTGAAAATTGAATACTGTTGTCCGATAGAGCTCTTACCTTGGGTTTTCAAATTCTTCTTTTATTGGACTTCAATGAAATTTGATAAACTTGCTTACAGTCACGTATTCTTCATTTTATTTTCAGTCATAAAGTGAACAGTGCTTCAATCAAGCAATCATTCACGGAATGTACTAATGTTAGTTAGATCTAGTGTGTGATGTGATTTATTTTAGGGGTCATATTAAACACTGTGGTTACTATATCACCATAAGGTCATTTGAACTGCATCAATGGTAAGACATGGAATCAGAAATTACTAGAATGACCACCCTGTAATGGTCAGTTTCTTTCTGACCAGGCTGTAGTCAATTTAACTGATCGTGAAGACCCCCTTTTTTCTTTTGTAGACAAGAAATATTCTTGGAATGAACAACAGATGACAGCGTTTAAAGAGATGCTAGAATACATGCAGATTGTTTTTCTTTTGACACTGTGTGAAAACTTAATGCTTTTCTTCACCATATGATGTACTATGTATTAAGATATATTTGATCTGTTTATTGATTTGTTTTGATATATGTACAAATAAATTGTGTACCTGAAAATTTAATCTTGAATTCAGTAAATCAGAAAAGATAGAAATACTTGAATTAAAAAAGTTAATCAGATGGGGGGTAATGTTAGAGATATGGGTAATTATGTTGTTATTAGAGAAGTAATGTTATGAGATATGGGTAATTATGTTGTTATTAGAGAGGTAATGTTATGAGATATGGGTAATTATGTTGTTATTAGAGAGGTAATGTTATGAGGTATGGGTAAGTATGTTGTTATTAGAGAGGTAATGTTATGAGATATGGGTAATTATGTTGTTATTAGAGAGGTAATGTTATGAGGTATGGGTAATTATGTTGTTATTAGAGAGGTAATGTAATGAGGTATGGGTAATTATGTTGTTTTTAGAGAGGTAATGTTATGAGATATTGGTAATTATGTTGTTATTAGAGAGGTAATGTTATGAGGTATGGGTAATTATGTTGTTATTAGAGAGGTAATGTTATGAGGTATTGGTAATTATGTTATTATTAGAGAGGTAATGTTATGAGATATTGGTAATTATGTTGTTAGTAGAGAGGTAATGTTATGAGGTATGGGTGATTATGTTGTTATTAGAGAGGTAATGTTATGAGATATGTGTAATTATGTTGTTAGAGTGGTAATGCTATGATATATGGGTAAGTATGTTATTAGAGAGGTAAGTATGTTGTTATTAGAGAGGTAATGTTATGAGGTATGAGTAATTGTTGTTATTAGAGAGGTAATGTTATGAGGTATGGGTAAGTGTGTTATTAGAGAGGTAATGTTTTGAGGTATGGGCAATTATGTTGTTATTAGAGAGGTAATGTTATGAGGTATGGGTAATTATGTTGTTATTAGAGAGGTAATGTTATGAGGTATGGGTAATTATGTTGTTATTAGAGAGGTAATGTTATGAGGTATGGGTAATTATGTTGTTATTAGAGTGGTAATGTTTAGAGATATGGGTAATTATGTTGTTATTAGAGTGGTAATGTTATGAGATATGGGTAAGGATTTTGTTAGAGTGGTAATGTTATGAGGTATGAGTAATTATGGTAATAGAGAGGTAATGTTTAGAGATATGGGTAAGTGTGTTGTTATAAGAGAGATAATGTTATGAGGTATGGGTAATGATGTTGTTGACCATGTTGATGTAATGATGTGCATATTTGGATGGTGTTATGCCCCTTTCACTTGCACCCTTTGTCTCTAAGTTTTTCAGGGTACCATGCTGGTTATCAATGTTGATGTGCAGGTTGTACACAAGTAACTCTGTGTGATGTATTGTATATCTTGCAGTATTACAATGGCCAATGAAACTTTAGGATGGGCATATAGAAATGGACTGGTAACCATAAACAAAGATGTTTTGTTATGCCTAAGTTACACGTAGTACATACGGTTTCAGACAAATTATTCTACATTATTTCATATGATTATGATTTGTTGCAATATATTTAGGTTCAGCAATACTCTATTAACACGGTTAACTATTTTAAATTTATCTCTAATGCTAAGAGATCCGAAATCTAGTGAGCTCCCATCATTCAATCAGCAACATAATTTTATATCTATTATGCCAGAGAATGGACTACACATTAAAAGGAAGAACTTCACACCTTGTCAGAATGGATAAAAATATATGAGAGGAATATAGGAATATCTTGTTAGACACATTACAAAATCAGAAATGATGAGAGAATTAGATTGGTTACATGGGGAATATGTATCAGTTTTTGCTGACAAAGCTTGTAACAACATTGTTTTATAAGACTCATTATTACAACTGTATTTTAAATGAACTTGGCTTTAATTCATCATTTGACAATCCAACTTGCGCCTTTCATTTAAACATCGAGCATGGTGGACACTCCATGTTGCCTCTCGATATATGTTCTTTTAAAACATGAATATACATGTACATAATAACGAGACAATACTGACTGAATTTCGCCTAGTATAAAAAGATGTCACTGTGGAGTCTACCAAATACACAAACTGTTAGTGTCCCTAGGTTCATTGTTCGAGTTATCAAATATTTGTCATATGTGCAGTAGTCAAATAACCAGGTTTGGTACAGAAATGGAAAGACATATACCCAAATTGGAGAATGGAATGTTTCATTAAGGACATTTTTTAGATTATTCGTATTTGGGCATCATGTGCTCCATCTTCAACTGTTCCGTCAAAAGTTGCAAAACATTTGGTATGAAAATGTGAAGATTCCAATAAAGATTACAAAATTAAGAGCAGTGCAAATACGGACCTCTGGACACACCAGGGGTGGGATCAGGTACCTAGGAGGATTTAGCAACGATCATATCTGCCGCAAGCTCTCTATCTAGATCAGGTAGACGGAGTAATCTGTAATTACGGTCCAACAATGGGTATGGAATACGTTAATCAGCATTTAACCCATTTACTGGTTTTATTATTTCTTTTATAAATTAGATCGTTTTAACGACTGCGACATTTTGACTTTGAATGACAATATTGATATCCCTGTCCCATCAACTTTTTTTCAGTAGCCTTCCTTGGTTTCAAAATTGATAATACGTAGAACAAGCTCTTGTGTATCGAATCAATTGAGAGACATTAACACCATATACAGGTGATAATGAAGTATCGCTAAATAGATATGAGAAGTTGACGATAGAGGAACTGACCTCATCCTGTTTGTGATAAAGTTGACTTGTCAGTTTCCTGTCGATAATTCTTCACTCAAAGTAAGCAGAAACTTTTGAATAAATTCCGTTTCATAAGAATATGAAAAACAGGTCAGCTAATAAAGGAACACAATTAGTGCAGATGGGAATTCCAACACTGTTGGAAGACATGATCACCAAAGACTACAAAGACGAACTCCAGAACCTTTTTGGTATCAATTTGAGAGTACTTTATGCATTGAATCAGAGTGGTGTTTAACATAATGTATTAATCAATAGGATTTCATTGACGACTGGTTTTACTGGACGTAGTTTTTGTACCAAAACTTTGAAGACTTAAGTACTTCTTCTATCTGCAAAACTGAGTGCAACCATTATGTCGGGGGAACTAAATAAAAGGGACACAAGGCTAGTATCGATATTTGTACCGTTCACCTTCTCTATAAACGTTTCAATTTATCATCCATTCTATCTTCTTCATTGGGGTCAACTTCTAAACATCAACATCATAACAACTGTCCAACTGTTGACAACGAGATCACTTCCATTTGAGTAAACCGACAAGGTATATAATGCAGGAAATCCGATTAGTGAACTAGGGAGAGGGCTAAATTAGGCGGTGTCTGCTGCCCAATCCCACTTACATTGTGAATAAAACATTGTTTAAATCAAATTAGTGCGGTAAAAAAATGAAAAGTAAAGATATTGATCAGTGATTAAAGAAAAGGTGAATATGCAAGGTGAAGATAACGAACAGTGATCAATCTCATAACTCCTACAAGCAATACAAAATAGATAGTTGGGCAAACACGGAACCCTGGACACACCAGAGGTGGGATCAGGTGCCTAGGAGGAGTAATATATCAAACAATCTCATCAATCCCATACGGAATACCAAATGAAGAGAAGGACAAACAAGCACGCATCAGAGGTCTAATTTACAAATATAAACTGTCATTATAGCATATGTTTTCTAAAGTGTTTCAAACCAAATGTGTGGCCATTCTGTTCATATTAATTTTGAGAACAAATTACTCCGTTTACCTGATTATGATGTAGGGCTCACGACGGGTTTAACCAAAAGACCGGGGATGCAAACTAATCCCAGGCACCTAATCCTACTTCTGTTGTGTCTAATCGTCCGATCTTGCACCACATTTGAGTTTAATTTCTTTAAGGGACTTGTGATATTTATCACTGTTCGCCATCTTTACCGTTTTTCATTTGGTAGGATACAAACATTTCACTGAAGAAGAGAGTATTGAAAATGTAACCATTTACAATAAAAATAAACCGAACACATGTTTTGCTATATATTGTATCAAATATAGGCTATACATATATAATTTATGCATTATGTAGATAATATACATTGCTTCCTAGATAATATACATTGCTCCCTAGATAACAACTTCTGTTCAAGACCAATTAGGGCAATAAAGCGGAGATGGCAATATAAAGAATTCAGCATTACTGACAATTCACTGAGTAGTCAAAAGAAATTCAATTCCGTAAATTTATTTGAACTCCTTTCGTTAGAAACATATAGATTATCTCGATTTTAATGCAGCAGTTATTCAATTAACCTGATCACATGAATACCTTGTCCAGCCAGTCACACTTCACCACACTGCTCTCAAAGTACAGGTGTTATTACTGATGGGTGTTTTAAAGTAATTGCCATTATTATCAAGGGTAAACCATATAAAATATGGCAATTTTTGTGAAAATCAGTGACTTATTGCATTATCCAGGGTGGGTATTATAATGAGGGTGTAAGCATGGAGGAGAAATAAGTTCTTTAGGCAAAAAGCGGGGTGGCATTGTAACGGATGATATATCGAGGGTACACTGGGATTGAATAATCATTCTTGTATACTAAGAATCAGAATATAACTAAACGAACAATTAAAGAAGATAATGTTCACCACTTTATGAACAATGCGCTGATGAATTTCACCTAATTCTTGGGTTTCACCATCATCAAGGTCCCTTTTAATGCTATACCAGATTTCCAATTATACCAAACCGGGTATTTGCCATTATACAGAGCAGATCCGGCGTACTGCCCGTTCAGGTTTGAGTCGTGACAGTTTCTGAACCACCATGCTCCGTGGTAGTCTACCGCACAGTTATCTCCGAATTTCACGTCATTATCTCTGTCTTTTGTGGATAACATCATTCCGTTGTGCCATTCCAAACTGTCTCCTACAAAAAACACTGCATTGATAGACAGCAATCATAACATTTAACAATTACATGAAAGGTGAAGATTACGAACCGTGATTACTCTCATAACTCCTATAATCAATACAAAATAGAGAGTTGGGATCAGGTGCTTAAGGGAGAGTAAGCATCCCCCGTCGACCGGTCACACCCGCCATGAATCCTATATATATCTTGATAAAGTAAACGGAGTTATGTATAGTCAAAATCATTATGCTAAGGACAGCCCAACAGTCGGTATGAAACACTTCAGACAGCATTTGACCCACTGACAGCTTGTATTGGCAAATTAAATCGCAATAACCACGATAGAATTTGCGAAATGCTGACTTTAAACAAAACTGTCGAAACCCATGCATGTACCATCAACTTGTTTGTCAGTAGCCTGTCTGGATTTAAAACTGACCATACGCAGAACAAGCTCTTAGGTATCGAATCAGTTGAGAGATACATAATGTATAAAGACCACATGCAGGTGAGAATGGAATATTGCTACATGAATATGAGAAGTCAACGATGGAGAAGCTGAAATAAACCCGTTTGTCATAGAGTTCAGTTGTTAGTTTGCTGTTAATGACGACAAATGAATGAAAATCATTATCGTCAATAGACAGAACGTCATCGATACATCTAACTTTCGCATTGAAGGTCACCTCATATTTTTTTCTGCTCTTATAGACAGTTTTGAATAGATTCTGCTAACCTGATCTTTAAATACTTCGAATTTATTTTCAGTGAGGAATTTCTGCATATTTTCAATTTCAATTTTAGGGTGCTTGAGCGTGAAATCAAAGTGGTATTTAACACAGTAATTTTGGATAACTGATCACTAGATATGAATATTTCCGTTTTCTATTTGTGCTGAAGAAGCTACTGTCCATAATGTCAAAAAGTGTAGTCTTTAATTCATCGCAAGGAATGGTCGTGTAAAGTGTTGAAAAGTCAAACGCCTGATGTTGTTAATTTGAGAAAAGATTTGCGATTCAAGTTTACTAAAAGTTCATTAGATTTTTTTTTAGAATCCACATTTGATTTACACCACTTCTGGTGTATGTAGTGGCACAGTACGTTTGAAATTGCTCCTTCACAGCTGTTAATATTTTCTTGAGAAGCAAAACAAGGGCATTGTAGAACATTTACTCGATCCAGCAATGTATTTTCCTTTGTGTTTTTTTGTTGTAAAATTCAGTATAGGTACGGTAATAATGTAATATAAAAAAATGATTGATTCTCATTACATGTACCTATATTAGATTCCTATACTTCTTCCTGTGGCCTTCAATTCGACATTTAGATATATCGACGACATTTTATCTATTAATAATAATAGCTTTCACTCATATGTCGATTCTATATCTCCCAGTGAGCTCCAAATAAAAGACATAGCAGATTCGCTCCACTTCTGCTTCATACTTTAAAAACTGACCATACGACAATGATCTCTTGTGTCTGGAATCAGTTGAGATATATAAACACCATACGCAAATGACAATGGAATATTGCTACATAAATATGGGAAGTTGAAGATGGAGAAGCTGAACTCATCCCGTTTGTCATTAAGGTGAGTTGTTAGTATGCTTTTAATTTGAGATGAAGTTCTATGGCCAATTGAAAAGCCGAGGTTCGCTGTAGTTAGGACCTTTTAGGATAGGTGATTTGAGGTCCTCATTTTCAACTAAATCAACATAATCAGTAATGACATTTCCAGCTGAACTATAGTTGAAAAAAGATGAAGAACAAGAACATGTAGGCGGTTAAGTATGAGTTAGTCTATATCTAGGTACTGCAAAGTGTGTTTATAATTAAATGTTTGGATGCAATAGTAGAAGTATATTTGTAGGAAATGGTGGGTGTATACTTGAACTTGAAATAAGTTTGAATACACGACTGAACTCTTTTATGACGGAGAATGTTGCTTATATTGATGGCATCTATTGTTTTGTTTGTATGTTTGGGCTTAGAAGACTGGTTTGTATAGGAATAGTCCATTAACATTTATATCTCTCAACTGACTGGATACGCAAGAGTGTAATCACTGTTTCTTATCTTCACCTATCACGTTACACGACCATTCCTCACGATTAATTAAAGACTAGACGTTTTGACAATATAGACAGTTGCCTCTTCAACACAAATGGAAAAGGGAAATACTCGATTTAGTGATCAGTCAACCATTACCATCACTGTTATACATCATTCTGATTCACTCACAGTGCTCTGAAGTTGAAATAAAAAAATATGTTGACATTGACAATATCTTCGTAGTTCTTGCTACAATTTGTTGGAGTTCCAATGGACACGAGATGTCTTGCGGATTCCAACTCGACATTTATGTATATCAATTATATATCTATTTCATCTTAATTTTGATGATAATAGAATCAATTAGATATCAATCACCACATCAGAGTGAAATGTACGTACTTTGTGTACTAATTACAGTAATATGGCTTGGGTTGGAAATAAACATGTTTGGCATTTATTTTGTTCGATTTTCAAGAGTTTTATAATAGTCCGTGAACATTATACTATATAGTTCGTGGTGTGAAGAAGAAATATCTAATGAAAATGTAGATAAAAGGTATCTAAATGCAAGGTTACGATAAACCGCCCACCCCTTTAAACCGACCGGTTTTTCGTCCCGAGAGCCGGCCGATTAGAGAAGTTTCATTGTATATATGATTATGCGTTTGACCTTATATACTTTGAAGTCAGTACCTCTTCCATGAAAGGTGAAGATAACGAACAGTGATGAATCTCATAACTCCCATAAGGAATACAAAATAGAGAGTTGTCTTGCGACATGACCTTATAACCTCAAGCATGAAGGTTAGTCCAAGAGATTACATTAGTTAGCTTTGTATACAGCAAGCTAATACTGATGACAGGAGACGATATTTTAAAGATCGTTTGCAGAGCAGAAATCTTGATTTGAAATAATGAATCTGAAATATATTTTATGAAATATATCATCGATAGTTTTCTTCATTTTTCTTAAATGACCGTACGTCGATGTTGTGGCATATTGTGTGAAACAAATTATCGTAATGACGTACTGCGTGATAGCTTAACATTGTACTTTGACATGAAATGGTGAAGATAGCGAACAGTGATCAATCTCATACACATGCCCTATCCTGATATCAGATCCTACGTTTTATATTTTGTGATCGATTAAGATAATGTATAACATATGGGTACCTGCTGTTCCTGCATAACCAAATATAGTGAGCTTGTAATTACTGTCCTCATCCCCAACATCAAATGTGGAGTAAGTAGCATAGGCCTTCTCGCCATCAAAGCTTAGAAGTTCAACCCTAAGCATTTGGTTCTCCTTCGTCAAAATATGAATTGCATCGTTTCCTATTTGGAGAATCGACAACATATAATCATAGAAATACAATATGATACTGCAGAAGGGTTAACTAATTAGCGACGGAAAAATGAGTATATCCTCAATTTCTTCAGGTATTTTGAAAATAATATTATTCAATATTTACACTGTACTTTCTTATTTTCGTTTAAAACAAAACAACATATTTCTCTGTAATTGGTCTCAATAAGATTCTCCTTAAAATCTTTTTATTTGGACTGCATGTATGTTTCTTGATCGATCAACATCCGAAATGTGGGTAGATGATATACCAGGTTGAAGCTAACAACCACTAACCAGCAGCCAATAAGCCCTTAAAATCTAACAGCTACTAAGGAAAGCCACCAAAAGGACTGAGGATACTCAATATATTTTGATATTTAGTATTTGATTTTGAATTGATAAGTGTTACAAAAATGTAATCGCAACACGCTCAAGCGACTCAGCTCACATAAGATGGTTGTACATTAGTGATTGATTGAAAGGATGAAAGGATTCATTTTCTGATCTTTGTGAACAATCAATTTTGTCATCTGACACAGAAGTAAATAAACATTGATAATTTAGCTCACAAGCATATTGCAACCTTGGTAATTAAGTACCGATAATAGACTTATATGACAGTAAAAAGTTTGTCATGTGTCCGAGTAGCATAGTGATTAACATATTCGTGTCTCATTGCTCCGACCCAAATTTGAGCCCCAGGATCTGCAGTAGTTGTATGTAAGGGGAATTGTGGTCGCCCCCCCCCCCCCGGACACATGGGTTTTCTTAAGGTATTCCTCCAACGTCAATGACCCCTTCATGGAAATGATAGCCCTGTGATCTTTGATGTTCCTTATACAGTTGTATTTTGTCTTCAAAGATTACAGCCCTAAAAGCAGACATCAAACTTTTATCTTCAGACGTCATGGATGGTATTAAGTACACATGATGATTCCTTATTCCAACCAGGGAACACTTTTTCCATTTTGTTACACCACAAAATAGAAATAGAGACTCTACATCTGTCTCGTCTCCACGGAGTCAGGTGGCGCCAATACAATCCCAAACTGACAACGGGAACTGAGAGCCTTAGGTGTCCCCTACCTTGCCCTAATGTTTTGTCTGCCTTTTCCTTAAAGATTGCAACCCTAGAAACCATTATTTTGCTTTGATAGATGTAAAATGTCAATTAAAGTTCATACAAGCTAAGAAAAAGTTTTGGGTATCACATTACAAAACTCTTACCTGCATAGCACCAAGCACCCCTTATTATTCTCTACTTCAACCAGTGCAAAATGTGTCCCTTCTTTAAACCGCAGAGTTAAAACAAGGACTCCAAATTTGTCCCGACCCCAGGAGCCACAGTGTTGTACCCCACAGTCCCAAACAGAAAGCAGGAACTGATAGACTTATGGGTCCTATACCTTGCTTTTCATCAAGTATTACAGTTACAGAACCAGTCATCGTTTAGTATCAAATTGATACAGAAAATGTCAAAGTTCAAAGTTCAGGCCATTTAATGAACACTTTTGTGTATCACAGACCCATTGTTGGTTTGATATCCAGTAATCAATATGATACCCCATTTCATTCAAAGGATAATTTGTCCTTTCCACCCATCACAGAGTAGAGATCTGTCGCGACCCCCAGGAGCCATACATGTGTTACCAATATACATGATATAGCCTATAACTAAAATAGGCAATAATAGTCCTAGGGGTCCTGTATCGTGCCTCGATGTTCCTTGTACCTTGTTACAAAGACTACAGATCTAAACAGAGTCATCAAACCACTTTATTATTTATGAGATACGAAAACTATGAACGTTCAAACAGGGTAAAGAACACTGCCCGTTATCGCATACTCTTGTCTGTATGATATTGAGTATAACGTAGGATTCTCTACGTCAACTTGTTGACAATTTGGTCCCTCACAGTAGAAATTTGGACTACATATAATACCCAACTTCAGGAGCCACAAGGCAGTAACCCTAAAAGCCCAAACTGATAGCGGGAACTGAGATTCCTGGGATGTTCTACCTTGTGACGTTCTTTCCGCCTTCTCATCAAATATTGCAGCAAGTGAGATATTTATTGAAACCGTTTATTCCCTACGATATACAGAAAATATCTATTTCAGTCGATCGAAATAACACTTCCAGGTATCACATAACTCTTATCTGCATGACATGGAGTGCCTCATAACATTCTTTACTCCAAGCAGTGGTTACTTAGTAACTTTCTCAGAGAGTAGAAACACGAACTCAAAATCTGTGCTGCCACCCACGAGCCACCAGATGGTACCACTACAACCCCAAACTGAAAGCGGAAAATTATAGTATTTGGGTCCTCTAACTTGTCTTGATGTCTCTTCCGCCTTGTGTTAAAAGATTATAGCTAGAGAGACAGTCATTAAATCTGTTTATTATCAACGAGAAGCAGAAAAGTTAAAGTTTAGGCGAGTCAAATCTGCTCCGACCCCCAGTAGCCACTTTGTGTCAACTCATCAGCCTCAAACTGAAAACGAGAAATGATAAGCCGAGGGGGGAACCATGTTGTTCTGTTGTTCATTATTTGTTGTTATGAAACATTAACAACATAAAAGGTTGTCATGAAATTCAAGTACATGTATTGAGTATGTCACAGTGTTTGGTAACACTGGCGGGAATGAGATATTAGTCACCAGAAATTACAGAGGACGTGTTTGTTTCATTATCTAATAATTTCCCTTACAGCGCTTTCTCAAAAGATTTTTTTTCAGAAAGCAATATCAATCACACTAGCTGAGCTAATTCACTTAAATGGTTTTTGAATGCTCAATATAATTCTAAATGGATTGGTACATGACAATTGGACCAGTCTTGAAATAATAAAACACCCTACATCATGTAGTGTTCCCTATCATACTCGCTCTCAAGCGGGACGGTAAACAACAAACAACCGAACCAACAAATCCAATCATATAAATCTATTAATTGGTACTCAAAAACTAAAATAGTAATATTTTAGTGAGCAAAATTATCAATGTGCATTCACGTTCACGTAAGGTACAAATCTAATTGTACAAAGGGTCAGAAAATGAAAAGCGTGGGCAAATATTTTTGCTTACATCCTTTCATTGCAAATTAACGATACAAATTCAATTTACGATTGACATGTAATCTCTCATGCGAGCGTGTTGTAATTCACATTTACTAACTAAAAACATGAATTTAATTCAAAGTTTCCTTTAAAATAGGGTTGAGATTAAATTTTCCTACGAGTACTCCCAGCCTTTCAGTGGCCGCTGGCTAGTGGCTGCTAGCTCCATTTAGGTAGATAGTATCCTGTTGATATAATGTCATTGATATTGACAAAATCGTTAATACTATGTAAAGATTATACACATAATCATGATCAAAGGCTTCTCGGATGTTTGAGTTGGGTATAGTTATTTCAATAAATCATATAATTTCTACATTGGATAGTTTTGATTCGCTTCTGCAATCCTTGAAATTTATTGATCAGCTCATTGAAGGAATAGAGCGTGATCACGTGAGCGTGATCAAATACAGTTCGTAAAAAGCAAAAGTATTGTAAATAGTGTAGATTTAGTTCTACCTTTTTGGAAATGGAAATCTTCTATTATGATAATCATCGTATATAAACCTATTCGTTTGTCAGGAGGAAAAAATGCAATTTGACAATCTAATTGATAACGCCGTATGTCATTTTTGTGTTTTATGCAAATTCTGTACGCGGCACTTTAAGGTACCGGGTGTTGTTGGAATACAGTGCTTTATATATATATATATATATATATATATATATATATATATATATATAGCAATCTTACCAATCCAATAGTTAGTGCCAGGATTTCCAAATCCTTTTTTGTATTCGTCCCAGGTTTTATAAAAATCCGTAGATCCATCGATTCTTTTTTGGATGCCCTATTTTGAAATTTGAAAATATAAATATTCTTCATTTATTCAGTTGAAATATTTCAATAAAAATATTGATTCCTGATTGGGGTATGGGCTCGCGACAG
Source organism: Ostrea edulis (assembly GCF_947568905.1). Taxonomy (NCBI): domain Eukaryota; kingdom Metazoa; phylum Mollusca; class Bivalvia; order Ostreida; family Ostreidae; genus Ostrea; species Ostrea edulis. Next base: position 22,886,404 of record NC_079166.1, read on the forward strand.
GTACGATCGGTCGGCAGTGGGTGCTTGCTCCCCTTGAGCACCTTATCCCGCCTCTGGTATATCCAGGGATCCGTGTTTCCCCAACTCTCTATTTTGTATTCCTTATAGAAGTTATGAGATTGATCACTGTTCGTTATCTTCGTCTTTTTAAGTGTCATAATATTGAGTCTACACAACCCAAATAGAGATAATGTTTTTTTTTTAATTTAAAGTGCATGATACCGCCAGTGTATGATATAGGGATAATATGTACTATCTGAACGATTGTTTAACATTGCTTAAGATAAACACACCCTTGATTTCCATTTGAAGAAAACAATTTCGCGGCGGATTCCCACATAATGACCCTCTAGCACCAACACCCGTGCCTCAAAGGCCTCATTGAAAACAAGCTTTTGAGCTTTCATTTGTATAAACGAATACACATTTAATTAATTTAAAACCGGCTTATTTGGATTGTTTAGATTATAAGCTATATAAGAACTTACCGTCCAACCGCCTCCCTCCGTAGTCATGTCACAGAACACTTTCCTTGTTTGATTGGCCACATATATCTCATATACACCATCTTTTCCTTTTACACTCGGTAGTTTGTTCAAAATATCTGCGCAACTTTTATACTGGGAGCTCAAATCTGCAATAAGTTTGCAAGAAATAATTGAAGATTTCATTTCAGATATTGGCTTATTTCTCAAAAATGAACATTTTGAATACAATCCGTATTTCATAATTTGATAGTTCAAGATGATTAACATTACCTATTTTTATCATTGAATAGTTTAGAATGAATACCATTTCATAATTTGATTGTTTTAGATGCATACTATTTCCTCATTTTATGATTGGATAGTTTAAGATGAATACCATTTCATTATTTCATCATTTGATAGTTTAAGTTATAACATACCATATCATTTCATTATCTGATAGTTTTAGATATATATACCATTTCGATATTTTAGCATTTTACGACTGATAGGAAGTAATATCCACAATAATTTCAATTGCAAGTATGAAATGACCTTTTCCAGTTAACGTTCAGGGCCCATCTTTTTTTTTTTAAAAAGCTGAATAATTTTATTACAGTGATTGGATTTAAGGCAATTGCAGGTCCTAATCAATTGATTAGCAATCGCAACTTCAGTTGACCTAACGGAATTTAACATAATGGTTTGCTAACAATAATTTAATTAGGTTAAGCACTTGGTGATCACTTGATTAACGACAATGCACCTTTACTTCCTGTGTAAACAATACGAAATTGTAAAGAATATAGGGCTAAATCGAAAATATCCATCACTCAGAAGTGTCAGTAAATATATCATCTTGTTTTAGGAAAGTTGCGAAAGATTACAAAATACTTAAAAGAAATCCTTTATTATTCGTTGTGAATTTAATGAATTCGAATAGAATAAATTCATCGTCTCAAAATATAAAGCACAGCTTTTCATACAGATATAGTTTGTCAATAAATACATTGCGATATAAGTTTAATACACTATTTCTAAAATCAGAACAAGGATCTGCACGTTATGGCAAACAAGATGACTTCAACTTTTCCATCACCAACTTCCCATATTTATGTAGCAATATTCAATCATTGTCTGCATATGGTGTTTATGTCTCTCAACTAATTAGTTATGCAAGGGTATATTAGCCTTTAAACCAAGACAGGCTGCTGACAAATGGGTTTGTTACAGGGGTTTCAATAGTCTCGTTGAAAGTCAGCAATGTGCAAATTATATGGTCGTTATGCAGAATAATTCTTCTTTCGACATTCAAAATATTCTCACAGCAGAATGATAATATATTTACATATATCTTTGCCTTATATAATTTGTTATGAAAACTTTATGTCTGCATTTATCTAGAAACATCTTTTAAGTTTACACAGGCATACTTAATTGACATTGCTTTTGCAGAGAAAAGACATTCAACTTGTCTGAAAATGCAGTCGCTTTCCCTTGAAGCAAGACCTGTGTATCTTTGGGATCACCTGCATTTACATGTATATAAATATTCATCACAGAATGAATAATCTCGAATGACTTAACAACTTGACATTGTGACGAGTATATGTGTACAAAGAATTATGATGAAATCAGGTTTCCAGGGTGGGCGCCTTGTTCCAATTCTTGTAATAGCTTTGGGAGGTGCAGGCTTAAAATGATTCATCCAGCTGTAGGTTGCTGTGTTGCTTGCTCTTTTGTGTCTGAGAAGTGATATTATAGTCATTTTTACGCAATGCATACAGATTTAGATAAATATAGAATTGCATTCTAAAATTCATTTTGACTATCTGGACGAGTAGTGATTGGCATTTAATAACATGCATTTTCATCCATACTTCAGCTGAAATTCAGCTAAACCAAATATGATGTATTATATTTAATATTAACTTCTATAATACAACGAACAAAACTGTATGGAACACTTTAGACAGCATTTGATCCAATGATTGACAAACTAGATCATTATAATGACTATAGAATTTGCGAAATGCTTACTTTAAACGAGGCTGTTGAAACCTTTGTAACATCAACTTGTTTGTGAGTAGCCTGCCCTGATTTTAAAACTGACCATAAGCAGATCAAACTCTTGCGTATCGAACTACATGTAAAACGAATATACTAGATTTACCGAAACGTAAGCACTGCAGCTACATGGTGGCAGGAAAACTCACACATAGGACATTCACATGTAGTGAAAAGAAAGGGAAATATAATGAAACACTGATCAATCCCATAACTCCTATAGAGAGAGTTGGGCAAACAAGAATCTTTGGCAAACTAGATCATTATAACGACCATTCAATTTGTGAAATGCTGACTTTAAACGGGATTGTTGAAACCCCTGTATCATCGAGTTGTTTGTCAGCAGCCTGCCTCTATTTAAAAACTGACCATACACAGAACAAGCTCTTGCGTATCGAATCAGTTGAGAGATATAAACACCATATGCAGCTGATAATGGAATATTGCAACACAAATATGTGAATTTGACAATGGAGAAGCTGAAATCATCCCGTTTGTCATAAAGTTGAGTTGTTCGTTTGGTGTTAATATTTGCTTTCAATAAAATATCTAAGTATGAAGCAGAAGTGGACGACTCTGTGGTGTCCTTTATTTCGAGCTCACAGGGATATATCCAATCGACATATGAATGAAAGTTATTATTGTCAATAGATAAAACGTCGATGTATCTAAATGTTTAATTGAAGACCACAGCAAGATATTTTTCTTCTCACATAGAAGTTTATGAATAAATTATGTTTCATATGAAAATAAAAAACAGGTCAGTTAACAAGAGACATAATTCATGCCCATGATAATTCCAATATACTGTTGGAAGACCTGATCACCAAAGACTACGAAGATGTCAGTGATGGTGTTTAAGAAAGTAATTTTTTGGATGATTGATCACTAGATATGAATGTTTCCCTTTTCCATTTTTGTGAAAGAAGCAACTGTCTATGATGTCAAAAAGTCTAGTCTTTAATTTAGTTCCAGGTATGGTCGTGTAAAGTGTTGAAAAGTCATAGGTTTCGATGTTGTTGATCTGAAAAACGTTTTGCGATTTCAAGTTTACTAAAAGTTATTTAGAATGTTTTAGAATCCACATTTGATTAACACCACTTATGACATATGTAGTATGTTTGAAGTATCTTCTTCACAGCTGTTAGCATGTTCGTGAGAAGCAAAGCTAGGGGCTTGGTAGAACATTTACTGGATCCATCGATGTGTCTATGTTTGTAAGGGTTTTTATGTAGTTTAGGAATACAGTATAGGAACGGTAACTCATATTCATTCGACTCTCGGACTTGGATACGAAATGTGCCTAAAACTGAAGCATGGTTTTGAAGCATTTCATCTTTTGAAAGGACAGTTGGAGTATACGTACGATTACCAAACGTGAAATCAATGCCAAGTTCGTTTAAAATACAGTTCTAATAAAAAAAGACAATGTTGTTACAAGCTTTGTCAGCTGGAATCAAAAAATATTCCTCATGTAACCTGTCTAATTCGTTTATCACTTCTGGTTTACTAAACACAGAAGGGTAGATGGTACCTACTTTCGTTTTGATAGGTTTAATGCGGGATTTTAATATTTCTCTTATACTTTTAATCCATTCTGACAATGTATCAAGTTCTTTTTCATATTTAGCCCATCGTCTGGCATAATCTTGGACATAATTCATAAGAGAGATGAAGTTCTATCGCCAATTGAAAGACCGGGGTTCTCTGTATTTAGAACCTTTTAGAATAAGTGATCTGAGATCCTCATTTTCACCTATATCAACATCACCAGTAATGACATGTCCAACTGGACTATAGTTGAAAGAAGATGAAGAACAAAAACACGTAGGTGGATTATGTATAAGATGGTCTATATCTAAGTACTGCAAAGTTTGTTTATAGTTTAAAAAAAAACTGGATGTAATAGTAAAAGTATGCCTGTAGGAAATACTGATTGTGGACTTGAACTTGAAATAAGTTGGATTTTTTATGACGAAGAATGTTGCTTATGCAGACGGCATCTATTCCCTTGTTTGTAAATTTGAGCTTAAGGAACTGGCAGCATGATTTGGAAGGAATATCATCCATGGCCCATGGATGTTTAAAGAGCCTGTGATTGGCAACATCCATAAACATAGAGTTCAGTCTATATTCAGGAGTTGAAAAATCCAAGTGTAGACTAGCTGTGTCTCTTTCAAATAACATATGTAATGGAACAGAGTAGAGTTTTGTGCGAACTTAATGTGTACATTATAGTTCAGGATATAGTTCCAAACAACACTCCACAACACCAAATGTCCTTTGGTGACTTTTGTAGTTGTGTAACGACTTCATGTTTGAAGGTGGATACTGTGCTATTTTTTGACATGTGACATCAATTGGAATTCTTGTAGAGGAACACTTTTCACATTCTTTCGGAATTGGCCTTTTGCGCTCTATCTGGGAAGGTATGGCTACAGTTTTCATCATTCCTTCGAAAATATTTCACAAAGTGCTACATTGAAGGCAATGACAATGTTGTTGGACACAATGGTTCTACTGATGTTGAATCTATCTGCTAAATCTAGATCTCTTATATTAAGGTACAATTTCATAAAAGTTCTGGGACATTTGTCAGTGGTACTGAACCCTTGTATTGCACATCCACAATAGTAGATGCTTTGATCCATCCTCTTCATAATAGACACCACCATAATGGATGCGTCTGTGGAAATGTTGTATACAACAGCATCTGCAACAAGCACAAATGCCAAATGAATACCATTGTTGTAATACAAGGGTGGATCAAGAAATGCTTCAAAGGAGGGGAAGTTGAGTGTATCAAGAGGGGTAATGTAAACATCACAAAATTGCAAACGAATTCTTACAGATGGCAATCCCGTGTTGTTTCATAATTGTATTATCACAGTGGATACACACAATGCATAAACAAGAATTAAAAAAACAGAATTGAAATGGAAGTTGATTTAAGATATGGATGTGTGCGGGAAAGCTAATTGTTTCTTTAATGCCACCAGGGGCAGAGTGTTTTTCAAACACATCTTGTTTCTCTTATCAAAATGTTTTCAAAATTACAATATAGAAATGAAATTCATGTTTGTCTAAAGCCTTGTATTATGCTGCTTATTGTTAGTGTATGTTTTTTAAAATTTTGTATGTCAGCAGTTTCACTGAAGATAATTCTACAGCTCTTCTATATTTTGTTTGTTACAATCCAGTAACATTTTCTGTAAGGGTTACAAAAACAAAACAAAAAAAAAAAACCCGATAAGCAATACCTTGATTAAAAGATAATGAAATTGATAAACTCTGGTGAATATATATAGTCTGTCAATGTGTGGACTCTTTTGTTCTAGTAACCGGCATTATATAAAAATATGTGTAATTTCTAATGTATAGGAAAAGTGAAGATAATGAACAGTGATCAATCTCATAACTCCTATAAGCAATACAAAATAGAGAGTTGGACAAACACAGACCCTTGGACACACCAGAGGTGGGATCAGGTGCCTAGGAGGAGGGAACATTCCCTGTTTACCGGGCACACCCACCGTAAGCCTTATATCTTGATCAGATAAACGAATTAAGTTTTAATCAAGAAGATTGAAAAATGAAATTTTTTAATAGATACGAGTCATATATCCCGACCCAGATAAGTGTTTATTCCCGACATCCCTCCTCCCGCGCACATAACCTGAATTCAGATTGTCTTCTATATTGAAAATGGAAAACTGAATAATAGGGTAATGTATGGTTAGTCACAAATATAATAGAATGTTTTAAGTTTATTCCCTGAAATTGTTGTTGAAATATGTTTCACCTGGTCATGGGTCGATCTCACTGTGTCTCAGTTCCTAACTTGTAATTAAAAAAAATATACAAGTACTATATTTTTTTTTACCTGCATCTGAACATCCAATTCTTCCTCTTTGTGCATCAGTTGGGAATCTATACAGGCTGCAGGTTCTTTTTGACCCTTTCATGTGAGTACAACCGAAGAAAAGCAAAGCGGCATCTTCAAATGCTTTTCAGAATTAGTAACTCGGAAGTGAAGGTACACGAGACTGTCCAACCCACAGATGAAGGAGCCTGGATGTATTTTGGCATTTGAAAGTCAAATATTGAGGTACGATTGTATCTTAATCATGATTCCTGTCGCTGGATTATGATGAAAAGGTTACTAAAACGAACATTGATCAATATCACAATTCCTATCAAAAAAACACAATTAAGATGAGGTTCTACAGAGATCTTAGAGATACACATACATCATATGAGGCGCCTTCATCTTAAAAAGCGAATATGATATGAATCAACCCTTCCCAATTAAAGTTGATGGCATAAGAATATATAAACTTGCAAGACATTGCCTCTGACAGACAGGTGTAACATTGTCCCAATTGTCCTAATTTTTACCATTAGTTATTTTCTCAAGGCCAATTTCACCAAATGTGCGGAATATATCAATTCATGACAAAGTAAAAAATGCACTATCACAGTTCCGTATCAGTCCATATCTCAAAATATCAGAGCACTTAAGAATTTCACGATTTCTTTGGTTTTGAGGTAGATTAGACAATGAAGTTGATGATCATTTTAAATTACTTTGTAAATATTTAACACAGGTACTGGGGATGTATGAAAGTTAATAAGACATTAACAAAGAGTTAAATGCAAACTCGCTTTTGAAAACAACAACAACCGTTAATCACATGCTTAACGTTAACACAGAAGATGACACCAATTATACACCCGGGCCTAGATGAGTATTTATTCCTCCTAAATCTTACTGCCTTTATTACTATGAAAAAGTTTCCCGTACATTCTTATTTTAGTTGCCTAAAACAATATTCACCTCACTACATCATGAAATAATGACAACAAACAACAATTAAAGGGACTGATTCACGATTTCCCCCAAAATTTTGTTTTTCACTTTTAATGATCAAAATCTACTGTCTATTGTGTTTGAAATAATTCACATGAAAATTAAGTTTATATATTATCACAGAAGCTCATTTTAGGGAGTTTATTATTTGTTTTGTAAACAAAGATTGCGGTATGCTATTGTTTACAACATTTTCAAAAGAAATGGATATCGATAAGTTTATTATACCTTTCACATTTCAAGCATTTTTGGGGTAAATGTGTCATCTAAAAGTTAAAATTTGTGACTATGCAAAATTAAGATGCATTATATTCCAAAACAATATTTCACTTGTTTGTTTGTTAACATAAAAAGACTCGCGTCTTTGTTTACATAACACAGATTTAAGGCTAAAATATTGCTTCTATTCTTGCATTCAGAAGGTCAGAATTTTGGCTGTCAACATTGAATGAGTTATATTTTTAATGTTTAACATAAAAAATGAAAAATATTTTTTATCAAAAATCGTGAACCAGTCCCTTTAATCTCACAACTCCAACACGGAATAAAAAATAAACAGATGGACAAACACGGACCCCTGAACACACCAGAGGTGGGACCAGACGCCCAGGAGGAGTTTTGAATTAAAAAGTTTACATTTTAACAATATAATTCTAATAGTTATCGAAGGACATTTGTCACCTCAAATATGTGCATTGGTCAGTGTTTTTCTTTAAATTGTTTTGATAGAATTTATAAGATCGAGGATTGTTGTTTTCTTTGCCCATTCTTTAGCAAAATTTAAGGAAACAGAAGAGGAAGATGTTCATTTTTTCCCACTCTCCGTCTCATTACCTCTCTTCCTGACTGATGACCTTTTGAATGCGTCAATACCGGCCAGGTAAACAAGGAAGACACCCGTTACAAATGAGATCTGTTTGGAAAGTGAATAGAAGTCTATGATTTATCTTATATGAAAAAAAATGTTCATTCAACTTTATGCTTGTGCGCATGTATGAAGAAATACCGACGAGGAATAACTTTTTTCTTTGTATTTCTATCGTAAATAAGCTTTAATAAGGCCGGATTATGAATGCTTTCCATCATAATGAATTGAAAATTGAGTACATTTAAAGTTTAGTAGTTTTAGCTAAATCATCAATTTAAGTCAACATATTCAATACTAAATAATATTTACCCTTCATCAGTTAGCATAAATTGAGAATATTGCTAATAGTGATGTTTGGCTATTTCTTATATCACAAGCATTTCTAATTAGTCATTACGTTTAGATTTCAGACTCCGCCCATCAACAGTTTTAATGTTATCGACTGCTGATCCTGAAATATTCATTCCTATCCCATTTTGTTTCACGCTATGACATACTGAACTTGGGAGGTAAATCAGTCGCAGTGGGACTCAAGAGTCACTCCATTTTAATATGATCCCGGGTCACCCTGTTTTCTACACAGTTATTTACGTTATAACAATAATCCCACGTAAAAATGAAAGTACAGCACAGACAATGTATAACGCACACTACCAAATGACAATGAATATTCAGCAAGTCAGTATTGATCATTTACATGTCATCATTTCTAAACAAAAATAGCCTAATTTTAAAAAATGATAGTTCATTGTTATTTTCATCCTAAAGATTATCCCAAACACAACAATGTGATATAAACCTAGCTTATAATAAACACAATGCCGTGGAAGTCAATGTGGAATATCATACTTTCATTTATTTATTTACAGATAATTTTACATGTAAGATAATTTTGTACCTGGTGGGTGGGGGTGATCTCTGATCACCTGCTTTCAGACATACGAATTATGTTACTATGGATTATATCTTATGATATGAAGGTCAAAAGTTTATAAAAGAATACAATAAGCTGTTTTGATCATTTGTTCGTCCGACTGTAATCTTTCTTAATCTACTGAGAACATTTTCGTCAAACATTAAGCAAGGGTTGTCCAAATTTACGTTCAGATGGTTCAAGGTTATTTTGTCCAAATTATGTTATGTTCTGGTTTTATAATTGTTCATTAGAATTGTTGTAAATAGAAAATATCACAGATATAAGGAGTGTTTGTAAGATGTGTATAAGAGATGACGGGAAGCATGAATTTCAGACATACACTGTAGCAGGGGATACGTAATGTATTTGAATAGAAGTAGAAATATAATTGAAAGTGACCTAAGGTCGGTTACCTCAGGGCACCTTTATATTATGTGAAACTTTACAATATATACCATAAGATATACCAAACGTAACCGTTGTATAACTTCTGCATCTACGGGTGACTAAATAATTCATTTAAAGGAGTATTACATCGATATATGACCAAAGCCGTACGTGATCACAACGTCAATGGGTGACAAGAGTTGACCCTTATATGTGTTTTATATTGCGTGACAATAGGTAACCCGTGTATGACCATAACATCAACGGATGACCGGATGTAACTCTTTTATAACTATTACTACTGTGGGTGATCAACGGTTACACTTATATGATTATCATATCTCTGATGAGCAGAGGTAACCCTTAAATGACTAAAACTTCAATAGGTGACAAGAGTAAACCTGTATGTGCCATTTACAACAATGGGTCAGCAGAGGAAACCCTAATATGACACTTACATTAATTGGTGACCAGGGGTAACCCTTTTATAACGGTTGCTACTATAGGTGACGAAAGGTAACCTTCTTATAACCACTTCTTCTCTGGGTGATCAACGGTTACTCTTATATGATTATCATATATATGGCAACCAGAACTAACCTCTTTATGACCATCAATGAGTGATCAGAGGTAACGCTTATTTGACCATTACATCAATAGACGAGCAGAAGTAACCCTTATATGACCATTACATCGATGAGTGACTAGTGGTAAACATTAGATGATCATTTCGTTATAATGGTGACCACAGGTAACCTTTGTAGAACCATTGATCAAGAAGTTGGGAAAAATTCCCCTACATCGATATGGTCCCAATAAAGCATACTCCTTTAGGTTAAACTTTATTCATCTGTAAGCATTGACACAAAAAACACTCCATCGGAATAAGGAATATAGATTGATTATAATAATACTAATTGATAAACATAAGAAAAACACACAAAAGTGGAAAATGCTAATAAAAGGATTCATAAAAGAATGTAAATTGGAGCACGTCTACCAGCCGAAAGATTTGTGCTTCGACAATGACAAAGTCATGCGGAAAGTAGACACATTCACCCTTTTCTAACACATAATAATTTCACTTATATCTATCATAACACGCATTCATTTCGAAATATAAGGACTGCTTGCGGGTTACCCCAAGTCCTTTTGAGGGTACAAATTATCCTTCTGCAAAGCAGTCATGAGGGCATTAGCGTAAAAATAGGTCCTCAGTACCCTTTACTTGTTGTAAGAGTCGACTAAATGGGGCACTCCTTTGGATGAAACCGCAAACCGGGACCCCGTGTCACAGCATTCGTGGCACGATAAAGATCCCTCCCTGCTCAAAGGTTGTAAGCGTCAAAATTAGACCTAAGGTGACGTCTACATCTGGGTAAACATTCTCGAACGGAACGTTAAATTATATACAACCAACCAAAGCATTCATCAGTGATTCTTGAAAATTAGCACACATCAATTCACTGACTGCTCAGTAATTGCATTTAACACCATACACATAAAGGTTGTAAAGTTTTTGAGATCTTATTTAGATTTATGCATTAAATCGTTTGTATCAACTACTTTTGTTGAAACGTACTTTCGCCACAACTATTCTTTTTCTAATTCAGATGTGGCGAAATAAAAGAAATATATATAATTGAATGCATCACTTACCTTTAAAGAACGCATGTTGATGTTGTGCAACAACAAAGAATAACAATATATCGGAAGTGCGTTTATTTGTAACATCATGGACTGTCAATCACAAACGCACACTGATAGTAAACTCCACCCACAATATATTCTAGTGACGGAATCTTTTGATTTGAAAACGTGTGTTTGTATGTATGATGAATAGATAAACTAATGAATATTATTCTATATTCATTTAGTTAAGAAAATAATAATAGAAATGATAAAGACTAAGTTAAACATGATATCATGGTCTTTATAGAATTACAGTGAAATGAATAATTATAAACATTCCGTTATAAATATAATTTTTTGTTTTGGTTTTCTTATAATCAGGGTAGACATGAAAATAACCAGTCTATCGTATACAATATCAACAATTATATTTATGTGACGTTACATGATACATTATCAAAACATGTTATTAACCCATTTTTATTGAGATGCTTGAAGATAAGAGATCAGTGAAAGAAAATTTTAGATCGTAATGAATCATTTCAATATTATACAATAAAACACACTTATAGAGGAATCCTTGAGACGAAGAATTTTCATTCGTTATGGAAATAATTCGCTATAATGATCCATTGTAACAGTATAGCTTATCATTGCGTCAAATCTGTTTGATGTGTTTCATACCAGTTTAGAGGTCGTTCTTGGCACACTGAATTTGACTACGGATAACTCCGTTTACCTGATCAAGATATAGGGCTTACGGCGGGTGTGACCGGCCGACAGATGATGCTTACTTCTCCTAGGCACCTGATCCCACTTCTGGTATGTCCAGGGATCCGTGTTTGTCCATCCCTTTATTTTGTATTCATTATAAGAGTTATCAGATTGATTTATCAGATTCATCGATGTTAGTCAATTTCACCTTTCATTCAATAAGTTCATGTTTTAAAACTACAGAGGAAGGAAACCGTGTTTGCTGTAACCTTGTTTTATTGCATATCAAACTCATTTAGCCGAACCCTTAAAACAAGACGCGATGTTTAACTTACCAGAAACACAACATGTAGTGGGATTTGAGATTCATAGATATTTCAAGAAACATACATGTATAACCAAAATATACAGTGCAAGCGGGTTAATTTTATTATCATGATTTGGTTGATAGCGTTTTATAAGATTGATCACTCTTCGTTATCTTCACTTTATCATGGCATTTACTGCACAATTTGAAATTCCAAATGCATAGAAGGAGACATGGCATGTGAGGGGCTCGCTTTTAGTAAAACTTATCATACTGTTTATGACTACGATTCACCGTAGCGTCTTTGTAGAACGTTCCTTTCGTACCCTGGATGTCATAAGCTGAAGCTCTCGGCATTTAAAAAGGATATTAATGTTTCTTTTGAATGTGACCTTAACAACGGAGGTTCCGTGCTGGCGGCAGACGTTGACAAGTTAAATAATACCTTCTACAATCCAAAGCGCTAAACACAAATGTATTTATCATTGGTACTTTAGCATTGTTTGTACACGTGGGAGGTTTTGTTGTGGAACGGGTGAATGACTGCATAATGATTGGTTATTTAAATAGTAGCTTGTACGCATGAGTGAATTAGTTATTTAAGGATCAGTATTTGCGTGAATATTCCATTCGAAGGCTCAGATTCGCAGGATATTTCACGTTTTATAAATTCCCACCCACCCTTCCCAAATAAAGGTTTTTTTTTTTGGAATTATGAATATGACATTGGTTGATTATATAATAAATGTGATTTTTTTAATAGTTTGTGTTTCGGAGAATTGGACATGTTGTACAGGGAGGTGGCATATTGTTGAAGTGCATGTAGCAATGGAGTATTGAGAATGTGTTTGATACATTGGTTATGTGACGGTTTCAATGTGTTAATAAATCTGAGCGCTTCGCCTCCTATCCTATACAATGCTTTGTTTTATATGGTAAATGATTTATGTTCGTTTGAGTGAAACGAATTTAGAACATAAGTATAAAATTGTGGTACTTAATCTACGGCTGAGGACATTCTATTAAGAGTGAAAAAATTCTTGATGATACACAAAACAGATCCAAAAGAAAATAGCAATACTGAAAAAACCCAACATAACCGTTTACGTAATCAAAATATTTGATTCACGACGGGTGTTACCGGTAAACACGCACGTGCGCACCCATCCACCCACCCACCCACACTTTTGGTGTTTGTTATTTACACCTTCTAATTTTTCAGGACCTGTGCTTTCAATAATTTCATCTTTGTATAGGTAATAATTGATGAGATTTATCATTGTGCTATTTACGTTTTTCAACCATAGCACTGTTCATTAATGCTTATTAAACATTGTTGAAATATTTCTGTTGTCCCTCATCTTTCTTTTTCTACCCGAATGGTTAAACAAATTGTTTTATACACTCTTCGAGAAAGGTGTCGGATAGGACAAGTGGTTCATAAAAGATTACATTGCCTATTTTAATTGAATATGTGGACCTTCATTGTCCACGAATACAATGTGCGATTACAGGCTGATAATTTCCCCTCGTTTGCTATGAAAGTGAAATATCAGAAGATGAAGAAACTGAAGTGAAATAAATTACCAATCATTGATCTGGACCTAACAAATAAATTACCAATCATTGATCTGAACCAAACAAATAAATTACCAGTCATTGATAACGACCAAACAAATGAATTACCAGTCATTGTTAACGACCAGTCAAATAAATCACCAATCATTGATTATAACCAAACAAATAAATTATCAATCATTGATCAGGAGAAAAAAATACCCAGTATTGATACATGTAAGTGCCAAACAAAATTAGAGTATTTAAGTTTCAAACGAGTTAATTGTAGAGGAAATGCCGTTTTACTCGAAGTTTTTGGTTTGTTTTCTTTAATAATTCACTCTATAATGAACATGTTACATGTAAGTCTTAATCAATTGATTTGTTATATTTGCTGCATTTAAACAGACATTGTGCTAGATCTAGACGAATTTGACTCCAGTTTTTTGGCACTCTGTTTTTCCCTAAAATAACTCTTACAACTTTATTGTTATTTCGGATTTCAAAAATTGCGGTTGAGCACCACTGAAGAGACATTATTTGTCGAAATGCGCATCTGGTGCATTAAAATGGGTCCAATATAAGTTTTACATTATGATCACTGGGTCGAGGCCTCTGCTGGTGGACTGTTAGTTCCCGAGGGTCTCTACAGCCCAGTAGCTAAGTACTTCATTACTAACTTGAAAATACGGATGTATATTTAATTGCTGTTATAAAATTTAGAAATTGATTTCAAAATTAAGGATTATCTCCCTCATGCATTGCTCTTATCCTTAAACGAATTTGACTCCAGTTTCTTTTTTGCACTCTGTTTTTCCCTAAAATACTTCTTACAAGCTCTTTCAAAAATTGCGGTTGAGCATCACTGAAGAGACATTATTTGTCGAAATGCGCATCTGGTGCATCAAAATTGGTACCGTATAAGTTTTACATCTTGTTTTATCAATTTTTAATAACGTTAAAATATGGTGTCGATATAAGATTCAAATCATTTATCTAAGTGATTACAGCGAAAGTGAGTATATCAACAGACTGCTATCTACAGAAAATCTAAAGATTTATCTACATTTTTATATTTTATAGCAGCATATAGTGTTTGGAAGATAGGTAATCATAAAAATCATAAATTCGGACGGTTTGGTGAGTGAAATCTATTTGCTTAATTGCATTTTAATCAACGTGCATTCATTTTTACGGGAATATTTGTTCAGCAACCACATGTGTTGTATTTGATTTAACGCTTAAAATCAGAAACGTATGTTAGGGAGAATTGCCACTAGTTCAAAATCAACGGATAACAAAGATTCATTTTAATTATGCATCATTAACTATCGACGTATTAGTTGAAAAGATGAATGCTCGGATATTTAGTTTTGAATAATTCGTTTGTTATTTTTTATTTCACATAGATTTAAAGATAAGTTTTAATCATTTTGAATAATGCTGCATGGCTGTCCTCATGTAGTATCAATTATTATTATTTTATGAAAATAGATAATTAATCTAGTCATATAACGTTCCTCTGAGTTGGATGCTTGTCGCAACAGACAGCGACACTGAATCTGTACAGTAAGACAAACATTTGTAATTACAAGTTTAGTACAATCAGCGCAAATTGCATTTTTAAGTCAAAGTACTGATAGTACTGATAAACAGTGGCGTGGTTGGGAAAAGCTTAGCTAAAGTGACCAAAAGAAGAAACATGTACACATAGTTCAAAAATGCACTTCCCAAAATTGAATTATCATCATGCCTTGTAAATAAGCAATTTGTTTTCTCATGAGAGAATGAAAGGAATATGAAACTCATATCCATGCAATGTTTTCCTCTTTAATCTTATATAAATATATTTCAAAACTTTGTCAAAAGATTGTAGTTGGTTGTTTATTTTTTAACGTCCCGCTCGAGAATTTTTTACCCATATGGAGACGTCGTCATTGCCGGTGGAAGGCTGCGAATTTTTGGCCTATGTTAGGTGCTTACGGCCTTTGAACAGTGAGTGTTCTTTGTTCTTTATCTTGCCGTACCTGCTGTGACACGGGGCCTCGGTTTTGGCGGTTTCATCCGAAGGACAGACCCATTTAGTTGCCTTTTACGACAAGCAAGGGGTATAATGGACCTACTCTAACCAGGAAAAAAGAAGAATGATATATTATTCGACGATATCAATGGATCAAATGTTGCTTGACGTACTTTATGCAATTTAACTACCGTTCTTTACACATTAAGTTTTGACTGATGATTACTCCGTTTACCTGATCAAGATATGGGACACACGGCAGGAGTGACCGGTCGACAGGGGATACTTGCTCATCTTGGGCACCTGGTCCCACACCTGGTATATCCGGGGGTCTATGTTTGTCCAACTCTTAATTTGTATGTATAATATGAATTATGAGATTGATCACTGTTGGTTATCTTCACTTTTTCATTAAAGTCTGTGACCTACTCCTTTTTACATAGCCATATAATTCAAGCATGCTGTGTCATTAAAAAATAATAAATATTAAACTGAAAAGCGACATAGATGTTACAGGTCACGATAATGAACTTGTTTATTGCATGATATGATTGTCTGATATGTAGGATTTTTATGTGTATAGATTGCACAAACAACATCACATTTATCTATTGTTTTTCAAAAGATATTTGAAATGAGCTATTCATTATGTGCTTAAAATATTCTAACATGGATTTTTAATATTCAAATTGTTCTCTGTCATGTTATTTCAAAATGAATTATAATAGATTGATGAAGGTCTCAAAAGATATCTCAAATATGCCTCATATGTTTGAAATAGTTCTCAATTTCTTATGAATCTCATATAAGGAAATTATCGTATATTCTAATTGCTGAAGCATCATAGTTCTCAATCATAAAATCTTATAAATCATTAATGAAATGCTCAAGTTTTCTTAAGATATCTAGACTCAGTCAGAGTGTGTTCGTCGTGTTTGTTCTTGTATACATGTATTTTCTTTTTCAAATTATCTCAAATATAAATGTAATGTCAACTTCTCAATCATCTAAAATTTCAGTCATGCAATCTCAATAAAGATTTATCAAACTCTCAAAAGTTCTCATATATTCAAATAATTTCTTTCTATTCTAATCTTTAAAATATTTCTCATGTTCATATGTAAATAATACTCATATGTTCAAATATTTCTCAAATTGTTCAAATTTGTTCAATAATTTGCATTGCTAATGTCTCTTGTTAGAGAGAAACCTCAAAACTGCTAAAAATAATTATAAATGTAAAGGTAATGGAATGTTCAAGTTCTCAAGATATTTCAACCCAAAGTATATTGTATTTTATTGTGTATGTTTCTGACATGTATTTTTATCTTATTTTCTCTTATTTCTAAATTAATTGTTATTCTTACATGTATCTTTAAATAGTATTCAGTTATGTAATCTTCAGATTGTATAATCAAGTTCTTAAACATATGTTCAAACTACTTTCATATATTCCGATATTCAATAATTTTCCGAACTCTTGAAATTCTCAATCACTAATTCTTAAAATAATAAAATGTTAGAGATAAGAAAAAAGATATCTAGAGTTGTATCGATCAGGGTGGATGAAAAAAATCAAAACCAATCCACAAAATTAGAGTAAAAGCAATCAATCACAAGAAAAATAGTCACAGGATGAACTTTTTAACATCAAAATAATGTATTTATTAGGAAACAAGTTAGGAACCGCTTCACAATAGGCGAAAAAACAATACGAACAAAAACAAGGCATTTAATGAACAAGAATTAGAGTCTAAACGATCTTAAAGACATTTGTTTGGTAAAAGTACAACACACTTTACACTTCAAAATACGTATATGTAAATGTCAAATCTATAAAAATCCATGTGTACGCCAGCTATTATCTAAATTAGTGGAATTCCCCTCATGTTGAAATCAAATGAATTGAAGTTTTGGGAATTTTTATGAATAGATTTAAAACAAAGAAACTTCATATGTGACAACGATCTGTAATTTGATACTAGCACAAAGCAATTATCGTACATCGTTGACTGGTTGATTCCCTTTTGATTTGAATTGTCCACGCACCTAACATTTTTTGCTGAAGGAAACTCGTCGCTTTGCGTAATGCGTAATGTGTACAATATCGGATTCAAAAATGCCGAAATTCACGAGGTGAAGAAATAATTATTATAAAATATGCCACTTAGACTTGAGCTATCATTGAAAATCTCTCAATTAAATAAACAAACCAATAAACAAATCATAACTATCGTACTAAGACCAACTACTCATAGTACAAATAATTTGAAATTAAACTAGATTAAGCTGGAACATGAAATTACCTCAATCAAAAAAATTCAAATTGTTTATGGAAAATAGATCTTCATAGTGTAATTAATCAATATCTTTATAGTATTTTGAAAGAAATATACTGTACATTATATTCAGAGAATGCAATTTTATACTCCGTGTAACGCAGAGGCTTTGAAACCGTAACTTCAAAGGCATCGGCTAATATGTAGAGCTTTGCTTGGACTTTCGGTCCCCGGCATCCCATGTTTATAGGGAGATACCTGTGGCCTCATACTTTACCTAAATATGAATAAGTACTCAAATGTACGAAATGTAGATATAGATATTATTTTCGTCAACTCTAGAAACTTTTCTTGATTACATTATTTCTTCATATTTCACCCTTGCAGTTTTTCAATAATCAAATCCTCTATGTACAATTCTAATACTTTTATTCCAAGTATTCTTGTTTACTTACTCCTTTTTACTAACGAAACCATGTTGAATATCGCATTCAATAGCTTATCTAACCAGCTAAAATGTAATATCAATCTGGATGTCTAAAAAAGTAGTTCAACTTAAATCTTGAATGTTTTCAAATGCCGAATTGATGTTCAAAGCAGCGTGCAAGATTTTAAATTAGATTTATATTTTAAGAATGCAAGGTGAAGATAACGAACAGTGATCAATCTCATAACGCCTACAAGCAATACAAAATAGATAGTTGGGCAAATACGGACCCCTGGACACACCATAGGTGGGATCAGGTGCCTAGGAGGAGTAAGCATCCCCTGTTGACCGGTCACACCCGCCGTGAGTCCTATATCCTGATCTGGTAAACATAGTTATCCGCAGTCAAAATCAGTGTGCCAAGAATGGCTTAACAAAACGGCTTAATAAAAAGCAGGTCGTCACCTGATCAGCACCTAATCCCACCTCTGATATGCCCAAGGATAAATTGATCATTTTCGTTATCTTCACATTTTGATAAAGATGATGGATCTATGCCAAAGGGAATTCCAGCAGACTTATTGAAAACATGTTATCCTAATACTAAATACATACATTCAATGTTGATGAGAAACTCAGAAATCATTTTGGTATCAACTACAGAGTACACGTGCGTTGAAGGAGTTGGCATTTAACAGGCTGTTGTTTGGATGACAGATAGCAAAATATGAATATTTTCTAGTCACACCAGTCATGAGCCCTATATCATATATCTATGAAATTTGGTCATTTCGTTTCAATGTTTCAAAATCATGTTTCTTCGATATATCTCTTTTCTAATTGACATGTTTTTTGAAGATTTTATCCGTAGATTTATGAAATATTAACAACTAACGTTTTCAATTTTGATAGACATTGTTGTCTAAATAAAACAAATTAGAAGGTTTATATCTCAGAATTTTAAGTACGTGTTGTTAGATATTCATGTCACGCACCAATTCAAAGCGAAATTTTATATATTTGGAAACAAAACACTCTGTTTTATCATTCCGGGAAAAATCTTCCAAAAATCCATTAAAATAATTGATAACTTCTATCACTCTTTCGACGGTGCAATCATACATCATAAGATGTGTTTTAACGAGCCATTGAATAAAAACAAATTGGTGTAATGAGCAACCTTAAATCCTGTTATTGAAATGAACAGAACAAGTTTTTGTTATTCAGGTAAAGGAAGCATAACTCTCTCAATCAATTAAATTACACGGTTTTGACATTATCCCTCGAATACCTATTATGACACTTTCCCCACTATAACTCCGGTTTATACATAGTGCGCAAGCGTTAATTACTAGTTCTTTTTGAGTTCCATGTTGACGAAAATCCAAAATTGCCAATACGTGTTGTCGTTTGTTTCAATGAAATAACATAAATGAGTGAATATTTAATACTGCTATCTGATAGAGATCTTACCAACGATTTTCAAATTCTTCTACAACTGTTGTTAAACTGCGAAAAAATTTGACACTCTTGCTTACAATCATGCATTCCTTATTTCATTTTTCAATCATAAAATGAGCATTGCTTCAATCATACAATCTCTGACGAAAGGTACCCATGTTATCTTGATTTATTGTATATTAAACAAAATGGTTACTATACTCTTTACACCATTCCACACGATAAATTAAGGACTAGACTTTTTGACATCATAGAAAGTTGCTTCTTCAACAAAAACGGAAAACGCAAATATTCCTATGAAGTGATCAGTCATCCAAAAATATGACTTTGTGAAACGCCACTCTCATTCCACGCACAGGTACTCTGAAGTAGAAATAAGAAGTATGCTGGATTTCCTCATTGATAATATCTTCGTGGTCTTTGGTGATCATGTCGTCCAACAGTTTGTTCGAATCCCCATGGTCAGGAATTGTGCTCCTTTGGTAGCTAATCTGTTTTTATATTCATCTGAAGCAGAATTTATTCAAAAACTTCTACGTGAGAAAAACATATCTTGCTGTGGCTTCAATTCGACATATAGATATATCGACGATGTATTATCTATTAACAATGATAATTTTCATTCATATGTCGATTCAATATATCCCAGTGAACTCGAAATAAAAGACACCACAGAGTCGTCCACTTTTGCCTCATACTTTGATATTGAATTGAAAGTAGATATTAACGGCAAACTAACAATTCAATTTTATGACAAACGGGATGATTTCAACTTCTCCATCATCAACTTCCCATATTTATGTAGTAATATACCATTATTACCTGCATATGGTGTTTACATCTCTCAACTGATTCGATACACAATAGCTTGTTCTGCATATAGTCAATTTTTAAATCAAGGCAGGCTACTGAAAAACAATTTCATGGTGCAGGGGTTCCAACAGTCTCGTTTAAAATAAGAATTTAGCAAATTATATGGTCGTTATAACGATCTAGTTTGCCAATACAACCTGTCATTGGGTCAAATGCTGTCTGACGTGTTTCATGCCGATTGTTAAGCTGTTCGTGGTACACTGATTTCAACTACGGATAACTTCGTTTACGTGATCAAGATATAGAGCTCAAGGCGGGTGTGGCCGGTCGACAGGGCATGCTTACTCCTCCTAGGAGCCTGATCCCACCTCTGGTATATCCAGGAGTCCGTGTTTGCCCAACCTTTTATTTTGTATTGCTTATAGGAGTTATGAGATTGATCGCTGTTCGTTATCGTCACCTTTCATACTACCATAAGGTCATTTGAACTGCATCAAAGGTAAGATGTACAGTCAGGAATTACTAGAATGACCACCTTGTAATGTAATGGTCAGTATATTATGCTGTACAATTAATTGATCTCGAATACCATCTTTTTCGTTTTGCAGATGAGAAATATTCTTGGCACTAACAGCAGATTAAAGTTTGTAGAATACATCTTTTTTTATGAATAACGTGCATTGTTTTTTATTCTGATATTGCGTTTGGAAATCTTATAACTTTCTTCACCTCACAATGTACGTAGATGAATTTGATTTGTTTACTGATTTTGTTTGTGATACATACATAAATAAATTGCTTACCTGTAAATTCATCTCGAACTTTCTAAATCAGGAATGATGAAACATAAATGAATAAAAAATAAATAAATAAAAGAGGTAATGTTAATAGGCGTTGTCACAGTTGATGCATTGTTATGCATATAGAAATTATTTTATATTGTTATGTTACACTATTTGGAGACACATGCGCGGATCTAGAGGGGTAGGGAACTGGAAGTTACAATGTATATGCCATCGTGACTTATTAGGAACAATGAATTATTATGTTTGTACACCAAGTAATGAGGAAAGAACCTACATATAAAGTATAGTGGAATGAATTCCGAATGATTGACATCTTTCATTTACAATTACCATATGTAGTGGTGGCTGATGAAACAATTTCATGCATGCATGTATTAACAGTAGGTAATCATTACAAATTTATATGTACACCATTGATTATTGGAAGTGGGTACAGGTGAGTAAATACTATAGATAGGGCTAAAAGAAATTCTGGAAAGAATTTAATTCAGTTTGCGTGCGGGAGTGTGTGTTACAGTATCAATACATTTGAGTTATTTTCACATGCTAAGATTGTATTACATGAACAGGTTTGATTCACTAGGTTAACCATTTTCAAGGTTGATTTCTTCTGATATCTAGGTCAAAGGTTAAGGTTAATACGATACTTTAAAGAAATTCCTGTAGATAATAGATATTTATTGGGAGGGGAATATTTCTCTTTCTACAAGTTAAGATCCTCCTGAAAAATTCCTGCAAGCTCTGCTTTGTTACATTAAAACCTCTTAGTACAACATAAATCAACATATCGTTCCTAAATTTCTATCTATTAAAAATCACCTCAGTAAAATTTACAGGTGACTGAACCCCAAGAACTCATAACTCATTTAGAAAGCATATCTTGAAAGTCCTTAACAATAAGAAAATATGTTATGCCATACAAAAATAAACACTTTTATTTTAAAACATATGCACGTAGCCATATCACATGTTTGTTTTCTCTTTTTATAGAGGAATGCGCTACATTGGATAACGACAGTTGGCCCGTTGGTGGTGGGGATATTTAGTGTTAGTGTTTTCTTGTCTGTCTTTGCTGTACGTTTAATTAAGACAAATTATCCTGAGGAGAGTGGACAGTATCATGGACAGTATCATGGATTTACTTCCCGCTAATTCTGGCTGGAGGTATTGTGGTACATTCTCCTGGAGTGGTGGCTGTCTTAGTCAATATGTATACATAGCCTACAACAAAAAGCAAAGAAATAGATTGTTTATATATACAGTTCACGTATTTTCATTATGCACTTGCTATAAATCATAATATAGTACATGATGTTTTGTTCTTGTCTTTGAGACTTCAAATGATATGCTTAAGGATTGCACTGTATATTTACTGCGTACAACCCCCTACAACTAAAACAAAGGCTTAACAAAAATGTCTTGGGTTTTTATTTTCACTTCTGAAAATAAGTGACATAATTGTAATGGCTTACAGATTTATAAACAATTCTCGTGAGAAATTGGTGCTTGGGATAATTCATACTGCGTAAATGAAAACAATTTTTTACTAAGAAAGGAAGGAATCTACGTAATTTTGTAATGATTATGATGAGGCGAGTGGCCAGTAAAATAGACACACTCCCCGCTAATTCTGCCCGTATATTGTGCGAGTATTTTCCGAACAGTTTCGCCCTCTCTAGCCAAATATAGTTGAGATGGAGGAGCATCCCCTATCACATGATAATGAGACATGTGGAACATTCTTCACGATTGATGACTGCTTATGTCAGGCTGTCTACATAATCTAAAAAAAAAACCAACAACATAGAATTAGATTGTACAGATTGTACTTATTTCTAGAATACATTTTGTCAATTTTTTTTGTTCTTATCATTTGAATCGTGTGGCACGGTATTGTTTATTTACTGTGGAACCCAACTCACCCGCAATGGAATAACAAACCAAAACATACACATTTTTGTTTACTTAATAAATATACAGTTTACTTGCATATGACTTTCTTACAAAACGTACTTGGCACCTTCACTTTTTTGACGGTATAATCTCCCCTCTTGCTTTGGGAATGCTATATTTTATTGGGAAATGCCACTGTTTCGTGACTTTTCTCATTGAATTGAAGTCCAGTCAATAGTAGGCAATACCAAACTGAAAACAAGTTACAATTCTAATGGCTAATACATTGACAAAATCTTAAAATACAGTAAGAACAGTGCTCCTTGGGGTAATTTATACCGAGTAAATGAAACCATCTGAAAAATAAATCTGTAATATTGTAATGAAAAACAAACTAACCGGCTTTACATTAGATTCTTCGACCATATCCGAGAGAAGTATCAGTGTTACGGTTTTTACAATGCTGATCACGAATACTGCGACTTAAAGCTGTTCACGATGGCTAAATCTTATTAACTATAACATATAAATACACCAACACTGCAAGTAAATAATATAAACAAGGCGAAGTTCAACTACTGATCTACACTCTCTTCCACTATGGCTCGGTACCCCTGGCGTCACAATGATTTGGCGCTTAAACCCGACCATTTCAAAAATACGTTCAGATGTGATTTGGAGATTTTCGCCAATATATCTCTCAATTCAATATATATCTTCGTCAAATTTTCAATTAAGTTTTAATTTAACTAGATGTTTATTCTACCCAAAAATTGGATTGTATTGCATAGACCTTTAATGAATCAAAAATCGTTGACTGACTTAGAAAATAAAGATGCAGATTTGTTCCAACTTTTGAACTTCTACTCAATTTTAGCTAAGCAATCAAGAGTCGAATGTCTACATAGGCATAATTCGGAGTTTCAGTCCATCTGAGCTTTTCTGATCACCTTTTGTCGGTTGTCTGCCTGTCCGCCCGTAAACTTTTCACATTTTCATCTTCTCTGGAACTACTGGACCAATCTCAAACTTGGTACAGATCATCATTGAATTAAGGGAATATGATGGGGCACAGCAAGGGACCAAATTTCTACATGCGAACATATAGAGGAATCTTTTAAATCTTTTAAAAATTTCTTCTCAAGAACCACTGTGCCAGATAAGTTGAAATGTATACGAAAGCTTTATGACATAGTGCAGTTTCATTTTTATTGAAATAATGGCTCCCAGGGGTGGGTAGGGCCACAATAGGGGATCAATTTGTACATGCTGATGTATATAGGGCAATTCTTTGACAATCTTCTCGAGAACTACTGTTCAGAAAAATTGAAATTTACATGACAAATTCCTGATGTATATTAGATTCCAGTTTGCTTAAACCGCGGGACCACAATAGGGTATAACATTTTAACATGCTGATATATAGGGGAACATTTGAAACATTTTCCTCTTAAGAATCACTGAGCCAGATGAATGAAAATTTACATTAAGGCTTCTTGACATACAAAGTAGATTCACATTTGTTCAGTTCATGGTCCAAGGGGGGCAGTGTGGTGCCACAATAGGGGATCAAATTTTCACACCATTGCAGCACATGAAAGTTTTGGCATAAAGAATGTATATTCAAACTATGAATGCCCTGGAACCTTGAGCTTCATGATTTACCACATACATAGTACGCCTTTTTTACGCAAGTATTCTTTAACAACAGGTCTTAATGGACAGTTATTCAAGATTTGATACCAAAACTTTTATTTCCAAAATGTAATATTCCCCATTTTCTGATCTAAAACTTCAACGAACTAGCTCTCCAGAAATGAAAGGTAAGCTACTGACAAACAAGTTGATGGTGCAGGGATTTCAACAGTCTCGATTGAAGTCAGCATTTCGCAAATTCTATGGTCGTTATAACGATCTAGTTCGTCAATACAACCTCGCATTGGGTCAAATGCTGTCTGACGTGTTTCATACCGTTTGTTAAGCCGTTCTTGGCACACTGATTTTGACTGCAGATAACTCTGTTGACCTTATCAGAATATGGGGCTCATGGCGGGTGTGACCGGTCAACAGGGGATGCTTACTCCTCCTAGGCACCTGATCCCACCTCTGGTCTATGGACTGTTGGAAGACCTGATCACCAAAGACCAGGAAGATATTGTCAATGAGGAACTCTAGCATATTTTTTATTTCAACTTCAGAGTACTTGTGCGTGGAATCAGAGTGACTCTTTAGAAGTTCTTTAGAATTTTTTAGAATCCACATTTGATTAACACCACGTCTGGCATATGTAGTCGCACAATAAGTTTGAAGTTTCTCCTTCACAGCTGTTAACATTTTCGTGAGGAGCAAAGATAGGGGCTTGGTAGAGCACTTACTGGATCCAGCAATGTATCTTTTTTGTAAGGGTTTTTATGTAGTTTAGGAATCCAGTATAGGTACGGTAACTCATATTCATTCGACCCATTGACTGGAATATTAAATGTGTCTAAAACTGAAGCATGGTTTTGAAGAATTTCGTCTTTTGAAAGGGCAGTTGGAGTATAAGTATGATTACCAAAAAGTGGAATTAATACCAAGTTCGTTTAAAATACAGTTGTAATAATGAGCCTTACAAACAAAGACAATATGAAAACTTTATGGCACAGGAAAACGTCTGCAACTTGAAGGGTAGGTGGATGCCCCCAAATGAAAAGGCGATTTCTGAGAAGGGCACATATAGTTTTTGTTTGTGCATTGTGTCTAAATCCCCTCACACGGTACTCCGAATGAGAGAAAACACCGAAGAGAATAGGGGGCATCTGCGCAGAGCATGTTTTGAGCACCAGTAAATATATGTTGAATGTAATTAAGGGTAACAAATTATCAACCCCATCAATATGAAATACAGGTATTGACAAAAAGGGGAAATATGATTGTTCATTAGTTTGTCATCACATGACATTGATGTTTACGCCCTATCCACGTTTCAGGAAAAACACATATCCCCTATCGCCTAAACATAACATTTGATCACATCTAGAGAATCTGAAGAATCATCAGTACGTATAGCTTATTTCATGGGCCGATCAAGATTTTCGGAAAAAGGGAGAGGGAACACATGTGAAAATATAGTCAATTTTTCCAAAGTTTCATTCAAATTATTTCTTAAATTTGTGGCGAAAAAGGGGAGTTATAAATCAACCACTGCATTTGTATTTCATGAAAACCCCACTTGTTCTGTACCAATCTAATTAAAATCAGATCCTAGGATACACTCACAATCGCTATGATACGCAGAGTATACAGCGCGGATCTAAGAAGTCTGATTTTAATTTGATTGGTCCTGTACTTGGGATTTTACAAATTATTATATCAAATCCAAAATCAATATTTTCCTTTTTCCAACCACACAAAAGCTCCAAATTTCATCCCATGGAATGGTGTAGTTAACAAACAGCGATCAATCTCAGAAAGCCCATGAATAATGCAAGAATATGAGTTTTGCAAACACACCAGAGGTGGGATCAGGTGCCGTAGAGGACTAAGCATATCCAGTCACACACGCCATGAGTCCTATATCTTGCTCAGATAAAAGAAGTGATCCATATTCAAAATTAGTAGGTAATGAATGGCCTAGCTATTAGTTTAAAACACGTCAAACAAAATTTAATTTGATTACAAATTGTATTTGTACGACTCTTTCAATTAATCAGGTTAAAAATCAGTGCATGACACAGGGTAATATAAATAACATATCAAATGACAAGAACGATGAAATATGAAAGCGTATATCCATTTTAGTACGATCATGAAATATTCAATTTTAATAAGACTAAAAAGTTGAACTACATAAACTTATAATGGTCACCACTATATCACGGTATTGATTTGAACCCACGGATAACCCATGAAAGCAAAATTGCTTATTCCAAATGGGGTTTGCAGGCGTGTAGAATAAAAAGTAAAGTAAATGTATTTATTCAAAGGTGATTTTGATGAGATGTATATTTAGGTATAGGGATATACATGTAACGATATGTCAATGTAAGAAAGCTGGTGTTATTTCCTACATACAATGGATTATATTTATCATAATACACTACCAGTAAATTATCTATCAACTGTGGATTATCTAAAAGACAAAAGAGTTAATGGGAGTTACTACCCTCTTTGGGTTGAACATTTTAAACGTAAACGGTCATCTCTGGCATTTTAGGTTCTTCAACTTTTGTATAAATAGGATATCGAAGTAGGACTGCGCATGGATTTGATGATTGATTTTAACCAAATGTTGCGCAAATGGTTTCAGAATTTATAATAAATACTAACCCTTTTTTCTTAAATTTTATATGAAATTGAGACATGATATAAGTCACATTTCATTCGGAAATCTGTGTATTTCATTATTGTACTGTGCTTGTCTTTCTGTAGAGAAATGTGGAATATCTAATGATATATACAACTATAAAGGCTAATCTAATTTATACATATTTGTAATTATTTGTTTGTAAATTCTTTTTATATTTACTTGTGTTTATGCGACGTCACACGTCTTTACGCGACGTCGAACGTGCATGTCTATTGTGACGTAAAATAACAAATCAGAAAAACAAAAATATACAGTTATTGACTGGGTTCGAGGACAACAGGTGTTTTGTTTGACCCGAGAACGGGTCTGTTACCCGAAGCCGTGGGTTGATGGCAACCGATCCGTTCGAGGGTCAAACAAAACAGTTATTGTCCGAGGACCCAGTTAAAAACTGTTTTGTTATACACCTTATATTTTTAGGGACATTAAACAGGACAGTGTGATTGTGTACAAATATCCCCGATTCCACTAGTTTAAAAGAAAATATACCCAGTATCCTAATTGATAATCATATGTTTCGTGTATCTGCTCTGCTTTTCATCTAATACATTCGTTGTCAGTAGTTAACACTGAGGTCTAAATGACTGGGCATCAGGAGCTCTACTAGTTGAGCTTGGTTGTGTGGATCTCTTGGGTTGCTTAGGTCGCCAAGTTGCTTGCATATCACCAGACCTAAAGTTCAAACTGGTGCCTGAGGATGTTTTATGCCTGATGTAGGGGTGATTTTGTGAACATGATGCCCTTGGGATGCCGGAAAATAGCACAGTAATAAAAAATAAAAGCTCCGTATCACTTTGATAAATGGATTTAACCTCTAGTGGTTAAATCACAATATTTTGAGAATTGTTGCCGTCGGCTCGTCCGATGTTAGAATGAAGAGATATGCGTTTCATTACTACAGAAAATAAAGACATGTAAATATGGAACGCATATCTCTTTATTCTAACATCGGACGAGCCGACAACAACATATATTTGGGAAGGATTCTTTGTTAGCAGACCTGTTTTTATATTCCTCTGAAGCAGAATTTATTCAAAAACTTCTACATGAGAAGAAAAATCCTCTTGTTGTGGCCTTTAATTTGACATTTAGATATATCAATGACATTTTATCTATTAACAATAGTTTTCATTCATATGTTGATTCGATATATCCCAGTGAACTCGAAATAAAAGACATCACAGAGTTGTGCACTTTTGCTTCATACTTAGATATTTTATTGAAAGTAGATATTAACAGCAAACTAACAACTCAACTCTATGACAAACGGGATGATTTAAGCTTCCCCATCGTCAACATCCCATATTGATGTAGGAATATTCCATTATCACCTGCATATGGTGTTTACATCTATCAACTGATTCAATACGCAAGAGTTGGTTCTGTGTATGGTCAGTTTTTAAATCGATGCAGGCTACTGACAAACAAGTTGATGGTGCAGGGGTACATGAAATCTCGTTTAAAGTCAGCAGTTTGCAAATTCTATGTTCGTTATAACGATCTAGCTTGCCAACATTGTCTTTCATAGGGTCAAATGCTGTCTGACGTGTTTCATTCGGATTGTAAGACCGTTTTTGGTACACTGGGTTTGACTGGTCGACAGGGGATGCTTACTCCTCCTAGGCACATAATTCCACCTCTGGTGTTTCCAGGGGTCTGTGTTTGTCCAACTCTCTATTTTGTATTGTTTACAGGAGTTATGAGATTGATTATCGTTCGTTATCGTCACCATTCATTCTAAATGTAACGTGTAACTGCAGAGTGACAATACAGTTATTGTGCATTTTCTTATATCATTTAATAAAATGCTAGTTCTAGGCTATTCATTTTTAATGAAAAATGTAAAACTAATCCCATAGTATTATAAATTGAGAGTAGTGAGGTACAGTGTGAAATATACGATACCATTTGAGAATATATAACCAAAATTCCAGACGGAGGTCACAATGATGGCGATGCATTTTTCGTCATAATGCATCAACTGATCAATCTTGATAGTCTCCATGACGTGAAATATAACATGATATAAAAATAACATACGGATAACGACATACGGAGGAAAAGTCAGAACTATAATACAATTTTTGCTGACATAGAGACCTTTGGAGAATCCCTGTTGAATTTTGAAAATGAAAATGGCGTCCTCGACAAATGAAAACTCTTGCCGAAAACGGAAGCGGTATTCCATTACTAGACTTCGGCAAATCAGTGGTACATGTATTACACTACATTACGGAGGTATTATTTATCGCCATACATTTATTATTTTCGCCTATTGCACATTACAATTTGACAAAACGTGCTATCACGTGGAAAGAAACCACATACAATGCAGATATTTAGTTTAATGAGTAATATCACGATAAAAGATAAGCACAAGCATTGTCTTGGGAATAGAAGAAACTTGGACATGCTAATGAATTTAAAAACTGTAGAGTAATTCCAAAAAAGGCATGAACGATTATTTCTTATTTTAAGTAACGGTCCTTTTCTGTCATGCAACTACATGGCACCTAACGTTTTTAGCACATGCTATGTCTTTATTGAAAGGAAAGAAAATAGTCATCATTATGGTTGAATAACCTTAAAAGAAGAAAATATGATGACGACCCAGATACATGCAGTATAGGAACTCTCAAAAAATATGACACATATACAAATGTTGCGTAACAAGGCTGTAACGCACTTAGAAAAAATGAGCAAAGAGAATGAAAATAAGTCTATCTGAACGAGCGCAGTATAACCAAACAGTCGGGAATATTAAAGAAATGATATATGTTAACCGTTTACAGAAAGAATAAATTCATGCAGATTGTGTAAGTCTTCTAAAGCTAATCAAAGAGGTCAAGTTTCCTTTGGAAAATATTTCCTTTAGGTCGCTATTAGGGGTGGAAATATGGCATGATCTAGATTTTACAAAGCATATGTTCTATTCAGAGGAGAAGGTTTTCAAGAATACATTGAATGATATTAAACTCTATCTAGTCTTTGTGACATCATAGACAGTTGCTTCTTCAACAAAAATGGAAAAAGGAAATATTCATATCTAGTGATCAGTAATCCAAATAATGACTTTGTTAAGCACCACTCCTGATACCACACACAGGTACTCTGAAGTTGAAAAAAATATATGCTAGAGTTCCTCATTGACAATATTTTCATGGTCGTTGGTGATCAGGTCTTCTAACAGTCTGTTGAAATTCCGATGGACACGAATTGTGCTCCTTTGTTAGGTGACCTGTTTCTATATTCATACGAAGCAGAACTTATTAAAAACTTCTATTTGAGAAGAAAAAATCTCTTGTTGTGGCCTTCAATTCGACATTTAGATATATCGACGACGTTTTGTCTATTAACAATAACTTTCATTCATATGTCGATTCGATATATCCCTGTGTGCTCGAAATAAAGGACACCACAGAGCCGTCCAATTCTGTTTCATACTTAGATATTCTATTGAAAGTAGACATTAACGGCAAATGAACAAGTCAATTGTATGACAAACGGGATCATTTCAGCTTCTCCATCGTCAACTTGCCATATTTATGTAGTAACATTCCATAATTATGGTGTTTATATCTCTCAACTGATTCGATACGCAAGAATTTGTTCTGTGCATGTTCAGTTTTTAAATTGTAGCAGGCTACTGAAAAACAAGTTGAGGTTACAGGGGCTTCAACAGTCTCGATTGAAGTCAGCATTTCGCAAAGTCTATGGTCGTTATAACGATCTAGTTCGTCAATACAACCTATGATTTGGTCAAATGCATATCTTGTTTGGCAGTTTGCAGATCTCACTTCAATGTAGATGTATTGCCTAGTTTGCATATGAAAAATAGGAGTGATATGTTATCTAAAGTAATAGTTTAAAGGTAAAGTATTCGAAATTAGAAACACACAATGGATGAAGACCTGAAAGTGTACGCTGCCCAAATCATTAAGTGTATGTTCTTTTATAACTAGCAATAAATAGCATACAGTGACTTTGAAGCAAACTATTCAGAAAAAAATATTGCAAGTCTGCATATCGATATGCATTCATTTCTATATAATACGTCTGTCGCAGTTTCAGAAATCCAATTCATTTGCAAATTCCGTCCGATTGCGACACGATACTGTTATACCACGTATGCGAGATCGAAATTGTATTGATTACGAAAATATCGTTATACAATGAAAACAAATCAAAAGTTTCATCATTTAAATTTATATTAGCTACATTTGATTCCATGGAAAGTATTATTCATCGATTTGTGTAAACAGAGATAAATTACCGAGCGTTTCATCTAAAATGCCCGTTGGTTTTCTCTGCAAAGTATCCATTATGCTATACACCGTGTAAAAGACAGATGCATAAAAATAGATCCGTTATTTTGTATTCTATTAATAGGATATACCTCATCTTACAGTGCTCTCAGACAAGAAACACGCAGTAAAGGATAAGACGTTTTGGGGAACAATTGGACAACAAGTGAAATAATACGGTAAACGTTTATCGTTTTATTTTAAAATCTATAATTCCATAGCATTCATAAGTTTTGATTGTAGATATTGAAATAAGAATTTAAGTAATCAGTGCACTATTTATCTATACAGGATTTTTACAATTACTGTACACTATTTGTAATCCTCTTCACTAAAACGATACTTAAAAAAGAATATTTTCTTTCACGTTTTCTTATTTTGAGAAAGGCGTTAAAGAGGGTTAATAGCTGCCAAAGTCATGTTTAACGATTAATACCAAAAAATGGATAAAACGGTCATAAGATAATCACCACTGACGTTTTAATATTCAAGCATTACGTAATCTTTTGGTGCACTTTTGATATTAAAATTTATTTCGTTTCTACAGAAGCACGGGTGCAAACATTATTGTATGAATGTAAATAATTCAATGTGGAGATAATTTACAGAATTTTCACAAAAATCGATTGAAGATGGCTTTTTCTCTCTCATTATTTTTAACGCATTTCAACATTTTGTATCACAGCCCAGAGTTGAAAAGGATCTACGTTATAGTCGACAGCTAAGCATATAATGATCCATTCACAAACTTTCGCTTTAAGTACTGGGAATTCGAAATCAGAAAATCATGGTTCTAAGAATTCCACATATTTTATTGCCAAAGGATTAGGCACAAGATATACAATTTAAACAGCCTTCTATAATTAGAACAATTTTGGAAAACGGTGCAAGTTTGCGTTGCTGGCTAATGTTACATCTAATTGTGTATGATATATCTCGGTGTTATTAGTGCATGGGGCAAAACATTTCTTTCTATATCAAAAAGTTATCTAACGTGTATATATTTCCTTTGTAATAATTCAGAATGATAGCAGTGAAGTGCTATGAAATAGCAAACCTTTTTGTTTTAATATCGATATAAGTTCAAAACCCCTATCATTAAAAAACATCCTAAAATCAAGTTTGTTATCTTTGAATAATTTTCAATGCGTTTGATGTTTTCAGTTGCAGATCGCTCAACATGGCTAACTGTTCAATAATCTTTATATTTCTGTTCATGAAACTCTTGGACCTTTTTCTGGACTGGGATTTTTACTTAGAGATCGAAAAAACCGACCTTATTGCCCAAGAATTAAAATACTGTATTCTTGGTTTCGCCATCCTTGGATCGCTGTTATTTATGGCAACGGTATTCAAGTATGTCGACGTCACTTCGGAAGACAAAGAAATGAATGACGAATGGGGTGCATTTCTTTCCTTGCTATCCACGTTTTTTGAAGATCTTCCACAAATCATACTAGCACTGGTTGTTGCACTTAATACGAAAAGTTTGCTCTCTTTTGTTCAAATTGCAAAGGCCATTTATGGAATTATTGAACCGATGATCCAGATGAAGTTGAATGAGAGAGAGTACTCGAAATTGAGAAAAACTACTTCTACCAAATGGTACAAAGACGTTGAATGTATTGGTCATGTCGTCATCATGATCGTTTCCTTTATTTTGTTCATAGATCTTCTCTATCATCTCTGAAGATATCTTTTATGAGAGCTTAATTGACAGATAATAGTATACCGTCTAAGAAAAGGGCCCACAAGAAGGTATTATATACAATTATATATAAATGAAACATGTATAAGACCAGTTAAAAATACGTGGTATGGGTAATTATGTTATTAGAGGTAATGTTATGATATATGGGTAATTATGTTGTTATTAGAGAGGTAATGTTATGAGGTATGGGTAATTATGTTGTAATTAGAGGTAATATTATAAGGCATGGGTAATTATGTTGTTATTAAAGAGGTAATGTTATGAAATATGGGTAATTATGTTGTAATTAGAGGTAATATTATGAGGTATGGGTAAGTATGTTGTTAGGTAATGTTATGAGGTATGGGTAATTATGTTGTAATTAGAGGTAATATTATGAGGTATGGGTAATTATGTTGTTATTAAAGAGGTAATGTTATGAAATATGGGTAATTATGTTGTTATTAGAGAGGTAATGTTATGAGATATGAGTAAGTATGTTGTTAGGTAATGTTATGAGATATGGGTAATTATGTTGTTATCAGAGAGGTAATGTTATGAGGTATGAGTAATTATGTTGTTATTAAAGTAGTAATGCTATGAGGTATGGGTAATTATGTTGTTATTAGAGAGGTAATGTTATGAGATATGGGTTAGTATGTTGTTATTAGAGAGGTAATGTTATGAGATATGGGTAATTATGTTGTTATTAGAGAGGTAATGTTATGAGGTATGAGTAATTATGTTGTTATTAGAGAGGTAATGTTATGAGATATGGGTAATTATGTTGTTATTAGAGAGGTAATGTTATGAGGTATGGGTAAGTATGTTGTTATTAGAGAGGCAATGTTATGAGATATGGGTAAGTATGTTGTTATTAGAGAGGCAATGTTATGAGGTATGAGTAATTATGGTAATAGAGAGGTAATGTTTAGAGATATGGGTAAGTGTGTTGTTATTAGAGAGGTAATGTTATGAGGTATGGGTAATTATGTTGGCCCAGTTGCTGGAATGTTGTGCATTTTTTGGATGATGTTATGCTCCTTTCACTTACACCCTCTGTTTCTAAGTTCTTCAGGGTAGCATGCTGGTTATCAATGTTGATGTGCAGTTTGTACACAAGTAACTCTGTGTGATGTATTGTATATCTTACAGTATTACAATGGTCAATGAAACTTTAGGATGGGCATATAGAAATGGACAGATAACCATAAACAAACTCCTTTTTTGTTGGGCATTAGTTACGTGTAGTGCAGATAATTTCAGATAAATGTTGTGTCTAAGTAACGTGTAATGCAGACAGGTTCAGATAAATGTGTCTAAGTTACGTGTAGTGCAGATAGTTTCAGATAAATGTTGTACCTAACTTATGTGTAGTGAAGATAGTTTCAGATAAATGTTGTGCCTAAGTTATTTGTAGTGCCGACAGGTTCAGATCAATGTTGTACCTAAGTTACGTGTAGTGCAGATAGTTTCAGAGAAATGTTAGAGTTACATGTAGTGCAGATAGTTTCAGATAAATGTGCCTAAATTACGTGTAGTGCAGATAGTTTCAGATAAATATTGTGTCTACGTTACGTGTAGTGCAGATAGTTTCAGGTAAATGTTGTACCTAAGTTACGTGTAGTGCAGACAGTTTCAGATAAATGTTGTGTCTACGTTACGTGTAGTGCAGACAATTTCAGATAAATGTTGTGCCTAAGTTATATGTAGTGCAGACAGGTTCAGATAAATGTTGAAGTTACATGTAGTGCAGATAGTTTCAGATGAATGTTGTGCCTAAGTTACGTGTAGTGCAGACAGTTTCAGATAAATATTGTGCCTAAGTTATGTATAGTGCAGATAGTTTCAAATAAATATTGTGCCTAAGTTATGTGTAGTGCAGATAGTTTCAGGTAAATGTGCCTAAGTTACGTGTAGTGCAGACAGTTTCATATAAATGTTGTGTCTAAGTTACGTGTAGTGCAGACAATTTCAGATAGATGTTGTGCTTAAGTTACATGTAGTGCAGACAGATTCAGAAAAATGGTGTGCCTAAGTTATGTGTAGTGCAGATAGTTTCAGATAAATGTTGTGCCTAAGTTATGTGTAGTGCAGATAGTTTCAGATAAATGTTGTGCCTAAGTTATGTGTAATGCAGACAGTTTCTTGATTTTGGACCTAAGTTACATGCAGTACAGATAGTTTCAGATAAATGTCGTGCCTAAGTTACATGTAGTGCAGATAGTTTCAGATAAATGTTGTGCCTAAGTTACATATAGTACAGATAGTTTCAGATAAATATTGTGCCTAAGTTACATGTAGGGCAATGTTTTCAGACAAATGTTGTGCTTAAGTTACATGTAGTGCAGACATTTTCAGACAAAGGGTTCAGACAAATAAAAAAATTAAAGCATTAAAGAAAAATCTAACTTAGATTAACGTGTGAATAGAGTATTGATAAACCTATTGCAACTATTACGAATCATAATAATATGAAATAAATTTATTATAATTATGATTAGTTGCAATAGGTTTGGTTTATCAATACTCAATTCACATGTTAATCTAAGTTAGATTTTTCTTTTATGCTTCAATTTTTTTTTGTTGAGAAATCTTAATTTATAAAATGCATACAGTATCAACATACCTTGAAATGCAAAATTTTACAGAATTGATCATGTAACTTGACAATTTTAGGTATGGTACATTAAAAATAGTTGATGTATCCCAGATAGAATTATCTTTCCTCTCAGAATATCAATTTAACTTAGCATATGTGTAACTTATTTTAACAACGTAGTAATGAAATAGTAGTACTTTACACACAGAATAATGGGTTGCAATTGTTGCCGACTCTTATTTTGTACAATATGTATTGCAGAATAGTATGTGCTGCTTAAAAGAATAACCATTTTATTGTAAATAATGAAATCTAGCTTATCAACTCCAACTAAAATCAACTATGATGAATAAACCAAGCCGAAGGCGCAAGTGAGCTTTTCTGATCAATGCTTTCCGTTGTCTGTCTTTGGAGTTGTTGTCGCCATAAACTTTTCACTTCCTCTTCTTCTGCAGAACCACTCAGTCAATTCCAACCAAACAGATGATTTGATCTGTTTATTGATATATACATATTTATACATAAAGATATTACTTACCTGTAAATTCATCTCGAATTTAGTATATCTGGAATGATAAAAAAAAAGAAGAAAATGAGAGAGGTAATGTTAATAGACCTTGTCACAGTTGATGCATTGTTGTGTATATAGCACATATTGTGTCATTGTTTTGTGTAAAAAAGCTGACATAGAACGTGTATTGGTTGTTTGGCCATGTATGGAGCTTCCATGAAAACTTCCTGAAAATTTAAACAAGAGAGCCTGTCAGCCAGTACATTAGATTTTCCTGAAACATGTTTAGCTCTTAATTGGATATTGTATTGCATTGACACTAGTACAAGCCGTCGTAACATTTCATAAGTTTATGTTCTTTTCCTGACTGCTTATTGATAACATCCACTACCGCCATATTGTCAGATAGAAATTAATAGACGTTCTTGTTTTGAAGTTCCCGACATAATATTTCTAAAGCATTTACAATTGGGAAAAGTTCTTTAATACATATCTGATATTGTGCAACTGTATTTACCACTTATCAATTGGTGATTGATTTTAACAAAATGTTGCGCAAATGGTTTCAGAATTTAAAATAAATACTTACCTATTCTTAATATTCAAGTATGAAATTCAGAAATGATATAAACCACATTTCATTCGGAAATCTCTGTATTCAACTGTGCTTATATTTATGTAGAGAAATGTGAAATATCTAATGATATTTGCAACTATAATTATAAAGAATTCTTTGTTAGCTGACCTGTTCTTATATTCCTATGAAGCAGAATTTATTCAGAAACTTCTACATGAGAAGAAAAAAACTTCTTGCTATGACATTCAGATTGACATTTAGATGTATCGACGACGTTCTATCTATTAACAATGATAATTTTCATTCATATGTCGATTCAATATATCACCGAGAACTCGAAATACACCACAAATTCGTCCACTTCTGCTTCATATTTAGATATTTTATTGATAGTAGATTCGATACGCAAGAGTTTGTTCTGGGTATGGTCAGTTTTTAAATCGAGGCAGGCTACTGACAAACAAGGTGATGATGCATAAGTTTCAACAGTCTCGTTGAAAGTCAGCGTTTCGCAAATTCTGTAGTCGTTATAAAAATCTACGTGTTTCATACTGATTGTTAGGCCGTTCTTGGCACACTGATTTTGAGTACGGATAACGCCATTTACCATTATATGAATCATGATGGGAGTGGTCGGTCGACAGGAGATGCTTACTCCTCCTAGGTACCTGATCCGACCTCTGGTGTGTCCAGGGGTCAGTGTTTGCCCACTTTTTTATTTTGTATTATTTCTAGGAGTTATGAGATTAATTACTGTTTGTTATCCTCAGCTTTCATTCTAAATTTAACTTCTAACTACAGAATTACAATACCGTTGATTTGCATTTCCTTACATCATTCAATGAATACATCTAGTTCTAGGCTATTTATCTTTAATGAAAAATGTAAAACTAATCCAATAGTATTATAGATTGAGAGTACTGAGATACAGTGTGAAATAAATAACCTAAATACCATTTGAGAATATATAACCAAAATCCCAGACGGAGGCCACGAGGATGGCGATGTCAACATGCATCAACTGATCAATTTTAATAGTCCTCATAACGTGAAATATATGACTTAGATACAAA
Source organism: Ostrea edulis (assembly GCF_947568905.1). NCBI lineage: Eukaryota > Metazoa > Mollusca > Bivalvia > Ostreida > Ostreidae > Ostrea > Ostrea edulis. The sequence continues at coordinate 22,924,993 of NC_079166.1, forward strand.
AAAAAAAAAAAACAAAAAACAAAAAAAAAAAAAAAAAAAAAACAAAAAGCAAAAACAAACCGAAAAAAAAAACAAATAATAAAAAAAAAAAAAACCAGGGGGACGGGTGAACATGCAGTTAACGGCATACGGACGGAAAGTCAGTACTATAATACAATTTTGTTGACACAGAGACTTATGGATAATCCCTGTTGAATTTTCAAAATGAAAATGGAGTCTTCGACAAATGAAGACCCTTGCCAAGTGAAATATTCTTGAGAGAGACGTTAAACAATATTCAATCAATCGATCTTTATTTTATGTGGTCTCTATATACGTGACAGCATGTTTTTTCAAATTATAATATGCAGTAGGAGAAAATAATAAATGTATGGCGATAAACAATTTATTATTTTACATACATATAAACCTCCCTAGGTAGAGTAATACATGTGCCACTGATATTTTGCGGAAGTCGACGTCACCACTGCCGGTGAAGGGCAGCAAAATTGAGGCCCATACTCGACGCTTATGGCCATTGAGCAGGGAGGATCTTTACTGTGCCACACCTGCTGTGACACGGGACCTCGGTTTTTGCGGTCTCATCCGAAAGACTGCCCCATTTAGTGCTTCTTACGACAAGCACGGGGGTACTGAGGATTTATTCTAACCCGGATCCCCACGGGATTAAAATAACGATATTTAGTTAAATGGGTAATATCACGATAAAAGATAAGCATGGGCATTTCCTTGGGAATACACGAAACTTGGAAATGACAATGAGAAAAGTGTAGAGTAATTCCAAAAAGCATGGCAATTATTTCTTATTTTAGGCAACGGTCCTTTTCTGTCATGAAACTCCGAAATAATATGACACATATAGAATCTTGTGTAACAAGGCTGTAACACACGAAGAAAAAAATGAGCAAAGAGAATGAAAATAAGTCTATCTGAACGAGCGCAGTATGACCAAGCAGTCAGGAATATTAAAGATATGATATCTGTTAACCGTTTACAGAAGGAATAATTTCATGCAGATTGTGTAAGTCTTCTAAAGCTAATCAAAGAGGCCAAGTTTCCTTTGGAAAATATTTCCTTTAGAATGCTGTTAGGGGTGGCAATATGGCATGATCTATATTTTTGAAAACATATGTTCTATTCCGAGGAAAGCAAAGTGTTATTAATAATACATTAAATGGAATTAAACTCTGCGATTTTCTTTTCTTTGTATAAAATCACAAATACTGGGCATGTGTCTTATTTGCGCATCTCACTTCAATATATTGCCTAGTTTATATATGAAAACTAGAAGTGATATGTCATCTAAATTAATAGTTTAAAGTTAGGGTATTCGAAACAATGTGGATGAAGATCTAATAGTGTACGGTGTCATTAAGTGTCTGTTCTTTTATAACTGGCAATAAATAACATACAGTGGCTTATTAAAGCAGAATATTCCGAAAAAAAACATTGCAAGTATGTAGATCTATATCGATATGCATTCATTTTTATATAGTATGCCTGTCGAAGTTTCAGAAATGTCAATAAATTTGCAAATTCCGTCCGATCACGACACAATACTGTTGTGCCATGTATGCGAGATCGAAATAATAATAATACCATATTTATATAGCACCCTTTTTATACACTATGTACGCTCAAAGGTGCTTTACAATGAATATATACCTTACAACAGAATGTTATACACATAATACGTAGAAAATAAATAAAACATTAAAAGGCAATGATATAAAAGGCGTTATCACATGCAAACAGTCCGTAGCTGTACCTATCCTGATTGTACATAAAAACATGAAAACACATGATATCATAAATATGCTACATAAGAATAAACATCAGTTTCAGGGCGTATTAAAATAATAACAATAATGAAATACACACACAGCATATAATGTATCAGGTATAATACATTAAAACATAGATTTTTTTTTATATATATAAAACAACTCAAGATGGTACTCGAAAACTAGGACATACAGTCAACAAACACGAATGACTGAAATAATAGAAACTAGTCCTGGAAAACTTTATGGAAAAAAGTATTTTCAGTGACTTCTTGAATGCACACAGCGTTCAACAGTCCCTTACATGTTCTGGAAGGGCATTCCACATTTTTGGACCTATTGTTCTAAAACACCGATCCCCGTACGTAACAGTTCGACTTTTAGGAACAACTAGAGTGACCGATTGTTTTTATAGACCTAATATTTGGGGTAGGCTTATATACCTCTAGTAATCGTTTGATATAAGTTGGGCACTCATCATGTAAGGCTTTATTAGTATAAGTAAGTATCTTATATTGTTTCCTATACTGCACAGGTAACCAGTGTAGTTCTCTTAGTATTGGAGTGATATAGTTGTAACGATAGGTCCTGGATATGAGACGTGCGGCAGTGTTCTGAATATATTGGATCTTGCTCGGGACTTTCTTTGGAACACCAACCAGGAGAGCGTTACAGTAATCTAACCTTGATGTAACTCGGGAGTTCACAAGAGATGTAGTTGCTTCTATTGTTAAATATTTTCTGATGTGGCATATTTGCCGCAACTGTGCTTACCAAGATCTGCTGACAGAGTTCACTTGTTTCTCCATATCCATCTTGGAGTCAATCATGACACCAAGATTTGGAACGCAGGTTGAAGGATTTGTGAGTCACCTACTTTACTGAAATGTTTCTAATGAGATTTGCATTACGACCAGATGCATACACAGTGACTTCGGTCTTATCCGTGTTGAGTTTCAACATATTGTCATGCATCCAAAACACGATGTCGTATAGACAACGCTCCATACGATGTAATGTCTCTGCCTGTTTAGCTATGTCCGTAGGCTTAAAAGACAGATAAAGCTGAGTCATCAGCATAAAAATGGTGTTCAAGTCCATGATATCTACATATGGAACCAATTGGTTTTGTGTACATTGTATAGAGTTTTGGACCCAGCACTGATCCTTGCGGCACACTGAAATTCATTTTAACTGGCCTTGACTTGGCACCATCTATGCAGACCGTTTGGTGACGGTCACTGAGGTAAGATGATATCCAGCCTAGTGATTTGCCTGTTATTCCGAACAGATGTTCAAGTTGGCGCAACAGAGTAATGTGTTCGATAGTATCAAATGCAGCGGAAAGATCCAACATCACAAGTATAGTGACATCATTTTGGTCTAAAGATTGTAGTATATCAGTTTGTGCCTTCAGTAGTGCAGATTCCGTGGAATGGAACTGCCTATATGCTGACTGGTGTTCTTCATGAAGGTTATTTAATGTCAAATGGTCTTCAATACGGGAGTTCACTACCTTTTCCAGAACCTTTGAAACAAAAGGTAAATTGGACACAGGTCTATGGTTTTTAAGAGTATTTGGTTCAAGATTTGCTTTTTTCAGAAGAGGTCTTATATGTGCTTTTTGAATGCTGCTGGTACACTTGCAAATTTAAGCGATAGGATTATAATGTTTGTCAGAATTGGTAGAAGTTCTTGCAAACAAGATTTTAAAAGCCATGTTGGTATTGGGTATAGCTCACACGATTTATTAGGTGAATGCTTGATTATTCTCTGTACCTCCTCCTCTGTAACAGAGTTGAACTCCTCCAGGAGATTCATGGCCTTGTCTACTTCTGCCTCGAGATTTTCCGTACATATTTCAGGCTGAGACTTTGAATTTATATTATCTCTAATACACTCTATTTTATTTATGAAAAAGTCACTGAAGTCTTGGGCAAGCTCACGTGATGCTTTGCCAGATGGTAGTACAACCTCACTGGGACCTTCCAACAAATACTTTTTCACTTTAAATAGAGTCTTTGGGTCTTGCTGACCTGATGATAGTTTTTCTGTTTAGTAATTTAGTCTAGCCTGTCTGAGCAATTTGTTATTTGAATAAATTATATTCATTACGAGAATACCGTTATAAAATGAAAACAAATCACGCGTTTCAACATTTAAATTGATATTAGCTACATTCCTTGGAAAGTATTATTAACCGATTTGTGTAAACAGAGATATATTACCGAGCGTTTCATCTAAAATGCCCTTTGGTTTCCTCTGAAAAGGTATATATTGTCTATACACCGTGTAAAAGACGGATGCGTACATGTAAAAATAGATCCGTTATTTTGTATTTGTGAATAAGATATACCTCATCTTACAGTGCTCGCAGACGAGATACACGCAGTGAAGGTTCAGACGTTTTGGGGGATAATTGTTCTGTTGTAAAATTGATTTTCTCACACATAATAAATTATCTTCCCATATCGGCGTTTTTCATGCTCACCCCCCCCCCCTCCAATACTCTGGGCATGTTTTTGTGAATAAATCTTAGTGAACACTACATTGGGATGTTTGCATATTGGTAAGACATATTGTACTTTTCAGATTTTTTTCATAATACAATTTTTAAAATAAATTTCTGATGTAATTCAGCGAATCTTTCACATGACTCCACCCTGATCTAGACAATTTTTAGTTTGTATTACGCGTGGATACTTGCATGTAAATTGGACAAACTTTACCCTAATGGTTCTTGAAAAGATTTCTAGAAGAATGATTAAGCTATTCTTATGTAAAACTGTAGAATTCCGTTGTGGTCCTTCATATCCGTAGCGATCAATATTTATATATCAATCTTATAAGATTCGATCAGGATTTAGATATTAATGTTATACGATTCATCACCAAGTTGTGGCTTTTTTGGTCTAGTAACTATTGAGATTTTTGTTAAACACAACACACCTTACTTTTACTAATTTTTAATTTTATCCACTTCAAACAGGGGGTGAATCCCTAATGTTCGTAAACTTAAATCCATTCTAGACTGAAATGTTACATGTAAATTTTGGTTTCATTGGCTCTATGCTTTCTGAAAACTTTGACATTCTTAATAGTTTACAGAAGGAAAGATTTTCATCACAAATGTTTGCAGCTCAGTGAGTCAATAAATGCCTCATGAACTGGTTAGCTAATGAACACCTAATGAACAAGTGAACTAATAAACACCTCATGAACAGGTTAGCTAATGAACACCTCATGAACAGGTAAGTCAACATATGCCTCATGAACAGGTACGCTATTAAACACCTCGTGAACAAGTTAACTATTAAACACCTCATAAACAAGTGAACTAATAAACACACCATGAACAAGTGAACTAATAAACATCTCAAAAACAGATGAGTTAACAACAACCTCAAAAATCTAATATTTCAAAGCAAGGTGAAGATAACGTATAGCATAATTTCACAAGTCAGCTTTTGGCTCCATTATACTCAGAATTTGAAGGATCCTCCCCTAATCGGAAACCCCAACCCCCACCATCAACCGAGTCACTAAAACCGAGCCCGACATTCTCAATGTTCCTCCCATTATTTCATAATTAAACCAAAGTTATATCAATGTCATAGTTTTATTGCATAAAAAGGCATTTACTATACAAGCATACATGTATACAAAATAGAAATAATGATACTAAGAGCTTTTAATCATGAAATAAAAATCAAATTTCAATATGACCCACTTCAGAATTGAGCTCCATATCCTTATAAATGTAATCATAAAAGAATGCAGCATAAATTATAGGTGATACATCATCTTGATAGTTCTGTACTAAAAATAAAATATAAAATGACCTACATGTTATTGTGTCTGAAATTGAGGAAGTTTGTGGTTGTGGAAGAGTTGCCCTTCCTTATGATTGCATGCTTTGTCACGATTGTGAAAACTGTACGTACAACAAGCCCAACAACAGATTCCCTACATCCAGGTAGACCTTTGTTATAGTCATCCGTGAAGAAACTGCCTCAAGTTGAGGATCTAAAGAGGAATGCACATCCCCCACCACGTTTTTAGTTGAACATTTTTATCAAAAATAGTCATTTTCAGCTGTTTCGTCACTCCAAAACAATCTTAAAATCACCAAGGAATAAATACTTAAATTCAAAATTAAAATTGAACACAACTAACCTCATTGATAATTCGTATGTCCTTAACACTGTAAAAAAACGTCGTGAAATAATATTGTACACTGAACACTTATAAATGTCACTTTTCTCGATTCAAATTGACTGCCATTTTACTGGAAACTGTCATTGGAACATCCTTCTGTTTTTTGAAAATGAAGAACCGCCCACTACTATATATGGAAAACAGTGAAATGTACCTTTAGCAAAGAGCTTGAAGACAAAAAGAGTATGATGTGCAGTGGACACATAATTACACTGTAGAATTGAAAGATGAATTAAAAACAGACAAAATAATCTCTGCAGTGGTTGAGGGAAAAGATGTGTTTGCCAGTGCACTCTGGTTTAATTTTCTTCATTAAATTAAGCCTAATCAAAACAATTTTCATCAAAAAAAAAATTAACTTATTTTTCTTAATTTACAGCGTTTAGTTGAAACCGTAAGTTAAATTTCACGTAAAATAACGACATAGTTGAGATCGTAATAACATTTTCCATAAAAGGTCAAACCTCCCTATTTGGAAGCTAAGTCCATATGCAATGACAAGTTCTGGTAAAATGGAAGCTGTACACAACGAAATTCAAACCTGTAGGATTTAGTTCTCCTTCCACGCTAATTAAAATGGAAGTAACGGCGAGTCAGCTGTAAAGGTAAGTTTATTGTGAAGCGGACAGTATAAGAGGGAACTTATACTGCGTCGCTAGTGAGTTAGCTTTTCTAGTGGTGTGATAGAGTCTCTCTCTTGATCACGCAAGTTAAGCAATGGTGAGCGTGATCAGCACTTGGCTGGATAGCCACTACACGTTGCAGTTGTATCTTAATGATTTCACGAAACATGTACTGGGTGAAATTTTATTCTGCTACATTGCGGGTAAGTGTGATGCATTCTATCATTAAACCAGATCTGTAGGACATTATCACATTAACCTCTGGGGACTGTCATTAAACCAGATCTGTAGGACATTATCACATTAACCTCTGGGGACTGTAATGAAATATACGCATTCTTTTGGCCGTGAGAGCGGAGTTCTCCCTATAGGTAGCACGTATATATATGTTTAGAATGAAAATATAGAAAACTAATGAAAAATTAAACCATACCTATGGAACTTGAAAATGTTAGTCCCAATGGCGTCGATTCGAATACTAGCGCATCTAGACATGTATTTCTCAATTTGAATCTCGTGTACCCAAGTTCATGTCGTTCTGAGATGTTACACAAAATCCGTAAAAAGCATGTAAATCTTATTTTCTTAATAATATATAATCACTCCTCGATTAACGCGACTGAACCATGTCTCCTATGTTTGTGTATTTACTAAACACCGACGCTGAATATAACGTCACACTGCACTGTTTACATCAGTTGCAGAGAGTTTCCCGCGTTCAATGAATAGGCGGATCAAAAATGTTTAAGTTAGAACACTTTGATTGAGCTTTGTCCTCACACGTTAGGTGCTAATATTTCGGGATATTTTTGTCCTGTTATGGATTTAGATACTAATGCCAATATTGTTTGCTTCGCCCTTAAACACGGTCACCCCGTAAGACATATTATATGACCCTTCTCAATATACAAAGTAATAAATATTCTAAAAAGAAAGGTAAATCTTTAATATATGATTCTTCTTTTCATATATAAAACAATTTAAACATTTCCTGACAGACTCCTGTGCTTAACGGTAGATCATTCTAAAATGATTCTATCTAGGTCTTGCCGTTATAACTAGATCTATGGAGCTACTTTAACACAGCCTGCAGGTGTACAGTGCTGTTATAGGAGAGAAATATCTTGCCACCTGCAATTTTGACATTATCAATATATGAATGGGTAGATATTTTAATGAAGTCTTTCATGAAATTCCCAGGTGCCTGTAATATGCAATAACAAATGGGGCATTTCTGTAATTCGTTTAACAAGCTTACCGGAATAAACTTGGCCACATAAATCTTGCGCCCGTTTTCGATCAGCTTGAATTGATACCCTTAAAATTTTACCCTTAAAATTTCTCTCCTGTTTCTTGTCAACAATAAACTTTACCAAGACCAGCATTTTCGTACCTTTGCTGCACTGAAGGTATCACACCGGTAATTGTCCAATCAAAATGAACTTCGTCAATTGTAGTTCCATATATTTAAAAAAATAATTTTTTGCTTGCGCGATTTTTCTCATTTCCTCTTCTTTTTTCTAAAAAAAATTTGTACCCCTGATTAGGAAATTTTGTGTAATTTGTAGAAATAACCAAATGTATATAAAGGAACTATTTGCTGTTGGTAGCTGAGGCTACTTCCTGAGGTGCACTTCGGCTGTTTACACACATGTGAAAAACACGTGGATTTGAGGGTAGTCTTGTTTGCGGGTAATTTATTTTCGAAAATGCCGCGTAGGGTGTTGTTTTTCTGGTGTCGGCAGACGAGATAGGTAACATAGAACGTGTCTGACTGCGTTATTCGGCATCAATTTTGTAAACTGATTTTTAATGATTTTTTTCCCTCTATAGTAATATATAGTGAAAATAATTACCGGTGTGATACCTTGAAGGAAGTCGTGAATTTCACAATTTCCCGTTTTTCTCAGTCCTTTTCCTTTTCATCGGCTTAAAATCAGCACAGGATATCAAAACAAGAGGTTTGAAAAACAAAACGGTGTTTTAATAGGTCATTCAAGAAACATGACGCAATACACAATGTGAAATTTCAATTACATCTAAAAACGTATCAACAACGTATTTTTTGCCTTATACAGCTAGAAAGTCGTAAATATTTGTATGAACACCCATCTATATAGCATACACCGGCGGTTTTAACACTTAACACATCCAAAAGACGTATCAAAATTTCACATCGATTTTACAACACGCAAATTGCACAATAACCCAACCCCCCTCCTCCAGCCTTGCGCAGCTGTTTGATGGACTTTCCTTGACATTCATAATTATCATACATAACTCTATGACTTCTTGATTCAATGTCCTTATTCTAAATTAACCCAATTAAGAAATTTCGTATTTCTGCGTAGAGTTTAGAAATTTTATTTTATTTTTATGTCCTAAAGAGAAATTCAGATAATTCATGGTAAATGCCCGTCAAGGTCACTCATATGAACATCAAAATGTCTCCTTAACACAGATTAAATTAATCGTTTTAATTAACACAGATTAAATTAATCGTTTTAAGGACCCAACACGCGAAGTAATATTTCTGGCACGATTTATGACAGTCCCATCGGTAGCAGGATATCAAGGTTCTGACAGCGTAGGCCATAATTCTATTGCCGGCTTCTAAAGCGTTGACCAAAAATTTGTGTTCTGTCTTCGATATTAAGTTTGTCACTAGATATTCTTACCGTTTTGAGCATTTTGAACACTTGCAATTCAACGTCACTATACCTAGCGCCCTTTATATTTGACATACATCTTCTTTAGAACCAAAATTTAGGAAATGTTTTAGCTTAGATTATTTGTAATGAACAGTTACATGGATGATTTCTGTATGATTGGTGTACACGTTTAAAAACGTCATATCATCCAGTCAGACTTTAGTCTTATTTATTTGTTTTAACCAGTATTTAGTCTTCCTAATGTGTTACCCCTGCTTTGAAGAAAGGCTAAATACGCACAACCCCTGACAGATTAGGGGGTCATTATCTGAAACACTAATCAGCCGAGAGTATCAACTTGGTTTAGTCTGTTAAGTGTAATTAATGGGCTCTTCTAGGATACCAAATTGACCAGATGCAGATTCCATTATAGTACCGAAAATTGAATATTTTCACAAAACCAAAGATCTCACTCATATGAAATTTGAAATAATTAGCAATTTAAAAAATGTCATAAATAAATTTAGGATTAATAAGTGATTGAAATAGCAAATTTCATCATCCTTCTTTCTAATGAAACCATTTTTGCGGAAATATCTTGATTTCATACAAAGTTATTTCAATTTAAAAAGTACCACACGCGCCTCATATTTCACTGATGAAACAGGCAGAAATCACGATAGCCCCAAGGGGAAGTAAATCACCAGTTACGTCAGTTATCTTGCTCCGATGGCTATGTGCATGGGGTATACTATTGATGAATGAAACGGGCACCTGCTGTGCAAATTTGACATTTTTTGATGGAGATTTAGTTCTTGATTTGTGTGCGGGGCGTTTCGCCCCCATATCTTTTGGCCTTGGATGGTTCGTCCCTCATACTTTTCGCCTAGAGACTTTGCGTATTGTACAAATATTTGTAGATTAATCAGTCTCCATCATGGTACATCTATGTGAAACAAACTATTGCCGTTTTACAGTTACATTTCTGTAACGTAATTGAGGTTAGATAATAAAAATACAAATTATTACATCGCTTTACAGTTACATTTTAAAAGGTAATTAAGTTTAGATAATTGCATCTATAATTTACGTATGCTGGGGTCATTCTTACTTTGATAGACGCGCCATTTTATGTCAACCCACAGGAAAAATAATGAGGAGATTACTTGTAACAATTGGATACTGTCTTCATACTTTGAAAATGAGGGGTGGGGCATGGGGGCAGAAGCACCTAAAGGGGGTGATGGATGGAATCCTCTCTTAACAATGGGATGGGGACGGCGAGACATTTGTAAAAAATAACGACTGTTTTACTCTATTTTTTGCATCAAATTTAATTGAAATTGGTATTAACTATCGTGTGTTTTCATATATTCGTTGGGGATTTTTTTTCAATTTGTTTTACAAATCAGGGGGGGGGATGAGGATAATCTGAAGCTTGACGCATTAATTGACATTTCATTCTCTCTCTCTCTCTCTCTCTCTCTCTCTCTCTCTCTCTCTCTCTCTCTCTCTCTCTTTCTCTCTCTCTCTCTCTCTCTCTCTCTCTCTCTCTCTCTCTCTCTCTCTGGTATACAAGAACCGTGCATTGACCCCCCTTCCCAATTTCGATTTATTCAATCGTTTCATGCAATTTGTGAGCTTAGATATTGGCCATCTACCGATACAGTAAATCGTACCAGAAGAAACCCTATTAAATCACTGACAAAGAATCATATTTGGACAGTCTTTGTATACGCATTTTCCTACGCATGCACTGTTTGAACTCTGTCATTATCTGATGTCTGTTAATATTTGTGTTTATTCCATGTACTGAATCACTTTCAATTCTCCTGATTCACGTAACCCTACCCACAACCTCCCCTCACTGTCCACACTTAGTCCATTAGCATCATCTAGTCCACAATTGTCCACGCATCTCAGGAAATGTCCGTTCTGATCCAGGATGTGTAGACAGTCATTGTTGATATCTGCCACAATGATCTGACTCATGGAGTCTGTCACTATATGTTTAGGATAAAATGAATTCTTCCTCCTGGCTGGTGTACCGTCGTATCGGAATCGGACTCTTCCTGACTTGCCCACCACAACCACTGTGTCAGCATTACAATCAGAGGCACAGATGTCTTTAGTGTTGTTCTTCACCACATACAGTGGGTATTTCCCTCCTTTATAGATTGGTTCTCCATTTTCACCTCTATCTATTTCCTGCTTCACTGTGTGTCCCTGATAACGGACAATTTTATTTTGGCTATCATCAGTAGTACCCATACTGACCAGGATTTCCCCTGACTTAGTACAGCATAGTCTGTCTGGTTTCCAGTCCCGTGGTGCGGTTATCAATGTCTCTGTTCTCCCGTGTCTGACAATATTCACAGTTCTATTGCGACGATCACTGTATACCAGTTCTCCCTGTCTGGTCACTGTGATGCCATTAGGCCAGATACATGTGGTGGTGGCAGTGTCCCGTACAGACCCGTGTATGTCAACACGTCTTATGGTTTTATCTTCACCACTAACCCAGGCTTCATCCACTCCCACACAGGCAACATGGAATAGAGGATTAACTTCGGTAGGAATGGTGGCAATCACGCTGACTTTGTCCAATAGCTTTCTTATTGGTGATTTATAGACATCATCTGCCAGACCGGATAATGATATCTGTTGAAGTGTAGCCTTGTACTCTTCTAATTCCAGGCTGAGTTCACTCCCTTGGACTGTGTTGGTTTTCAGTGACGGCATTTTTACATCAATGTCAGCAGGCATGTTCCTGTATTCTCCGAGTTTGGATTCGTAGTTGGTGACGGCAGACACGTTTTTTGACTTTATAATTTCTTTGTTTTGTTGAACTCTTTGGGTCATGTCTGGAATTCGATTTTTTACTTTGGATTGGTGGGATTTTAGAACAGCCAGATGATTCTCTTTCATGGCATTGAGCAAAGAACCGAGCTTATTGAAAATAGTGTCTACTTCTTGGTGCCAGAATTTTCTGTGTTTTTCTTTCTCTTTGGCCATTTCATCAAACTTGGTTATTGTAATGGATAGCTCGTTTTCTGTTTCTTCATTTTTCTTTTCGTACTGAGGGATAATATTGGATTCAATTTCCTGGGTTTCTTTTTCAATGTTTTTTTTCTTCGTATTGAAAATCTCGGACATGTCTTCATATCTGTGTCCATTATGGGGACCGAGGATGCATTTCAGGCAAACTGGAACATCACATTTTTTGCAGTGGGCCTCACATCTTTCATTGGGGTGGATTTCGCAATCAGGAAAAACAAGCTTTATTTTTCTCTTTGTAAAAGGAACGATGTCATGCGCTAGGGATTTGAACTTCTCCACATGTTTGCTGACGCAATCCAAACACAGACTGACTTGACAGATGTTGCAAAATTTTTGGTTGGGGTTGTCACAAAAGTCACAGGTGATGCCATGTTGTGCCCAGCTGGAGGGCGTGGCCATCATCTGTATTATCAGAGGTGTGAACTGTAAATAGTTAAAATTTAATTGAATAATTAAAAAAAATCTTTATTCATGAGAAGATGCTGATGAATATCTTTATTTTTCACCTAATATCCCCAGCATTTCACTCCTATCTTGTTACATAAGCAAGACCCCTGGAAGTTATATAAATGAAAATGTTCGCATGGAATCTTGGCTACGCCCCTTTAATACACAAACTAGGATCGTAAATAATTACACACCCCTTCTTAGCTAATCAGTGTTGGGTGCAGGATTTATTTTTAAAGAGAGCAATAGTCTGGGGGTTCGAGGGTTTTTAGGGATTTTAAAGTTGCTTTTACGAGTACATACATTATACATTGAAGCAATGCTTTAGACGCAGCCGAATGAATAAATAAATGTTACAAATAATAGCTTCGTTTACCTTTGTGCACTTGTTTGTACGTATCTTGTAAAATCTTATATACTTTTGCTTTTGTTCTACTACAATATTTTTTCACATTTAAGGGGGACCCGCCTCTCTAAATCCGCCACTGATTATTACAATGATATATACAGTAGGACCCTCCTAATTAATGACCACAGGAATTCTAAATTAGCTCGATATGGAAGAAAATCTTATATCTGTTGTTTAAGTAAGTATGCAATGATCAAAATATTACATATACGGATTAATGCATGTTTAAAATTTGACTAAATGATTTACCTTTTATGTGTATTCACTGTTAATAAACAAGAAATCCTCCCCGATATTCCCCAGGCTGGAAAGTACTTTCAGTTTGGTGTTTACTCTTCCTGGTTAAAATAGGCCTTGTCAAGACGTGTTTACCTGTGATCATGCACAAACTTAGAGTTATCCTTTTTTACATTTTTTAATCAATGAGACCATTTAATAGACATGCAGAGTTTCAAAACAAAAAGATACATTATTTTACCGCTTTTTCACGTATTATATAAAAACAATATTTAAGATGCTTTAACGGGAATTTTACTTTGGTAAAATGAAGTTAATGAACCGTTATACGCTAAATGGTTTGTAGAAGGCGCGTTTAAAGAATTTACAAACAAGTATTTTTATCATACAGGCCTTCTTATCCAGTTTCTCATTATTTCCGTATTTATTTAAATTATCCAACAGTCTCCACAACTTTTGAGGGTCCTCCGCCGCGACCAAAAACTCAAACCCTCCAACATCAGACAAGCCCGACGTTCTCTAATTTCTTCTTATGATATGCAAGAAAACCAGGTTATATCAATGTCATCTTTATGTAAAAAAAAGCAAATTATTTATTTACCGTACATACATATACATAATAAGAATATCAATACTAAAACTTTCATTCATGAAATTAAACTGAATTCCAATGTGACCCAAGGGTGATTAAAACAAACATCACTATTGAATGCCATATGAACATTACATGTAATAGATTTTAAGCAGCAATGCTACGCCATATTCAGTAAATGAGGAATCATGTCATTATCTATGAAGGCTAACTTCAACCCAATCTACTCACATTGTGTGAAACCACGGAATTTGTTTGATTTTTGGCCGGGTTGCACGAAGTGCAAATCCGGTCTATAGTATGGTGAAGTGCGGGCGGGCGGGCGGCGGTTGGGGAAATTTTGTGAAATCAACTCCTCCTACAGTTTTTTATGTACAACCTTGAAACTTTGCAGAAAGTAAGTATATATATTGAAGTTATGCACTAGGTTTTTTGAAATCTGACCTTTGTCGAATATGGGCGCTACAGCAAAAAGTTGTTACTAAAAATAGAGTTCAACTTGAAAAAGGTAAATGAGATTATCTTTTATGGTTAAATTTAGTTGCACTACCTCTGAGGAAAAATTCAATTATATATGAATGTTAAATTTTCTGGGCATGAGTTGTAAATTTGCAATATAAATAGAGAAATTATGTTTCTTTATCATATAATCATATACAATTCAATCAACTGAAGTTATTGTTCATTTTAGTTATTATTACTTAATATTACATATATCAGCAGTGCTCCAAGTTGCGAGTAAAACGGTCGCATTTGCGACCAGAAAATCAATTTTGCGACTAGAGATTATAATTAAGTCGCATTTTCGCGGGTGAAGAAAATTTGGGCAACCAGTAAAATTTTAGAATCGGGATCGGAAGTCTGAATCAATATTTTTAGTCTCTGTCAAAACAATCAACATGGCGGGAAAACGAGGTTTAGAGCACTTTGGATTTATCAATAGTAAAAAACAGAAGCCTCAGCCTTGTACATGTAACACAGAAATTCAAGAATCACACGGGGAAAGTTCTGCATCAAAAGATGGCGTAGCAATGTCTAAAGAGAAATGCAAAAGTAAAGGAAGAACCCCAGTCCTGAAATGGCGGAGGAAATTTTCGTGATGGCAAAATGTTTTGCAGAATTTGTGAAGCCAATAAGCCAGCAACGTCCACAATTTCTAGACATCCATTGTCCTATTTTGCCACGACCGAGTGTACATCTTTCAAACGTGGAAATGTGACTATTCACGGTAACAGTAAGAGACATGTCGTTGTCCGTGACTGCATTATTAGCAGTGAGTCGAGCGGGGCAACAGATAACTACCACCAAATAAATCCCAACCCAAATTATTTACTCTAAATATTGCAACCCGGCCAATTGAGTCTTTGACCCATTTTTTATTTTAAATCAGAAGAACACGGGATCTCCTTCAATATCATTTCACTAGTTAATATAGTCCTTTTTTTCCTGATAGTTCTTTAGTTCAGATAGTCCTTTTTTCTGATATTTCTCTAGTTCAGATAGTCCTTTTTTCTTATATTGCAACAGTCAAAATCTCAACAGTTTAGACTTATCCTTTTATGGTACCGTCAGCTACATATGTTGAAATGAACCTACTAATGAATAATTTTACAAAAATAAACAAAAAAACAACAACAAACAAACAACAACAACAAACAAACAATAAATAGGGAGGTACATTTTGCTACGAAACAATGTTAACCAAACAAGTAAACACCATATCCTCATAATTGTGAATGTAAAAAAATACAGCCTGAATTACAGAAGGTCCTCCTGCACTGTAGCAGCACAGATACAAACCTACCACAGTGAGAACAGTCTACTGGAGCCATTCCGAAGTATTTACCGTCAGGGGGCATGGTAGTGAGATTGGACTTCTGCTAGTTCACAACGATGTGGTTTGTGCCATTGGCGAGTAGAAGGCTGTCTTGCTAGTGCAATTGGACCTATCGGTTGCCTTTGACACTGTAGATCATTCACGCTTGCTGCAAATACTGAAGACCTTGGAATTAAAGACACTGTGCTCATGTGATTCGCGTCCCATCTTACCAATCGGACCCAGATGGTCAAAGTGAAGGGAGCAAAGTCTGTTGCCACTGAGTTGGGCTGCGGTGTCCCCCAGGGATCGGTCCTCGGGTCCGTTCTGTTCAACATCTACAGAGCATCCCTGAGGCTCTTCACAGAAAGAACAATATCTTGTACCACATGTATGCTGACGATGATAAACTGTATATCATCATCAAAGTCCAACAGGCCACTCTTGTAGTCAGTCAGATGGAGTCTTGCTTGAGCTCAGTTCAAACCTGGATGGCTCAGCATCACCTCAAGATCAACACAGACAAGACTAAGGTGCTAGTGATATCCTCCAAATGAATTACATGTACCTCTAATAAATGGCTTCTAAGTTGCATATACCCTCATTGCAAGTAGGAGATTATTTTATCGCTCCTGTTATTAAGGCAAAGGACGTTGGTGTAACCATTGGCTGTCTCGTGATCATTGAGGCGCAAATCTCATCAGTGTGCAGAGGTTCCTTCATCCACTTTAAAAACCTGAGCTAGCTGAGGAGATATCTTGACAGAGAATCGCTGGAATGTGTTGCCCATGCCTTCATAACAACAAAGCTGGACTACTGCAACTCGCTCTACTTCGGTTTACCATCAAAGCAGATGAAGCGGCTCCAATCCATCCAAAACGATGCAGCCAGAATCGTCTCAGGCACCCGCAATACGACAGAATTACACCAGTACTACGCTCCCTCCATTGGCTGCCAGTTCAGCAAAGAGTCATCTTCAAGACATTGGTGTTAGTGTACAAAACATTCAACATCATGGCTCCATCCTATCTGCAGGAACTCATAACACCCTACGCTCAATCCAGAACTCTGCGGTCCAGTGATCAGAGCCTACTACAAGTGGCATTTACCAAATCATCTGTGATTCAAACTCGAGCTTTCAGTGCGACTGGTCCTAAACTGTGGAATGCTCTACCATATGATATCAGAACTGCTGCAAGTCTCTGTATCTTTAAATCGAAACTAAAGACTCATCTGTTTACAATTCATTACAACTAGTCTGTGCAGATGAACTCTAAGTCAAGATTACTATGTTGTGCAATCATAACGGACACCGTATCTTCATCTGCTAGTCATTTGTTCTTATACAACTTATTTTATTGTTATTCAAATAGCATTTAGAGCAGTAGGGATTTTACACTTTACAAAAAAATTATTATTATTATTATCTTGACAGTTCTGTACTATAAATAGAATATGAAAAGACATACATGTTATTATGTCTGAATTAAGGAAGTCTTCCCTTCCGGTCACATGTTTTGTGAAAGTTGTGAGGAGAGGATTTAATGATTGGATACATACAACAAGCCCCACGACATTATTTACTGCATCAAGGTACATGTAGGTCTTTGCTTACGAAAGCCAGATAGGCTCATTTTTGAAAAGTAAAAAAAAAACCCATCTAACTCGTTATAACGAGTTAGTATCTCGTTATAACGAGTTAATTATCTCGTTATAACGAGTTAGTATCTCGTTTTAACGAGTTAGCTATCTCGTTATAACGAGTTAGTTATCTCGTTATAACGACATAATTATCTCGTTATAACGAGTTAGCGTCTTGTTATAACGAGTTAGTATCTTGTTATAACGAGTTAGTTATCTCGTTATAACGAGTTAATTATCTCGTTATAACGAGATAACTAACTCGTTATAACGACTTAATTATCTCGTTATAATGAGTTAGTATCTCGTTATAACGACTTAATTATCTCGTTATAACGAGTTAAAGAAAATTTCTACATATTTTATTGCCAAAGGATTAGGCATAAGATATACAACATAAATAGTCTTCTATAATTAGAACAATTTTGGAAAACGGTGCAAGTTTGCGTTGCTGACTAATGTTACATGTAATTGTGTATGACATATCTCTGTGTTATTAGTGCACGGGACAAAACATTTCTTTCTAAATTAAAAAGTCACCCAATGTGCATCTATCTTTATAATAGTTCAGAATTTTAGCAGCGAAGTGCTATGAAATATCAAACCTTTTTGTTTTAAAATCGATATAATTTCAAAACCCCTATCATTAAAAAAACACCCTAGAATCAAGTTTGTTATCTTTGAATAATTTTCAATGCGTTTGATGTTTTCAGTTGCAGATCGCTCAACATGGCTAGCTGTTCAAGAATCTTTATATTCCTGTTCATGGAACTCTTGGACCTTTTTCTGAACTGGGATTTTTACGTTGAGATCGGAAACACCGACCTTATTGCCAAAGAATTAAAATACTGTATTCTTGGTTTCGCCATCCTTGGATCGCTGTTATCTATGGGAACGGTATTCAGTAAGTATGTCGACGTCACTTCGGAAGACGATTCCATGTACGGCAAAGAAATGAATGACGAATGGGATGCATTTCTTTCCTTCCTATCCACGTTTTTTGAAGATCTTCCACAAATCATACTAGCACTGGTTGTTGCACTTAATACGAATAGTTTGCTCTCTTTTGTTCAAATTGCAAAGGCCATTTATGGAATTATTGAACCGATGATCCAGATGAAGTTAAATGAGAGAGAGTACTCGAAATTGAGAAAAACTACTTCTACCAAATGGTACAAAGACGTTGAATGTTTTGGTCATGTCGTGATCATGATCGTTTCCTTTATTTTGTTCATAGATCTTCTCTATCATCTCTGAAGATATCTTTTATGAGAGATTAATTGTCAGATAATAGTATACTGTCTAAGAAAAGGGCCCACAAGAAGGTATTTCAATTATATATGAATGAAACATGTATAAGAACAGTTAAAAATAGATTGATTGTCATCAGCTTTATAAGTGTATACAAGGTTTGTTAGTTTGTTGAAAAGAGTACGTAAAATGTATTATATATACTGATTTTTGATGAAAAATACTGTGCATGATATTGAAAATAAAAACACGACTTGTATTCCAATGTTCATCAGTTTTTCAATCTGAAATTGGACGCTAAACATGTATTATAGATGTAATGGAATATATGTGCATTCCTTTTAGGTGAACACCGAGTCCAATCAATACCCACTATATTTCAATATGTTTTAATCGGAACAACTGCATTTTACTGGTATATATTTGCAAATCATATGAAAATACCTTGTGCTCTTCACACATTACAGAGTCACAAATTGCAATACAATGCAAAAAAAAATAATTTTAGAATTTCTCGTCAATTTTTTGTTAGTAAAATTCGTTTACTCAACAAAAGGTGAATATAACGAATGGTAACCAATATCATAACTCCTATAAGCAATATGAAATATAGTTGGGCAAATAAGGACGCCTGGATATACCAGAGGTGGGATCAGGTGCCTAGGGGGAGTAAACATCCTCAGTGGATCGGTCACACCCACCGTGACCCCTATATACATGTATTGATCAGGTAAACGGAGTTATCCGTAATCAAAATCAGCGTACCAAGACAGACCTAACAATCAGTAAGAAGCACGTCAGACAGCATTGGACCCAATGATGAGTTGTATCGGCAAAGTAGAGCGTTATCACGACCATATATTTTGTGAAATGATGAATTTAAACGAGACTGTTGGAACCCCTGCACCATGAACTTGTTTAGCAGTAGAATTCTTCGATTTAAAAACTGACCATTAGCAGAACAAGCTCCTGTGTATTGAATCAGTTGAGATATATAAACACCATATGCAGGTGATAATGGAACATAAATATGGGAAGTTGACGATGGAGAAGCTGAAATCATCCCGTTTGCTATACAGCTGAGTTGCTAGTTTGCCGGTAATATCTACTTTCAATAAAATATCTAAGTATGAAGCAGAAGTTAATTGATTTAAACTGAAAATATTTTCAAAACAAACAAAAATCAGCCATTTTCCGAAGGCATGACGTTGTTAAGCACGTAACTTATTCCGGCGTTGTATTGGTTAAAAGATAAGTGACTAAAATTAAAGTTTGACAACTGTGGAAAATGTAAAAAGTTGATCTACCATTATTACAATATGTCCTTCGTTTACGAAGATTTTGGTGGGCTGCAAGATTGTGGACCTGTGGGAAATATTAGCGGTAGATTTGACACTCACAATGATTGAAATATTAAATTAGCGGAGGACAAATCTTACAGCAAGAACGGCGCTATTTGGAGGCGCAGCAGTAAGAGAAGGATCGTGGTTTTCAGGGAGCGATTTGTTGTAAGAACAGACAGTAAAATCAACAAGCTCCTTGGGGACTTCATTTCAAGGGAAAGAACATTCATGAGAATTGATCACACTAATATCAAACGAATTTACACTTTTCGGAAAAGACAACCGTTGGTCATTTGCCTGGTAACAAAAACACAGACCACCTAAATGCTAGGATAGATTTATCTGACGACTAAGGCTAGTATTTCTTTTCATTTTAGTGATTATTGGGGGCTACCACACCAAAGGCTTAATTACGCTAATACTCAAGAAGGCCCTCTTTTTCTCGATTAAATTCTGCTTGCCGCCTCAATAACAAAGAAAATAGCGACGATCATGTTTCTAGTCTATTTCACTTCGCACGCGGATCTAAAATCAAAAAGACAGCCTTACCGGAGTTGTATAATAGCCTGTCCCCTATATCAGATCCCCTACCGGAAAAATGCCTATATAGTAGCCTTTCCCCTGGGGGGAAAAACTACTATATAGTAGATCTTCCCCCATAGCAGGGTTACCTCCCCCCTCACGTTTTTGGTTTTGATTTTATAAAACAGACTATGAAAAGGCAGTTTTTGATATTGCATAGACCTGAGTATCGAAAAGTGTATGTTGTCGGTAGTTTCAATGTAAATACATATACATATATTTTTATAGAGACAAATTTTAGAGATATGTTTTACGGTATTACTGAGGATGTTTAAAACATACGGAATTATAAAATAAAAAAATAAAAAATTATTAAATACATAACTGCCCTAAGTGAAGAGATATTTAATATAAAGCACAGGAAATTTCACTTTATTTGGATACCCACTTCCGCCCCTACCCGGAGTTGAACTCACGAGTCGACCTGCGGAACCAAATCTCCTAGCAGCATGTAACCAGCGCACTAGACCGCTCGACCATCTAGGCAAGTCGGAAACTTGCTTTAGATGACGATGGAAATCATGGAATATCCTCACCATGCTGTCACACTCTACACGGTCATTGAGAATGGAAATGGGATACAGTTATTTTAACGTACATTTAAGAGGATCATACATGATACACATTGCATGTGAAATATTTATATAAAGCACAGAAATAGCAATGGACTCTCAAATGAACATAACTGTCCTAAGTGAAGAGATATTTTATTATACCGGTAGAAGGCCAATCTATAATGCTTACAAAAACCGTGAAACGATTGCATGAATCAAAAGAGGGATGAGATAGACTGGGAATTCACACATTTCAGAGAAATTATTGCCCCCAAAAAAGAAATTATGAAAAAAGGAAGGGGTATAGTAATATTCATACTTCAGGTGCCTGTGCCCCAACTCACGATCTGCGGAACCAAATCCCCTAGCAGCATGTAACCATCGTCATCGAAAGCAAGTTTCAGACTTGCCTAGATGGTTATGGATACGCGAGTTGTAAGTACTGCGCTATTTTAACACATCGTTTGTGAAGTAGAAGTATTCTTAGCAAGAATTTGTTCATGTATTAAGAAAAACGTGTCGTGTGATTGTGTCAAATAAAAGAGATGAGATGGGTTTTGAGTTGAAGAGACTTGTAGTATGACATCTCCCTGGCCTGCCGCTCGCCAAAATTCCTTAGGTAACGCTGTAATTACTTGGAAAATGTGCTCCGAAACGGGGACCCCTTTTTTGTTTACACATTTTTGTTTCATACCTTGTGTATTTTATTATACCGGTAGAAGGCCAATCTCTAGAGCTTACAAAAACGTGAAACGATTACATGAATCGAAAGAGGGATGAGATAGACTGGGAATTAACACATTTCAGAGAAATTATTGCCACCAAAAAAAAAATTATGAAAAGGGGGGTGGGGATAGTAATATTCATACTTCAGGTGCCTGTGTGAATATGTACATGTAATAAATTGAGATGGCAAAATGAATAATAGTTAAGCTTTCACCAAATTCTATGGTCCTTATAACGATATAGTTTGCCGTTACAACCTATCATTGGGTCAAATGCTCTCTGACGTGTATCATACCGATTGTTAGGCCGTTCTTGGCACACTGATTTTGACTGCGGATAACTCCGTTTACTTGATCAAGATATAGGGCTCACGGCGGGTGTGATCGGTCGACAGGTGATGCTTACTCCACCTAGGCATCGAATTCCACCTCTGGTGTGTCCAGGGGTCCGTGTTTGCCCAACTATCTATTTCGTATTGCTTATGGGATTTATGAGATTGATCACTGTTCGTTATCTTTAGAGAGACATTAAAGCTTGCTGTCTAGTCATAGCATATATCAAATTACATACATAACATATGTTTAGAATATTAATAATGCGGTGCATTTAAAAAATGTTCATACAATTGTTTGCGTGTAGAAATTAAATTTCTGTTATTTCCCAATTTGTTTGGTGGTACAACTACGCTAGTCACTACTTCATCTTTTAGCAATACCAGCTGATTCCTTTCTTGAAATGTAAATCTATACATATATTTTCTAATGTTTAATTCTAAAAATGCGAAATGTATTGACTTAACTCTCGGGAATTTCCATTCCTCACCTTTCTTCTGATTCTGTAGAAAGAACTTCCGTTATATATAGGTCACATTTTCATTCTATGTATTGTTACATTGAAATGATTATTGACGTTAATGAATGCATGTAGTTTGGGATTCCGTTTCTGAAGAGGAAATTGAGGCACATACTCGTAATCCCCCCCCTCCCCCCCCCCCCTTATTCAAGTGTAAAAATCACAAATTCCATATTCTATTCCAATCATATGCAGTCTTACTCATTGGATGAAGGTAATTAATTAATTCTTGGGTGGTATGATTCTATAGAATTATCTTGAATTAAAAAGAAATAAGTGATCCCCACTTGTTGTTCGCATTATCTCACGGTTATTGTTTATCAGACAGGGACGGATCTAGGAATTTTTGAAAGGGGGGTGTCTACCATTATTTTTGGTTTTTAAAGGAGAGGTTCGATTCTCAAAATGCATTATTTTTACACTTTTCTTGCAAAATTTTCTGACGAAGGGGGCGGGGGTTCAATACGGAACTTTCAGGATGTGCCAGAAAGACCAATTAGACTTGACGTTTATACACCGCGGTCACGTGCAAACTCCGTACAGCGTCAAATTCTCCGGGACTACTTTCCCCTACGAATAATGATATTGGAGTTGTAGCGTAACGGAATATACTGAGCTTACAGGAGCTTGGGTCATGTGATAATAAGCAACTGTAGGGCAAAGTTGACATCGATACATGGTGTTTCGCTAGCAGACGGTCTGTAAAGACCTATGCGCAGTCCCACGATGACGATCCAAGTCACTATTGGTGCTTAGTACCTGGATGTAAATTAGATGAAAGGAAAAAGGCGCATTTAGACGCGTATCATTGGATGGAAGGCGTGAAGTTTTACCGATATCCTCAAGATATCCCCTATATTTATTTCGCTCGCCAACTCACATAATTTAATTAAATGCATTTCCTATAAATGGTTGTAGTGATTCCTTTCTTTGAAAAATAGCATTTTAATACAGTAGGCCTAATTTGATATTAATTTAAGTATTCCATGCTTGTTTTCTTAGTTGTTATTATAATCCGGAAGTGACATACCTACAAATTACGTTTAACGCGCGATAAAAGTCAGAGTGGGTCCGAATATCGAAAGTCCCATATTCCCGGACCCCCTCTGGATCCGCCTCTGTCTGGTATAAATCTTCAATACGTATAATACCACAACCAGTAATTCAATACATGCACCACCATCATTATGTCATGAACTCTAGTTGAATAGGAATGGCTTCAGTGTTTGAAATATCATATGATTAATTTGAGAACGAAATGGGGTGAGATCGACTTTGTAAAATCATGCAATATGTTAGGTTTCTGCAAGAAAACTATTTATAGCATTCAAAAATAGCAGTTTCGGTTTGATTTCAGAGAAATTTGATTCGGAAATTTACTTTCTAAAATTAGAACCTTATAAAAATAAATTCAATCATGTTTTATGCGTAAAAATAAGCTGTATGCACTGCACATTTTATTTAGTCATGCTTTGCTTGACTGATATTCATAGTTCGCTTCGCACCAAATGCCTGTCTGCAGAGCTATTTCGGTTTGTTTATATTGGTTAGTTCGCGTAGTCAAGAGGGTTCCGTGCTACTCTCAGTACGCAATACGTCAAATTGTATTATGTAATTCCAAGTTATCACTGGTATTAAACTGCGAGGATGATAGTAACGGAAATGAATGATGATAGTAACGTTTTACTTTCATTACTATCATCCTCGCTGTTTTTTCAACGACGAATTTTCTGTTCATATGAGCCGTATAAAAGATAAAATAACACCTGGTTGTAATTGTTGCTAGTATATGATATTTCTTACCTACATATCATTCGCAAATAAACAATACAAATAGATATAATAAGTAAACGTGATCTTACCGGAATTTCCTTCCGCCATCTTGGGATGATAGTAACGATCATTACTATCATCAGTTTAATAACAGTGAAGTTATGTACTTTTATAATGCTCTTTTTCAGTTACGATAGAAATGTTGAAACATTATAAAAATCATTGACAATAGTTGATCACATATACGATATGTTACAAGGTCACCTAGTTGATGAGTGTTTCATGACAAAAACTTGTTAGATATACACAGAGTTCATTATATCGTATTTCCAAATACACCTAAAGCTTAAAATTTCCTAACATAATAAGAAAGATTGGAAAGATTTGGCCTGTAGAGCGATGGAAGTAAATTTAAAACTGCAATAATTTGAATAAGCGTAAATCACATGTATTTATCTATAGGTGAAAGTTAGTATAGGTGTTTATACATAAATATATATAACGATATGCTGCTTTAAGAAAACTGATGCAATTTCCCCAGAATACAGAAACGATGTATTTACCATGTATTATGCATATCATAATGTGATATTTCTTTTTCGTTAGTAAGTTATAATCATCAGTGGCGGATCTAGGGGCGTAATGGGGGTTGCAACCGCCCTTCGGCTGAATATGTAAACAAAAATGGTGATTTTTGTCATTTTGGGCTTTTCAACGTTTGGAGAGAAAAAAATAGCATGGTAGGGTAGGATTTGAATTCAATCGTTTAATTCCATAAACATTTTGCGCAAATGAATACATTAGTGAGATTAGATGAGTTTCTTAAATTTCATGGAATCTTAATTATTGATTTCAGACATGTCATCTAATATTTCATTTGAAAATCTGCTAATTAAGATTAATCCGCATATTCTTTTGTAGGAGAAAACAGAGAGAAACAGTATGTAATACAAATGTACAATATTATTAAGGTTAATACTAACGATCATATCTACATGTATGGTTTTAAATTTCACTTCTAACTACACAGTAACAACATCAAAATGAAATGATTATGGTGAATATATTTTGTAAAATTGTGATCCTATTTCTAAAAAAACCCATCAAAACTAGAATTAAATTACATGATTAATGCCAGTACTGACAGGATGCATTTAGCACATCATAGATTTAGAAATTAAGTTTAAATCAAATGACTAAGAAAAAAGAAGAAAACCATTGTCTAGCTATAATTATATCTTGAATTACAGAGGGCGAGTCCGAGTGTCAAAATATATCAGTTATAGATTGATATAAAACTATAAACATAGTCCCATGGTGTAAATGTTATTGGATATTTATAGCCATATAATTCCAGAAGGAGGTCACAATTAGATAGTCGTGCTTCGCGATTAACCTTTCCCCCAGAAAGCATAAACTGACCAAGTTTGATGGTCCTAAGCCTAAATACACAAACAAGCTAACAGATGGACAGACGAAACTCCGGACGGACGGACGGACAATCAAGCATATAACATAAATCAATGTTCAGCCCAATGACATCAAATATTACCTGGAGTATAAAAATAGAACTGGTATTTTGTATTCTAAAAATAAACGTGACATACACCACGTGTAACACTTTCCACATCTACTACGCTCAGACGAGCGCCATTCACTGAAGAGGAAACCGTTGTTTGGAATAATTAGATATCGAGTAATAAGGTAGTTTTATCTTTTTTATTTCAAAATTTAGAATTATATAAGATTCATAAATTCGAATCATAGTTATTTAAATAAGTAGTTTGAGTATTATAAGAATTGAAATTTCAAATGATCATAAAATGAAGACCTAGACGGAATCCCCATTCTTCCCTCCTAGTTCAGTGCCTTTATATTTTCAAACATCAATATTCACAAAAATTTCATGAAAATTATTTGGTATCTAGTTTTTAAACACAAATGGTGCAAATATTATGTCATAGGGCCTAAGTAATTCAGCGTTTAGAATGACTATTGACGATACTCATAATCTATCTATACAAGATATTACAATTATTGTACGTTATTCTTCGCTCTATTTATTAAAAAATATTTAAGATGTAATGTTTCTCTTTCTTTTGTGAAAGACTTTAAAGGGGTCATTAGCCGCTATGTTTACCGATTGTCACAATGAAATGAGTAAAACAGCCGTAAAAACCTCAACACTAACATACTGATATCCAGACATCTTGTGATCTTTGTTGTAATTTTTATATTACATTTGATTTTATTTATACAGAAGAACTGGTCCAAACATTATTGCATGAAAGTGAATAATCTTTACAGAATTATCATAAAATTCGATTGAATATGAGTTTTTTTTTACTCCCATTATTTTTCTTAACTTTTTTTTAACACATCCCAATATTTTAATCACGGTTCAGTGTTGAAATGGTTTTATGTCGTATAGTTGACAGCAATGTGCGTGATAAAGCATTCATAAACTTTCGCTTTGAGTACAGAGAATTTGATATTCAGAAAAACCACTTTTCTATAATTATAACAATTTGGAAAACGGCCTAAACGCGCGTTATTGCCTAAGGATACACATAATTGTGTACGATCTTTCCCCGTGTTTTCAGTGCCTGAAGCAACACATTTTTTAGAATTGAAAACGTTTTTTTTAATATACACATTTGCTTTTTAATAGCTCAGTATTATAGCTGCGAATTGCCATAAAATAATAAAATTTTGTGTTTTAATCTAAATTTTTTTTTTTATAATTTGAAAACACCTATTGTTAAAAGATAATCTTGGAGTAATCATGAAATATATTGTATTTATTAGAATGCACCCAGACTTGTATTCTCTGAAATAATTATATAAAATTAAAATTTTAACAACTTTACTTAACCACCCCCTTTCATTATGCAATTCTTTGAAAATGTTGTGTGATTGTTTATTCTTTCACGCCCCTCTCGAGAATATTTCACTCATATGGGGCCGTTGCTGGTGAAGGGCTGCAAAATGTAGGCCTATGTTCGGCTCTTATGGCCTTTAGAGAAGAAGGGGTGTTTATCGTGTCACACCTACTATTGCACGGAACCTCGGTTTAAACGGTTTCATTTGAAGGGTCACTCCATTTAGGCGCCTCTTACGAAAAGCGAAGGGGACTGAGGACCAATCGTAACCCGGATCCCCACGAAAGACTTTGAAAATATAAAAATTAAAATAAGATAAAAACTTATTGGGTTATTACTACAGTCAGGACATGTATAGGTACTCAGAAAGAATACTATTAGAAACTCTCAAGATTAGAAATTGAATAGATCATTGTACATTTCTTGTTGATGATGTGAAAATTAGAATAATTTGATATTTGAAGTAGATGACGACATCAAACTAAAAGGCATGTGCTATTTTAAAAAAAATCAACACTTTAATTTATATTTTCAATTACAGATTTCTTTCAACATGGCTAGCTGTTCGAGAATCTGCATGTTTCTTTTTACTATAGTCTTGGAAGTAGCTGACCTCATTCTGGACTGGGACTTTTACGTTGAGATAAAAAATACAGACCTTATCGCGCAAGAAATTGTATATTGTATTCTTGGTTTTGCATTCCTGGGATCGCTACTTTTTCTGTGCACAGTGATTACGAAGATTGCCATCATTTGTCATAACGATTATGATGAAGAAAATGACACATGTACTGCAGTTCTCTCCTTGCTATCCACTGTTTTTGAAGATTTTCCACAAATCATCCTCGCACTGTTCGTTGCGTTTAACACGAAGGACTTACTGTCTCCTGTTCAAATTGCAAAGGCTGTATATGGAATCATTGAACCGATAATCCAGATCACATTAAATGCGAGAGAGTACTCGAAATTGAAGAAAAAGATGTGGGATGATAACACTTGTCTCAAAGGGTGCAAAATAACTGAAATCCTCGCTAGTGTCGTCATCATTATCTGTTCCGTTATATTGCTCGTAGATCTTGTCCTGCATCTCTGAAGATACCTTCTGTAAGAGATTAATTGTCAGATAATAATATAATGTCTAGGAAAAGGGCCTACAAAATATTCGATGTATTTACATATTATTAAATGAAACATACATAAGAACAGTATAAAAAGAATGGATTAATTGTCATCATCTTGAGAAAGTGTATAAAATGATTGTTATTTTGTGGAAATAGGTAAAATGTATTATATATATTTATTTGTAATGAAGCATATTGTCTGTGATAATGCAAATAAATAATCACCTGGTATTCCTGTGTTGATGATTCAATCAGAAAATTATCGCTAAGCATCATTAGAGATATAACGGATACCTCTGCATTACTGTTGGTTAGCAATTAAATCCATTTAAAGTCTACCATTCAAATATCTGGGGTATGTGGACTTCAATATGTTTTAATCATCTGTGTGTTAGTATGATACAATGAACATCGTCTAATAGTGTGAAAAATCCGACAAGTCCATTACGGATAAAACCGAAAGCTTAATCACGGATATCAGTAATATACATTATGTTTCATTTGACCCGCTTTTACCTCACGTCTACAATCAACGAGGTCTATATCATATTTGCACTAAATATTTCTTTGTTCCTTTAAAGATTTTGAAAGCAAATCTATATATTGTCAGTTCATTCGACTTCAATTTGCAATAGAGTAGATGCCGTCAACATAAGGACAATCCGTGGTCATAAAACTTTTATTCTTCTATTTCTTTAAAGTCGTCTGCATTTAAGTATCATATGTGATATAATTACAGTCTATTACAAAAGTGGAATGTTGAATGAAGGTTTGGGAACTAACGGTTTTGATTGGGGAACAAGCGCTGAGCGGTTTGAATCAACAGCGGAACGCTTGAAGATGAAGAACGAGCGATTTACATCTGGAATTGAACGCTTTATTCTATGCATTACTTATTCTATTTTGCTTTCTTGGTGCCCAACCAAGCGTCATGTTGATATATGGTGTACAATGGCTTAATAATACTAGATGAATTCCGAATGACCATGCGGGGACGAACAAACGGTTGTAGATGAGCAGTAGTAACTGCTGTGGAGGAGAAACTTCGGAGGTATTTTATTGCACCCCAACAGATACAAGAAATGGTGTAAATTAAATGCAGATTCTAAAACGAAAATATTTAGTAAATTTGAAATCGTAAAACTTTTCCAAAATCAACAGCATCAAGTCTTTCGACTTTTCAACCATTCAAATGACCATTCCTCACTATTAATCATATGCTTGAAATGAGAGACGCAACACATTCCTCCACATCGGTTTCATATTTGGATATTTTACTGACGTCAGACGTGAAAGGCAAACTATTCAGCAAAATTAACTCCATATTTATGAATCAAAGGTTCGTTAGTACCTGCATGTGATTTTTTCTGTCTCTGAACTAATTCAATAAGTTAGAGTATGTTTCACATTTGATTTTTGAACCGGAGCTGGCTGTTTACTGAAAGTAGACATTAACGGCAAACTGACAACTCAACTGTATGACAAACGGGATAATTTCAGCTTCTCCATCGTCAACTTCCCATATTTATGTAGCGATATTTCATTATCACCTGCATATGGTGTTTATATATCTCAACTCGTTCGATATGCAAGAGCTTGTTCTGCGTATAGTCAGATTTTAAATCGAGGTAAGCTACTGACAAACAAGTTGATGGTACAGGGGTTTCAACAGTCTCGATTGAAGTCAGCATTTCGCAAATTCTATGGTCGTTATAACGATCTAGTTCGTCAATACAACCTATCATTGGGTCAAATGTTGTCTGACGTGTTTCATACCGATTATTAAGCTGTTCTTGGCACACTGATTTTAACTGCGGATAACTCCGTTTACCTGAACAGGATATAGGGCTCACGGCGGCTGTGACTGGTCGACAGGGGATGCTTACTCCTCCTAGGCACCTGGTCCCACCTCTGGTGTGTCCAGGGGTCCGTGTTTGCTCAACTATCTATTTTGTATTGCTTGTAGGAGTTATGAGATTGATCACTGTTCGTTGTCTTCACCTTTCATTAATTACATAAGACAAATATAACGAACAGTGATCAATCTCATAAATCCTACAATTTCGCAAATTCTATGGTGGTTAAAACGATCTAGTTCGTCAATACAACCTATCATTGGGTTAAATGCTGTCTGACGTGTTTCATACCGATTGTTAAGCTGTTCTTGGCACAGTGATTTTAACTACGGATAACTCCGTTTACCTGATTAGGATATAGAGCTCACGGCGGGTGTGGCCGGTCGACAGGGCATGCTTACTCCTCCTAGGCACCTACTCCCACCTCTGGTGTGTCCAGAGGTCCGTGTTTGCCCAACTATCGATTTTGTATTGCTTATGAGAGTTATGAGATTGATCAATATTCGTTATATTCACCTTTCACAAGGAATTCAAAATAAAGAGTTGAGCCAATACTAACCCCGGGCACATCAGAGGTGTTTCATGTTTTCAATAACTTTCGAATTAGTAATATATTTTGCGTGCGTTTGTTGCTCACTCTTAAAAATTCACTCCTTCTGTTGATTTACGCAAGAGCAACTTCATATCTTCATGGTCCTCCGTCTCTACCTCTCCCTCCGCTCTTTCTGCCTCCTATTCTTCTTCTTGGAACACCTTCCTCCTACCTCTCACTTGACCTTCAAGATCCATCTTTTCATCGCTCCTCTGTATAGTTGAACTTGACCTTTCCTGAAAACTCTCAAATAACAATAAGCCCATGTTATCATTTTTTTTATTGAGACAATGGGTGGGGTTGGGGTTGGGGTTGAAAGGGCAATGCTACAGAATCAGATGAATAACACAATTGATAAATCTCCCATTTTTTTTATCACAGGTAAGACACGTATAATGGTTTTGAAAAAGTGGGTGGAGTGTCATCCGGAAGATAGGTGATGTAAAAATCGTTTTACTATCAAGGATTGCCCACACTAAATAATTATTATTCATAACTTTCAACCTTACTATCATCTTAATAACTTTAACTGTAAGAAGGGTTGGGGGGGGGACACCCAATATATATTTGATTTGCATTACGAAAATAACAAAAGATGGTCATTTTAAAAAAAAGTCCCCACTCCCGATTCCACGTCCATGTAGGTAGTCAGACAAAACATCTAATATTCTGTTATGCCAAGTTACGAAAATACAATATAAAAAAAAAGAAGCGTACTAAGACAGTCCCTGGAATAAAGCGTTCTACTTTTCCAC
Source organism: Ostrea edulis (assembly GCF_947568905.1). Taxonomy (NCBI): domain Eukaryota; kingdom Metazoa; phylum Mollusca; class Bivalvia; order Ostreida; family Ostreidae; genus Ostrea; species Ostrea edulis. The sequence goes on from NC_079166.1 coordinate 22,956,758, forward strand.
TTGAACGGCGAACGCAAGGTGAACGAACAGTAAACGCACACAGAGCGACCGGTGAACACAATTTGGTGAACGGTGAGCGCTCGGTGAACGCAAAATGGTCTATTCATTCGGAATATTTCGAATTCTTTCTTGGGCTGTACTTATTTTATAATCAGGTATGGAATACATATATATGAATGCATATGTTTCTTCATTTTTGTGCGAGTACTTGATGTAAATTTCTCATGAAATGATCGTAAATTTCACATCAATGCAAGCAGCAACCATGCACAAAGAAATGATAATTTTTTATAAACATTGTTTATAGTATTACATGTACAACCACATCTATACATGAAAAGTAGAGAAAATTCTATAATATTTAGAATTCTTGACGTTTTCATAAATCATGAATATTAGTGCGTCATCTCGGTATACTACATATATTACATTTTGACTTAATTAAGATGCATATGAATTAATTTCTTGATATATAGTATTAAGTATAAACAATGTATGTGAAATAAAGATAATCTAGTACTTAGCACTGTCGCGATATCAAGAATTTAGATGTGTACATACTTGACTTCAATAATTACGAGCGCAGTCGTTTGGATTTCATGCAGTCAAAAACATCCCCCAAAGGGGTCAATGGAAATGCATTAAAAAAAAAACAACACGGGTAGCCTACATGTAGGTACATCATGTTGGCAACTGAGCGCCTCTAAATTGTATAAAAAGTTTATTCCCACATAGATTTTGGATAATTTACCTTATTGCAAATGCATGTATAGTATATCTACCTGAGGGAATAATTCCAGAATTAATGTACATACGAAATAAATAGTGTGACCATGAACTACATTTAGATTGTGCAATATTTGTATATTTTTGATGCAGATAAAACTGTTTATTGTATTGAACTAAGCGTATATTATATGTGGGGCAGAAATACATGGGAAAAATTACATCTTTATATTATAGACAAACAATACAAAAGTTTTATATTTGGGGAAAGGAGTAAATACATTTATAGACAATGTCATTCATAAATATAGGCGTAAAAATAATCAGAAATACTTGTCAAATTAGTGTGACATTCGGGCGCGAATATGCATTGAAATGTACCATCGGTTAATTCAAGTGGGGGGGGGGTGGGGGTAAGGAAAAAATAACTTGTCTAAAATCCTTGCCAAGTGAGACAAAATAATGATTAATTGTGCTTTAGCCCAAACTTGAAAATGCTAGAATGGTAATTCAGGGGTGGTTGTGGTGGTTGAGGTATTCATTAACTGAAACTGCGCTCGTTCTTCTCTATCTGTATATGTATAAGGCTAATTCATAACTACAGGCTCTTACATTCTTTTCTCATTCAGAACTTCTCCACCACCTCTTACCCAAACAATAGTTATGTTTTGTAATAACAAAAATGATTTATTCTATTCTTTGATACTGGTGAATGATTTGCAATTTTCCTTGAATAATTCTGACATTTGTACTGTATAAATTAAATTTCTAATATAATAAGAAAGTTTACTTTCACACTTATGCACACGTTCCTTTTTTATTTGTACCTTATTAGGAAAATCAAGTCATTGACTTTGGTGTTCCGAATGACATTGAACGGTGAACACACGTTGAACGCTTTGTAAAGGGTGAATGCACAGTGAATGATTTGTGAACGCAAATTCGTAATCAGAGAGCGCACAGTGAACCCGGAGTGAACGCACAGAGAGCGCACGGTGAACACATGGTGAACGAACGAAGAACTGGTAAAGAACAACGTTTGAGGGACAGTGCAGCATACACTGATTTTGGTAGAAGATCTAGAGCTACAAGTACAGAAGTAATTCAATTGGGTTATTTTCAACCAATCCTTGGATTTGTGCAGATCTAATTAACCGTTATTGTTTTGCATATGATCTACTAAAACAATGTAGTCTGAAAGGTTATTATTCCAATATATACAAAAGATTAACTCAAATCATGTCAACATTTACCAAGATTTAAATAACGTTCAAGAAAGAAGTACTTATTGCAACAAATTCTTTTCTTCCGGGAGGAAATCACTTGCTTTAGGCTAGATATAAGTTGTTATATCACATACATTGACTGTGTTACTTTGGAGGAGGAAAAAAATGACTACGAGTACGTATGTATCTGTAATGTTTGAAATTCATGGTAGGATGAAAACTTAAATAAGTTATATTGTAGTCCCAGCACACTGTCTATAATTGTTCAAGGATATGCCATTGCTGATATTAGACAACAAAATAGAGCAATGATCCAATAGGGAACACATTCCTGATAATTTTTGAAAAAAATAAGACTTCGAATACAATTTCATTAATTGTACAATTATGTAGGGGAATTTCGTGACAGGCATAGTTTTCAGAAACAGCACATGCCATATCTTTACTCGTGTTTATGCATATGGAAACAAAATCAAGTACCCACCTGTTCACTGAAGTGTTTCCGACATTGAGGATGCTGAAATGTTTTAATTATGTGCTATCGTTTCTTATCACATATTTATTGCGCACGGGTTTATATCGTTTTATTTAAGTCCGCATTACAAGTTTAATTTGAGAGATATAAAAGTCACTTTCTAGCTTTAGGGAAAGGTTTTTTATGTTGAATACTTTTGATGTACAAACTCCAATAATGTATTTCCGATTTTCCAATGATACTGTACAAGCAATGGTTATTGGTAGGATGTTCATTAGAAACATACACAGGTCTATATTAATTATATACAGTGAATAGTCGCTTAAAATCTCCTTTAGATTAAATGTGTAAATATAAAACAGAAACAGAAAAAGAAATGACCATGATATTTTTACACAAACACAATGGCAACAAAGAAATATTTTGCCTAGTTCTAAATGTTTAGAATTTTGACGTAAAATACTGACTCAAACAATTTAACATTGTGACTTATTGATTGCTAATGACTTTATAACATTCATATACATACATTCACAAGTATCTTGTGTTTTCATCAGAATAGGTGCAGCTACGGACTGCTTACATGTGATAACGCCTTTTATATCATTGCTTTTTAATGTTTTATTTATTTTCTATGTATTATGTGTACAATTCTGTAGTAAGGTATTTATGCATTGTAAAGCACCTTTGAGCGTACATACATGTAGGTTATGAAAAGGGTGCTATATAAATATGGTAATATTATTATTATCATTATATACGATTCCAATGACATTGTAGAGCGTGCGAGTTAGCAATTTAAAAGAGATAATACAACGATCGCCACCAAATCAAAGCCTTTCAGCATCAATCGTTACAAATATTTCTACACACATCATAATGTCATGTAGAATATACTAAAACGCCAACATCTTCATCCGAACACAAACACAAGAAAAACAAACACATATATTTATTTATTTGCTTAAAGATATACGTGTTACATCATGAACAGAGATCAATCTCATAACTCCTATAAGGATTACAAAATAGAGGCAACCGCATACCCCTGGATATGATAGAGATGGCGTCAGGTGCTTAAGAGATGCAAGCATGCCCCGTCAACCGTTAACACTCGCCATGCGCCTCGTAACTTGATTAGGTAAAGGAACAATCAATGTTTCATATATCCCCAAAAAGTTAAAATAGATTATGGAGTCGCTGATGAACTGCTGTTTTAATGATAATAATAATAATAATGATAATATCCTTTATTCATACATGATTGTACAATTAGTTATATAAATTCATTTACATTGTCTGTAACATATATACATATCCAGAACATATATCACAAAACATGGAAATATCACAATTTATATACATACAGATAAGAACTAAATGAAAAGAGACATTAAACACCGAGTATCATTGAGGATCAAAATAAAGTGTTAGATAGGCTGATTTAAAAGATGTGACAGTTTTGCATTTTCTTATAAAATCTGGTAACGAGTTCCATAAAATTGCTGCTGAAATGATAAAAGATCTTCTAACATATTCTGTTTTGGCTCTTGTAACAAAAAAAATTAGTTGAGGTCTGTCTTGTATTTCTTGTGTAGTAATATTTACATTCAGCAATGCATTTATTTGTTTAAAATCCTTAATGAAACAATGACAGGATACTGCTGATGCGTTTGTACATCCCGTGACTTATAGCGTTGTAAGTTTACCAATAGATGGAGAGATAAATATGGGGACTACATAAGAGTTAAACTACAATTCCAAGTCATTACACCTATGCTATTGGGTATTGTAAATGAAATTCCCAATCAAAGGCCCCTGGTTTTATGTAAAATGAATAAAGAGGGGGGATGATGTTTTGATTCAATACATATTATTTCATTCAATTCACAGGAGGCGGTACTAATAATACTCCCCTATGTTGTGAAACGTCTGCCTTACAAGTTTGAGTATGAAATGGAAAATGACGGGTTAAATGATTAATTGCTGTTAAAAAGTAAAACAGGTGTCCAGTGTGTTGGGAGATAAACATCGTATTGAATGTCTAACATAATCTTGAATTCTATATCGTATCCAGGGAGGAGAAAAGTTCAAATGTTGCAGCCAATGCAATTTCCGTTTATCTGAAATTTACATCGCTTGCACTAAATATATAGATGTCTGAATTAGAAAACGTGATGGGATTTAACCAAAATAATACTATACTGAGACGTCCAATGTATCGCGGCGCTCACTTAATCATGCAACCATAATATTGCCAAACTGTGTCAAAAGTCTACCGTCCAAAATGATAAGCAATGGGGATTATTGTTATAGAATCAGAATTAATGATGCATTGAAACAAGGAGATAGTTCTGGAATCAGTCTTGTAAACATGTATGATTGTTACTATATGAATTGCAGTACGTTAAACAAAATATGAATCGACGAACGGACGATGATGTCATCGTAGTAATGAGCAACAACATTTTAATCGAGTAATAATTTCCACCACAATATATTTACACAACCGTTAGAGAATATTTACAAACAATCTGATACGGTAATATAATCGTAAAGCTAAGCAAGTTGTTAAAAACAGAACAATGCGTGCATATATACATATGGGAGAACAATGGCGGGCATACGTTTACAAGATAATCTCCTTTTGAGTTCCACATCCCAGAAACAAATTATATTTTTAAACATCGAGCGTTGTGTTCAACGAGTTTTATTGATACCTTTGAAGAGGCAGTCAGGGTCACTTTCCTGGTAATTGGCTTTTCTAGATTGATATTGTAGGTTAGAGCATCAAAATTGGTACCGTATAAGTTTTACATTATGACCCCTGGGTCGAGGCCTCTGCTGGTGGACTGTTAGTCCCCGAGAGTCTCTACAGCCCAGTAGCTAAGTACTTCGTTACTAGCTTGAAACTACGGATGTATATTTAATTGCTGTTATAAAATTTAGAAATTCTTTTCAAAATTACGGATTATCTCCCTCATGCATAGCTCTTATCCTTGGACGAATTTGGCTCCACTTTTTTGGCACGCTGTTTTTGGCTATATTTAGCTCTAAAACTTCATAGTTATTTCGGATTTCAAACATTTCGGTTGAGCATCACTGAAGAGACATTATTTGTCGAAATGCGCATCTGGTGCATCAAAATTGGTACCGTATAAGTTTTACATAAAATTAATAAAAACATTGCTGTTTTGTTTTTTTCATCTATGTAATAACTTTGATTACCACCGTCTCATCTAGGGGAATACAAGGCATATAAATGTATGAATGATAACACAAACTGTCATTACCTGTCAACAAAAATGATTCTAACACAATATATTAGTACAATACAAAACTTAACAAAGTAATTCACATTCCCTAATGCAGGCAGAGAAGGACTCTGATACAAAGGATGATTCTTGTGGAAATGTTCATTTTGACCAATGCATTATGCTTATGGTCCTAGCAGTGACGGATTGTTATCGTGCCAATGCCTACCTAAACACGCGACCTTCTATGACATGTGATTTGGACTTCTAATATCGGGCAATTGGGAACGGGACGTTGACGTTTGCCTTGTTGAACATAATTGGTTTCATACGGCAGAGGAGGCGAAAATCCTTTTTGTTATACGAGCACACTAACTACTAGGCTACTGTAGATGAAGAAAAAATGAAATACTGGGACTTTGATATTGGTATACAAAATCTTGATGAAATGAAGGAAAACCAAACATATGGCTTAATTGATATCAACGAAATTATCTGACACAGAAATCCCTCCCATGTTTATCATCATCCGTTGAAACAGTTTGTTAATCGGGAATGAATTTTCAAGGCAAGAAAACTTTTCGTAATATAGCATCGGGTTAGTTTTACGTTACAAAAATAGGTTAGAAACCAATCACACAGAACTGATAATGTTGTTGGCGTAATGGTATTATTACAATTAAAAATTAAAAAGAAAAACCGAACGCTGATTTGAACCCCCGTGTCTTAATTCATCTACTCAACATAAAAAAGACAAACATAAATGACTTATTGTGGGTGTGACTTGTGAACATGGAATGGCTACTCTTCGTAAGCAACTCATCTCACCTCCTATGTCTCCAGGGGATCTCTCTGCCCTACTCGTAAGTTTATCATCTTTATGAGGTTTGCGAGCATGATTGCTGTTCTTTTTCTGCATCTTTCATCGATCCCATCTTTCTATGTGTCCTTCTAAATCTAACTTTCATTATGACAAGTTTTGATTGAAATGAATTTAGATGCAGATTAAACTGTTTCGAATTTCAGTAATTTGTTTCACTATCTCACAGATAAACATTGATATGCGCTATATTAAATAAAAACAAATAAAGATAAGGGAAAGTGATCAATCAATAAATCCTATAATGGATAGAAAACTACGAGTATGAAAACCCGTACCCCTGGAGAAGCTAGATGTGGAATTAGATGGATAGGAGGAGTAAGCATTCCGGTCTGACTAACCACACATATCGTAAGTCCTATATCTTGATCAGATAAACGAAGTAATCTATAGCTAAAATTTATATGCAAGCAATCTAGTGTGTTGAATCCCCTGAGGCATTAACTTATTTATGAGTAGCATGCCTTGGTCTAAAACTTGGCCAAAGAACACGAACATCAAACAGCATTTTAAAGAAATACGCCGAATCAGATTTTTTCATAAACACTGTCCTCGTTATTTTCAGTTCCATGTTGAAGACTTTCAGATTCTATTGTAGGTGTTTTGAAAAAGGTGTAAGCATAGACTATTAAGACGATAAACGCCAAAACCCCAAATGCGACAATGCTCATGAATAAAACTGTTTTCGTTTTCAATTCAAAAATATCCCCACGACGTTTAGTGCATCCATCGCATGTTCTTCGTATTATCTCTGAGGAAAAAAAATATCAAATATGTTAAGAATTTACTTTAAACTATTTTATAGAATAGAAGGTACATATTCGCAAGCTTGATATTTACCCGCCTGTTCCATAGAATTCATCATGATAGCTGTCCTCGTTGATGTCTGATGTCCATTCCTTGAATCTATTACATAGATTAAAATATGTTCAGATCAAGTACATATATAGGCTTACTGGGCAGAAAAAAATGACAATGATTACAAATGACAAATATGAATAACTTGCCGAGTGTGCTGCTAGTTGAGCATCCGTAAGTAAAATTACAAAATTCCCCAGCACATCTGCACTCCATCTCACAACGATCACCATAATTTGGAAATGGACACGGGATCTATCACCAGTATAACCAACTGGACAGACTACAAATGAGGAAATCTTGACCATGATACACAGTGTTCATTTGTATTTGAGATGACAGAACAACATTCGTATTACTTAGCGTTATACTTTTGTTACACATAAGTTCTGAATAAGGAGAGAGAGAGAACAGTTTTAATGTCTGGACATCTTAATAGTGAAATGTGTCATTGTAACTAGAAATATGAATGCCAGAACAAAGTCCTGTAAAAGACACACAAGAGGTCCACAGATCTTATAAGTCACCTGAGTACTAGTTAAAAGTATCACTAATCCCAAGGACTAAATATCTAGACAAAATACTGTTCAGAATGTCTAAGCTAAATTCTGATATTATAGATTTCATTGAAAGTAGATACTGACGGCAAACTCAACTGTATGAGAAACTGGATGATTTCAGCTTCTCCATCGTCAACTTCCCATGTTAATGTAGCAATATTCCATTATCACCTGAATATGGCGTTTATACCTCTCAACTGATTCGATACACAAGAACTTTTCTTCCTATGGTCAGTTTTTAAATCGATGAAGGCTACTGACAAACAAATTGATGGTACAGAATTTTCAACAGTCTCGCTTGAAGTCAGCATTTCTACGGTCGTTATAACAATTTAGTTTGATAATACACGACGGACGACGCACGAAGGACGACGCACGACAACGGATGCATACATATTGCAATTTGTCACCTGAGTGACTCAGAAGACATAAAATATCAAGTCACTGAATATAAGTAATATCATTAATTCCTTTCCATATTCGTTAATCTGAATTAAAATTGGACACGGTTATCATTAGAACAACGAGTATCATTAAAGGAGATCTGAATGCATAATTTAAAACTGCAACATTCAGTAGACAAACATGTGAGGTAAATAACTCAACTCGCAAGAAAACTTGATATTAAGTTGTGGATCTTCTAAAGCTTAGACTCTTTGGTTTTCATAGAACGATACAATACTTGTCATTAGAGATTTTAGTAAGAAATTTGGTAGCTGGATTTTTCAAAATGATGTTTTGTCATAGCATTAATCAAATCAATGTGCTAAACACGCGCACCTTTACATCCTGTGACGGTGTCACATTCTGTTTCCGTACAATGACATATATCCTGACAAGCTTGACCGAAGCTGGGATATCGACACTGGATACCACAGTTCTCTCCAGGGTATCCTGGTGGACATTCTACAAGAAATTGTAAATACAAGACTTTACTAATAAAGAAGGCAAGAGATCCTTCGATTCACCCATTTATTCACCCACTGAATAATTTCTTCCCCATCAATAAATTTCTCCAACCATCTATCCATTTGTTTACTTACCAGTTGTTTCTGTTTCCGTTCTACAACATAAATCACAGATACTTATTGAATTGAACTTTTTTTCAGATCAAAAAACCCTGAGGACAAAAGCATCACAATACCAAAAATAAAAAAAACAAACAAACCAAATTAGAATATAAAGCCAGTTGATGTTATATCTAAATTACATCTAAAAATTAGTACATGTACTTACGTAAAATCAGTATCACCAGAATGGATCAATTGTACATGCATAAAGCAAAATGCTAAAATTGCATATGTAGTAGAGACCATTGCTAGTTTAAATGAAACAATTCAAATTGATGAAAAATCATGTTAATCTATCAAACGTAAATGGATACTACTGTTTGTTTTTCGAAAATGTTAATAATAAAAGGGATCAAAATTCATATTCATATCACACGAGAAATAGGTGTGCACGTCATTTAAAAATGTACAAAACGGTGACAGTTACTTTTATAATATATTTCCTTGTCGTAAAAATATATGTATTCCAAATGGTTTGCCATTTGACCAAACGTTTGAGAGCATTGCTGAAACATATTTGAACCATTGAACGTTTGCTAAAGTTTGTTAACAATAATACTGCGCTATGTTAGTCGGAGAGAGTAAAACGTTTACATTAATACCAGGATTGTGCGGATCTTAGAGTCACATCACTGTGCCATAACAATGTACCAAACATTGGAGTAACTCAATAGTTCCAAACAAAGCACTTAAAATTTTAATATTTGAACACCCTCTGATTGTAACGAAAGGTTCGGAGATTCTTACATTTTGATATACATGTAATAAAACGAAGCTAAAAATACCATAAACCGAGTGAAATAAATATTAATTTGGTACTAACTGCTCAGTGTATAAATTTGAATCACCAATACAATATTTCATATAATTAATATTCTTTATAATTCATGCTCGCTATATGACTAGCCTAATTCTAGTGTCATATATACTGACATATTTCCATTGACGTTTATATTTGGGTCACGTTTTTTCTTGTAGCCAGTAAATTCTGAACCTCGTGGAGTATCATCTTGATTGAATCAATTATTGTTAGAGCATATCAAGTAATCTCCAGCTCAAAATTTTCAATTCCTTGATTCTTTTGTTTTCAAAATTGACATTAGTTTTTAGCACATAACAACAATAAGAAAGAATGTTCATTTGATATACATGCATATTCTCAACATTTCTGTCACATATATAAAAATAATTTGCACTATCATGCACATTGTAAATCACATGGCAGATTCAGAAAATGATTGAGTAAAATATTATATAAAATGTTTTGAAAGTTTTGTGTTTTTCCTTGATATATATAATCATATTCATTTATAGTATATGGAACAATAAGCAGAATATGTAAAGAAGAAAAACTAGATATACATGTGTATTTCTGAAGTACTGTCATAAGAGGATAACATCGCGCGTAGAATAAAATCTATACACAACCCATGATAGCACTAGAGGAGGACAGGTCTTCTCCTTGCAATTTTATGCAATGATTATAAACATATATATTTATAATGGCAGTTCTGGTATGTAAATATAATGTGTGCAAAAATTCAAGAATGAATTTATAAAATCATTTCAAAATATCAAAGAGTGTATACAATAATTTTGTTTATCGTATTCACTACACATTTATGAAAATGCATAGACTCTGAGCGATTTGTGAGACCACACATTTTCCCAAAATGAGTCTCTGACTAAAGTGAAAATTTGTTAACTCCTAAAACAATAGAAAAGAGATGGTTGGGCAAACGCGGACCCCTGCATATACCAGAGGTGGGATAAGGTGACCAGAAGGAGTAAGCATCCCCTGTCGACCGGTCACAACCGCCGTGAGTCCTATATCTTGATCAGGTAAACGGAGTTAAAATAAGTGTGTCAAGGACGGCCTAACAATCGACATGAAACATGTCAGACCTCATTTGACCCAATGATAGGTTGTATTAACAGACTAGATCGTTATAACGACCATAAAATTGGTCAAGCTTAACTGTGCATTGTTTTCGTCTACATTTTTGCAATTAACATCAATCATTTTCTATAATTTTACATTTTTTCAGCATCTCTGTTACACAATTAGAAACTTTGATAATGTCATCGTAGTAGAAGAATTTAAAGAATCTGTTCATCAATATTTGAGAAAAGATTTAGAGGATAAATATGTGAAAACTCTCCAGGATGGAGCACTTATTTCAGATACTTACACTTTTTCTCATGCAAAGAACGTGTTTGGAAAAGTCCCGAAATAGTAGTTTATCGAAACCTTTAGAGTGCTTCAGAATATAAGTCTTCCCTTTCCTCAAAACCGCAGTCTCCACAACACAGTAGTCCTACTTTCGGTTCAATGTCGCAACGCTCTGAAGGTGTCTCTGGTAGTGGGTGATTCGTACGTACTCATTGTAATATAAAGAGTATCCGTTTAAAAGGTCATCACTGAGGACCCGTGACATTCACACCTGATGCCTAGCGTTTGGCGATGGAACTGTCACTACCTGTTTTAACGACTAAGTTCTATCACGGCCGGGGTTCGAACCGTCTAACCTCTAGACCACCGCGGCGGTCATTTATATTATGTGTGCTAGAGTACAAAATAACAAATGATAATAACAATATGTACTGATATATTTCAATGATAATGGGATTTATCGGATCCCCAGGGGGTTGATGATAAAGGTATCATTCTAAACCGAAGAAGCGAAAACACAGTTTTTAACCTATTGGGACTTGCCGTATGTAAGCTAGAACCAGCAGACAAACTGATGGATTTTAATTTATACAAAATTAAAACGAAGTCCGATTTTATATCTGTAAATGAATCGAGTCTTGGAACTGTTTATCTATCACCGGAAAGACAATCTAAAAACTCTTCATGGAAGTGCATTTTAAATATTTTACTTTTTCTGACATTACAGTTTCCCGTTATGATACAAATGGATCTTTTAGTTGAGCTTTCCTAACCAGACAGAGTAGTGTAAGCCCTACATACTACACGTAGACACACACAACTACATACATAATCTTACCGGGTAAATCATAGACACGCGCATGAATACAGTGCTATCCCGAACATCTATCACGGTGTTCTGGATTGATTTAATGAAGATATAGGGCTAACAGCGAATATGACCGGTCGACATGGAATGCTTATTCCTCATATTCACTGATCCCACATATGGTATATCTAGGTGTCCGTGTTTACCTAACTCTCTATTTTGTATTCACACAGCATTTGATCCAATGATAGGATGTATTGGCAAACTAGATTGTAATAACGATCATAGAATTTGTGAAATGCTGACTTTAAACGTATATCTAGGTGTCCGTGTTTGCCTAACTCTCTATTTCGTATTCGTTATAGGAGTTATGAGATTGATCAATATTCATTATATTCACCTTCCATGTAATGATTTCCTAATATTTTGAAATATAAACCTAGAACAAAGTCAACCAAAAAAAAAAAATCAATGATAACTTCCTGCTTGATCTTGATTGAATTGTATATATTTCATTTTAAAACAAACATACCAAGGAACAAACGAACAAATTGAGGGGGAAAGAAATAATTATTGATAAGCAATAGTGATAATTACATTTTAAAATATCATAAGACATAATGATTATGTTTGTAATTTATTGCAACCATATGAATTATGGATTAATATATATAACAAAGTGCATTTATATTTACAGATGGTTACATAAGTGAGTCCACGTACACAAACATTATTCAACCTACACAGATACACAATGGATCAATATTTCAAATGATATTCGTGTCTTTCGCAATTCATATACGATTGCGCGAACACGTCTATTTCAACATACAATACTTCAAATTTTAGTTAGGCAGCGGTGATTTCTTTCTTCCTTATACTCCCTCTGAATTGTTTAGGATAATAAATGAGCAATATATTGTGGAGAAAATCAATGCCACACATGCCATTCCTATCGTGCCACGAAGTAGTCTGGATTCCCTGCCTCTGTTCTCCCCTAACATCTTTACATCACACTGGGTATCTAAAATGATGGATTTGAGAATTACTAAAAGCGCCAACAATGAAATCAAAAGTGGTTATCAAATGCGCCAGTTATGTCACCAAAAGCACGAAGGAATTATTGTTCATAAAAGATGTCTAGGTTGTTTGTGGAAGCAATATAATCACGAATTAAATCAAAATTAGGTGAGCCGCTTCTCATATTCATCTTTGGTATTCCCTTTGTTTCTTTCTTGCGAATACACTGGTTTTTGTGTTAGTGTAAGAGTGAAAGGCATTCAAATATATATATATATATATATATATATATATATATATATATATATATATATATATTCATTGATGAAAATAACAACATACAATTGTACTCTTGGTTTTCGGAGGGTGAATAGAGATCATATGTAGGTATTCCCAAAACTTACCTAACAATTTCATAGAAGTCCTCATGATAGGTACCGTTGTTGGTGCTTGAGGTTCAATTTTTAAGCCTATCGCAAATATTGATCGAGATGTGTTAGGTACGTCTTTATATATGTATGTCGATAGTGAATATCTGTCACAACTTACCATACGTGTTGTTAGTTGAGCATCCATGAATATGACTACAAAGTTCTTCAGCACAGCTGCACTTCAGCTGACAACCATTACCATGATTTGGAAAACGACACGGAACTTCACATTTCTCACCAAAATAACCATTCGGACAGACTACAAATATATTCTTCTTACTAAAGATGAAATACATATCATTTATGTTTGCATTCGTACCAACATCATTGATATACACTAGTGTCCCGAAATCACTGGATGTTCAACACAGATAGTAAACATGACGAAGAAATTCAAAAATGAAGATTAACAGCAATGGTGTTCACAGATAGATATCTGAAGTCTGAAATATTTCGGTGGGACAGAAATCAAAATATGATTTCTACACATCCTTTTTGATCATTCTAAAATAAATCTTAGTTGGTAAAATTATATCAATGAGTGTACTTAAAAGATAACAGTATATCATTTCGGGAATGTCTTGCAACATACAGTAGACATACTTGTTATGTTTAAGGCGTTTGGCATTGTAGAAGAAGTCAATTCACCTCGTGAAGAGGAAACTGGATATAAAGTTGCAACGCCTTCTAAAATAGAAATAAGATTTACCATGGAAACGACCTTTTGGAAACTATAGGACATGTTTTAATCACTCGTTAGTCAATTCAATATAATAATAAGTTCATGTTGCTTTTATTTGTTACTTTAAATTTGTAATTTTCGTAATTGTCACATTCTCATGCCAATAAGTCGGTCAATATTCAAGAAATGTAAACCTTTACACCCTGTTCCGCTATTACAGTCTGACTCCTTACAATTGCATTTCTCTTGGCAAGCTGGACCAAAGCTTAGGTATCGACACGGTAAAGTACAGTTGTTCGTAATGTACCCTGGTGGGCATTCAAAAAGTATTGTAACTAGAATATACATGTTATTAACAAACGATGGGCACCCTTTAATTTTTCTATACAATCATATCTTCACCCACCTTTTTTGGCACGCTGTTGTTGGCTATAATAGCTCTAAAACTTCATTGCTATTACGGATTTCAAACATTTCGGTGGAGCATCACTGAAGAGACATTATTTGTCGAAATGCGCATCTGGTGCATCAAAATTGGCAGGGTATAAGTTTTACATCTTCATCCATCGATCTATGCATCCATTCATCCGATTAATTTTCCTTTTATGTCTTCATTCATTCACCAATCAACTCTCTCGCTCACTCAATAAACGATTCCTCTACCCATCCATTTCTCCATCTCAATCCATTTCTCCATCTCTCCATCCGTCCATTATTTTGTCACTTACCGATTTCTGCTTTCGATCTACAAATCAATGAATTTAATTTAATTTCTAGGATAAGATACAATGTTAGGAGACACGTTATTTTGTACGACATTTACAATGTTATGTCTAATCTAAAATCATACGTTTTACTTGCGTGTTATCAATTTCACCACTATATATGAACTTTACATGGATTAAAATAAACGCTGCAGCCAAGTATAAGTCACGAGTGATTACTAGTTCAACTAAAATTTTCCCCACTAATTGAAAATCATTTTCATCTGCTCAACATTTATCAATTCTGATTTTGTTTTTCAAAAATGTTTACCATAAATAGAAATCTCTACTCGTGTCAGACAAGGAACATACTGCTCACTGTTCCTTATCTGCAACATTTCACGTAGAACAAATTCATTTGAAAATGTTCAAAATGTGGTCTTTAAGTAGATACATGTATATGGCTCATAGAAGGTTTGACCAGTCAACAGGAGATGTTTATTCCATCTACGAAAATGGGTTCACCCTTAGTGTGTCTAGGGAATACGTGTTTGCTCTAATCTTAATTTCGTGTTCTGTATAATAATCAAGATATTGATCACTGATAACTTTTCCTCCGGGTGATTTTCTTAGGTTTGCCTTTATTTTCATAATTGTCTTTGCTTTCGTAAAGTTGTTTCTGTTTCCATCTACCTTCTACATTGTTAGTCTTAATAACTGACATTTTCAGAGCATTGGTAAGGGTATTGGACCTTTGAACCTTAGTAAACGTTTATCAAGAATACAACTATAATTCATCATGATTCTCAAAGAGAGGGAGCATTGGGGCCCAGAAAGAAAATTCATATTTTGATTGGCATAAGAAAGATTGTGTTAGTTGATGTAAATCGTTTGTCCTTTCTACAAGCTATATGTATAAATCCGATCCTATACCCGTACTGTGATGGGATAGAAACGATAAATGAAACTCCCACATGGAATTCAAATCACAAAGTTACCAGACACCCCAGAGGTGGGATCAGGTCCCTAGGAGTAGCAAACATCCCCTGTCGACAGGTCACACTCACAGTGAACCCTATGTCTTCATTAGGAAAGCAGGGTAGTCCGTAGGCACAATCAGTGTGCCAAGAACAGTCTAAAATCGGTATGAGACACGCCAGCTGGAATCTGACCAAATGATAGGTTGTATTGGCAAACTAGATCATTATAACGACTATATGATATTCGAAATGTTGACATTATACGAGACTGTTGAAAGCCTGTAGCATCAACTTGTTTGTCAGTAGACTATCTTAATTCAAAAACTGACCATACAACATTGACGTTGAACAATCTCCTGTATTCAATCAGTTAAGAAATATAAATTTCCAATAACATATCGAAGTACAAACCGGATGATAAGAAGTATGTGTTGTCTTTTATCTACACTTCACAGGGACACATCGAATCGAAATATGAATGAACATGATTATCATTGATATATAAACGTCTTCGATATACCTATAAGTCAAGCTGAAGGCCACATATATTTCTTCTCATGTAGAAGCTTTTGTATAAACTTTGCTTCATAAGGCTATAAAACAGGTCAGCTAACAAAGGGGCACAAATCGTTGGAATTACAAAAGTATGTCGGAAAACCTGATCATCAAAGAGTACGATGTTAGCATCGAGGAACTCCAGTATATTTTTATGTCAACTTCAGAGTACTTGTGCGTGGAATCAGAGTAGTGTTTAAGGAAAATAAGTTTTTTGGGTGACTGATCACTAGATATAAATGTTTCCTAGATAGGACTATTTGCGTTTTCCATTTTTTGTTGTTGAAGAAGAGAGTGTATATGGTGTTTAAGTCTCGTCTCTAATCTATGTAAATACTAGGATGTTTTTTACTGTGTCATATGTAGAACTTTTTTCTTTTCAAATGATGTGGATTCCTCTGCTCAATTGATCTGTGCTAAAGTGTACGTTAATATTTTTATTAAAACCTTTCATTTTATTGAGTTATAGTTCTCACATTTCAAGATAGTCCATTCACTTTGGTAAAATACCAAGAACATCTTACTTACGATAAGGATATACAAATATGTTCCAGTTAACGATACAGTGTTTTAGTCCCTAGTGTTTATATAAGTGAAATTTATCAGAATTTTCAATTGGTGCTTTCGAACGATTTAGAAATAATGATATTATCCTATTTGTCCTATTTGCCAAAATATAACGTAAGGTATAAAGGAAACACTTTAGTAAACAAATAACGAACTGGTTTGGGATTTAATTCAACTATTTAAATCATATATCATTATATAAGAAGTTTCAAAATTTCAAGTTGAATACATTTTTCAATACCTTGAATGACTTTGATATTGAGTTTGGTTGCCTTCAGGAAAACGGATAACATCTTTTTGAACATGAAAGGTATATTTGTAAAATTGGGCAAACACAGACCCCTGGATATACCAGAGGTGGGATCAGGTGTCTAGGAGGAGTAAGCATACATGATCTGGAATTTTCCCTGAATTTTACTGTCAATAATCCTGACATCTGTACCTTATAAATTAAATTTCTAATATAATAAGACAGTTAACTTTCACACTTACGCACACGTTCCTTTTTCATGTTTACCTTCCTATGAAAATCGATTCTTTGACTTTGGTGTTCCAAATGACTTTGAACGGTGAACGCATGGTAAATGCTTTGTGAAGGGTGAACGCACGGTGAACGATTTGTGAACGCAAAATCGTAAACGGAGGGTGCACGGTGAACGCACGGTGAGCGCACGGTGAACGCATAGAGAGCGCACGGCGAACACACACACACAGTGAACGCATGGTGAACGCACAGAGAGCGCACGAACACACAGTGAGCGAACGAAGAACCGGTAAAGTACAACGTTTGAGGGACTGTACAGCATACGCTGATCTTGGTATAAAATCTAGGGCTACAAGTACATAAGTAATTCAATTTGGTTATTTTCAACCAATCCTTGGATTTGTGCAGATCTAATTAACCGTTAGTGCTTTGCACATAATCGACTAAAAGTATTTAGTCTGAAAGGTTCATATTCCAACATATACAAAATATTAACTCAAATCATGTCATCACTTACCAAGATTTTAATAACGTTGAAGAAAGAACTTATTGCGACAAAATCTTTTCTTCCGGGAGGAAATCAATTGCTTTAGGCTAGATATAAGTTGCTAATATCACATACATTGACTGTGTTACTTTGGAGGGGAAAACAAAATGACTACGAGTACGTATGTACCTGTAATGTTTGAAATTCATGGTAGGGTGAAAACTTAAATAAGTTATATTGTAGTCCCAGCACACTGTCTATAATTGTTCAAGGATATGCCATTGCTAATATCAGAGAACAGAATAGAGCAATAATCCAATAGGGAACAAATTCTCGATATTTTTGAAAACATTACAGTTTCATTAATTATACAAACAATTATATAGGCGGAATTCGTGACAGGCGTAATTTTGCGAAACAGCACATGTCATATCTTTACTCGTGCTTATGCATATGGAAACAAAATCAAGTACCCACTTGTTCACTAAAGTGTTTCCGACATTGCGGATGCTAAAATGTTTTCATTGATGTGCTATCGTTTCTTCGCACATATCTATTTCGCACGGTTTCATATCGTTTTATTTAAGTCCGTAATCCAAGTTTAATTTGAGAGATATAAAGTCACTTTCTAGCTTTAGGGAAATGTTTTTTTTATGTTGAATAATTTTGATGTACGAACTCAAATAATGTATTTCCGATTTGTCAATGATACTGTACAGGCAATGGTTATTGATACGATGTTCATTAGAAACATACACAGGTCTACATTAATTATAAACAGTGAAGAGTCGCGTACACTCTCCTTTAGATTAAATGTGTAAATATAAAACAGAAACAGAAAAAGAAATTACCATGATATTTTTACACAAACACAATGGCAACAAAGAAATATTTTGCCTAATTCGAAATGTTTAGAATTTTGTCGTCAAATACTGACTCAAACAATTTAACATTGTGACTTATTGATTGCTAATGACTTTATAATATTCATATACGATTCCAATGACATTGCAGAGCGTTTAAAAGGGAGACTACAACGATATCCAACAAATCAAAGCCTTTCAGCATCAATCATTACAAATATTTCTACACATATCATAATATGATGTAGAGCATACTTAAACGCCATCTTCATCCGAACACAAACACAAGAAAACAAAACACATGTATACACATGTTGCATCATGCAAAGGTGAAAATATCGAACAGAGATCAATCTCATAACTCCTATAAGGATTACAAAATAGAGAGTTGGGCAACCACAGACCCCTGGATATGCTAGAGATGGCGTCAGGTGCCTAAGAGGTGTAAGCAGCCAACGTCAACCGTTCACACTCGCCATGCGCCCCATATCCTGATTAGGTAAAGGAACAATCAATGTTTGATATATCCCAAAGAAGTAAAAAAAATAGTACATGGAGTTCGCTGATGAGCTGCTGTTTTAACGAATTTTGTAGTAATATTTACATTCAGCAGTGCATTTATTTGTTTATAATCCTTGATAAAACAATGACAGGTAAGTGAAGTGGATACAGAATACTGCTGATGCGCTTGTACAGCCCGTGATTTATAGCGTTGTAAGTTTACCAATAGATGGAGAGATAGATATGGGGACTACA
The DNA here is from genome assembly GCF_947568905.1 of Ostrea edulis. Lineage (NCBI taxonomy): Eukaryota > Metazoa > Mollusca > Bivalvia > Ostreida > Ostreidae > Ostrea > Ostrea edulis. The sequence continues at coordinate 22,976,317 of NC_079166.1, forward strand.
GGATACTTGAACTAAAATTCCAAGTCATTACAACTATGCTATTGGGTATTGTAAACGAAATTCCCAACCAAAGGCCTCCGGTGTTTTGTAAAATGAATAAAGAGGGAGGGAAGTGATGTTTAGATTCAATACGTATTATTCCATTCAATTCAAAGGAGGCGGTACTAACAATACTCCCGTATGTTCTAAAACTTCTGCCGTACAAGCTTGAGTATGAAATGGAAAATGATTGGCTAAATGATTATTTGTTGTTAAAAAGTAAATCAGGTGTCCTGTGTGTTGGGAGATAAACATTGTATCAAATAGCTAACTTAATCTTGAAATCTGTATTACATCCAAGGAGAAGAAAAGTTCAAATGTTGCAGCCAATGCAATTTGCGTATATCTGAAATTTACATCGCTTGCACTAATACATATATAGTTTCTGAATTAGAAACTGTGATGGGACTTACCCAAATAATACTATACGGAGACATCCGATGTATCACGGTGCTAACTTAACTGTGCAACCATAATATTGGCAAACTGTGTGAAAAGTCTACCGTCCAAAATGATAAACAATTGGGAAATTTGTTACAGAATCAGAATTGATGATGAATTGAAACTAGGAGATAGTTTTGGAAGCAGTCTTGTAAACATGTATGATTGTTACTATATGAATTACAGTACGTTAAACAAAATTTGAATCAACGAACAGACGATGATGCCATCGTAGTAATGAGCAACAACATTTTAATCGAGTAATAATTTCCACCACAATATATTTACACAACGTTTACATAATATTTACAAACAATTTGAAGCGGTAATATAATCGTAAAGTTAAGCATATAAGCATATGGGGGAACGATGGCGGGCATACATTTACAAGATAATCCCCTTTTGAGTTCAACATCCCAGAAACAGATTATATTTTTCAACATCGAGCGTTGTGTTTAACGATTTTTATTGATACCTTTGAAGGGTTAGTCAGGGTCCCTTCCCTGGCAATTGGCTTTTCTAGATTGATATTTTAGCTTAGAGATTCTGTGATATAAAATGAATAAAAACAATGTTGTTTTATTTTTTGCATGTATATGATAATATTAATCACCGCCTTCTCATCTTGCGGAATGCAGGGCATATAAATGTATGGATATTAACTCAAACCGTCATTACCTGTCGACAAAAATTACTGTACTAACACAATACATTAATACAATAAAAACGTTAAGAAAGTAATTGACATCCCCTATGCAGAGAAAGACTCTGATACAAACGACGATTTTTATGGAAATGTTCATTTTGACTAATGCATGCGACGTATGACCCTAGCAGTGACGGTTCGTTATCATGTCAACGCCTACCTTAACACGGGACCTCCTTGTTAAAGGTTAGATCTGTGACATGTGATTTGGCCTTCTAATGTCCTGCAATTGGGAACGGGACGTTGACGTTTGCCTTGTTGAACATAACTTGTTTCACACGGCAGAGGAGTCGAAAATCCTCTTTGCTATGTGAGCACACTAACTACTAGGCTACTGCAGATGAAGAAAAAAATGACATGCTGGGACTTTGATATTGGTACAATGTATACGAAATCTTGAAGAATTGAAGGAAAACCAAACATATGGAATAATCAATATTAATGAAATTGTCGGACACAAAAGTCTCTCCCACGTTTGTCATCATCCATTGAAACAGTTTGTTAATCGGGAATGAATTTTTAAGGCAAGAAAAATTTTCGTAATATAGTATCGGGTTATTTTTACGTTACAAAATAGGTTAGAAACAAATCACATAGAACTGATAGTGTTGTTGGTGTAATGGTATTATTACAATAAGGAATTAAAAAAAAACATAGAACGCTGATTTGAAGTCTTTTGTCTTAATTCATCTACTCCACATAACAAAAGGTAAATGAGTAACGGTTGATGTGACTTATGAACACGGAATGGTTACTCCTCGTAAGCAACTCATCCCACCTCCGATGTGTCCACGGGACTTTGTTTACCCTACTCTTAAGTGTGTCATCTTTATGAGGTTGATGTGATCAATTATTGTTCTTTTTCTTCATTTTTCATCCGGCTCATCTCTCTGTCTTTCCACGTAAATCTAACATTCACGATGATAAGATTTGATTGAAATGAATTTAAATGGAAATTAAACTGTTTCGAATTTTAGTAATTTGCTTCATTGTTTCACAGATAAAGATTGTTATACGCTGTGTTAAATAAAAACAAATAAAGATAAGGGAAAGTGATCACATCAGAAAGCCTATAAAGCATACAAAATTAAGAGTATGAAAACGCAGTTCTCTGGAAAAGCTTGATGTGGAATTAGGTGAATAGGAGGTGTAAGCATCTCAATTTGATGAACACACATACCGTGAGTCCTATATCTTGATCAGATAAACGGAATAGTCCATAGCTACATGTAAATACAATATACAAACAATCTAGTCTGTTGAAGCTCCTGTGGTATTTACATATTTGTTAGTAGCATCTCTTCGTCTAAAATGAGGTCAAAAAACACGAACACCAAACAGCAATTTTAAGAAATGCGCCGAATCAGATTTTTTCATAAATACTGTCCTCGTTATTTTCAGTTCCATGCTGGAGTCTTTCAGATTCTATTGTAGGTGTTTTGGAAAAGGTGTAAGCATACACTATTAAGACGATAAAAGCCAAAACCCCAAATGCGACAATGCTCATGAATAAAACTGTTTTTGCTTTCAATTCAAAAATATTCCCACATCCATCGCATGGTCTTCGTATTATCTCTGAGAAAAAAATATCAAATATGTTAAGAATTTACTTTAAACTGTTTTACAGAATAGAAGGTACATATTCGCAAGCTTGATATTTACCCGCATGTTCCATAGAAGTCATCATGATAGCTGTCCTCGTTGGTGTCTGATGTCCATTTATTGAATCTATTACATATATTAAGAATATGTTAACATCAAGTACGTATATAGGCTTACTGTGCATATGAATAAAAGCAATGGTTTCAAATAACAAATGTGAATAACTTGCCATTTGTGCTACCAGGTGAACATCCGTAAGTAAAATTACAAAATTCCTCAGCACAACTGCACGCCATCTGACAACGATCACCATAATTTGGAAATGGACACGGGATTTCACATCTATCACCAGTATAACCAATCGGACAGACTACAAATTAGTAATTATTGACCATAATACACAGTGTTCATTTGTATTTGAGATGACAGAACAGCATTCGTATTACTTAGCGTTATAGTTTTTGTTACATAAAAGTTCTGAATAAGGAGAGAGAGAGAACAGTTTTAATGTCTGGAGATCTTAATAGTGAAATATGTCATTGTAACTAGAAATATGAATGCCAAAACAATGTCCAGTAAAATACACACAAGAGGTCCACGGATCTTATCAGTCACCCGAGTACTAGTTAAAAGTATCACTAATCCCAAGGATAAAATACTATTCAGAATATCAAAGCTAAATTCTAATGTTATACATTTCATTGAAAGTAGATACTGATGGCAAACTAACAACTCAACTGTTTGACAAACGGGATATCCCGATTTCAGCTTCTCCATCGTCAGCTCCCCATATTTATGTAGCAATATTCCATTATCACCTGCATATGGGGTTTATACCTCTCAACTGATTTGATACACAAGAGCTTTTCTTCCTATGGTCAGTTTTTAAATCGAGGAAGGCTACTTACAAACAAATTGATGGTACAGAATTTTCAACAGTCTCGTTTGAAGTCAGTTTTTCTACGGTCATTAGAACGATGTAGTTTGACAATACACGACGGACGATGCACGAAGGACGACGCACGACAACGGACGCAGACATACTGCAATGTCACCTGAGTGACTCATGTGACATAAAATATCAAATCATTGAATGTAAGTAATATCATTAATTCCTTTCCATATTCGTTACTCTGAATTAAAATTGGACACGGCTATCATTAAAATAACGAGTATCAATAAAGGAGATATGAATGCATAATTTCAAACTGCACTGCAACATTCAGTAGACAAATATGTGAGGTAAATAACTCAACTCACACGAAAACTTGATATTAAGTTGTGCATCTTCTAAAGATTAGACTCGTTGGTTTTCATAAAACGATACAACATTTGTCATTAGAGATTTTAGTAAGAATATTTGTAGCTGGATTTTTCAAAATGGTGTTTTCTTATACCATTAGTTAAATCAATGTGTTAGAAACACGCACCTCTACATCCTGTGACGCTGTCGCATTCTTTTTCTTTACAAATACACATCTCCTGACAAGCTTGACCGAAGCTGGGATATCGACACGGGATGCCACAGTTCTCTCCAGTGTATCCTGGTAGACATTCTACAAGAAATTGTAAAGACAATACATTACTAATAAAGAAGGCAAGCTATCCATCGATTCACCCACTGAATCATTTTTTCCCCATCAATATATTTCTCCAACCATTTATACATTTGTTTACTTACCAGTTGTTTCTGTTTCCTTTCTACAACATAAATCATAGATAATTATTGAATTGAACTTTTTTCAGATTAAAAAACCCTGTGGACAAAACATAACAATATTAAAAATGAAAACAAACAAATTAGAATATAAAGCCAGTTGATGTTATATCTAAATTACATCTAAAAATTAGTACATGTACTTACGTAAAATCAATATCGCCAGAGTGAATCAATTTTACATACAAAAAGCAAAATGCTAACATTGCATATGTAGTAGAAATCATTGCTAGTTTAAATAAAAAATTCTAACTTGATAAAAAACCATGTTATTCTATCAATCGTAAATTGATACTAATGTTTCTTTTTCGAAAATGTTTATATTAAAAGTTTATCAAAATTCATATTCATATTCATATCACACGAGAAACAGGTGTGCACGTCATTTAAAAATGTACAAAACGGTGACAGTTACTTTTATAATATATTTCCTTGTCGTAAAATTATATGCATGCATAGCTCTTATCCTTGGACGAATTTGACTCCACTTGTTTGGCACGCTGTTTTTGGCTATATTTAGATCTAAAACTTCATAGTTATTTCGGATTTCAAACATTTCGGTTGAGCATCACTGAAGAGACATTATTTGTCTAAATGCGCATCTGGTGCATCAAAATTGGTACCGTATAAGTTTTCCATGTATCCCAAATAGTTTGCCATTTGAGCAAACGTTTGAGAACATTGCTAAAAATAAATTTGAACCACTGAACGTTTGCTAAAGTTTACCAACAATAATATTGCGCTCAAAATTATGTTTGTCGGAGAGAGTAAAACGTTTAGATTAATATCAGTATTGCTCGGATCTTACAGTCATATCACTGTGCCATGAAAATGTACCAAACATTGAAGTAACTCAATAGTCTCAAACAAAGCATTTAACATTTTCATATTTCAACACTTTCTGATTGTAACGAAAGGTTCGAAGATTCTTACATTTTGATATACATGTAATAAATCGAAACTGAAAATACCATAAACTGAGTGAAATAAATATTAATTTGATACTAACTGCTCAGTGTATAAAATTTGAATCACCAATACAATATTTCATATAATTAATAATCTTTATAATTACAATAGATAGTTCATACTCTCTATAAGACTAGCCTAATTTTAGCGTCATATATGCTGACATATTTTCATTGACGTTTATATTTGAGTCACGTTTTTTCTTGTAGCCAGTAAATTTTGAACCTTGTGGATTATCACCTTGTTTGAATAAATTATTGTTAAAGCATATCAAGTATTCTCCAGCTCAAAATTTTCAATTCCTTGATTCATTTTTTTCTTCAAAATTGACAATATGTTTTAGCACATAACAACAAGAAGAAAGAATATACATTTGATATACATGTATACACTCAACTTTTCTGTCAGGTAATGTAAAACTTATCCGGTACCAATTTTGATGCACCAGATGCGCATTTCGACAAATAATGTCTCTCCAGTGATGCTCAACCGAAATGTTTGAAACCCGAAATAACTATGAAGTTTTAGAGCTAAATATAGCCAAAAACAACGTGCCAAAAAAGGATAAGAGCTATGCATGAGGGAGATAATCCTTAATTTTGAAATGAATTTCTAAATTTTATAACAGCAATTAAATATACATCCGTGTTTTCAAGCTAGTAACGAAGTACTTAGCTACTGGGCTGTAGAGACCCTCGGGGACTAACAGTCCACCAGCAGAGGCCTCGACCCAGGGGTCATAATGTAAAACTTATACGGTACCAATTTTGATGCACCAGATGCGCATTTAGACAAATAATGTCTCTTCAATAATGCTCAACCGAAATGTTTGAAATCCGAAATAACTATGAAGTTTTAGAGGTCTTATAGGCAAAAACAGTGTGCCAAAAAAGTGGAGTCAAATTCGTTTAAAGGACATATCTCATATTTTCAAAGTATACAATATTACATGCATTTTGTCTTCTTTATGCTTATAGTAATTAATTCTAATAGTTCGTTCGCCGAAATTTTGCGATAATTAACCACAATACAGACTTAAATCTAAGCCCCGATTTCAAAAAGTCAAGTTAATTAGGTAGGTAGTCACGTGGTACAGTGACGTCACATGCGCCCTTCGGATTGTGAAAGTACTGCGAGATATTATTAAAAACTCAACTTTTAGGGGCCTAATTAATTTACCATGGGCAACATTTAAATCGATGTTGATAAATTGTCCGAGTTTTATATGTGTTCGCCACCAGTGCACACATATAACGATGTAAATACCCAAATATAGCGAGTAAAGCGTGTATGAAATCGGCAAAATTGTGAGTAAATAATGTTTATATGGGTCGCTGTCTACAAACTGTTTGGGGATGTTATTCCTTTATACATCTGTAATTGGCGCTGTTTTTTTTTAAAAATAAACAGTGCAATCATTATTTATTTTTGGATGAGACAAATTATGATACGTTAAATTGTTGACAACTAGGCCCTATGCCAAGCTATTGTCACGCGTGCATTTCGGAAAGAAAGAAAAAGACAACACATACACAAATCAATAAAAATATTCAAATTTAAAGTGGTAATCACATTATTTTATTTTGATAAAGCAATCTTATTACTATTTTTGAATTGTGATCTGCACGTCTTTAGGAAGTACGAAGTGGGAGCACGGCGTTATAGCCTACTGACGCACTCAAGATGCTACGAGTTCAATAAAGAAATAATTTTATAATTCAATTTAAAGTTAGGAAATACAATATTCCATTATTTGTATACTTTAAAGTTCAATTATTTTGTATCTTTATTTTTTGTTGTTGTAAATCTACCAGTTGGTAGAAGTTATATTGTATCGTCGATATATGTTGTTACAAGGTGAAGGTCAGTTGATCCGAGTATGTATTGAATTTGAAGAGCAAAACAGAATGTATGCTATAGGCCTACCAGTGCTTATAGCTTCGATATCTCCATTTTCTCGCAGTTTATCAGGGTCTCTGTCCAAGCGATGTTTGAAAAGGTGACTGGGTGTGTTTTTTAAGGTAAAGTTCTTGCTCAAACAAAAAAATTATCCACGTCTTTTTTCTCGTACCTTACTTCGAAAAATTGAAAAATACTCAGTCTAAATCCTTTCTACCGACAACTAGTACACCCGAGCACGGCACACAACATCTTAATGCATTATTATTTACAAGCCGTTAACGTGACCATTGGTTTTTTGTCAATTAAATCTAATCTGTTTATGAAATGGCTAATAGATGTTTTCAAACCCGAGGGCGCATATGACGCCACACAAAATGGCGCGTAAACTAGCGAAAGAAAATATGCATATCGCAAGATTTGAATTTTATCGCTTTCAAACTCGACAACTACGCAAAATATTTCATTTAAAACACATTTAAAGTAGTTTTAGGCATAAAAAGAGTTAATTTTGCTGAAAAAGTGAAAAAGTTTAGAAACATGCGTTGTGTCCTTTAAGGATAAGAGCTATGCGTGAGGGAAATAATCCTTAGTTTTGAAATGAATTTCTAAATTTTATAACAGCAAATAAATATACATCCGTATTTTCAAGCTAGTAACGAAGTACTTAGCTACTGGGCTGTAGAGACCCTCGGGGACTAACAGTCCACCAGCAGAGGCTTCGACCCAGGGGTCATAATGTAAAACTTATACGGCACCAACTTTGATGCACCAGATGCGCATTTCAATAAATTATGTCTCTTCAGCGATGCTCAACCGAAATGTTTGAAATCCGAAATAACAATGAAGTTTTAGAGCTATTATAGGCAAAAACAGTGTGCCAAAAAAGTGGAGTCAAATTTGTTTAAGGATAAGAGCTATGCATATAATCATATTCATTAATAGTATATGGAACAAAGGAAATATATCAATGTACAAACTATATATTATGTATCAATAAGCAAGAAATGGAAAAAAGAAAAACTAGATATGCATGTATATCTCTGAAGTACGGTCATAAGAGAGTAACGCCGCACGTAGAATAAAATATATACAAAATCCCCATGCCCATGTTAACACTAGAGGAGGATAAGTCTCCTCCTTGCAATTTCATGCAATGATTATAAACATATATATTCATACTAGCAGCTATGGTATGTAAAATAATGTGTGCAAAAAAAAAAAAAATGAATAGATAAAATAATTTAAAATATCAAAGAATTTATTCAATAATTTAGTTTTTCGTATTCATTATACATACATGACAATGCTTAGACTCTGAACGATTTGTAAGACCACAGCATAGTCTATTATTTTGTCCCAGATAAATTATTTCCTTTTCCTAAAATGAGGCTCTGACTAAAGTGACAAGTTGGCCTTCGCATTTTTCAAAACATTTACACATTTTTGCGATTGTAGTTTTTTTTCTATACATTTGAAATGAAAGATAATATATTTCGTCCGATTTTTCTTGTTTGTTTTCTAATCTGCATTTCATTTGTATTTGTATACTTTACAAGCAATGCAAAATCTTAATATATTCAAAACTAAGGTTTTATCATTCTTTTCATGAGGAAAACCAATTGCAAATATTTTTTATTATATATTGGAATTCACAACATTTTGAACAATACACCATATGTGAGTAACATTTTATTAAATGAAAGACAAAGATAACAAACAGTCATCAATCTCATAACTCCTAAAACAATACAGAAGAAAGAGTTGGGCAAACACGGACCTCTGGATATACCAGAGGTGGGATCAGGTGCCAAGGAGGAATAAGCATCCCCTGTCGATCGGTCACAACCGCCATGAGTCATATATCTTGATCAGGTAAACGGAGTTAAAATCAGTGTGCCAAGAACGGCCTAACAATCGGCATGAAACACGTCAGAAGTAATTTGACCCAATTATAGGTTGTATTGACAAACTAGATCGTGATACCGCCCATATAATTGGTGAAGCTTAATTGTGCATTGTTTCATCTACATTTTTGCAATAAACATCAATCATTTTCTATAATTTTACATTTCTTCAGCATCTCTATGTTACACAATCAAAAACGTTGGTCATGTCATCCTAGTAGATGAATTTCAAGAGTCTGTTCATCAATATTTGAGAAAAGATTTAGAGGATAAATATGTGAAAACTCTTAAGTATGCTGCACTTATGTCAGATACTTACACTTTTTGTCATGCAAAGAATGTTTTTGGCAAAGTCCCGAAATAGTAGTTTATTGAAACCTTCAGAGTGCTTCAGAATTTAAGTCTTCTCTTTCCTTAAAACCGCAGTCTCCACACGAAAGTAGTTCCACTTTCGGTTCAATGTAGCGACACTCTGAATGTGTCTCTGGTAGTAGGTTGATTCGTACGTACTTATTATGTAAAACTTATACGGTACCAATTTTGATGCACCAGATGCGCATTTCGACAAATAATGTCTCTTCAGTGATGCTCAACCGAAATAATAGAAAGAGTAATCTAATTTGTAATGTTTTCAAGTGCAAAATACATTACCTTGAGAAACCATAGTAACATGCTTGTACACATTTAGAAATGATATTAGAGCCTGTGTCTGGCTCTATTCTTACACTCCTAATGTTCAGAGTTCAAAGTCAGGTACTATTAATTTTATGAAGGTTTAAAACAATTTTTCTCTAAAGAATCTGTTTCACTCAATTGGTCTGATGAAATTAAACCTGGCCAGACTTTGAGAAATATTTTGTTTCGATACGCAACTTTTAAACAAGGTGATGCTAGACGGGGTTTCAAACGTCTCGTATAAACTCAGCATGTCACAAATTCTAAGATTGTTACAAATGATCTAGTTTGCCTATCAAACCTATCATTGGGTTAAATGCTGTCTGACGTGTTTCATACCGATTGTTATGCCATTCTTGACACACTGATTTGATTACGGATTACTCCGTTTCCCTGATCAAGATATATTGCTAACAGCGAATGTGACTGTTCGACAGGGGATGGTTATTCCTCCTAGGTACTGATCCCACATCTGGTATATCTCGGTGTCCGTGTTTCCCTAACTCTCTATTTTGTATTCGTTATAGGAGTTATGAGATTGAACAATGCTTATTAAATTCACCTTTCATGTAATTATATCCTAATATTTTGAACTATAAAACTAGAACAAAGACAACAGCAACAAAAAAGATCAATGGTAACTTGCAGCCTGATCTGGATTGAATTGCATAAAATCTTGCTAAGGAAAGAAACACGCCAAGGATCAAACGAACAAATTAAGCAATAATGATAATTACATTTTAAAATATCATAAAACATAATGATTCTGTTTGTAATTTATTGCAATGATATGAATTGTGGATTAACATATATAACAAAATGCATGGTTACGCAAGTGAGTTCACGTACACAAACATTATTCACCCTACGCAGATACACAATGGATCAATATTTCAAATGATATTTGTGTCTTTTGCAATGCATATACGATTGCGTGGACACGTCCTATTTCAACAAACAATGCTTTGATTTCAGTTAGGCAGCAGTGATTTCGTTCTTCCTTATGCTCCCTCTGAATTGTTTAGGATAATTAATAAACAATATATTGTAAAGAAAATCAATGCCACACATGCCATTCCTATTGTGCCACGAAATAGTCTGGATTTCCTGCCTCTGTTGGCCCCTAACATCTTCATCACACTGGGTATCTAAAATGATGGGTATGAGAATTATCAAAAGTGCCAACAATGAAATCAAATATGGTTATCAAATGCGCCAGATATGTCACCAACAGCACGAATGAATAACTGTTCATAAAAGATGTCTAAAGTGTTTTGTATTATGGGAGTCTGAAGCAATACAATCACGTGTTGATTCATTATTAGGCGAAGTTCTTATGATATTCATTTTTGGTATTCAGTTTGCTTCTTTTTCTGCGAATATATCGGTTTTTGTGTGAAGTTGAAAAATTTAGAGTGAAAGGCAGTGAAACGGGAATGATTTGTCATTGACAGGTCTTTCTGAGAACAATTGACTAATGTTCGTGTTTCTTATCGACCTGACGTGTAATGTTTTTGAACGGGTTCATGTTGATTTTATATGATATTGTATTTTTGCTTTCGGTGATATATCTTATCATAGTGATGAAAGTATGAATAATCCCTTGTGCATTGTTGATAGTGTACATCAATAATGATATGAATCATATGGAAAATGTTTTTATACATACCAAGAGGTTAGGATGACAAAGAAATAAGAACTTTCTCACTCGTTACCATCTTCATTAATGGCTATCATATCATTAAAGCTGCATTAGACCTTCATACAATGAGTAAAGCAAACATTATGTTTCGCAAAACACTGAAGTTTCGAGACGCATTGTGTATTTGGGCATATACAACGAACCTTAAGATATTGAAATATTTTAAAGACCCGAAGCGTACTACTCTGCACAAGAGGAAAGGTTACGTTCTCAAATAGAACATTTTGTTCGAACTCCATATTGTTATCTATCTATCTATCTATCTATATATCGTTCTTAAAAAAGAATCCAGTATTTGATACAGTAAATAATCCAATAATAAAAGTCAAGAAACACAAAACTCGAATAACATTTCACTGTTAGCGCTTTCGGCTTTAATGCCTCTTCATACAGTTATATATATATATATATATATATATATATATATATATATATATATATATATGCAATTATATGATCTCTCTATCTCTCTCCGTATATATATATATATATATATATATATATATATATATATATATATATATATATACAGAGAGAGATGGAGAGATCATATAATTGCACTAGGTTTTCGGATGGTGAATAGAGATCATATGTAGGTATTATCAAAACTTACCTAACACTTTTATAGAAGTCCTCGTGATAGGTGTCGTTGTTGGTGTCCAAGGTTCAGTCTTTAAACCTATCTCAAATTATGATCGATATGTGTTAGATACGTATTTATGTATGTATGTATGTCGATAGGGGATAGCTGTCATAACTTACCATGTGTGTTGCTTGTTGAGCATCAATGTATTTGACTACAAAGGTTTTCAGCGCAGCTGCACTTCAGCTGACAGCCATTACCATATTTTGGAAAACGACACGGGACTTCACATTTCTCACCAAAATAACCAATTGGACAGACTACAAATATATTCTTTTTAATCATGATGAAATACATATTATTTACGTTTGCATTCGTACCAACATCATCCATATACACTAGTGTCCCGAAATCACTTGATGTTATACACAGATCGTCACATTATCATGCCAATATGTAGGTCAATATTCAAGAAACGCAAACCTTTACACCCTGTTTTGCTGTTACAATCTGACTCCTTACAATTGCATTTATCTTGGCAAGCTGGACCAAAGCTTGGATATCGACACGGGAAAGTACAGTTGTTCGTGTATCCTGGTGGGCATTCTAAAAGTATTGTAACTAGACTATATCTGTTATTAACAAACGACGGGCATGCTTTAATGTCATTCATGTTTCTATAGAATCATATCTTCATCCATCGATCTATGTATCAATCCTTATATGTATCCATCCGATTAATTTTCCTTAATGTCTCCATTCATTCATCAATCCACTCGCTCACTAATTCATTATTAGATTTCTTTACCCATTCATTTCTTTATCTTCAACCACTTATCCATCCATTTCTCCATCCGTCCATTATTTTTTTACTTACCGATTTCTGCTTTCGATCTACAAATCAATTCATTTTGAATTTAATTTCTAGGATAAGATACAATATTAGGAGACACTTAATGTTGTACGACATTTACAATGTTATGTCTAATCTAAAATCATACGTTCTACTTACGTGTTATCAATACCACCACTATATATGAACTTTACATGGATTAAACAAAACGCTGCAGCCAAGTAGACGTTACGAGTCATTACTAGTTCAACTAAAAATTTCCCCACTAATTAAAAAGCATTGTCATCTGCTCAACATATATTAATTCTGATTTTGTTTTTCAAAAATGTTTACCATAAATAGAAATCTCTACTCATGTCAGACAAGGAACATACTGCTCACTGTTCCTTATCTGCAACATTTCACGTAGAACAAATTGATTTGAAAATGTTCAAAATATGGTATTTAAGCAGATATATGGCTCATTGCAGGTTTGACCAGTCAACAGGAGATGTTTATTTCATCTAGGGAAATGGATACAACCCTGGTATGTCTAGGGAATCCATGTTTTCTCTAATTTTGATTTCGTGTACCGTATAGAAATGAAGATATTGATCACCGATCACTTTTTCCTCCGGGTGATTTTCTTATGTTTGCCGTTATTTTCATAATTGTCTTCGCTTTCGTAAAGTTGTTTCTGCTTCCATCTACCTGCTACATTGTTTAGTCTTTATATCTGACATTTTCAGAGCATTGGTAAGGGTATTGGACCTTTGAACCTTAGTAAAACTTTATGAAGAATAGCTTTAAAATTCGTTATGATTCTTATAGAGAGCATTGGGGTTAAAAAAGAAAATTCATACTTTTGATTGGGATAAGAAAGATTGCTTTAATTGATGTAAATATTAGTCGTTTGCACAAACTACATATACAAATGCAATCCTACACCCGTAATATGATGAAATAAAAATATCAATGATACTCCCACATGGAATACAAATGAATTAGTTACCAGACATCCCAGAGGTGGAATCAGGTTTCTACGAATATTAGAAAAATATCCCGTCGACAGGTGACACTCACCGTGAGCCCTATGTCTTTATTAGGTACACAGGGTAGTCCGTAGTCAAAATCAGTGTGCCAAGAACAGTCGAAAATCGGTATGAGACACGCCAGCTGGAATCTGAGCCAATGTTAGGTTGTATTGGCAAACTAGACCATTATAACGAATATCTGATATTCGACATGTTGACTTTCAAGAGACTGATGACTGCCGGCAACATCAACTTGTTTGTCAGTAGCCTGTCTCGATTTAAAAACTAACCATACGTAGAACAATCTCGCGCATTGAATCAGTTAAGAAATATAAATTTCCAATGATATATCTTAGTACAAATCAGATGTTAAGAACTCAGTGGTGTCTTTTATCTACACCTCACAAATATATCAAGAATGTAAATATGAATGAACATGATTATTGTTTACAGACAAACGTCTTTGATATACCTAAATGTAAAGTTGAAGGCCACAGCAAGATATTTTTTTTTTCTCATGTAGAAGCTAGTGTATAAACTCTGCTTCATAAGACTATAAAATAGGTCAGCTAACAAAGGCACACAATTCGTGGGAATTCCAACATACTTGTTGGAAGACCTGATCACCAAAAACTACAATGTTAGTAATGAGGAACTCCAGCATATTTTTATTTCAACTTCAGAGTACGTGTGCGTGGAATCAGAGTGATGCAAAAAAATGTTTTTTGGATAACTGATCACTAGATATAAATGTTTCATTTTCTCTTCTTGTTGAGAAAGCAAGTGTCTATGGTTACAAAGTCTAGTCTCTAATTCATGTAAATACTAGGATGCTCTTTACTGTGTTATATGTAGTGCTTTTTTGTTTTCAAATCATTTTAAAAATATGGATTCTTCTGCTCTATCATTCTGAGGTAAAGTGTACTTTACGATTTTTATTTAAACGTTTGATTTTATTGAGTAATAGTTCTCACATTTCAACATAGTCCACTCACTTTGATAAAACACCAAGAACATCTTACTTACGATAAAGAAATATAAATATGTTCCAGTTAACGATGCAGTTCTTTAGTCCCTAGTGTTTATATGAGTGAAATTCATCAGAATTCTCAATTAGTGCATTCTAACGATTTAGAAATAATGATATTATTATCTTATTTGCCAAAATATAACGTAAGGGATCAACCAAATACTGAGAGGATCAAAATTTGCATTTTCTAATCAAACAAATCACGAACCGGTTTGGGGATTTAATTCCACTATTTCAAACATATACCATTAAATAATAAGTTCTAAAATTTGAACCTTGAGTGACTTTGATATTTAGTTTAGTTGCCTTCAGAAAAACAGATGAGAAATCTCTTTGAACATGAAAGGTATATTTGTACAATTCTTGGATGAAAGATGAAGATAACGAACAGTGATTAATCTCATAACTCCCATAAGCAATTCAATATAGATAGTTGGGCAAACACGGAACCCTGGACACACCAGAGATGGGATCAGGTGCCTAGGAGTAAAAATCCTTACAAAGATATATTGTTGGATCGAGTAAGTGCTCTACTAAGTCCCTCTCTTTGCTCCTCACGAAAATATTAACAGCTGTGAAGGAGAAACTTGAAACGTACTGTGCGACTACATATGCCAGACGAAGTGTTAATCAAATGTGGATTCTTAAAAATTCTAAGGAAATTTTAGTAAACTCGAAATTGCCAAACTTTTCCTAAATCAATAACATGAAAACATGACTTTTCAACACTATACATGACCATTCCTCACGACTGATCAAAACCTAGTCCTTTTGACATCATAGACAGTTGCTTCGTCAACAAAAAGGAAAAAAGGAAATATTCATAACTAGAGTGATCAGTCATCCAAAAACTTACTTTGTTAAACACCACTCTGATTCCACGCACAAGTACTCTGAAGTTGAAATAAAAAAAATGGTAGAGATAATACGACTAATATTGATCACTGTTCGTTATCTTCACCTTTCATTAATTGTATATAATGCATTCATTAGTAAATAAATAAAGGTATATGTAATGTTTGAAGCCGATAACAAAGCAATTTTTGGAAAAAATAATATTTCCAAGTAATTTTCAGTAAACCGATGCTCAATATGACTTTTGACAACTTATAAAAACTCGACATGTCTACATGTCATCTGACATGAATAAAACTCATGAAATACACCACATATACACATAAGTGGTTGCAGTAATTGTCGATACATTGACAAAATTCCCAGTAACCATGAAAAAAATAACTAATTACAAATGTTTTTCAGATACCCTTCGTAAGCAATACAACATATAAACTATAAATAGTAATGAATTTACCCGGAGAAAAGAGTTCAAGTAGGTATGTAGACTAGCTTTATCACAGCTATTTAGTAGAATCAGGCGCTGAGGAGTATTCCATTCAGCATCAGTTGCTAACACTGGGATTAGTAATAATAACATTTTCTTTACCTATCTAAAACGTTTTGATATTTACAGCTTGACGAATGTTTAAATAATCTGCATTTTAGTTTCTTACGTATATGTTTTGGAAATGTTCAGGGTGTGATGTCGATATTACACAGAATAGTGACAGTACAGAAACAATTTCCTCAAATGAATTGTGCTTATTTTTGAAGACTCATAATTTACAATGCGATTATTTCCCTCAGCTGTCGCATCCAGAAGTTTATTGTGCAAGCAAATGTGTACGAGAAATTCGTGAAAGTAAAGTTATATTAATATCTACATTTCATGTTCTATGGTTGTTGCATATTGACTAACACGATATCAAGTAGTCACCTGTTCACAAGATTGCTTTCCAATATCGCACATGACTCCTCTACTTGTATTTGATACGCTCTTATTTCCAATCACAGATGTATTTCACATTGTTGAAACCTCGTTTGAAATCAGTCCTTAATATAAAAGCTTCCCTTGAGAGATCTGCAGGCACTTTGAAACACTCGGGGAAATATCAAACTCGACTTGAGATTATTTTATGAGGAAATCATTTCAATAAAAGAAAATTGCAGGATTCACGTTCTCAAGGATAGTGAACAAGCAATGTTGATGTGATATGTATTAGAAAATTTTAAAAGTATCCATCACTTTGTTAAGAGGATATGATGCTGAGATGAAAGTAATTAGATTTTTCTGAAAACCATTTTATCATAGAAAGGAGGTCTCTCCTGTTTGAAAAATGACAATTTTTATGTATGTACATGAGTTTGTTTCCATGGAAACAACCCCTGAACCTAACAATGTTGAAAAAACACAAAAGGCCAAAATTTAGCAGTTGTAAATCCAAAAATATGTACAAAAAACAAACAGGTTATAATATGGCTATATTTAATGGCCATCATACAAACAGTCTATGTGCAGACACTATGATGTGAAAATATTTTCCACGTAACGCAAAAACAAATTGCCCAAAATTCAGTCCGAATTTCCTCAGCGCCTCTAAAAAATATCTTTTTGAGGATAGAGTTTTCTTGGGAAATGGTCAAAAACATTTACTGAATGTAATTAGATTTTAATTATTTTACTATGATTTAAAGATAGCATCCATAGCTACAGGACTAACCAAAAATATTGGCATGTCAGTGAATTGGATAAAAAGATATGATGAACTGAAGGTTATCTGAGGTCATTGAAAATTGCAACAAATAAATCGGACTGATTTTTTTTCTTTCTCTAAAACACATTTTTTTTAAAAAACATCAAACACAAGATTTAAATCTTATGTTCTTCAAAGTGGTTAATTTCTGAAAATATTTTAGTTGGTATGATAACGAATTTAATTTGGAAAGAAAACAGTCTGAATTTCCTCTGTCTTTTTTTTTTTTTTTTTTTTTTTTTTTGCATTTTGGGCGTTAATTGTTCAGATAAACGCCAAAAAATGATATCCGGTATGAATGTATATAGAATATTAGAAATTTCATATAAAGAATGCATAAAGGTACCCCCCCCCAAAAAAAAAAAAACCCCACTTAAAATCATATCACCGACCAACCTAAATGTTCTGATCTCATTAAAACTTTAATACTTTAGTGAATCGTTAACCACAATATTCAAATGTTTGGCTCGAATTGTTTTGAACACAGCCTTATTTTGCTTTGAAAAAATAATTCAAACAATTAGCAATCGGACATCCGATATTTATACCGTAATTGCGCCTTAGTATTTAATAATCTAAGATAGTCTTGTGCCATTAGTTGTAATTGAATCAGTGCATATAATTCATTTAAAAGTGTAAACTGTGAAAAATACAATAGAATGTACCCCTCTAAACTGCAAATATTGTTTTAGATGTATGTGTAAATTATTTGATTGCTATTGATTCTAACTATTCTAAAGTTTCAACTGATATTTTGGTGAAACCTATTAATGTTTCGAAAATGGAGGGGTGTAACAAGTTGGGCGCACTAAACATTTTCATAAAACTATTAATGAAAGTTGAAGAAAACAAACAGTGATCAATCTCATAACCCCTATAAGGAATACAAAATAAAGAGTTGGACAAACACGGATCCCTGGACATACTAGAAGTGAAATCAGACTACTTTATTATTTTAAAAATTTATACAAGAATTATAATCAAATGTTTGGTTTTCTTTCTAAGCAATCTGGGGAGGAAGTGGGATTGGGTATATTTGAAAATGGAATTTAGGTAACATGTATGCCCGTTTGAAAGTAGATGAGAGGCAGTCTAGAGCACTCGTTTAAGTCAAGCCCCCCCCCCCCCCCCCCCCCATCTGCAAATGGAAATTGGATGGGTAAAATACATGTACTATGTTAGATTTAAAGCATACAATAATTATTTGATGAAAGCAACAACAGGATGATAAAGTAAGTTTTGATTATGCCTATTCCGCATTTCCTCCGATTTATGACATATAGGTGTTTCAACACGTATCGGCCGATCTAATTTCAAATCCAAACATCTGACACTATATAATTTTTATTCAAATAAGCAATTAAATTAACGTACATTTCAATTATGTTTGCAAAAAATGCATGCATGCACACCTCATTTGGACTTCATTTTCTCTGATGAATAAATCCATCGGTAATCAAATTTCGCCATGCATATGCAGAAATCAGTGCTAAATAATTCGTAGCCTGCTTTATATATCTCTACTTATTATGGTAAATGAGGTTACGTGTGTCATAGATGAACCAATGAATTCACAAGACGCAGACACCGTATGTACATGTACCGGTAGAGGTATACGTAAGCTGTGCCACATGTACCTTTGTGCCGACAAAATATTTAGTCCTCGGGTAAATATATTTTTCAATTATTTTTATTGTTTACGAAATCTCGGAATACAATACAAAATATTTATTATTACTCTAGCATGATAAACATTTTGTAGATTTTTTTAGCCCTAAGTTTACTGTCGTTCGATTTGGGTATATGTGCTTTTAAAATTGTGCAGAGATTCTGTTCGACGTGTTGCGACTCCGTCTTTCATTTCTATTTTGAGTCTATTTTGAAAAGAATACACAGGTCTAGAAATATATAATAACATGCGATACCGTGACATCTGTCAAACTCTGTCTATTGTCAACGTAAACAACGTAAACATGGCGTCAAAAACCACGCGCTGATGTCGTTGGCTCATATTTCCTAAAAACACGTCATAACTGTATTCATACAAAATTATTGAATCAAAATAAGGTCCCAACTGTTATGATTTATGCTTTGTATTTCGAAAATATGACTTTAGTCAAAGTCATAATCAATATATGTCATGACAATCATGACCTACGTACGTTAGTTCGAGTTGCGCAGTGACTTCAAAAACGTCACAATCATGTCCCCTTAAACAACACTTTGATTTTACGCACAAATAATCTGAGGTTCGTATATCAAAATCTGCTAGTGTCTTCGTAGGATTTAGTGATCAAGTCTCAGGATCAAAAACTGAAAATAGACTTAACGTAGTTCCATCCTCATGTGATGTTACAAGATTTCGCAAAGTCAATGCATGACAGGAACATAAATTTTGTTGGAATCTTATTCAATAGTTACTGTAAAAAATCTTACTCAAAATCTGATAAGGATCACTAGATTATATGTGTGTAATTTACCATTAACATAATAACAGACATAAATTTGACTCAGAAACGTGTTTACTCAGGTATTGAATGAAAATTCATGAACGGCATGAATTTTTATCAAAACGGGATGCTTGAAATCTGATAACAACACCAAAAAGCATTTCATTACAAAAAGTTAACAGCAAACCAGAGAAAGAATTACACAGCTTTTGGGGATAGTCCATCATTACACTTAGTCGATGAAGTGTCAAAACCGGTTATGGCCTCCCCTTGTATCAATGACGGCTTGAGAACGTCGAGCCATGCTGTCAATAAGCACCCCGATGTTTCCAATGGGAAGGTTGTTCCACTCTTCCACGAGGACGTTTCCGAGCTTGTGCTCTACGGCGTGAAAGGGCAACCTGCAGCATGTTCCATACATGCTCAATCGGGTTCAAGTCCGGCGAGCGCGTTGGCCAGTCCATATGGACAATTATTTACTGCTGAAGGTACTGCTCCACCACCCTGGCGTGATTAGGACGGACGTTATCATCCATCAGGATGAACTCAGGGCCAACAGCACCAGCGTAGGGTCTGACGTAAACGTCGAGGATCTCATCCCGGTACCACACCCCGTCATTGTTCCTCTGTCCAGGACATGAAGATCTGTTCTTCCATCCCTGCTGATTCCACCCCAGACCACGATGGAACCACCACCATAACGGTCATGTTCACTGATGTTGACATCATGGAAACGTTCACTTTGTCGTCGCCACACTCGGTGCCTCCTGTCTGTAAAGTCCAAACAATACCTGGACTCATCGGTGAACAGAACTTGAACCCAATCGTTCTGTGTCCAAGTGACATGATCTTCAGCCCAGTCCAATCACCCCCGCCGGTGTCGAACAGTCAGAGGGACTCAAACACCTGCCCTTCTCGAGTTGAGACCTGCATTGTGAAGCCGATTCCGTATCGTCTGAGTGGACACATTCACCCCCGAGGCGTTCAGAAGGTCGTTACGTAGGCTGGTTGCTGTCCAGAAGGGATGGCGTCGTGCCTGAAGAGCCACAAAGTGGTCTTGGCGTTGGGTTGTCGACCTCTGACGACCACCCCCATGTCGGTGTGCTGCTGTACCAAAAGTTTGCTGTCGGTTCCAGGCCCTGTTTACAACGCTCTGGCTGACGTTTAATGCATTTGCAACATCACGTTGTGAATAGCCAGCGTCAAGCATTCCAATACATCTGCCCAGTTGTTCTTTCGTCAGACGACGCCTTACACGTTGAGGGAGCATTGTGTTGATAAACGTAGTGTAAACACTCAACTGAGTTTGAAATTTTAGAAAAAATCAGACACCGATGCCTGGGTGAAAATCGTGCAATGGTAGCAAAAGCATAAACTGTGATGAGAAACGCATTTCCCAGGGCATGAAATGCACGTGCAAGTTTGTTGAAGACGTTTTTGATTTTACTTGGACACAATATTGCCAGATATGCAGTTATTAATTTTTTAAAGAGAAAAATATCTATGATCCTTATCAAATTTTGAGTAGTATATATTTCAAAAATGAAAGTTATATGAAAGATGAAGATAACGTATAGTGATCAATCTCATATGAATAATCAATTATATGATTGAAAATATTGAATATAAGGGCAATGCCTCTGTTTTCATAGAATCTTTTATCAAATCCATTATCGATATATTTCCTTACTTTTTCACAATTATTTTGTATATTTTCTTAAAGAAACAGTTTCATGAAATTGTTATGAATACTATTATGTCATTTTAACCAGATATTGTGAAATTTTGATAATGCTGTATGAGGAAAATTACAATTTTCTAACGTTGATAACAGGTATCTGTGTGCTAATTGATAAAGAAATACCGTAACATACTTATTTTATCCTTTTTATTTGTTACTAAGATGTATGATTTGAAAAATGAACAATCAATTATAAGATTGAATTTAAAATTCTAGAAGAGTGGAATTACCTTAAGTCTAAATTTCGAGTCCAATTGACTTTTGACTTTTGAAATAATTTTATTGTACAAATAATTTGTTCAGTATATGTTCGCATCTATTTTTTTTAATGAACCAGTAGTTTTTTAAACATCTGTGCTAGATAAATCTTAAGATGAAATATATAAGGAATCAGAATTTTGACTTAAGTCTATTTTCATTTTATGGTCTTGAGGTCAAGTCTTCAAACAGTTTGTTAGAATTTCCATGGATACGAACTGTGCTCCCTTTTCAACTGATGCAAAGTGAAGATAACGAACAGTGATCAATCTCATAACTCCTACCAACAATACAAAATAGATAGTTGGGCAAACACCAACCCCTGGACACACCAGAGGTGGGATCAGGTGCCTAGGAGAAGTAAGCATCCCCTGTTGACCGGTCACACCCGCCGTGAGCCCCATATCCTGATCTAGGTAAATGGAGTTATCCGCAGTCAAAATCAGTGTGCCAAGAACGGCTTAACAATCGGTATGAAACACGTTAGACAGCATTTGACCCAATGTGAGGTTGTATTGACGAACTAGATCGTTATAACGACCATAGAATTTGCGAAATGCTGACTTCAATCGAGACTGTTGAAATCCCTGTACGATCAACTTGTTTGTCAGTAGCTTACCTCGATTTAAAAACGGACTATACCGAGAACAAGCTCGTGCATATCGAATTAGTTGAGAAATATAAACACCATATGCAGGTGATAATGGAATATTGCTACATAAATGTGGGAAGTTGACGATGGAGAAGCTGAAATCACCCCGTTTGTCATACAGTTGAGTTGTCCGTTTGCCGTTAATGTCTACTTTCAATAAAATATCTAAGTATGAAGCAGAAGTGGACGACTCTGTGGTGTCCTTTATTTCGAGCTCACAGGGATATATCAAATCGACATGTGAATGAAAGCTATCATTGTTAATAGACAAAACGTCATCGATATATCTAAAAGTCGAATTGCAGGTCACAGCGAGAGATTTTTTCTTCTCACGTAGAAGTTTTTGAATAAATTCTGCTTCATATGAATATAAAAACAGGTCAGCTAACAAAGGAGCAGAATTCGTGCCCATGGGAATTCCAACAGACTGTTGGAAGACCTGATCACCAAAGACCACGAAGATATTGTCAATGAGGAACTCTAGCATATTTTTTATTTCAACTTCAGAGTACTTGTGCGTGGAATCAGAGTGGTGTTTAACAAAGTAAGTTTTTGAATGACTGATCACTAGATATGAGTATTTCCGTTTTCCGATTTTGTTGAAGAAGCAACTGTCTATGATGTCAAAAAGTCTAGTCTTTAATTTATCGTGAGGAATGGTCGTATATAGTGTTGAAAAGTCATAGGTTCTAATGCTATTGATTTGGGAAAAATTCTGTGATTTCAAGTGTACTAAAAGTTCTTTAGAATTTTTTAGAATCCACATTTCATTAACACCACTTCTGGCATATGTAGTTGCACAGTAAGTTTGAAGTTTCTCCCTCACAGCTGTTAACATTTTCGTGAGGTGCAAAGATAGGGGCTTGGTAGAGCACTTACTGATCTGTTTTTATATTCTACACGACAAGAACAAAACATTCTTGTCCTGGTTTTCAGCTTGACATTTTCATATTTGACGGCGTTTATCTCATAACAATAATCACTATGATGTATTTATCCCTCAACTGTTTCGATGCGCAAAAGCGTATTCTGAGAATGCTCAGTTTTTATATTGAGGCAGACTACTTATGAATAAGTTGATGATACAGGAGTGTAAACAGTCTAGTTTAAAGCCAGTAATTCACAAATTTGTTGATCGTTACAACGGTTCCATTTACCAATAGAACCCGTCAATGGGTCAAGGGCTGTTTTAACGTGATTGATATGAATCGTTATTACAATTTACTCCGTTTACCTGATCAAAATGTAGGGCTTATGGCGGGTTTGACAGGTCGACAGGGTATGTTTATTCCTCCTAGACACTCTAGTATGTATAGCGATTCATTTTTACCAACTCTTGATGTTGCATTCTTTATACGAGTGATGATATTGATCACTGTTCGTTACTGGAGTCAAATTCAATTGTCTCTGCATTGATAGTACATCGATGAAAGGTGAAGATAACGAACAGCAATAAATCTTAGAACTCATATAAGCAATACAAAATAAATAGTTTGGCAAAACGGACCCCTGGGCACACCAGAGGTGGGATCAGGTGTCTAGGAGGAGTAACCATCCCCTGTCGACCGGTCACACCCGCCGTCAGTCCTGTATATTGATCAGATAGACGGCGTTATCCGTAGTCAAAATCAGCGTGCCAAGAACGGTCTAACAATCGGTATGAAATACGTCAGACAGCATCTGATCCTGTCGACCGGTCACACCCGCCTGGCATCAGGTCGCCTCGATTCAGAAACTGATTATAATCAAAACATGACATTGCGCATCAAACCAATGGAGTGATATATCATCCAATATGCGACGATGGAACACTGCCACCCAAAGATGGGAAGCTGACGATGGACAAGCTGGAGCCACTCCGTTTGTCAAAACCTTGAGTCGCCAGCCCACCGTTAACATCCTTGTTTGATAAAATATCCAAGCACATCACATAGGTGAAAGATCCCGCGATGTTCTTCATTTTGAGTCCACTGGGACATATCAAATGAAGATATGATTGAAAATGACTACTGTCAATAGCGAAAACGTCGTCGACACATTCAATTGTCGCGTCAAAGGTCACAAAAAACACCCTCTCCTAACGCAGAGGCTTTCAAAGAAATTCTGCCGTGTCAGAATACAAAAGAATTGTGAGATTGCCCACTATTCGTTATTTTCACGTTTGGATCGAGATGTTTTGTTTTGAGATTTATGTCATCGAATCAAAAAGGACAACTAAACACGTTAATAGCTAGGTCAGATGGTGTCACTTGTCGAATGAAAGGTGAAGATAACAAACTTTGACCAATTTCATAACTGCTATAAGCAATACAAAACAGAGAGTTGGGACAACACAGACCGATGGATACACAAGAGGTGGGATAAGGTGTCTAGGAAAACTAAGGATCACTGTCTAACGGTCACACCAGCTTTGAGCCCTATATCTTGACCAAGTAAACTGTTTATCCGTAGTCAAAATCAGTGTGTCAAGAACAGCCTAACGACCCAATGATATGATGTATTGGCAAACTAGATCGCTATTACCAAACTAGACAAATAGCGAAATGCTGATTTTAAACGAGACTGTTGGGACCCTTGCACATTCAACTTGTTTGTCAGTAGCCTGCTTCCTGCTTGTATAACATAATATACCTTTGTATAAAGGATTGATTGATTGATGTTTTCCGCCATATTCAACAATGTTTCAGTTATATGGTGGCGCCCAATTTTTATTGGCGGAAGAGAGAGCCCAGATACAATGTACCTGAGAAGGGACCACCGACCTTCCGAAAGTAAACTGGGAAACTTTTTCACTTACCGGCGCGAGCGGCATTCGAACCCGCGCCCACAGAGGTAAGAGGCCGTGTGATTTTGAGCGCGATGCTCTAACCACTCGGCCACGGAGGCCCCTTTTGTATACAGGAAAGGGTTTCTAAGTCACTAGAACTTGTTACCAATTCCTTTGTATATCTATACAATAAAATATGTTCAAATTAATCAGTTGATCGAAAAAGGGCGCATGCGACGTCATTGTACCACGTGACTACCTAACTAATTAACTAGACTTTTTGAAATCGAAGCTTAGATTTAAGTCTGTATTGTGATTAATCATTGAAATATTTCGGAGAACGAACTATTAGAATTAATTACTATAAGCACGAGGAAGAGAAATGCATGCAATTTTGTATACTTTGAAAACATGAGATGTGTCCTTTAATGGGAATAACACTTAATAAGAATATATTTTTAAAATGAAGTATAATTTTTAGATATGTATATACAATCACAAGCGGCTTTTTATAACTGTATTGATCCTGGCACGAATCCATTGTGTTGACCAAAAGGGTAAGGAAACTTCTCTCTAATACCCCACATCTCACAGGATGGAATAACACATCGTTTTATTTAAGTCCATAATTCCAAGTTTCATTTGAGAGATAGGATTTATGAGATTGATCACTGTTTTCTTCACCTTTCATGTAAGTGAAGAGGAAACCGAATACCTGATGTGCTTGAAAATTCCGTGACTCTTGTGAATCATGTCTTGTGAAAAGATCTTCGTTTAATGACATGTATTTACGAGTATGCTCTTAGGTAGTGGTAATGAAATATCCAACCAAAAGCCTCTGTTTTGATGTGAAATGAATATAGAGAAAGGGAAATGATGTTTTGATGCAATACATAGTATTTCTTATAAAACACAGGAGGTGGTAGTAGCAATTATCTCCTATGTTCTAAAACTTCTGCTTTACAAGCTGTGTTGTTGACGTTATGATAATATTAAAATTTAGAAGTAAAAACCAACGCTGACTTGAACCATTGTGTCTTCATACACCTACTCCATATAAAAGACAAAGATAGATGTTAATGACGGTGGATGGGACTTGTGAACAATGGATGGTTACTCACTGTAGACAACTGATCCCATCTCCGATGTACCCCAGTAACCGTGTTTTCCTACTGTTAAGTCCATTCTTTATAAGGTTTATGAGATTGATTATTGTTCGTTTTCTGCAGTTTTCAGCGGTCCTATATCTCTGTCTTTCCATCGTAATATAACTTTCATTATGACAAGTTTTGATTGAAATGAATTTAAATAGAAATCAAATGGTTTTGTTTTGAATTTCAACCATTTGCTTTAATATATCATAGATAAATATTGATTACGCTCTATTAGAAACATAAAGACAATGAACAGTGATCCATCTCACAAATCCTATAAATGATAGCAAATAAAGAACATCAAAAGATAGACCCCTGGGAAAACTAAAGGTGAAACCAGGTGTCTAGGAGTAAGGGCCCCCATTAGACCAATCACATTAAACCAAACACCATCTTTATGAAATGTGCTAATCCGATTTTTCATATATAGTGTCCACGCTATTTTCAGTTCCATGTTGAAGACTTTCAGATCCTATTGCAGGTTCTTTGGAAAAGGAATAAGCATAGACTATTAAGACGATAAACTCCAAAACACCAAATGCGACAATGCTCATGAATAAAACCGTTTTTGTTTTAAATTCAAAAATATTCCCACGACGTTTAGTGCATCCATCGCAGGGTCTTCCTATTATCTCTGGGAAAAAATCCTAAATATTTCAAGAATTTAATCAAACTGTTTTAAAGGATGGAAGGTATATATTCGCCATCTTGATACTCACCCGCCTGTTTTATAAAAGTCACCATGGTAGTTGTCCTCGTTGGTGTCTGCTGTCCATTCCTGGAGTCTATAACATATATTAAAGATATGTTCACATCAAGTACATATATATATATATATATATATATATATATATATATATATATATGCTCTCTGATCAGATAAATAAATGCGATTCCTACAAATGACAAATATAAATAACTTGCCAATTGTGCTGCTAGTTGAGCATCCGTAAGTAAAATTACAAAATTCCTCAGCACAACTGCACGCCATCTGACAACGATCACCATAAGTTGGAAATCGACACGGCATTTCACATCTATCACCAGTATAACCAATCGGACAGACTACAAATTAGTAATTATTGACCATGATACACAGTGTTCATTTGTATTTGAGAAGACAGAACATCATTGGTATTACTTAGCGTTATAGTTTTTGTTACACAAAAGTTCTGAATAAGGAGAGAGAGAGAACAGTTTTAATGTCTGGAGATCTTAATAGTGAAATATGTCATTGTAACTAGAAATATGAATGCCAAAACAAAGTCCTGTAAAAGACACATCAGAGGTCTACAGATCTTATCGGTCACCTGAATATCAGTTAAAAGTATGACTAATCCCAAGGACTAAATATCTAAAGAAAATACTATTCAGAATGTCTAAGCTAAATTCTAATATTATAGATATAATTTTGTAGATTTTATTGAAAGTAGATACTGACGACAAACTAAAAACTCAACTGTTTGAAAAACGGGATGATTTCAGCTTCTCCATCGTCAGCTCCCCATATTTATGTAGTAATATTCCATTATCACCTGCATATGGCGTTTATACTTCTCAACTGATTCGATAAACAAGAGCTTTTCTTCCTATGGTCAGTTTTTAAATCGAGGAAGGCTACTGACAAACAAATTGATGGTACAACATTTTCAACAGACTCGTTTGAAGTCAGCAGTTCTACGGTCGTTATAACGATGTAGTTTGACAATACACAACGGACGACCCACGAAGGACAACGCACGACAATGGACACATACATATTGCAATATGTCATCTGAGTGACTCAGGTGACATAAAATATCAAATCATTGAATGTACGTAATAGCATTAATTCCTTTCCATATTTGTTAATCTGAATTAAAATTGGACACGGTTATCATTAGAACAACGAGTATCATTAAAAGAGATCTGAATGCATAATTTCAAACTGCACTGCAACATTGAGTAGACAAATATGTGAGGTAAATAACTCAACTCGCACGAAAACTTGATATTAAGTTTTGTATTTTATAAAGCTTAGACTCGTTAGTTTTCATAGAACGATAACCCACTTGTCATTAGAGATTTTAGTAAGAATATGTGTAGCTGGAGTTTTCAAAATGGTGTTTTGTCATACCATTAGTTAAATCAATGTGTTAGAAACGCGCACCTACACATCCTGTGACGCTGTCACAGTCTATTTCTGTACAATGACATATCTCCTGACAAGCTTGACCGAAGCTGGGATGTCGACATGGGATATCACAGTTCTCTCCAGTGTATCCTGGTGGACATTCTACAAGAATTTCTGAAGACAAGAGAATATTAATAAAGAAGGCAAGAGATCCATCGATTCACCCATTTATTCACCCACTGAATCATTTATTCCCAATCAAAGAATTTATATTCCTTTGTTTACTTACCAGTTGTTTCGTTTCCCTTTCTACAACATAGATCACAGATACTTATTGAATTGAACTTTTTTTCAGATTAACAAACCCTGAGGACAAAAACATAACAATACCAGAACTGAAAACAAACAAATTAGAATATAAAACCAGTTGATGCTATATTTAAATTACATCTAAAAATTAGTACATGTACTTACGTAAAATCAGTATCACCAGAATGGATCAATTTTACATGCATAAAGCAAAATACTAATATTGCATATGTAGTAGAGATCATAGTTAGTTTAAATAAATAATTCCAAATTGATTAAATCATGTTAATCTATCAAACGTAAATGGATACTAATGTTTGATTTTCGAAAGTGTTTATATTAAAAGTGATCAAAATTCATATTCATTTCACACGAGAAACAGGTGTCCACGTCATTTCAAAATGTACAAAACGGTGACAGTTACTTTTATAATATATTTCCTTGTCGTAAAAATATATGTATCCCAAATGTTTTGCCATTTGAGCAAACGTTTGAGATCATTGCTGAAATACATTTGAACCATTGAACGTTTGCTAAAGTTTATCAACAATAATATTGCACTATGTTAGTCGGAGAGAGTAAAACGTTTAGATTAATATCAGGATTGCGCGGATCTTATAGTCATATCACTGTGCCATGGAAATGTACCAAAAACATTGGAGTAACTCAATAGTCCCAAACAAAGCATTTAAAATTTTCATATTTGAACACTTTCTGATTGTAACAAAAGGTTCGGAGATTCTTACATTTTGATATACATGTAATAAATCGAAACTGAAAGTACCATAAACCGAGAGAAGTAAATATTAATTTTGTACTAACTGCTCAGTGTATAAAATTTGAATCACCAATACAATATTTCAAATAATTAATAATCTTTATAATTCATGCTCGCTCTATGACTAGCCTAATTTTAGTGTCATATATACTGACATATTTCCAGTGACGTTTATATTTGGGTCACGTTTTTTCTTGTAGCCAGTAAATTCTGAACCTCGTGGATTATCACCTTGATTGAATCAATTATTGTTAGAGCATATCAAGTAATCTCCAGCTCAAAATTTTCAATTCCTTGATTCATTTTTTCTTTCAAAATTGACAATAGTTTTTAGCACATAACAACAATAAGAAAGAATGTTCATTTGATATACATGCATATTCTCAACATTTCTGTCACATAAATAAAAATAATTCGTACTATCGTGGACTGTTAGTCCCCGAGGGTCTCTACAGCCCAGTAGCTAAGTACTTCGTAACTAGCTTGAAAATACGGATGTATATTTAATTACTGTTATAAGATTTAGAAATTCATTTCAAAATTAAGAATTATCTCCCTCACGCATAGCTCTTATCCTTAGACGAATTCGACTCCACTTTTTTTTGCACACTGTTTTCCCCTACAATAGCTCTAAAACTTCATTGTTATTTCGGATTTCAAACATTTCGTTTGAGCATCACTGAAGAGACATTATTTGTCGAAATGCGCATCTGGTGCATCGAAATTGGTACCGTATAAGTTTTGCATCATGAACATTGTAAATTACATGACAGATGCAGAAAATGAATGAGTAAAATATTATATAAAATGTTTTGAAAGGTTTGTGTTTTTCCTTGATGCATATAATCACATTCATTAATAGTATATGGAACATAGAAAATATATCAATTGACAAACTATATATTATGTATCAATAAGCAAAAAATGTAAAGAAGAAAAACTAGATATACATGTGTATCTCTGAAGTACGGTCATAAGAGGGTGACGCCGCACGTAGAATAAAATCTATACACAACCTCCATGCCCATGATAACACTAGAGGAGGATATGTCTCCTCCTTGCAATTTTATGCAATGATTATAAACATATATATTTATTATAGCAGTTATGTTATTTAAATATAATGTGTGTAAAAATTCAAAAATGAATAGAGAAAATAATTTAAAATATCAAAGAATTTATTCAATAATTTTGATTTTCGTATTCATTATACATATATGAAAATGCATAGACTCTGAACGATTTGCAAAACCACAGCATGGTCTATTATTGTCTTCCAGATAAATTATTTCCTTTTCCGAAAATGAGTATCTGACTAAAGTGACAATTTTTCCTTCGTTTTTTTCAAAAGATTTACAAATTTTTGCGATTGTAGTATTTTCTATATATTTGAAAATAAAGATGATATATTTCTTCCGATTTTTCTTGTTTGTTTTCTAATCTACATTTCATTTGTATTTGTATACTATACAAGCAATGGTAGATCTTAATAGCTTCAAAACTAAGATTTTATCTTTCTGTTCATGACGAAAACCAATTGCAATTGTTTCCCATTATATAAAGGAATTCAAAACATTTTGAATAATACCCCATATATGAGCAAACTTTTGTTACATGAAAGACGAAGATAACGAACAGTGATCAATCTCATAACTCCTAAAACAATATGAAAGAGAGAGTTGGGCAAACACGGACCCCTGGATATACCAGTGGTGGGATCAGGTGCCTAGGGGGAATAAACATCCCCTGTCGACCGGTCACAATCGCTGTGAGCCCTATATCTTGATCAGGTAAACGGAGTTAAAATCAGTGTGCCAGGAACGCCCTAACAATCGGCATGAAAAACGTCAGACAGCATTTGACCCAGTGGTAGATTGTATTGACAAACTAGGTCGTTATAACGACCATAGAATTGGTCAAGATTAATTGTGCATTGTTTCGTCTATATTTTTGCAATAAACATGAATTATTTTTCTATAATTTTACATTTCTTTAGCATTTCTATGTTATACAATCAAAACCTTTGGTCATGTAATTCTAGTAGAAGAATTCAAAGAGTCTGTTCATCAATATTTGAGAAAACATTTAGAGGAAAATTATGTAAAAACTCTCCAGGATGCCGCACTTATTTAAGATACTTACACTTTTTCCACAGGCACTCGCCGTTTTAAATATATATAATAAAAAACATTGTCTTCCTGTAAACATAATATTCACAAGGTACAGACACGTGCAAAAAGTATTCGGTCACAATGGCGGCGTGTTTACGTTTAAAAGCGAAAGCAAGAAGTAAATGACCTTGCCTTGCTATTTTTGGATTGTCAGGAAGTAGAATGTTTTTGTAAAATTAGAAATTGGTCACATGATACGTCATGTGGTACCTAGTTATCGTCTGCTGTTTACAAACAAAAGGGGAAAAATTACGAATTATTCAAAGATGGGTCGGAGAGGAAAAGAGATGGGATTAGAAGTTAAAAAGGTCATTGTGGAGTTATTGCAGGGTGGATACAGCCGGAGAAAGATTAGTGAGATGTTGAAGTTACCCAAATCGAGCGTTATTGATGTTTGTAAGGAATTTTCTGAATCGGGATCAGTTGAAAACAAACCCAGAAGTGGCCGGCCACCGAAAATCAAACCTCGGGACTATCGGCAGTTGGAGAGGATTGTAAAAACCAATCGCAGATGTTCGCTATCCGATATTACGGCAAGATTTAATGAAGAGAGGCAATGTCCAGTGAGTAAAAGGACAGTACAACATAACTTGCACAAAAATAATTTTCGGAGGAGTGTTGCCAAGAAGAAACTTGTCATTAAAGAAGTGAATCGGAAGAAACGACTTGCTTGGTGTCGGGGGAAGAGACAGTGGGCTGTTGACAACTGGAAACGTGTGATTTTCTCAGATGAAAGCAAAATCATGATAGGACATGATGAAAGAGTTCGGATTTGGAGGAAAACAGATGAAGGATGGCGACCCGATCTCGTTCAACAACACACGCCGCGCGCTAAGTACGAAGTGATGATATGGGGGTGCACTTGTTGGGAGGGTGTTGGAACTATGACGCCAGTGGAAGGCAATATCAACGCTGCTAAGTATCAGGACATTTTAGAGGACAACCTGTGGCAAGTTTTGGCAAGACATTTTCCACAAAATGGATACTTTTTCCAGGACGACAATGCGCCTGTCCATCGAGCCAGATCAACCCAGGAATATGTGGCCCGAAATCACATCAACTGTTTAAGCTGGCCTGCCCAGTCACCAGACTTTAATATCATTGAAAATGTGTGGCTTTACATTAAAAGAAAACTTCAGTCCCGCACAGGTTTTATAAAATCGAGATCTGATTTGATCGAGGAAATTCGGCGCATATGGACGACCATCACACCTGCCTACATTCAGAGCTTGTGTGGATCTATCCCGAGACGCATTCTGCATGCTATAAGATTAAAAGGACACCTAACGAAGTATTGAATTGTAAGTAGTTCACTTTTTTTCTTGGTGTATGTTTTCATAAAAATTTCAGCCAGCAAAATATTGATGCGTTCGTCGTCAGCGTAAACACGCCGCCATTGTGACCGAATACTTTTTGCACGTGTCTGTATATCACGCCGCCATCCTGGTTTTCTTTTTTACCAGCTGCATCGCTTGAAAATTTCGGAGAAAAGTTCGATATAATATGATAATTAGACCCCTACCGTTTAGAATAAACTCTGTCAAGGTCTTAACTCTCGCATTAGACGATGTTTGACGGTGGATTATAGCCGATAAATGGACTTTATTTCCAGTTCACAATGACGATGCGAGAGGTAAGACTTTGACAGTGTTGATTCTAAACGGTAGGGGTCTAATTATTATATTATATCGAGCGATGCAGGTGATAAAAAAGAAAACGAAGATGGCGGCGTGATATACCTTGTGAATATTATGTTTACAGGAAGACAATTTTTTTTATTATAGATATTTAAAACGTCGAGTGCCTGTGATTTTTTCCCATTCAAAGAACGTTTTTGACAAAATCCCGAAATAGTAGTTTATCGAAACCTTCAGAGTGCTTCAGCATTTAAGTCTTCCCTTTCCTCAAAACCCCAGTTTCCACACCACACTAGCCCTACTTTCGGTTCAATGTCGCGACGATCTGAAGGTGTCTCTGGTAGTGGAGTAATTCGAACGTACTTATTGTAATAGAAATAGTAATCTAATTTGTAATGATTTCAAGTGAAAAACATGACCTTGAGAAACCATAGTAACATGCTTGTACATATTTAGAAATGATATTAGTGCCTGTGTCAGGTTCCATTAATTTCATGAAGGATTAAAACACTTTTTGTCTAAGGAATCTGTTTCACTCTATTGGTCTAATGAAATTAAACCTGGTCAGACTTTGAGAAATATTTTGATTCGATACTTTTAAACAAAGTGATGCTGGAGGGTTTCAAACGTCTCGTATAAAGTCAGCATGTCACAAATTCTAAGGTTGTTACAAATGATCTACTTTGCCCATACAACCAATCATTGGGTTGAATGCTGTCTGACGTGTTTCATATCAATTGTTATGCCATTCTTGACACACTGATTTAATTACGGATTACCGCATTTTCCTGATCAAGATATAGGGCTAACAGCGAATGTGACCAGTCGACATTGGATGCTGATTCCTCCTATGCATCTGATCCCACATCTGGTATATCTAGGTGTCCGTGTTTGCCTAACTCTCTATTTCGTATTCGTTATAGGAGTTATGAGATTGATCAATATTCATTATATTCACCTTTCATGTAATTATTTCCTAATATTTTGAACTATCAAACTAGAACAAAGTCAACAAAACAAAAATTAATGATAACCCTTTGCTTGATCTTCATTGAATTGTATATATTTCATTTTAAAACAAACACACGAAAGAACAAACGAACAAATTCAGGGGGGGGGGGTGATACTTACATTTTTAAATATCATAAGACATAATGATTCTGTTTGTAATTTTTGCAATCATATGAATTATTATTGTTATTATTATTTTCAGCATTTATATATGGATTAATATATATATAACAAAGTGTATTTATATTTACAGATGGTTACATAAGTGAGTCCACGTACACAAACATTATTCACCCTACACAGATACACAATGGATCGATATTTCAAATGATATTCGTGTCTTTTGCAATTCATATACGATTGCGCGGACACGTCTATTTCAACAAAGAATACTTTGAAGTTCAGTTAGGCAGCGATGCTTTCTTTCTTCCTTATACTCCCTCTGAATTGTTAAGGATAATTAATAAACAATATGTTGTGAAGAAAATTAATGCCACACATGCCATTCCTATCGCGCCACGAAGTAGTCTGGATTTCCTGCCTCTGCTGTCCCCTAACATCTTTACATGACACTGTGTATCTAAAATGATGGATATGCGAATTATTAAAAGCGCCAACATTGAAATCAAAAGTGGTTATCAAATGCGCCAGATATGTCAACAACAGCACAACTGAATCACTGTCCATAAAAGATGTCTGGGTTGTTTGTTGAAGCAATGGAATCACGAGTTAAATCAAAATTAGGCGAGCCGTTTCTGGTATTCATCTTTGGTATTCATTTTGTTTCTGTTTTGCGAATATATTGTTTTTTGTGTGAAGTTAAAAGGTAAGAGTGAAAAGCATTGTAACGGAAATGGTTTGTCACTGAAAGGTGTTTCCGTGAATATAATTGACTAAAACTTCTGTGTCTTATCAACCTAACCTGTAATGTTTTTCAAAAGGCTCATGTTGATTTTATGATATTGTATTTTTGTTTTCACCGATAGACCTTACCATACTGTCGAAAAAAATAGCGGATGTCTTGTACATTGTGGATAGCGTACATTAATAATGATATGAATCAGAAGGAACAGTTCTTTTTACACACCAACAGGCTAGGATTACAAACGAATAAGAGCTCTCTCACTCTTTCCATCTTCATTAGTGGCTGTCATGTAATTAAAGCTGCATCAACATGTACAATGAGGAAAGCGAACATAATATTTCGTAAAACACCATAGTTTTGAGGCATATTGTGCATACATAACGCACCATAAGATATTTAGATATTTTGAAGACCCGAAACGCACTACTCTACACGAAAGGAAAAGTTATGCTCTCCACTAGAACAGCTTTGTTCGAACCCGATATTGTTCCGTTAAACCGTTCTATTCCGTGGTCAAATGTTCCGCTCCTACAACAAAACATTTCGTTCTGATCTTAATTCATTTGTTCAATCAAATTGTTTGTTTGCACAGATATCTCACACTAGCCTTATATCATCGAACCAGTGTAGATCAACTATTGCTCTCAATTCCACACATTATTTCAAAACTTAGTAAATTTGATTTAGAGTACTCTAAAAATAAGAGCAGGTTACGTAACAAAAACTGATAAAGGGTTTCCGATTCGAGGCAAAAGACAATGTTTTTAATGAAAAGAACAATGCATTTACATAGAAGGAATATTTTCCAGATTAATTACAAAAGAATCTCGAATTAAACAAAATTTCACATCATATGCCTAAATTAATTGCGTTTCAATTAACATCAATTCCATATGTTCTTTATACCTATTCTTAGCCCGCCGGTTATTTACATATTGATTTCAACTACGGATTGCTCCGTTAACTTGGTGAAAGAATAAACATACGACGGGTGCGACCGGTCTAAAAGTGATGGTTACTCCTCCTAGGCATCTGACCCACCCTGGAGTGATTCGAGTTCGCCCTACTTTTGAATTTGTATTCTTTATATGGAATGTGATATTTATTGATCAATGTTCCTATCTTCATTATATATATATATATATATATATATATATATATATATATATATATATATACATATACATATATATATATATTAAAAGAAATAGAATAAACAGTACACAAAGTTAAAAATTTAACGCAAGCGCTTTCATTTTATAATCCTCAGGCGTTACATTTTAAAATAGTTGTGTTAAAATAACAACAAGGAATTTACGGTAAATTCAGATATGACGTGCTCCACCAAAAATTTAATTTATGTTATAACATGTGCTGGCTGTGGAAAACATTATATCGGTGAAACTGGAACTACTCTGCGAACTCGTATACGAGTTCATAAACAACACATTTCAGCACCCGAATACAGAAAAATTAAAGTTAGTGAACATATAGATGTGTGTGGCCACGGGCAATTCAGTGTATTTCCGTTTTATAAACTGTATACAGAAAATACTATTTCCCGACGAGAAAAAGAAAGACACTTTATTAAGACTTTAAAACAGGCTCTTAATAGCTTACTGTAAAATATGTTTACTGTTATTATCTATGACGTCATAATATGCTTAACGTAAAATCCTTTTCCCTTCATTCGTTTATGACGTCGTTATGTACGTGAAATGTTAGGACGCCTTTATGACGTCAAACCATTTCAAAACTATTTTAAAATGTAACGCCTGAGGATTATAAAATGAAAGCGCTTGCGTTAAATTTTTAACTTTGTGTACTGTTTATTCTATTTCTTTTAATATTTTATACCGGACACTGTGATTTTTTTTAAAAACACAATTTGGATATATATATATATATATATATATATATATATATATATATATATATATATATATATATATATATTTATTTATTTATTTATAACGTATACCAATACTCATTGATGAAAATAACAACATACAATTATACTCTAGGTTTTCGGATGATGAATATAGATAATATGTATGTATCCTCAAAACTTACCTAACAATTTTATAGAAGTCCCCACGATAGGTGTCGTTGTTGGTGTCCGAGGTTCAGTCTTTAAGCCTATTGCAAATATTGATCAAGATGTGTTAAGTTTGTGTTATGTATGTATGTCGATAGGGATAGCTGTCATAGCTTACCATGCGTGCTGTTAATTGAGCATCCATTTATATGACTACAAAGTTCTTCCGCACAACTGCACTCAATCTGACAACCATCACCATAATTTGGAAAAGGACACGGGAGTTTACACTTCTCACCAGTATAACCAATCGGACAAACTACAAATATATTATTCTTAATCAAGATGAAATACATATTATTTACGTTTCCATTCGTACCAACATCATCAATATACACCTGTGTCCCGAAATCACTTGATGTTAAACACAGATAGCAAACATAACGAAGCAATTCATAAATGAAGATTGACAGCAATGGTGTTGACAGATGGATATCTGAAGTCTGAAATATTTCGGTGGGACAAAAATCAAAATATAATTTTTTCACAACCTTGCTGATTATTCTTAATAAAATCTTAATTGGTAAAATCATATCAATGAGTGCACTAAAAAGAGTATATCATTTCAGGAATGTCTTGCAACATACAGTACACATACTTGTTATGTTTAAGGTGTTTGGCATTGTAGAAGAAGTCAATTCACCTCGTGAAGAGGAAACTGGATATAAAGTTGCAACGCCTTCTAAAATAGAAATAAGATTTACCGTGGAAATGATCTTTTGGAAACTATAGGACATGTTTTAAACACTCGTTAGTCAATGCAATATAACAATAAGTTCATGTTGCTTTTATTTGTTACTTAAAATTTGTAATTTTCCTAATCGTCACATTCTCATGCCAATATGTAGGTCAATATTCATTAAATGCAAACCTTTACACCCTGTTCCGCTATTACAATCTGACGCCTTACAATTGCAATTCCCTTGGCAAGCTGGACCAAAGCTTGGGTATCGACACGGTAAAGTACAGTTCTTCGTAATGAATCCTGGTGGGCATTCTAAAAGTATTGTAACTAGAATATATATGTTATTAACAAGCGATGAACATCCTTTAATTCTATTCATGTTTCTATGAAATTCTATCTTCATCCATCAATCTATGTATCCATTCATATATCTATCCATCCGATTAATTTTCCTTTTATGTCTCCATCCATTCACCAATCCACTCGCTCACTCATTCAATATTCGATTCCTCTACCCATCCATTTCTTCATCTCCATCCATTTATCCATTCATTTCTCCATTCGTCCATTATTTTTTGACTTACTGATTTCTGTTTTCAATCTACAAATGAATTGATTTTTAATTTAATTTCTAGAAAAAGATACAATGTTAGGAGACACGTTATGTTGTACGACATTTAAAATGTTATATCTAATCTAAAATCATACGTTTTACTTACGTGTTATCAATCTCACCACTATATATGAACTTTACATGGATTAAAGAAAACGCTGCGGCCAAATATACGTTACGAGTCATTACTAGTTCAACTAAAAGTTTCCCCACTAATTGAAAATCATTTTCATCTGCTCAACATATATCAATTATGATTTTGTTGTTCAAAAATGTTTACCATAAATGGAAATTTCTACTCATGTCAGACAAGGAACATATGGCTCATTGTTCCTTATCTGCAACATTCCAAATATAACACATTGATTTGAAAATGTTAAAAATGCGGTATTTAAGTAGATATATGGCTCATTGCAGGTTTGACCGGTCAACAGGATATGCTAATTCCACCTAGCCAAATGGGTTCACCCCTGGTGTGTCTAGGGAATCCGTGTTTGTTCTCATCTTAATATCGGGTTCTGTATAGAAATCAAGATATTAATCACCGATCACTTTTTCCTCCGGGAGATTTTCTTATGTTTGCCGCTATTTTCATATGTTTGCCGTTATTTTCATAATTGCCTTTGCTTTCGTAAAGTTCTTTCCTGCTTCCATCTACCCGCTACATTGTTTAGTCCTAATAACTGACATTTTCAGAGCACTGGTAAGGGTATTGAAACTTTGAACCTAGAAAATTCATATTTGATGGGCATAAGAAGGATTACGTTAGTTGATGTAAATCGTTTGTCCTTTCCAATCCTATACCCGTACTGTGATGAGACAAAAACATAAATGAAACTCCCACATGGAATACAAATTAAAAAGTTACCAGACACCCAAGAGGTGGGATCAAGTCTCTAGGAATAGTAAACATCCCCTGTCGACAGGTCACACTAACAGTGAGTCCTATGTCTTCATTAGGAAACGGGGTAATCCGTAGTCACATTCGGTGTGTCAAGAGAGGTCTAACATCGGTATGAAACACGCCAGCTGGAATCTGGGAAAATGATAGGTAGTATTGGCAAACTAGATCATTTTAACGACTATATGATATTCGAAATGTTGACATTAAACGAGACTGTTGAAAGCCTGTAACAAAAGTTTGTTTGTCAGTTGACTGCCTTGATTTAAAAACTGACCATATGTAGAACGATATCCCGTATTGAATCAGTTAAGATATATACATTTCTAATCCCATATCTAAGTACAAACCAGGTGTTAAAAACTCTGTGGTGTCTTTTATCTACACTTCACAAATATATCAAATTGAAATATGAATGAACATGATCATCAATAATATATAAACGTCTTCGATATACCTAAATGTCAAGGTGAAGGTCCCATATTTTTTCTTCTCATGTAGAAGTTTTTGTATAAACTTTGCTTCATAAGACTATAAAACAGGTCAGCTAACAAAGGGGCACAAATCGTGAGAATTACAAAAGTCTGTCGAAAAACCTGATCATCAAAAACTACGATGTTAGCGATGAGGAACTTCAGTATATTTTTATGTCAACTTCAGAGTACTTGTGCGTGGACTCAGAGTACTGTTTAAGAAAAATAAGTTTTTTGGATGACTTATCACTAGATATAAATGTTTCCTAGATAGGACTATTTGCGTTTTCCATTTGTTGTTGTTGAAGAAGCAAGTGTGTATGGTGTCAAGTCTGGTCTCTAATTTATGAAAAGACTAGGATGTTTTTTACTGTGTTTTGTGTAGTACTTTTTTCTTTTCAAATGGTGTGGATTCCTCTGCTCAATTAATCTGGGCTAAAGTGTACTTTAAGATTTTTATTAAAACGTTTGATTGTTTTGAGTAATAGTTTTCGCATTTCAACACAGTCCATTCACTTTGATAAAATACCAAGGACATCTTACTTACGATAAAGATATATAAATATGTTCCAGTTAACGATACAGTGCTTTAGTACCTAGTGTTTATATAAGTGAAATTCATCAGAATTCTCATTTGGTGCCTTGGAACGATGTAGAAATAATGATATTCTTTCCCTATGTGCCAAAATATAACGTAAGGTATAAACCAAACACTTTATTAAATAAATCACGAACTGGTTAACTATTTAAATCATATATCATTAAATAAGAAGTTTCAAATTTCAAGTTGAATGCATTTTTCGATACCTTGAATGACTTTGATATTGGGTTTGGTTGCCTTCAGAAAAACGGATAAGATCTTTTCGAACATGAAAGGCATATTTGTAAAAGTCTTGGATGAAAGGCGAAGATAACGAACAGCGATCAATTCCATAACTCCCACAAGCAATACAAAATAGAGAGTTGGGCAAACACGGACCCCCTGGATATACCAGATGGGATCAGGTGTCTAGGATGAGTAAGCATCCCCTGTCAAAATCAATGCGCCAAGAACGACCCAACAATCGGCATGAAACACGTCAGACAGCTTTTGACCCAATGATAGGTTGTATTGGCAAACTAGATCGTTATAATGATCATATAATTTGCAAAATGCTGATGTTAAACGAGACTGTTGGGACCCTTGTACCATCGACATGTTTGTCAGCAGCCTGCCGTGATCCATAAACCGACCATACGCAGAACAAGCCACTGCGCACCGAACCAGCCGAGAGATACAAATACCACATGCAAGCGAGACAACGGAACGTTGCTACAAAAAAGACGGGAAGCCGAAACCATCCTGTCTGCCAAAGCCGAGCCGACAGTTCACCGCCAATATATACTTTCAATAAAATATCTAATCATGAACCAAAGTGGACGACCCCGCGGTGTCCCCAAACTCAAACCAACTGGGATACATCGAATCGACATATTAAATTATTAATGTTAACATATAATACATCGTCGAAACATCCAAATGCCTAACCGAAGGTCACAGCAAGAGATCCTTTCTTCTCACGTAGAAGCCCCTGAATAAATTCTGCCCCACAGGAATGCAAAAACAGGTAAACCAAGAAAGGAGCACAATTCGTGCCGATTGGGATCCCAACAGACCGCCGGAAGACCCGATATCACTAAAGACCACGAAGACGCTGCCAATGAGGAACTCCAACACACCATTCACCTCAACTTCAGAGCACCTGCGTGTTATGGATGCTCTCTTGATAATTGTCAATGTTTGTGGATGTATGTTGTAATACGTTTTTGTCTAAAATGTCCATATGCCCTGCAATTGAATCTTCATTATAGGAGATCTAAGTGATCTCAGAATACCAGTTTCTATATCTTGAAAGAAATACAACAATATGTTAACATTATCATTCAATATGAAAAGCTGCTGATGTCGAACAGTGATCAATCTTATAACTCCTATAAGGACTAAGAAAAAAAGTTTGGCAAACACGGACCCCTTGACATGTCAGACATAAGCTCAGTGACATTTTTTTTACACAAAAATTACGATTAAGATGAAATTTTGAAGCACTAATTCTTTTAAACTTCCTCACTCTTAAATTTCTAAATGAGCAAAATTTGATAGGTATATACACTCAATTAAGTTTAAGACAGAGACAGAATCTTTATTTTAATTTTAAGATTTTTTGGTGAAAATTGACACAGGTAACCAGGATGACTAAACGCCCCATATAATATCTAAAATTACAAATATTCTGTAATATATATATATATATATATATATATATATATATATATATATATATATATATATATATATATAATCCAAAATATAAGTCGGCATCTTGTGTAGTAGTATATAATCGGTTGAGTTATCTTCGGCGTTCTAATTTTTCTTTATTAT
The DNA here is from genome assembly GCF_947568905.1 of Ostrea edulis. Taxonomy (NCBI): domain Eukaryota; kingdom Metazoa; phylum Mollusca; class Bivalvia; order Ostreida; family Ostreidae; genus Ostrea; species Ostrea edulis. The sequence goes on from NC_079166.1 coordinate 23,019,139, forward strand.
TATTATTATATATATATATATATATATATATATATATATATATATATATATATATATATGTGTGTGTGTGTGTGTGTGTGTGTGTGTGTGTGTGTATTGATATTGATGTATTGCCCAACTTTTTATTGTGTATTCTTAATAGGAGTTATGAGAATGATCATTGTTATCGTCACCTTTCATATAGTCAAAGACCGGAATTTACTATTCCCATTGTAATATCCCATAATATTATGATCTTTCAATACTGTCATATGTAATGGAATGGAATAGCAAGGGTTTATAGAATTTGTATGATACAATGTATATTGTTGTTGATATCCCGAATGTTATTGGTACAGGTTTTAGCAAAATCGAAGGAGTCTTGGTTTCGAACTAACTTGCATTTAAGAGTCGCTCGTCGAAATGTATTGTTTATTAGTAACCCGTCTCCTCATTTCTACACGTAAAAATACTGGACTAACTTATTATACTTGATTCCATATGAATAAACTTTCCTAATGTGTCATTTTCTATCAATGTACACACTTTATTTCTATGTGTCATTTTCTATCAATGTACACGCTTTATTTCTATGTTATTTTCTATTAATGTACACGTTTTATCCCTATGCACATATGGTTATCTGGGTACATTTCGATGTCCACGCAATCAATCTTAAACCATGTGCTTTGTCACGTTACAGTCGTTTATGTATGTAAAGCCGAAATCTTCAATACAACAATTGTGTTAAGTCGCTCTTCATGATTATAACATTTATAAGTAGGGTGTGCCACATGATATTCCGAAGTTAAACTGCAATTAATCAAATGTATTTTGAGGTACTTGGGATATTTCCTGCGTTGCTACATCCGGGAAATTTTCAACATATATGCGCCCATGTTAAATGCATACATTTCCTATTGTCTGTTTAAGTTCAGATCATTTCATAGTCTTTTCGACTTGTATTATTAAGAGTTGTTCAACATTGTCTAGAGTTAATGTGGTAGTCATGGATCAATTGGTATTCGTTTGATTTGGTTCGCTGTATAGCATATCAGGAATTTAAAACTCTAAGATTTATATGAACCCACAAAAACCCGAGTCGAGCAGTCAAGAATCAATTACATGAATGTTGAAGTTTCATTACACATGTACTTGAATTAAGTATTAGCTCTTTAAAAGTTTTGGGCAATATCAAGTACATTTTGATCTAACACTAAGATTGTTTGCTAAAAGTCAAATTGTTGAGTTTGTCAATGCTTTGTAGATTTTTGCATCACACTAACGATTTAGCTGGTTGTATTCATCAGTCAGTCGGTACATCTCTCTCAAATGATTCTAATTTTATATTGATTATTAGTACTTTCCTCCTTATCTATTTATATTGTTATTTACAATTTTATTTTCAGGAAGAGGGAAGAGAAAGATAGATAGATTGAGATAGAGAGATATAGAGATTATCCAGAATATGTAGCAATGGTTATTCATTCAGGAACAGTTAAATTGGTATACCGGTAACCCCGAAAGAGGAATCATATACTTGCAACACAAATATTTAATCAAAGCAGCGACGATCCTTAAAGGACACATCTCGTGTTTTCAAAGTATACAGAATTATATGCATGTTGTCTTCCTTATGCTTATAGAAATTACTTGTAATAGTTCGTTCGCTGAAGTATTGCGATAATTAGCCACAATACGGACTTAAATATAAGCCCCGATTTCAAAAAGCCTAGTTAATTAGATAGGTAGTCACGTGGTACCGTGGCGTCATATGCGACCTTCGTCGATCAACTTGTTGTAAAAGTAGTGTTAGATATTTTTAAAAGCTCGGGTTTTAAGGCCCTAATTTATTTACCATGGATAACATCTATTTCGATGTTGACAACTTTCCCCGAGTCTTATATATTTTAGCCACCAGTGCATACAAATAGCGACCCAATTGTAGCGAGGAAAGCGAGTATGAAATCTGCATTTGCGAGTAAATAATGTTTACATGTGATCGCTGTCTAAACACTATTTGGCAATGTCATTTCTTTAAACAACTGTTATTAGCGTTGTAGCTTTTCAACAATAAACAGTGCAATTATTATTAAAGTTATTTTTGGATAAGTTAGATAGGCCTAAATTATGATACGATTACGTATCATTGACAACTAGGCCTACTATCACTGGTGCATTTCGAAAAAATAAAAATGATAAAATTTATGGTGAAAATCACAATACTTTTAAATTATTTTATTCAAGCAATTTTATTAATCATTATTTTTTTAATCTAGACCTACACGTTGTTAGGAAGTGGGAGCACGGCGTGCTGTTGTTGTTACGTACGCGTTCTTTAAAAAAATGATAATTCAATTCAAAGTTGGGAAATATCATATTTCATTATTTATAATTGAAAGTTCAATTATTTTTTATCTTTAAATTTCTTTTTTAAAACTACCAGTTGGTGGAAACTGCTAGCACAAGTTCTGCCTATATGTTGTTACAAGGTGAAGGTCAGTTAGTGCGAGTGTGTATTGGATTTGAGAGCAGAACGGAAAGCATATGTCGTAGGCCCATATGTAACAGTGCGTAGCTTCGATAGAACCATTTTCTCGCAGTTTATCTACGTCTTTGTCCAAGTGCTTGTTTGAAAAGATACAGGGACAAATTCTACTGGGTGTTTTATGGCAAAGTCGTTGTGCCGACAAAAACTATTCACATCTTGTCCCTCATACCTTCCAAAATTGAAAAAAACCCAGTCCAAATCCTCTCTACTGACAGCAAGTACACCCTTAAACGGCACAAAACACCATAACGAAGTGTTATTCATAAGCCGTTAATGTGATAGTTGTTTTTTGTCAATTAAATATATTCTGTTTATGAAATGGCTAACAACTGTTTTCAACTCTTCTTGCTCGAGGTCGCATATGACGTCACAGATAATGGCGCGTAAAATATCGAAGAAAATATGCATATCGCAAGATTTGAATTTCATCGCTTTCAAACTCGAAAACTACGTAAACTGTTTCATTTAAAACAAATGTAAAGTAGTTTTAGGCATGAAATGAATTAATTTTGCTGAAAAAAATTAAAAGTTTAGAAACATGCGTTGTGTCCTTTAATGCATAGACTCTAATAACTTCCAATAGCTGACAGAAACATTTGTGCATTGTTTTATAATCTTAAAAGGAGTAAATATCCTCTGTTGACCGCTCCTACCTGCGAGGAGCCCTATATCAGATAAAAGGAGTAATTTGTACTAAAACGTAGTATGACAACAATATCTAATGATTGAAATAAAACACGTTCAAAAGTAACCCACATCATGTCAGGTGGTATTTGCAAATAATATCATCATAATGACCATATGATTTACAAAATACTGACGTTAGACGAGACTTTTGAAACTTCTGTAACATCAACTTATTTTCAATTATCTGCCCCATTTTGAAATATGTGTTCTGATCATAACCCTCACTTTATCAGTTGGTATAACTAAACACCATATGCCAATGATAATGGATCATGTCATCATTTATCTGATTTAGACAAGAACTTCTGCGTATGATTAGTTTTTAGATCGAGACAGGCTATTCACAAACAAGTTGACGCCACAGAGGTTTCAACAGTCTCGTTGATAGTCAGCATTTGTAAAATTCTATGATCATTAAAATGATCTAGTTTGCCAATATTACCCATCAGTGGGTCAAATGTTGTCTGACATTTCTATCAGATTGTTAGGCCGTTCTCAACACATTGATTTTGAATAGGGATTATTCCGTTTACTTGATCAAGACATAGTGCTCGCGGCAGGTGTGACGGGTCAGCAAGGGATGCTTACTTCTCCTAGACACCTGATCTCACCTCTAATGTGTTTGTCCAACTCTTTATTTTGTATTCCTTATTGGATTTATGAGATTGATCACTGTTCGTCATCCTCATCTTTCATCAAAGAAAAGTATATGTTGATTAGGAGTATTGGTGTCACAAATACGTACTAGAATCAGGGATTTAAAAATGTCAAGTTTTAAAGATAGGATCACAACTCAAGTTGTATAAATACTAGGACCTATTATGGTATTGCATTTGTGTCATTTTTACACCATAAACTTGTTATTTGTAAGGTTTTTGTCATACTGGTCTCAAAATTTTCATTTAAATTTCCTTGGTTTAGATTAACGGCTTTCAAAAGACGAAATTCTTCAAAACCATGCTTCAGTTTTAGACACATTTCATATCCCAGGCAATCGGTTGGATGATTATGAGTTACCGTGCCTGCAATATTTCATTATCACCTGCATATGGTGTTTACATCTCTCAACTGATTTGATACGCATGATCTTGCTCTGCATATTATCAGTTTTTAAATCGAAGCAGGCTACTGACAAACAAGTTGATGGTACAAGGGTTCCGACAGTCTCGTTTAAAGTAAGCATTTCGCAAATTCTATGGTCGTTACTTATGTCGTCAACTGGTTTCCGTGTTGTTTATGATAATAAAGACAAACTACAATAAATCATTTCAAAATAGCTTAGGGGCAGACCAGAATTTTTTAAAAGTGGGGAGGTCCATGATTTATTTTGGTTTTCAAAGGGGTTTAAAAATGCGTTATTGTCACCCTGTTTTGCAAACTTTTCTCACGAAAATTGGGGGAGGGGGGTTCTGAACCTTCGACCCCCCCCCCCCCCTTGTGGGTCCGTCACTGTAGCACAGGAAAATTATGAAATATATTATCTACAAGTATATTGCAAAATCATCCTTGTAATATTGGTTTAAAAAACTTAATGTTGGTGTCTTCTAGCAAATTCCTTAAAAATTGCGAATTTTAGGATAGACCTGCAGAGACAAAAAAATATTGTTCAATTTTCTCTACAGCTGACAGTATTTACAGAATGGATCATGGAAGATTTATTATGTAAAACTTATACGGTACCAGTTTTGATGCACCAGATGCGCATTTTGACAAATATCTCTTCAGTGATGCTCAAGCCGAAAGTTTGGAAATTCGAAATAACAATAAACTTGTAATAGCTAAAAGGAGTGCCAAAAAAGTGGAGCCAAATTCCTCAAAGGATCAGAGCTATGGATGAGGGAGATATAATCCTTAATTTTGAAACGAATTTCAAAATGTTATCCCAGCAATTAAATATACATCCGTATTTTCAAGCTAGTAACGAAGTACTTAGCTACTGGGCTGTAGATACCCTAGGGGACTAAAAGTCCACCAGCAAAGGCCTCGATCCAGGGGCCGTAATGTAAAAATGATATGGTACCAATTTCGATGCACCAGATGCGCATTTCGACAAATAATGTCTCTTCAGTGATGCTCAGGCCGAAATTTTGGAAATTCGAAATGACAATACACTTGTAAGAGCCAAAAGGAAAACTAGAGTGTCAAAAACTGGAGTCAAATTCGTCAAAGGATCAGACTCATGAATACTTTCTACCTTCATATTTACAGGAAAAAGAAGCCATTCAGTAGACCTAAGGTTACTGAAAGATAACTGAATGATATAGGTCTGCTATTCGGTCATTATACCAGACCTTTCAGTTAACTTTCATTCAACTGAATGGTACCATTTCATCCGGTGATTCCAACTTCATCAGAACTCGTTTGACATCTAGATATTAGTTGTAGGGAAGTATGCTTACAAGGATAAGAACTCAATTGATAAGATGGACATTCTATGGTCGTTATAACGATCTAGTTCGTCAATACAACCTCGCATTGGGTCAAATGCTGTCTGACGTGTTTCATACCGATTGTTAAGACGTTCTTGGCACACTGATTTTGACTGCGGATAACTCCGTTTACCCGATCAGGATATGGGGCTCACGGCGGGTGTGACCGGTCAACATGGGATGCTTACTCCTCCTAGGCACCTGATCCAACCTCTGGTGTGTCCAGGGGTCCGTGTTTGCCCAACTATCTAATTTGTATTGCTTGTAGGAGTAATGAGATTGATCACTGTTCGTTATCTTCACCTTACATTTTATCTCAGAATATCATACTATATGTTGGTTTTTGTTTTGTAGTTTGTTTTAAATATAAAACTAATCATTATCAAAACCTGTTACAAACTTCATACACACGTACAGTTCGCCCAACAGATTACCCGTAATGACATAATAATTTACTATACACAGTGTAATAATTTTCCATCTTCCACAACTTGAAAAAATAATGTTTTAGACCTATTTTGCTTTAATACACAACCCATTACATTATAGTCAATATATTAGAATAAATCATGTTATAGTACCGATGGTCTTTCTTTTTCTCTCTGAAATGTTTTAACAACCAATAAGCAGTACAAAGAGAAGAGAATAAATGCCACACACACCATTCCTATCGTGCCGTGGAGTAGACTGGATCTTCTGGGGTTTTTAAAATTAGTTCTCCCTAGCATCTCTTCATCACAGAGAACGTCTAAAATAGTAAATACAGAAAATGGCATCTTCAATGTAAGACATTACAATAAAACGAACAATTAAATAAACGATGGTCAATGAAAACGTCATAGTTGTCATCAAAACACGGTTCAACGCTCGGCCATTCGCTAAAATATTATCACATCGCAATGTTTTAGGGATTTCAATTAGATCCATGGAAGAAAATAAAACGAGATAAACTAACGTGCACCAGACTACCAAAAAGATTTAAACTTCAATAAAATTTGCTAGAGATAGACAGAAGGAACCATTTGCAAATGCACTGTAGTGAGTAAGCGAAAATAATAGTAAATGTATACATTTGTACATCATTATCAAAAAGTGTGTGTTGTGGGGGGGGGGTGTTCAACCAATATACCTCACTCTGCATGTAAATTTGATGGACAATCAACGTTATCCAAAAGTAAGGGGTAGCCTTTCCTTCCCAATTATGCGTGACTATTAATTCTTTTTAAAAGATTGTGAATAGTCAAGCCCTTGTGGAAAAAAACCCTGTGCACTGGGAAATAAATGTGAGATGTTAGCATCGCTTGTTTTTTTAATGCCAACAAGCTTTGAATGTGAAACAGCATGATTATTCAAATAAGAATAAACTTCCAATTACTAAGGATTGCTGTACACTATATGTATAAAGTATGGGATTGCAATATCAATTCTTGGAGTGTATAATACAAGGATCCGCCTGCAATATGATATGCACATAAATGCATGGTGTAATAAAAAATAACAATGTATTTGGTAAAATGATAATTTTGAGATTTAGAGTGGCTTATTAGAATTGAGCTTTATATCCGGCGGATAACGCTTGTGATATTTTGATCACTATGACTAATGATCGAATGAAAACAGATAAAGTACTTGTTGAATAGATTCTTTCTGAAATCATACCACATTCAAATTTTCTCTTCAGCCATATTCTCTAGGGAAAACCACTTTCTGAACAGTTTATCCGCTCTGTCAACACCCAAAACATTACGTTGGTCCCCACATTTAATAATCATTTAATGAGGCCACCTTTCCTTTATCAAAATATTAATATTTAATGGAGCTTTCATGAACCGATTCGTTCACTGATTTTTTTCTTTTTCGCAATGGAAACCAATGTTAACTATTTTGAACTTAACGAAGCTTTAATGAATCTTTAAGTATTAATACGACTTAGTCCAGGATGTTTCTTATAGTGAGGGAATTCATCAGAAGTACACATACAATGTATATCCCAATTAAAAACGTATTAAGCAAAACTGCATACCCTTGCAACCAAATATATTATCACAAATACTTTTGTCACATTTACATTCCATTTGACAATCAGCGCCGTAATTAGGATACCGGCAAGGTAGACTACAGGACGGTCCATAAAACCCATGTGGACAACCATTTCCTAGAACTGGAAATAAATGTTTGGTATTTATCATGTTAAAGTCTCTCTCTCTCTCTCTCTCTCTCTCTCTCTCTCTCTCTCTCTCTCTCTGACACACAAACACACACACACACAAACACATACATGCACACATACTTTCTCTCTTTAGGAAGAAATGTTGATATTTCCTCCAAACAATGTATTCAGTAAGTTAAAAATATTTGGTGACACTTTTACATCATCGAAAACTTCCAGCGGCAGAGAGTGATAAATCCCTAAATTCATATGAAATAAGCGATATGTGATTAGGAAGTATTGAAATATCTCTCTAGTTACTTATAAGTAATTGCCTAGTGATAGATAAAATACCTTTATTTACTTCGGGACATCCATAAACATGATGAGACTCGGTTGGGTTACACGCGCATATAGACTGGCAGTAGGCACCATACTTTGGAAATGGGCATTTGACAATGTATCCAATATTGAATGCTGGTATATAAAAAGCAAACCAAACAAGACACAACTCATACATGTGGTACTATAAAGAGGTTTACACATCAGAAGAATTTAATATCCTTACTATACGAGGAGTTTACTTCTTTTCTACTTCTCATCTGTGTCTTATATGTTGATATTCTTTAAAAAATGATAAAAAAGAAAGTGAAAGATACATTTTTAACAGTCGGGTTCGGTCTTTGTGGATGACACATGGAACGTTTGTAAGACTCATCGGCATCCATGGATTTCATAAACTGACGCCCTGATGTCGTGAAAATAAAGAAACACAGATCGTTACTAATTATAAAAGAATAATCATAGCATTAGTGAAATCAAAATACGGCATTCTAAAGAATAATTAGACATGACACGAAAATATTTCTTACCCATAGCAAGAGGCAGTTATGGAATATATGAGGACAAGATTGAATCGTGCAATCATCATTCATTTCGCGGTCTCTGATTATGAACTTCTTTCCAGAATGACGGAAATGACGCCCCTGACTGAAAATTATATCAATTAATTTCCTTCCGTAATATATGACAATTAACTGTTAAATAGATACATTTGAAAATGATCTCTCGAGTTTTTAATTTTTTTGTTTAGATGGTAGAAAATTCAAGGAGTCCCACTTTTACATTCAGCGCGATAACTCTGTTATGAATTCTGTCGACGATTACGCCAGATGATAAACTAAATATGAAAGGAAAGACATTGATACATTATCAGAGTGGATAAAAAAGTAAAGAAGAAATATGAAAAGTTCGTATTATAGAACTAAAATACGAATCACCTACCCTTCTGCGATTCTATAACTAGAAGAGATTAATTTGAAAGCGCACATGCAGTGCTTTAGGCTATCCCGTTTCAAGAGAATTAGATGCGCTACACGACTATTAACTAAGCGAAATATGGACTTTAAACAAGATTATGAAAAGGAATATAACATCGAGTGTTTTGTCAGCAGTTTGCCTCATTTCAAAGATTGATTATGCATAGAACATGTTCCCGCATATCTAATCAGTTGGGTAAAATAAACATACGTAGGTGATATCGGAATAAAGTTTTATAAACATTGGGAGTATGGGATAAAAATATTGCAATTCAATCCATTTGTTATTAGGTCAAATGATGTACAACATTATCATATTAATAGGTAGACAATTCTTTACAAACCGACTTTTACTACCGATTACTCCATTTACCTGATCAAGACATAGGATCACAGCGGATGTGAATGATTACCAGATCATGCTTACTAATCCTTCCTGAATAGGGAATATAGAGTGTGAATTGGATTACCAGATGGGGAAGGAAAGACAATTTCTTTTGAAAAAGATTTGTAAACAAGAGCCTTGAAAGCGGAGGCTATTTAGGTATGTGTCAACTAGATCCAGTGAATGTGCATATTGCTCGTGTAACAGTAGTTTTAAATGTCTCGCTTTTTGCGGTCTACAATCTAATTTACCAATACAACCAGACAGTTGATAAAATTATGTCTGACATGTTTAATAATTAAACCCGTTTATTTTGACTGCGGAATTCTCCATTTACCGGATCGAGATATAGTACTCACGACGAGTGTGATCGGTCGACAGGGGATGTTTATTCCCCTAGGCAACTGATCCCACCTCTGTTATATCCAAGGGTCCGTATTTCCCGCACCCTTAATTTTGTATTTTTATGTGAGTTACGAAATTGATCACTATTCATTATATTTACCGTTCACATAAATTTATCGAGCAGCAATGGGGCAGAAAACTACAGACTTTTAAAAATAAAGAAGTTTGAGCAACATGCATGTAGACCTAATAGCAATGTGGAAATGCGTGAAACAAAACAGGAGGAAAGCGACAAAAACATAGAAATTCAGAGGAAACGTTTGTCAGGCTAGAAGTATTTACACACGGAAAATAGTGATGAAGTAGCATGTTCCGGATTAAAATTGTCGTATAAGTTCTCGACAAGAGGATGAAATTCGATTTTATAATGTTTCTTGCATTATATTTGCAAATGATCTTGGACAGCTCTGGTAAGTAATCTGGTCTGTAAATAGAATTGTATTTTCGATTACAAGATCATTACAAGTGATTTATCGATTTTTAAATATATTTGTAAATAAAGAGTGTTTCTAATGGTGCATTGTCAGATTTTTGTCTACGCTTGCCCTCCTATCTAGCATTTCCTCTTTAAACTCATTGGTATTGTTCTGTCCTTTTTAGTTGTTTAGCCTGTCTTCTTGTTTGTTTTTTTTTGGAGAAACTTCCAAATGGTAATTCTGAAACGCGATATTTTAAACATGTATCTGCGTGTGACGACATGTTATTAAAAATGAATGCCACCGCATCTCTGTAGTGGTATACCCAGGATAGGTAAGTAAATGAAGAGTATGGGGTATACTAAACCCTTTCATGATAGACACAGTCCAGACGTTTTAAATCATTGAGAAATGTAGCGGATAATGAGTTCAAATTATGATCAAAGGGCTCAGTGTGGAACTCATTATACCAGTACATAAACATATACAGGAAAATTATCCGTAATCATATCATGGTTGGTTGTATACTGTTTAACGTGCCGCTCGAGAATCTTCCTTTCATATAGAGATATCAGCGTAGGCGGTGAAGGGCTGCACAATTTAGGCCTATGTTTGGCACCTGTGGGCCCTTAGCAGGAAGGGATCTTTATCCTGCCTCACCTTCTTTGACACGGGATGTCTGTTGTTGTAGTATCATCCGAAGGACCACCCCATTTAGTCGCCTCTTACAACAAGCAAGGGGTATTGAGAACGTATTCTAAAGAGGATCAAGAAGAATATTACAATTTGTTGAAGTAAACCGAACGTATTATCGTGTAAAAAAAATGTAGCTTTGTAAAACGGTGGCTCTCTAGATAAACATGAGTCCACATGCAGTGTTATCCAAAGAAAAATATATATCAAAGAGTAACAACTATTTGTCAAATTAACGTAAACGCGTACGTATATCTAGTGTAGGTTCAACCTGGAATTTGTGATCCGGAGACCAAGACAGTACAGTAGGAAGTTTTGTTTTTAGAGTAGATAATACCTTGATTATAGATAGCATGACTTCGAAGCCAAAGTATTGTCTACAGTAGATACTCAAAATTATCTTTCGAAATAGTTTTTGATCAACCCTAATACCAATATCAAGATAAAAAAAGAACACAAACAGTCGGCGTGAACAGTTGTTTAATTATTGCCTTTCTGTCTGACTGTCATCGTATTATCATTATTATTAGAATTTGATTGTGTATCTGGAATGTGATTTCGATGAAACGTGTGGCCTCTATGTTTTTCATTTCAAATAGAGCAATCATATCAGGATTTGCATAATACTGTTGTTGTTTTAATTGTTTGAATAGGAAAACATTGTGACTTGATGTTTGATGAATATCTGAAATACTGAGAGATTTGTAAAAAAAAAAGTATATTATTTCTAGATTCTTTTTTGTGTTTTACAGGACAAAGATCATGCAACGACGATAGTAAGTAGCGTATTAAGTGAAAGGTTTTTTCTATCAATTTGGGATGTGTTTGATACATGTATAATGATTATGATTATATATTACAGCTGTGACCCATTTCCGAGTCATCTAGATTTTCTTCGGATTATCTTTCATGCATTTAAACACTACAACCCAAAACAATTAAGCTATTCGTTTACTGAAATTCAATTACTAGTTAATCTATGAAATGGACCAAATGATATGGTCAGTATCGCCTTGATATAGAGTATGTTGGATAGAAGAAAAATCATTTTCACCCTTCAACGAAAGATAATTGTAGTTGAAATCAGGTTGTTTTAAAACTCAACTTATATGTTATTGCGATTTAAAAAGGTAAACAACAAACATTTACAGATATATCCAGGTTTAATCATTCACACACTTTTTTCAGGATTTGTGATTGACAGTTGCAGTGGACAGGAAATTTCCAATAATAACATTCTTATAGATTTTGGCATCATTGAAACTCGGTGTGACTGTAAGGTCAGTTTAAATTTCTCTAGTCAGTATTTCTACAGTTTGGCAGCAAATCCCGGATATGATGGCTGTGGGACAGCGATAGAAATATCAGTTGATAGTAATACAACCTCTAGATTACTTTGTACTTCCAAGCAACCAAGCACTGTATTTGGTAAATCTAACGAAACCAACCATACTGTGAAATTCATACCTTCCGTCAATCAGAACATCAAAGGAAACAGTGGTTATTGTGTACGCATTGCAAGTAACGGTGAGTGACAGTGTTTTTCTTTTCAAATTGAAAAAAAGGAATTACAGTAAAACACGATTATAGCGAACTTTCAGGACAAGCAAACAATTATTCGGTATAACAAGGCTCTTTTATATTCAATACAAGTTTTGTTATTTTCTACTCCTAGGGGAATAAACATCTCTTCATAATAATTGTGATTGCGTTTTTAGTCTTTTCATTACATTTTACTGTATGTATGTACAAATAGACGGTTAAAGCAACATTAGGAACCAGAAACTCTAACGTGTACATCAATTTTTAGAAATATAAAATTACTTCCATGTCTACCGTGGCACGTTAGAAACAGAGTGGTCAACGACTGCAGGCTACCAGCTGATCAGCACTGATGCAGTATTGCAAAGAAACACATCTGGCTCCAGAGTCGATAAGACGAACTCACTATAGTGTATGTTTAGGGTCGTGTAGATTTAGTAGAATGATTTTATTCTTACTGAACCAGGATTTCATGTTTACTCATCTCTTAATTTTTTAATCCTTATAAAAAATATGAAATTTGTCATTGTTTGTTATCTCCACTTTTCAAAGGAGATATGAAACACGTGAAAAGTGATTAGGTTTATGAAATACATTCGATTTTAATTCTTATCATTTAATCATATTTTTAAAATAGAAAAACAATTAGTTTCTCTCATAAAAAAGCTTGAAAAAACGTTTCTGAAATGGTCCGTAGGAATATCTATTCATAAAAAAGAAAACAACAACAAAACTGGATGTGCGTTCGGTTGAGATAGCGTTACTGTGCATAATTAAATGGATTATACGCCAAATTAGATGTGCAATTGTTAAAAGTTGAAATAGATATAAAGGAAGAGAAGAAGTGGTGACTGGATGTATGCTGCATTGCATTCGAGACGTTGGACACTGGGTATATCGTAGGAACGGTGGAATACGACTCGGCCCAGTTTCAATATCAAGTAAAAAGCTCAACACCTCTTCATCTAAATTGCCCCCATTGACTGAGCCCCATATAACGCAGTTCAATTTCATTAATATTTACCAGATCAAAAGTCGCTGCTTGCTCGGTCATATTATGGAACTAGTAAAACAGACGATACATACCGTAATCTGACTACTTCTACCAGTCAGCGCCCTAAGTCATCAAGTTTACTGTCCTGCCACGTCATCAGTAGGCCTATGTGTGTTGTTTCTTTAAATTAATTTGTATTGTATTCACATATCTGGTTGTGTTTATTTTTGGTAGCATCAAACGGATATGTTTCGTTTACAATACATGTGTGGAAATTCCCGTTCTATAAATAGTGCTAAAATTAGAATGGCCGTTAACGGAGAAGACGTATTCCAGAAAATAGTATTCCCGCGTGCTTAGTGCAGATGAACTCCGGACGATTTTGTTTGACACAGAAATCAAACGAATTTTTCATCCAATCAGTATCGTTGTTAGGTGATCACTTTAAAAGTTATTAAATTATTACGTTTTACGAGTAATGATGTAAATAGGGTAGCTTTAATGGACTTTGAATTTAAAGGATTAATGATGGCCAGAAGAGAAAACAAGCAACTATTATATATGTTAAGATAAGAAATAGTTGAGGGGATTAATTGGAAACTTTTTGTTGCTTTTGAGAATTGTTTTTCTTCGTCATATCTTGATTTCATGGTTCAAATGATATATTTTTATTGTGAAACGGCTAAAAATTCAAATTTGAGAAAATATTTATTCCAAGAAAAAAATAATAAACGCCACTAATTAATGGTGCTACAGTATTTACATATTGCATATTTGACTACAAGGAAACAGCTACGTTGATTTGAAACTCTTGGTTTGCAAAGCTTGTATAAATGTCAAACTAGGTTTCATTATCAGCTTTTCACGATTTCAGACAATTCTGAATATAAGTTATAATTTTAGATAGGGAGATGGGTATCAACAGCACACGAATCTGTTATGTCTGTTTAGTATACATACATCAACATATCAACTTTGAACTTTTCAGGGATAGTAATTGGTGTAGCGTCCGGTGGAAGTGCGGCTATATTAGCAGTATTTACAGTGATTATAGTCTGGATCCATAACAGGTCTGTATTGTAAAATCGAATGAATTTGAAAAAGATAAATGAATTAGAAAATAAGGACAATGAATATAAAGAAAACAAAACAAATACAGTAGTTAACTCGTTTAATATACTTTTATATCAAATACTTCACTCCGAATGCATGAAATACTTTGGATAAAATACCCATAATGATTCTCCGTATGAGAGATGGATAAGCTTTCCGGGATGATATATATAAACAAAGTCAGGTCTCATGACATGCGTTCGTTAGTTTTCTAAACTTTTCATTCCTTACATCTGAAATTTTCAAAACACTGATCAAGACTCGTTTTGGTGCTGGTTATAGAGACTACGTTCACCTAGAATACATTTAAATGCATTCTATATGCTGTAGTATTCCGTATGACGTCATTTTAGAGATTTCACCAAGCGACATTTCAAACACGCATCTAAAACGACACTATGCATTCATTGACAAAATAACACAGATTGTAACGCCACGGCTTACATCAGTATAATCAAGAATACAGCTTTTTAAAAATACCTTTGCGATAAATGGGTAGTGTTGTGCAGTTTTGTTTCAAGGTCCTAGTTGCATTCACTACAACGCAGATGTTGCATGTAATTAAGAGTGACATTGTGTAGCAATATTTTCATCGGAAAAATGCTTATAACTGAATTCATTATAATGAATTACCACACCATTGAAGCTATACACAGTGCTAATAGGTAATGACCCATTCTCTATTGTTTTGGAAATAGTATGCATCAAATTCACATTTTATTTTCATTTACCCCCACACCAAAAGACACAAGAAGGACGTTCCTTATACGAAAAAGATAGTATCAAGTCAACAAGCTGTTGGAAAGGAGAAGAGAGTTGAAAGTGGTCTTAAGGACAACCCGTTGTATCAATCAGCTGATGAAGTTTCGTACATGCGTAATCAGCACCCAACTCTTCCACCGATCCGCAACAGTCTGGGTTTAATAGAGAACACTTTATATCAGTCTGCAGATGGTGATATACAGGTTAGAGAGGGAAGTTTAAAGAACAAGGACAGCGACAATATATCTGATCTCCCAATGTATTCAGAAATAAACCATAGCCATAAATAAAACAAGGAAGATAAAGAGCTGCATAATTTAGAGTAAGGTCATTGGACTAGCTGTGATATACTTTGGAGTACTAGAGTATGCGCCCCATGAATAAGGCTTCAGGAGGGAGACTATTTTGTGCATTGATGCGTGTCCAACATGGTATCCAGTGAATCTTTCTTGAATCAAAACTAGAATGGAAATCGAAACTAAATAACAAGATCACCCGTTCATTTCTGTTCAAAACTGTGGAATCTGTTGGTCAATTTTGAAAGAAAGTGATGCAAATAAAAATTTTCAAACATCTTTGCAATTTGAAAAACGACTTTAAACCTATGGATCTCTAAAGGTTTCTGTTCAGAATCTAAACACTGTTTAATGATATGATGGTAAAATAACACCACGTGTTCTGTTTAATGATGTGATGGTAAAATAACACCACGTGTTCTGTTTAATGATGTGATGGTAAAATAACACCACGTGTTCTGTTTAATGATGTGATGGTAAAATAACACCACGTGTTCTGTTCAATGATGTGATGGTAAAATAACACCACGTGTTCTGTATAATGATGTGATGTTTTGTGAAAATGTCGCACATCTTACAGTATTCGTTGTAATATGTATACGGTGTGACCGTTTGACCGAGCAAAGCATGAAATGGTCGTGATTGGCCTTCATAATTCGATTAAGGTAGCTCATTACATTAGAATACCATTTAAAAGTATCTTTTTCATCATTCCAAGATAAATCACAAAAAATCATATAAAATATACTTGAGAGATTGTATCACTTTGTTGATGGTGAAATCATACATATATGGTTCACGGCAGGTGTGACCGGTCAACAGGGGATGCTTACTTCTCCTAGGCACCTGATCCCACCTCTGGTGTGTCCAGGGGTCCGTGTTTACCCAACTATCTATTTGTATTGCTTATAGGAGTTATGAGATTGATCATTGTTCGTTATCTTCACCCTGCACTTCATAAGAGGTGTTTTAACGAGCCATTAAATAAAAATTTAGTGTATTTAGCTACCTTCAGTACTGTAAATTTGAATCCACTTTAAAGGGACTGATTCACGATTTCCCCCAAAAGTTTGTTTTTCACTTTTAATGATCAAAATATATTGTCTAATGTGTTTAAAAGATTTCACATAAAAATTATGGTTATACATATACATGATTACTTGTAACAATTGGATACTGTCTTCATACTTTGAAAATGAGGGGTGGGGCATGGGGGCAGAAGCACCTAAAGGGGGGTGATGGATGGAATCGTCTCTTAACAAGGGGATGGGGGCGGCGAGAAATAAAAAAAAAATAACGACAGTTTTACTCTAATTTTTGCATCAAATTTAATTAAAATTGGTATTAACTATCGTGTGTTTTCATATTTTCGTTGGGTATTGTTTTTAATTTGTTTTACAAATCGGGGGTGGGGTGGGGTGAGGATAATATGAAGCTTGACGCATTAATTGACATCTCTCTCTCTCTCTCTCTCTCTCTCTCTCTCTCTCTCTCTCTCTCTCTCTCTCCCGGGTATACAAGAACCGTGCATTGACCCCCCCTTTCCAATTTCGATTTATTCAATCGTTTCATGCATTTTGTGAGCTTAGATATTGGCCATCTACCGATACAGTAAATCGTACCAGAAGAAAACCCATTAAATCACTGACACAGAATCATATTTGGGCAGTCTTTGTATATGCATTTTCCTATGTAAAGTACATGTGGAGGTCAGCAAACTCACCAATTTCTTGAAATAAAATATCATTTGAAGTGCAAAAGGGTCAAAATCACAGTTAGTACTGACACACTTTCATCAGATACATACTATTCATCCGTTTCCATATGAATGAAAAATTCTGGAGCGGAACGTTAAACAATGTCCAACCAACCAACTGTACATTGAAAGTGGGGATCTAGGATTGGGGGGGGGATAGAAAAGGGGTCCTCCATACTCCTTGCTTGCCGTCGTAAGAGGCGACTAAAGGCCTTAAGATGAGACTGCAAAAACTGAGGCCCCGTGTCACAGCAGGTTTGGCACGATATAGACCCCTCCATGCTCAATGCTCGGCACATACAGAGTGTATGGCTTTTAAGCCATATGCTCCGAGCATATAGATCAGGGTTAAATTTTGCAGCCCTTCACCGGCAATGGTGACGTCTCTCAAGAAAAGAAAAAACGATCGACCAACCCTTGTGTAGTGGATGATATTATTTCACACAGAGTTGTAAATCTTTTAAAATCACCATTTTATTTTAGATTAGGCATGGAAAATGATTCACACTACAATGAGGGTCAATTGCGTATTTTAGTATGATTTTTTTTCGAGACAAAATATTGATAATATTCCATATCTTGTTTGTGGAAATTTCTAGAAAATACTTCTTTTGATAAAAACAGGAAGTATGCATACCATTGCTTTGTTAACGTGTGCATGAAATTGTGTGAAAACTACGGCAGCCGGTGCAACAACATATAGGTGCCAGGGTATAGAACTGACGGCCTTCACTTATTTTGTGTGGCGGTCACAACGTTTTTTTAACCGTATGACTCCACTTAATTTTAATGTCGGCCGCCGGTTATGCAACGCTCTGTCTCTCTCTTCCAAAATGAAAGTGGTCACCTCCAGGGGCGGATCCAGATCCAGGAATTGCGGGGGGGGGGGGCAAATTTATGAGGCAGTGGGTCCTGGTGGGGGCCCAGTTCCTGGATTTTACAGATTTTATGAGGCTTGAAATAGGGCTTGAAATATGTTTCCAAAGTAGTCCTTTTTACTATTGTCTGCCATTTTCAATAAAATGAAATTAATTTAATGAAGCAATTTTAAAGAGTTTTTGGGAAAAAGCAAGTTCTCCCAATACAAAACCATTCAATACATAAACAGATTTTATCATTTATTTCTCCGAGAGAGGAAGAAACTATTGCTTCTTTTATCGTTCACATTTTTCTGAACAAGTGACCATGATTTACTTTAATTTTGAAAATTTTAGGCAGTTTCCCCCTTAAATCCGCCATTGACCTGCAATCTCCCTTTCCAACAATTAGTAATATATCAAGAGCATTATTGTTTGTCGACTATGCTTGAATTAACGCTATAAAAGAATGATTGCGCTCATCATGCTATCCTTGATCAACTGAAGAGAGCAATAATTCAATTATGGTATGTAGTGCCATTAATTCAGCAGAATGATTAATACTATCATGAATTCAATTAATGTGCGAAATGATTCTGAATCGAATATAACATTAATTGAATTGTTGCATGCATCAAGTGGATTGGTGGTATCTTCAAATAATCAAATATATCTTCAATTATTTGAGTTTATATATTAATTTGTCGCTTCATAGATTTAACTAAAATAATCTCCGATTTCTGGTCCCTGCCTGATGAATTTTACAATTTATTTTCGATCAATTTCTAGTACTGAACAAAGTCGAGAGAGTCTAAATTCTACCAAAGCCAATGGCTTTATGATAATGCTGAAGTATATAATTACTATGTTGAATCAAGACTATTCGTTAAACACCGAGTATGAATAAAATTGCAATAAAATGAAAAGTGAAGATAACGAACAGTGATCAATCTCATAACTACTATAATGCCATACCTCTTGGATCAGTCACCAGTCACGGGTAATTATGTGAATTGTAAATGTATGTCGTATTGTTTTTTGTTGAGAACTGATCGATACACTTCATATTCAGTTCATTTATGGATTTTTTTTTTTAATTTTTTTATTTTTGAATTGTGAGACCTAGATTACAACTCTACACGAAATATTTTGAATAGAAAAGATGTTTGACAGCAAAATGTCATACAATTTTTTATTTTACATTTTACACAAACAACACATTGTCACTTAGATATACCGGCAATCTATTAACATTCAATAATACACATTTAGATATCAATAGCACGCACTGTTTGAACTCTGTCATTATCTGATGTCTGTTAATATTTGTGTTTATTCCATGTACTGAATCACTTTCAAGTCTCCTGATTCACGTAACCCTACCCACAACCTCCCCTCACTGTCCACACTTAGTCCATTAGCATCATCTAGTCCACAATTGTCCACACATCTCAGGAAATGTCCATTCTGATCCAGGATGTGTAGACAGTCCTTGTTGATATCTGCCACAATGATCTGACTCATGGAGTCTGTCACTATATGTTTAGGATAAAATGAATTCTTCCTCCTGGCTGGTGTACCGTCGTATCGGAATCGGACTCTTCCTGACTTGCCCACCACAACCACTGTATCAGCATTACAATCAGAGGCACAGATGTCTTTATTGTTGTTCTTCACCACATACAGTGGGTATTTCCCTCCTTTATAGATTGGTTCTCCATCTTCACCTCTATCTATTCCTGCTTCACTGTGTGTCCCTGATAACGGACAATTTTATTTTGGTTATCATCAGTAGTACCCATACTGACCAGGATTTCCCCTGACTTAGTACAGCATAGTCTGTCTGGTTTCCAGTCCCGTGGTGCGGTTATCAGTGTCTCTGTTCTCCCGTGTCTGACAATATTCACAGTTCTATTGCGACCATCACTGTATACCAGTTCTCCCTGTCTGGTCACTGTGATGCCATTAGGCCAGATACATGTGGTGGTGGCAGTGTCCCGTACAGACCCGTGTATGTCAACACGTCTAATGGTTTTATCTTCACCACTAACCCAGGCTTCATCCACTCCCACACAGGCAACATGGAATAGAGGATTAACTTCGGTAGGAATGGTGGCAATCACGCTGACTTTGTCCAATAGCTTTCTTATTGGTGATTTATAGACATCATCTGCCAGACCGGATAATGATATCTGTTGAAGTGTAGCCTTGTACTCTTCTAATTCCAGGCTGAGTTCACTCCCTTGGACTGTTTTGGTTTTCAGTGACGGCATTTTTACATCAATGTCAGCAGGCATGTTCCTGTATTCTCCGAGTTTGGATTCGTAGTTGGTGACGGCAGACACGTTTTTTGACTTTATAATTTCTTTGTTTTGTTGAACTCTTTGGGTCATGTCTGGAATTCGATTTTTTACTTTGGATTGGTGGGATTTTAGAACAGCCAGATGATTCTCTTTCATGGCATTGAGCAAAGAACCGAGCTTATTGAAAATGGTGTCTACTTCTTGGTGCCAGAATTTTCTGTGTTTTTCTTTCTCTTTGGCCATTTCATCAAACTTGGTTATTGCAATGGATAACTCGTTTTCTGTTTCTTCATTTTGCTTTTCGTACTGAGAGATAATATTGGATTCAATTTCCTGGGTTTCTTTTTCAATGTCTTTTTTCTTCTTATTGAAAATCTCGGACATGTCTTCATATTTGTGTCCATTATGGGGACCGAGGATGCATTTCAGGCAAACTGGAACATCACATTTTTTGCAGTGGGCCTCACATCTTTCATTGGGGTGGATTTCGCAATCAGGAAAAACAAGCTTTATTTTTCTCTTTATGAAAGGAACGATGTCATGCGATAGGGACTTGAACTTTTCCACATGTTTGCTGACGCAATCCAAACACAGACTGACTTGACAGATGTTGCAAAATTTTTGGTTGGGGTTGTCACAAAAGTCACAGGTGATGCCATGTTGTGCCCAGCTGGAGGGCGTGGCCATCATCTGTATTATCAGAGGTGTGAACTGTAAATAGTTAAAATTTAATTGAATAATTAAAAAAAATCTTTATTCATGTGAAGATGCTGATGAATATCTTTATTTTTCACCTAATATCCCCAGCATTTCACTCCTATCTTGTTATATAAGCAAGACCCCTGGAAGTTATATGAATGAAAATTTTCGCATGGAATCTTGGCTACGCCCCTTTAATACACAGACTAGGATCGTAAATAATTACACACCTCTTCTTAGCTAATCAGTGTTGGGTGCAGGATTTATTTTTAAAGAGAGCAATAGTCTGGGGGCTCGAGGGTTTTTAGGGATTTTAAAGTTGCTTTTACGAGTACATACATTCTACATTGAAGCAATGCTTTAGACGCAGCCGAATGAATAAATAAATGTTACAAATAATAGCTTCGTTTACCTTTGTGCACTTGTTTGTACGTATCTTGTAAAATCTTATATACTTTTGCTTTTGTTCTACTACAATATTTTTTCACATTTAAGGGGGACCCGCCTCTCTAAATCCACCACTGCTTATTACAATGATATATACAGTAGGACCATCCTAATGACTGACCACAGGAATTCTAAATTAGCTCGATATGGAAGAAAATCTTATGTCTGTTGTTTAAGTAAGTATGCAATGATCAAAATATTACATATACGGATTAATGCATGTTTAAAATTTGACTAAATGATTTACCTTTTATGTGTATTCACTGTTAATAAACAAGAAATCCATCGCCCCTCCCCGATATTCCCCAGGCTGGAAAGTACTTTCAGTTTGGTGTTTACTCTTCCTGGTTAAAATAGGCCTTGTCAAGACGTGTTTACCTGTGATCATGCACAAACTTAGAGTTATCCCTTTTTACATTTTTTAATCAATGAGACCATTTAATAGACATGCAGAGTTTCAAAACAAAAAGATACATTATTTTACCGCTTTTTCACGTATTATATAAAAACAATATTTAAGATGCTTTAACGGGAATTTTACTTTGGTAAAATGAAGTTAATGAACCGTTATACGCTAAATGGTTTGTAGAAGGCGCGTTTAAAGAATTTACAAACAAGTATTTTTTATCATACAGGCCTTCTTATCCAGTTTCTCATTATTTCCGTATTTATTTAAATTATCCAACAGTCTCCACAACTTTTGAGGGTCCTCCGCAATTATTTATTTACCGTACATACATATACATAATAAGAATATCAATACTAAAACTTTCATTCATGAAATTAAACTGAATTCCAATGTGACCCAAGGGTGATTAAAACAAACATCACTATTGAATGCCATATGAACATTACATGTAATAGATTTTAAGCAGCAATGCTACGCCGTATTCAGTAAATGAGGAATCATGTCATTATCTATGAAGGCTAACTTCAACCCAATCTACTCACATTGTGTGAAACCACGGAATTTGTTTGATTTTTGGCCGGGTTGTACGAAGTGCAAATCCGGTCTATAGTATGGTGAAGTGCGGGCGGGCGGGCGGCGGTTGGGGAAATTTTGTGAAATCAACTCCTCCTACAGTTTTTTATATACAACCTTGAAACTTTGCAGAAAGTAAGTATATATATTGAAGTTATGCACTAGGTTTTTTGAAGTCTGACCTTTGTCGAATATGGGCGCTACATCAAAAAGTTGTTACTAAAAATAGAGTTCAACTTGAAAAAGGTAAATGAGATTATCTTTTGTGGTTAAATTTAGTTGCACTACCTCTGAGGAAAAATTCAATTATATATGAATGTCAAATTTTCTGGGCATGAGTTGTAAATTTGCAATATAAATAGAGAAATTATGTTTCTTTATCATATAATCATATACAATTCAATCACCTGAAGTTATTGTTCATTTTAGTTATTATTACTTAATATTACATATATCAGCAGTGCTCCAAGTTGCGAGTAAAACGGTCGCATTTGCGACCAGAAAATCAATTTTGCGACTAGAGATTATAATTAAGTCGCATTTTCGCGGGTGAAGAAAATTTGGGCAACCAGTAAAATTTTAGAATCGGGATCGGAAGTCTGAATAAATATTTTTAGTCTCGGTCAAAACAATCAAGATGGCGGGAAAACGAGGTTTAGAGCACTTTGGATTTATCAATAGTAAAAAACAGAAGCCTCAGCCTTGTACATGTAACAAAGAAATTCAAGAATCACACGGGGAAAGTTCTGCATCAAAAGATGGCGTAGCAATGTCTAAAGAGAAATGCAAAAGTAAAGGAAGAACCCCAGTCCTGAAATGGCGGAGGAAATTTTCGTGATGGCAAAATGTTTTGCAGAATTTGTGAGGCCAATAAGCCAGCAACGTAAACAATTTCTAGACATCCATTGTCCTATTTTGCCACGACCGAGTGTACATCTTTCAAACGTGGAAATGTGACTATTCACGGTAACAGTAAGAGACATGTCGTTGTCCGTGACTGCATTATTAGCAGTAAGTCGAACGGGGCAACATATAACTACCACCAAATAAATCCCAACCCAAATTATTTACTCTAAATATTGCAACCCGGCCAATTGAGTCTTTGACCCATTTTTTATTTTAAATCAGAGGAACACGGGATCTCCTTCAATATCATTTCACTAGTTAATATAGTCCTTTTTTTCCTGATAGTTCTTTAGTTCAGATAGTCCTTTTTTCTGATATTTCTCTAGTTCAGATAGTCCTTTTTTCCTGATAGTTCTCTAGTTCAGATAATCCTTTTTTCTTATATTGCAACAGTCAAAATCTCAACAGTTTAGACTTATCCTTTTATGGTACCGTCAGCTACATATGTTGAAATGAACCTACTAATGAATAATTTTACCCCAAAAAAACCCAACAACAAACAAACAACAACAACAAACAAACAATAAATAGGGAGGTACATTTTGCTACGAAACAATGTTAACCAAACAAGTAAACACCATATCCTCATAATTGTGAATGTAAAAAAATACAGCCTGAATTACAGAAGGTCCTCCTGCACTGTAGCAGCACAGATACAAACCTACCACAGTGAGAACAGTCTACTGGAGCCATTCCGAAGTATTTACCGTCAGGGGGCATGGTAGTGAGATTGGACTTCTGCTAGTTCACAACGATGTGGTTTGTGCCATTGGCGAGTAGAAGGCTGTCTTGCTAGTGCAATTGGACCTATCGGTTGCCTTTGACACTGTAGATCATTCACGCTTGCTGCAAATACTGAAGACCTTGGAATTAAAGACACTGTGCTCATGTGATTCGCGTCCCATCTTACCAATCGGACCCAGATGGTCAAAGTGAAGGGAGCAAAGTCTGTTGCCACTGAGTTGGGCTGCGGTGTCCCCCAGGGATCGGTCCTCGGGTTCGTTCTGTTCAACATCTACAGAGCATCCCTGAGGCTCTTCACAGAAAGAACAATATCTTGTACCACATGTATGCTGACGATGATAAACTATATATCATCATCAAAGTCCAACAGGCCACTCTTGTAGTCAGTCAGATGGAGTCTTGCTTGAGCTCAGTTCAAACATGGATGGCTCAGCATCACCTCAAGATCAACACAGACAAGACTGAGGTGCTAGTGATATCCTTCAAATAAATTACATGTACCTCTAATAAATGGCTTCTAAGTTGCATATACCCTCATTGCAAGTAGGAGATTATTTTATCGCTCCTGTTATTAAGGCAAAGGACGTTGGTGTAACCATTGGCTGTCTCGTGATCATTGAGGCGCAAATCTCATCAGTGTGCAGAGGTTCCTTCATCCACTTTAAAAACCTGAGCTAGCTGAGGAGATATCTTGACAGAGAATCGCTGGAATGTGTTGCCCATGCCTTCATAACAACAAAGCTGGACTACTGCAACTCGCTCTACTACGGTTTACCATCAAAGCAGATGAAGCGGCTCCAATCCATCCAAAACGATGCAGCCAGAATCGTCTCGGGCACCCGCAATACGACAGAATTACACCAGTACTACGCTCCCTCCATTGGCTGCCAGTTCAGCAAAGAGTCATCTTCAAGACATTGGTGTTAGTGTACAAAACATTCAACATCATGGCTCCATCCTATCTGCAGGAACTCATAACACCCTACGCTCAATCCAGAACTCTGCGGTCCAGTGATCAGAGCCTACTACAAGTGGCATTTACAAAATCATCTGTGATTCAAACTCGAGCTTTTAGTGCGACTGGTCCTAAACTGTGGAATGCTCTACCATATGATATCAGAACTGCTGCAAGTCTCTGTATCTTTAAATCGAAACTAAAGACTCATCTGTTTACAATTCATTACAACTAGTCTGTGCAGATGAACTCTAAGTCAAGATTACTATGTTGTGCAATCATAACGGACACCGTATCTTCATCTGCTAGGCATTTGTTCTTATACAACTTATTTTATTGTTATTCAAATAGCATTTAGAGCAGTAGGGATTTTACACTTTACAAAAAAATTATTATTATTATCTTGACAGTTCTGTACTATAAATAGAATATGAAAAGACATACATGTTATTATGTCTGAATTAAGGAAGTCTTCCCTTCCGGTCACATGTTTTGTGAAAGTTGTGAGGAGAGGATTTAATGATTGGATACATACAACAAGCACCACGACATTATTTACTGCATCAAGGTACATGTAGGTCTTTGCTTACGAAAGCCAGATAGGCTCATTTTTGAAAAGTAAAAAAAAAACCCATCTAACTCGTTATAACGAGTTAGTATCTCGTTATAACGAGTTAATTATCTCGTTATAACGAGTTAGTATCTCGTTTTAACGAGTTAGCTATCTCGTTATAACGAGTTAGTTATCTCGTTATAACGACATAATTATCTGGTTATAACGAGTTAGTGTCTTGTTATAACGAGTTAGTATCTCGTTATAACGAGTTAGTTATCTCGTTATAACGAGTTAATTATCTCATTATAACGAGATAACTAACTCGTTATAACGACTTAATTATCTCGTTATAATGAGTTAGTATCTCGTTATAACGACTTAATTATCTCGTTATAACGAGTTAAAGAAAATTTCTACATATTTTATTGCCAAAGGATTAGGCACAAGATATACAACATAAATAGTCTTCTATAATTAGAACAATTTTGGAAAACGGTGCAAGTTTGCGTTGCTGACTAATGTTACATGTAATTGTGTATGACATATCTCTGTGTTATTAGTGCACGGGACAAAACATTTCTTTCTAAATTAAAAAGTCACCCAATGTGCATCTATCTTTATAATAGTTCAGAATTTTAGCAGCGAAGTGCTATGAAATAGCAAACCTTTTTGTTTTAAAATCGATATAATTTCAAAACCCCTATCATTAAAAAAACACCCTAGAATCAAGTTTGTTATCTTTGAATAATTTTCAATGCGTTTGATGTTTTCAGTTGCAGATCGCTCAACATGGCTAGCTGTTCAAGAATCTTTATATTCCTGTTCATGGAACTCTTGGACCTTCTTCTGGACTGGGATTTTTATGTTGAGATCGGAAACACCGACCTTATTGCCAAAGAATTAAAATACTGTATTCTTGGTTTCGCCATCCTTGGATCGCTGTTATTTATGGGAACGGTATTCAGTAAGTATGTCGACGTCACTTCGGAAGACGATTCCATGTACGGCAAAGAAATGAATGACGAATGGGATGCATTTCTTTCCTTCCTATCCACGTTTTTTGAAGATCTTCCACAAATCATACTAGCACTGGTTGTTGCACTTAATACGAATAGTTTGCTCTCTTTTGTTCAAATTGCAAAGGCCATTTATGGAATTATTGAACCGATGATCCAGATGAAGTTGAATGAGAGAGAGTACTCGAAATTGAGAAAAACTACTTCTACCAAATGGTACAAAGACGTTGAATGTTTTGGTCATGTCGTGATCATGATCGTTTCCTTTATTTTGTTCATAGATCTTCTCTATCATCTCTGAAGATATCTTTTATGAGAGCTTAATTGTCAGATAATAGTATACTGTCTAAGAAAAGGGCCCACAAGAAGGTATTTCAATTATATATAAATGAAACATGTATAAGAACAGTTAAAAATAGATTGATTGTCATCAGCTTTATAAGTGTATACAAGGTTTGTTAGTTTGTTGAAAAGAGTACGTAAAATGTATTATATATACTGATTTTTGATGAAAAATACTGTGCATGATATTGAAAATAAAAACACGACTTGTATTCCAATGTTCATCAGTTTTTCAATCTGAAATTGGACTCTAAACATGTATTATAGATGTAATGGAATATATGTGCATTCCTTTTAGGTGAACACCGAGTCCAATCAATACCCACTATATTTCAATATGTTTTAATCGGAACAACTGCATTTTACTGGTATATATTTGCAAATCATATGAAAATACCTTGTGCTCTTCACACATTACAGAGTCACAAATTGCAATACAATGCAAAAAAAATAATTTTAGAATTTCTCGTCAATTTTGTGTTAGTAAAATTCGTTTACTCAACAAAAGGTGAAGATAACGAATGGTAACCAATATCATAACTCCTATAAGCAATATGAAATATAGTTGGGCAAACAAGGATCCCTGGATATACCAGAGGGGGGATCAGGTGCCTAGGGGGAGTAAACATCCTCAGTGGACCGGTCACACCCACCGTGACCCCTATATACATGTATTGATCAGGTAAACGGAGTTATCCGAATTCAAAATCAGCGTACCAAGACAGGCCTAACAATCAGTAAGAAACACGTCAGACAGCATTGGACCCAATGATGAGTTGTATCGGCAAAGTAGAGCTTTATCACGACCATATACTTTGTGAAATGATGAATTTAAACGAGACTGTTGGAACCCCTGCACCATGAACTTGTTTGGCAGTAGAATTCTTCGATTTAAAAACTGACCATTAGCAGAACAAGCTCCTGTGTATTCAATCAGTTGAGATATATAAACACCATATGTAGGTGATAATGGAACATAAATATGGGAAGTTGACGATGGAGAAGCTGAAATCATCCCGTTTGCCATACAGCTGAGTTGCTAGTTTGCCGGTAATATCTACTTTCAATAAAATATCTAAGTATGAAGCAGAAGTTAATTGATTTAAACTGAAAATATTTTCAAAACAAACAAAAATCAGCCATTTTCCGAAGGCATGACATTGTTAAGCACGTAACTTATTCCGGCGTTGTATTGGTCAAAAGATAAGTGACTAAAATTAAAGTTTGACAACTGTGGAAAATGTAGAAAGTTGATCTACCATTATTACAATATGTCCTTCGTTTACGAAGATTTTGATGGGCTGCAAGATTGTGGACTTGTGGGAAATATTAGCGGTAGATTTGACACTCACAATGATTGAAATATTAAATTAGTGGAGGACAAATCTTACAGCAAGAACGGCGCTGTTTGGAGGCGCAGCAGTAAGAGAAAGATCGGGGTTTTCAGGGAGCGATTTGTTGTAAGAACAGACAGTAAAATCAACAAGCTCCTTGGGGACTTCATTTCAAGGGAAAGATCATTCATGAGAATTGATCACACTATCAAACGAATTTACACGTTTCGAAAAAGACAACCGTTGGTCATTTGCCCGGTAACAAAAACACAGACCACCTAAATGCTAGGATAGATTTATCTGACGACTAAGGCTAGTATTTCTTTTCATTTTAGTGATTATTGGGGGCTACCGCACCAAAGGTTTAATTACGCTAATACTCAAGAAGGCCCTCTTTTTCTCGATTAAATTCTGCTTGCCGCCTCAATAACAAACAAAATAGCGACGATCATGTTTCTAGTCTATTTCACTTCGCACGCGGATCTAAAATCAAAAAGGCAGCCTTACCGGAGTTGTATAGTAGCCTGTCCCCTATATCAGATCCCCTACCGGAAAAATGCCTATATAGTAGCCTTTCCCCTTGGGGGAAACACTACTATATAGTAGATCTTCCCCCATAGCAGGGTTACCCCCCCCCCCTCACGTTTTTGATTTTGATTTTATAAAACAGACCATGGAAAGGCAGTTATTGAGTATCGAAAAGTGTATGTTGTCGGTAGTTTCAATGTAAATACATATACATATATTTTTATAGAGACAAATTTTAGAGATATGCTTTACGGTATTACTGAGGAAGTTTAAAACATACCAAATTATAAGATAAAAAAATAATTAAATACATAACTGCCCTAAGTGAAAAGATATTTAATATAAAGCACAGGAAATTTCACTTTATTTGGATACCCGGAGTTGAACTCACGAGTCGACCTGCGGAACCAAATCTCTTAGCAGCATGTAACCATCGCACTAGACCGCTCGACCCTCTAGACAAGTCGGAAACTTGCTTTAGATGACGATGGAAATCATGGAATATCCTCACCATGCTGTCACACTCTACACGGTCATTGAGAATGGAAATGGGATACAGTTATTTAACGTACATTTTAGAGGATCATACATGATACACATTGCATGTGAAATATTTATATAAAGCACGGAAATAGCAATGAACATAACTGTCCTAAGTGAAGAGATATTTTATTATACCGGTAGAAGGCCAATCTATAAAGCTTACGAAAACCGTGAAACGTTTGCATGAATCAAAAGAGGGATGAGATAGACTGGGAATTCACACATTTCAGAGAAATTATTGCCACCAAAAAAGAAATTATGAAAAAAGGGAGGGGTATAGTAATATTCATACTTCAGGTGCCTGTGCCCCTATCCAGGGTTGTACTCACGATCTGCGGAACCAAATCTCCTAGCAGCATGTAACCATCGTCATCGATAGCAAGTTTCAGACTTGCCTAGATGATCGAGGGGTCTAGGGCACTGGTTATGGATACGCGAGTTGTAAGTAGCTGTGCGTTTCTACTGCGCTATTTTAACACATCATTTGTGAAGTAGAAGTGTTTCTTAGCAAGAATTTGTTCATGTATTAAGAAAAACGTGTCGTGTGATTGTGTCAAATAAAAGAGATGAGATGGGGTTTGAGTTAAGAGACTTGTAGTATGACATCTACCTGACCTGCCGCTCGCCAAAATTCCTTAGGTAACGCTGTAATTACTTGGAAAATGTGCCCCGAAACGGGGACCCCTTTTTGTTTACAAATTTTTGTTTCATACGTTGTGTATTTTATTATACCGGTAGAAGGCCAATCTCTAGAGCTTACAAAAAGCGTGAAACGATTGCATGAATCGAAAGAGGGATGAGATAGACTGGGAATTCACACATTTCAGAGAAATTAGTGCCACCAACAACAAAAAATTATGAAAAGGGGGTTGGGGATAGTAATATTCATACTTCAGGTGCCTGTGTGAACATGTGCATGTAATAAATTGAGATGGCAAAATGAATAATAGTTAAGCTTTCACCAAATTCTATGGTACTTATAACGATCTAGATTGCCGTTACAACCTGTCATTGGGTCAAATCCTGTCTGACGTGTTTCATACTGATTGTTAGGCCGTTCTTGACACACTGATTTTGACTGCGGATCACTCCGTTTACTTGATCAAGATATAGGGCTCACGGCGGGTGTGATCGGTCGACAGGTGATGCTCACTCCACCTAGGCATCGAATCCCACCTCTGGTGTGTCCAGGGGTCCGTGTTTGCCCAACTATCTATTTTGTATTGCTTATGGGATTTATGAGATTGATCACTGTTCGTTATCTTCAGAGAGACATTAAAGCTTGCTGTCTAGTCATAGCATATATCAAATTACATACATAACATATGTTTAGAATATTAATAATGCGGTGCATTTAAAAAATGTTCATACAATTGTTTGCGTGTAGAAATTAAATTTCTGTTATTTCCCAATTTGTTTGGTGGTACAACTACGCTAGTCACTACTTCATCTTTTAGCAATACCAGCTGATTCCTTTATTGAAATGTAAATCTATACATATATTTTGTAATGTTTAATTCTAAAAATGCGAAATGTAGTCACTGTGACTTAACTCTCGGGAATTTCCATTCCTCACCTTTCTTCTGATTCTGTAGAACTTCCGTTATATATAGGTCACATTTTCATTCTATGTATTGTTGCATTGAAATGATTGTTGACGTTAATGAATGCATGTAGTTTGGGATTCCGTTTCTGAAGAGGAAATTGAGGCACATACTCGTAATCCCCCCCCCCTTATTCAAGTGTAAAAATCACAAATTCCATATTCTATTCCAATCATATGCAGTCTTACTCATTGAATGAAGGTAATTAATTAATTCTTGGGTGGTATGATTCTATAGAATTATCTTGAATTAAAAAGAAATAAGTGATCCCCACTTGTTGTTCGCATTATCTCACGGTTATTGTTTATCAGACAGGGACGGATCTAGGAATTTTTAAAAGGGGGGTGGCTACCATTATTTTTGGTTTTTAAAGGAGAGGTTCGATTCTCAAAATGCATTATTTTTACACTTTTCTTGCAAAACTTTCTGACGAAGGGGGCGGGGGTTCAATACGGAACTTTTAGGATGTGCCAGAAAGACCAATTAGACTTGACGTTTATACACCGCGGTCACGTGCAAACTCCGTACAGCGTCAAATTCTCCGGGACTACTTTCCCCTACGAATAATGATATTGGAGTTGTAGCGTAACGGAATATACTGAGCTTACAGGAGCTTGGGTCATGTGATAATAAGCAACTGTAGGGCAAAGTTGACATCGATACATGGTGTTTCTCTAGCAGACGGTCTGTAAAGACATATGCGCAGTCCCACGATGACGATCCAAGTCACTATTGGTGCTTAGTACCTGGATGTAAATTAGATGAAAGGAAAAAGGCGCATTTAGACGCGTATCATCGGATGGAAGGCTTGAAGTTTTACCGATATCCTCAAGATATCCCCTATATTTATTTCGCTCGCCAACTCACATAATTTGATTAAATGCATTTCCTATAAATGGTTGTAGTGATTCCTTTCTTTGAAAAATAGCATTTTAATACAGTAGGCCTAATTTGATATTAATTTAAGTATTCCATGCTTGTTTTCTTAGTTGTTATTATAATCCGGAAGTGACATGCCTACAAATTACGTTTAACGCGCGATAAAAGTCAGAGTGGGTCCGAATATCGAAAGTCCCGTATTCCCGGACCCCCTCTGGATCCGCCTCTGTCTGGTATAAATCTTCAATACGTATACTACCACAACCAGTAATTCAATACATGCACCACCATCATTATGTCATGAACTCTAGTTGAATAGGAATGGCTTCAGTGTTTGAAATATCATATGATTAATTTGAGAACGAAATGGGGTGAGATCGACTTTGTAAAATCATGCAATATGTTAGGTTTCTGCAAGAAAACTATTTATAGCATTCAAAAATAGCAGTTTCGGTTTGATTTCAGAGAAATTCGATTCGGAAATTTACTTTCTAAAATTAGAACCTTATAAAAATAAATTCAATCATGTTTTATGCGTAAAAATAAGCTGTATGCACTGCACATTTTATTTAGTCATGTTTTGCTTGACTTATATTCATAGTTCGCTTCGCACCAAATGCCTGTCTGTAGAGGTATTTCGGTTTGTTTATATTGGTTACTTCGCGTAGTCAAGAGGGTTCCGTGCTACTCTCAGTACGCAATACGTCAAATTGTATTATGTAATTCCAAGTTATCACTGGTATTAAACTGATAGTAACGGAAATGAATGATGATAGTAACGTTTTACTTTCATTACTATCATCCTCGCTGTTTTTTCAACGACGAATTTTCTGTTCATATGAGCCGTATAAAAGATAAAATAACACCTGGTTGTAATTGTTGCTAGTATATGATATTTCTTACCTACATATCATTCGCAAATAAACAATACAAATAGATATAATAAGTAAAAGTGATCTTACCGGAATTTCCTTCCGCCATCTTGGGATGATAGTAACGATCGTTACTATCATCAGTTTAATAACAGTGAAGTTATGTACTTTTATAATGCTCTTTTTCAGTTACGATAGAAATGTTGAAACATTATAAAAATCATTGACAATAGTTGATCACATATACGATATGTTACAAGGTCACCTAGTTGATGAGTGTTTCATGACAAAAACTTGTTAGATATACACAGAGTTCATTATATCGTATTTCCAAATACACCTAAAGCCTAAAATTTCCTAACATAATAAGAAAGATTGGAAAGATTTGGCCTGTAGAGCGATGGAAGTAAATTTAAAACTGCAATAATTTGAATAAGCGTAAATCACATGTATTTATCTATAGGTGAAAGTTAGTATAGGTGTTTATACATAAATATATATAACGATATGCTGCTTTAAGAAAACTGATGCAATTTCCCCAGAATACAGAAACGATGTATTTACCATGTATTATGCATATCATAATGTGATATTTCTTTTTCGTTAGTAAGTTATAATCATCAGTGGCGGATCTAGGGGCGTAATGGGGGTTGCAACCGCCCTTCGGCTGAATATGTAAACAAAAATGGTGATTTTTGTCATTTTGGGCTTTTCAACGTTTGGAGAGAAAAAAATAGCATGGTAGGGTAGGATTTGAATTCAATCGTTTAATTCCATAAACATTTTGCGCAAATGAATACATTAGTGAGATTAGATGAGTTTCTTAAATTTCATGGAATCTTAATTATTGATTTCAGACATGTCATCTAATATTTCATTTGAAAATCTGCTAATTAAGATTAATCCGCATATCCTTTTGTAGGAGAAAACAGAGAGAAACAGTATGTAATACAAATGTACAATATTATTTAGGTTAATACTAACGATCATATCTACATGTATGGTTTTAAATTTCACTTCTAACTACACAGTAACAACATCAAAATGAAATGATTATGGTGAATATATTTTGTAAAATTGTGATCCTATTTCTAAAAAAACCCATCAAAACTAGAATTAAATTACATGATTAATGCCAGTACTGACAGGATGCATTTAGCACATCATAGATTTAGAAATTAAGTTTAAATCAAATGACTAAGAAAAAAGAAGAAAACCATTGTCTAGCTATAATTATATCTTGAATTACAGAGGGCGAGTCCGAGTGTCAAAATAGATCAGTTATAGATTGATATAAAACTATAAACATAGTCCCATGGTGTAAATGTTATTGAATATTTATAGCCATATAATTCCAGAAGGAGGTCACAATTAGATAGTCGAGCTTCGCGATTAACCTTTCCCCCAGAAAGCATAAACTGACCAAGTTTGATGGTCCTAAGCCTAAATACACAAACAAGCTAACAGATGGACAGACGAAACTCCGGACGGACGGACGGACAATCAAGAATATAACATAAATCAATGTTCAGCCCAATGACATCAAATATTACCTGGAGTATAAAAATAGAACTGGTATTTTGTATTCTAAAAATAAACGTGACATACACCACATGTAACACTTTCCACATCTTGTACGCTCAGACGAGCGCCATTCACTGAAGAGGAAACCGTTGTTTGGAATAATTAGATATCGAGTAATAAGGTAATTTTATCTTTTTTATTTCAAAATTTAGAATTATATAAGATTCATAAATTCGAATCATAGTTATTTAAATAAGTAGTTTGAGTATTATAAGAATTGAAATTTCAAATGATCATAAAATGAAGACCTAGACGGAATCCCCATTCTTCCCTCCTAGTTCAGTGCCTTTATATTTTCAAACATCAATATTCACAAAAATTTCATGAAAATTATTTGGTATCTAGTTTTTAAACACAAATGGTGCAAATATTATGGCATAGGGCCTAAGTAATTCAGCGTTTAGAATGACTATTGACGATACTCATAATCTATCTATACAAGATATTACAATTATTGTACGTTATTCTTCACTCTATTTATTAAAAAAATATTTAAGATGTAATGTTTCTCTTTCTTTTGTGAAAGACTTTAAAGGGATCATTAGCCGCTATGTTTACCGATTGTCACAATGAAATGAGTAAAACAGCCGTAAAAACCTCAACACTAACATACTGATATCCAGACATCTTGCGATCTTTGTTGTAATTTTTATATTACATTTGATTTTATTTATACAGAAGAACTGGTCCAAACATTATTGCATGAAAGTGAATAATCTTTACAGAATTATCATAAAATTCGATTGAATATGAGGTTTTTTTTTACTCCCATTATTTTTCTGAACTTTTTTTTAACACATCCCAATATTTTAATCACGGTTCAGTGTTGAAATGGTTTTATGTCGTATAGTTGACAGCAATGTGCGTGATAAAGCATTCATAAACTTTCGCTTTGAGTACAGAGAATTTGATATTCAGAAAAACCACTTTTCTATAATTAGAACAATTTGGAAAACGGCCTAAACGCGCGTTATTGCCTAAGGATACACATAATTGTGTACGATCTTTCCCCGTGTTTTCAGTGCCTGAAGCAACACATTTTTTAGAATTGAAAACGTTTTTTTAAATATATACAATTGCTTTTTAATAGCTCAGTATTATAGCTGCGAATTGCCATAAAATAATAAAATTTTGTGTTTTAATCTAATTTTTTTTTTATAATTTGAAAACACCTATTGTTAAAAGATAATATTGGAGTAATCATGAAATATATTGTATTTATTAGAATGCACCCAGACTTGTATTCTCTGAAATAATTATATAAAATTAAAATTTTAACAACTTTACTTAACCACCCCCTTTCATTATGCAATTCTTTGAAAATGTTGTGTGATTGTTTATTCTTTCACGCCCCTCTCGAGAATATTTCACTCATATGGGGCCGTTGCTGGTGAAGGGCTGCAAAATTTAGGCCTATGTTCGGCTCTTATGGCCTTTAGAGAAGAAGGGGTGTTTATCGTGTCACACCTACTATTGCACGGAACCTCGGTTTAAACGGTTTCATTTGAAGGGTCACTCCATTTAGGCGCCTCTTACGAAAAGCGAAGGGGACTGAGGACCAATCGTAACCCGGATCCCCACGAAAGACTTTGAAAATATCAAAATTAAAATAAGATAAAAACTTATTGGGTTATTACTACAGTCAGGACATGTATAGGTACTCAGAAAGAATACTATTAGAAACTCTCAAGATTAGAAATTGAATAGATCATTGTACATTTCTTGTTGATGATGTGAAAATTAGAATAATTTGACATTTGAAGTAGATGACATCAAACTAAAAGGCATGTGCTATTTTAAAAAAAATCAACACTTTAATTTATATTTTCAATTACAGATTTCTTTCAACATGGCTAGCTGTTCGAGAATCTGCATGGTTTTTTTTACTATAGTCTTGGAAGTAGCTGACCTCATTCTGGACTGGGACTTTTACGTTGAGATAAAAAATACAGACCTTATCGCGCAAGAAATTGTATATTGTATTCTTGGTTTTGCATTCCTGGGATCGCTACTTTTTCTGTGCACAGTGATTACGAAGATTGTCATCATTTGTGATAACGATTATGATGAAGAAAATGACACATGTACTACAGTTCTTTCCTTGCTATCCACTGTTTTTGAAGATTTTCCACAAATCATCCTCGCACTGTTCGTTGCGTTTAACACGAAGGACTTACTGTCTCCTGTTCAAATTGCAAAGGCTGTATATGGAATCATTGAACCGATAATCCAGATCACATTAAATGCGAGAGAGTACTCGAAATTGAAGAAAAAGATGTGGGATGATAACACTTGTCTCAAAGGGTGCAAAATAACTGAAATCCTCGCTAGTGTCGTCATCATTATCTGTTCCGTTATATTGCTCGTAGATCTTGTCCTGCATCTCTGAATATACCTTCTGTAAGAGATTAATTGTCAGATAATAATATAATGTCTAGGAAAAGGGCCTACAAAATATTCGATGTATTTACATATTATTAAATGAAACATACATAAGAACAGTATAAAAAGAATGGATTAATTGTCATCATCTTGAGAAAGTGTATAAAATGATTGTTATTTTGTGGAAATAGGTAAAATGTATTATATATATTTATTTGTAATGAAGCATATTGTCTGTGATAATGCAAATAAATAATCACCTGGTATTCCTGTGTTGATGATTCAATCAGAAAATTATCGCTAAGCATCATTAGAGATATAACGGATACCTCTGCATTACTGTTGGTTAGCAATTAAATCCATTTAAAGTCTACCATTCAAACATCTGGGGTATGTGGACTTCAATATGTTTTAATCATATGTGTGTTAGTATGATACAATGAACATCGTCTAATAGTGTGGAAAATCCGACAAGTCCATTACGGATAAAACCGAAAGCTTAATCACGGATATCAGTAATATACATTATGTTTCATTTGACCCGCTTTTACCTCACGTCTACAATCAACGAGGTCTATATCATATTCGCACTAAATATTTCTTTGTTCC
Organism: Ostrea edulis; assembly: GCF_947568905.1. Classification (NCBI taxonomy): domain Eukaryota; kingdom Metazoa; phylum Mollusca; class Bivalvia; order Ostreida; family Ostreidae; genus Ostrea; species Ostrea edulis. The sequence goes on from NC_079166.1 coordinate 23,056,757, forward strand.
TTTAAAGATTTTGAAAGCAAATCTATATATTGTCAGTTCATTCAACTTCAATTTGCAATAGAGTATATGCCGTCAACATAAGGACAATCCGTGGTCATAAAACTTTTATTCTTCTATTTCTTTAAAGTCGTCTGCATTTAGGTATCATATGTAATATGACTACAGACTATTACAAAAGTGGAATGTTGAATGAAGGTTTGGGAACTAACGGTTTTGATTGGGGAACAAGCGCTGAGCGGTTTAAATCAACAGCGGAACGCTTGAAAATGAAGAACGAGAGATTTACATCTGGAATTGAACGCTTTATTCTATGCATTAATTATTCTATTTTGCTTTCTTGGTGCCCAACCAAGCGTCATGTTGATATATGGTGTACAATGGCTTAATAATACTAGATGAATTCCGAATGACCATGCGGGGACGAACAAACGGTTGTAGATGAGCAGTAGTAACTGCTGTGGAGGAGAAACTTCGGAGGTATTTTATTGCACCCCAACAGATACAAGAAATGGTGTAAATTAAATGCTGATTCTAAAACGAAAATATTTAGTAAATTTGAAATCGTAAAACTTTTCCAAAATCAACAGCATCAAGTCTTTCGACTTTTCAACCATTCAAATGACCATTCCTCACTATTAATCATATGCTTGAAATGAGAGACGCAACACATTCCTCCACATCAGTTTCATATTTGGATATTTTACCGACGTCAGACGTGAAAGGCAAACTATTCAGCAAAATTAACTCCATATTTATGAATCAAAGGTTCGTTAGTACCTGCATGTGATTTTTTCTGTCTCTGAACTAATTCAATAAGTTAGAGTATGTTTCACATTTGATTTTTGAACCGGAGCTGGCTGTTTACTGAAAGTAGACATTAACGGCAAACTGACAACTCAACTGTATGACAAACGGGATAATTTCAGCTTCTCCATCGTCAACTTCCCATATTTATGTAGCGATATTTCATTATCACCTGCATATGGTGTTTATATATCTCAACTCGTTCGATATGCAAGAGCTTGTTCTGCGTATAGTCAGATTTTAAATCGAGGTAAGCTACTGACAAACAAGTTGATGGTACAGGGGTTTCAACAGTCTCGATTGAAGTCAGCATTTCGCAAATTCCATGGTCGTTATAACGATCTAGTTCGTCAATACAACCTATCATTGGGTCAAATGTTGTCTGACGTGTTTCATACCGATTATTAAGCCGTTCTTGGCACACTGATTTTAACTGAGGATAACTCCGTTTACCTGAACAGGATATGGGGTCACGGCGGCTGTGACTGGTCGACAGGGGATGCTTACTCCTCCTAGGCACCTGGTCCCACCTCTGGTGTGTCCAGGGGTCAGTGTTTGCTCAACTATCTATTTTGTATTGCTTGTAGGAGTTATGAGATTGATCACTGTTCGTTGTCTTCACCTTTCATTAATTACATAAGACAAATATAACGAACAGTGATCAATCTCATAAATCCTACAATTTCGCAAATTCTATGGTCGTTAAAACGATCTAGTTCGTCAATACAACTTATCATTGGGTTAAATGCTGTCTGACGTGTTTCATACCGATTGTTAAGCTGTTCTTGGCACAGTGATTTTAACTACGGATAACTCCGTTTACCTGATCAGGATATAGAGCTCACGGCGGGTGTGGCCGGTCGACAGGGCTTGCTTACTCCTCCTAGGCACCTACTCCCACCTCTGGTGTGTCCAGGGGTCCGTGTTTGCCCAACTATCGATTTTGTATTGCTTATGGGAGTTATGAGATTGATCAATATTCGTTATATTCACCTTTCACAAGGAATTCAAAATAAAGAGTTCAGCCAATACTAACCCCGGGCACATCAGAGGTGTTTCATGTTTTCAATAACTTTCAGCTTAGTAATATATTTTGCGTGCGTTTGTTGCTTACTCTTAAAAATTAACTCCTTCTGTTGATTTACGCAAGAGCAACTTCATATCTTTATGGTCCTCCGTCTCTACCTCTCCCTCCGCTCTTTCTGCCTCCTATTCTTCTTCTTGGGACACCTTCCTCCTTCCTCTCACCTGACCTTCAAGATCCATCTTTTCATCGCTCCTCTGTATAGTTGAACTGGACCTCTCCTGAAAACTGTCAAATAACAATAAGCCCATGTTATCATTTTTTTATTGAGACAATGGGTGGGGTTGGGGTTGAAAGGGTAATGCTACAGAATCAGATGAATAACACAATTGATAAATCTCCCATTTTTTTTATCACAGGTAAGACACGTATAATGGTTTTGAAAAAGTGGGTTTAGTGTCATCCGGAAGATAGGTGATTTAAAAAAGAAATCGTTTTACTATCAAGGATTGCCCACACTAAATAATAATTATTCATAACTTTCAACCTTACTTTCATCTTAATAACTTTAACTATAAGAAGGGTTGGGGGGGGGGGGGGCACCCAATATATATTTGATTTGCATTACGAAAATAACAAAAGATGGTCATTTTAAAAAAGTCCCCACCCCCGATTCCACGTCCATGTAGGTAATCAGACAAAACATCTTATATTCTGCTATGCCAAGTTACGAAAATACAATATAAAAAAAAGAAGCGTCCTAAGACAGTCCCTGGAATAAAGCGTTCTACTTTCCACTTGAACGGCGAACGCAAGGTGAACGAACAGTAAACGCACGCAGAGCGACCGGTGAACGCAATTTGGTGAACGGTGAGCGCTCGGTGAACGCAAAATGGTCTATTCATTCGGAATATTTCGAATTCTTTCTTGGGCTGTACTTATTTTATAATCAGGTATGGAATACATATATATGAATGCATATGTTTCTTCATTTTTGTGCAAGTACTTGATGTAAATTTCTCATGAAATGATCGTAAATTTCACATCAATGCAAGCAGCAACCATGCACAAAGAAATGATAATTTTTTATAAACATTGTTTATAGTATTACATGTCCAACCACATCTATACATGAAAAGTAGAGAAAATTCTATAATATTTAGAATTCTTGACGTTTTCATAAATCATGAATATTAGTGCGTCATCTCGGTATACTACATATATTACATTTTGACTTAATTAAGATGCATATGAATTAATTTCTTGATATATAGTATTAAGTATAAACAATGTATGTGAAATAAAGATAATCTAGTAATTAGCACTGTCGCGATATCAAGAATTTAGATGTGTACATACTTGACTTCAATAATTACGAGCGCAGTCGTTTGGATTTCATGCAGTCAAAAACATCCTCCAAAGGGGTCAATGGAAATGCATTAAAAAAACAACACGGGTACCCTACATGTAGGTACATCATGTTGGCAACTGAGCGCCTCTAAATTGTATAAAAAGTTTATTCCCACATAAATTTTGGATAATTCACCTTATTGCAAATGCATGTATAGTATATCTACCTGAGGGAATAATTCCAGAATTAATGTACGTAAGAAATAAATAGTGTGACCATGAACTACATTTAGATTGTGCAATATTTGTATATTTTTGATGCAGATAAAACTGTTTATTGTATTGAACTAAGCGTATATTATATGTGGGGGCAGAAATACATGGGAAAAATTACATCTTTATATTATAGACAAACAATACAAAAGTTTTATATTTGGGGAAAGGAGTAAATACATTTATTGACAATGTCATTCATAAATATAGGCGTAAAAATAATCAGAAATACTTGTCAAATTAGTGTGACATTCGGGCGCGAATATGCATTGAAATGTACCATCGGTTATTTCAAGTGGGGGGGGGGGGGGGGGGTAAGGAAAAAATAACTTGTCTAAAATCCTTGCCAAGTGAGACAAAATAATGATAAATTGTGCTTTAGCCCAAACTTGAAAATGCTAGAATCCTAGAGACGTTTCTCAATAATATATATCAATTTTCATGAATGTGCACTCTGTCTCGTTTCTAGAAAAAAAAAATCTTGGGATACGTCGTATTACCATGTCTGTTTTAGAGATAGCATACTGCTACCCAGTATTTTGATAGTTTCTAATATTGTTCCAATCAAAAGTTATGTATTACATCAGGTTGTATATATAAGGACAGTACAAATATATTTTAGCAAAGAATGGATCAAATCCAGGACCCCTGCATTTCAAGATAGGTTATCTAATCGCTAAGCTACTCAGGCCGGTAAAATTTGAATTTATTTCCGAAATCATACGATAGCTTTTTATATCAAGAAGATGGGAAAAAATCAATGTCAGAAATGTTGCTTGTATGTCCTTAATAAATACTTTTGTTTTGCTAGTGGCATGTGTAAAATGAAAACAAAATCAAGCTGAACAAAAAAAATAAAATTAAAAAAAATGAGTAAATTCCCATGCATAACATGTATAGCCTAAGGTGTATCAGTATTGGTATTTCTACAATATTTCAATTCTGTTTAATTAATTGAATTTCTTCATAGATATTGATATTTTTTTTAAAGTATCATCAAAAGTAAAGAATAATTAATACGTGGATTTCTAATAATACTGAATAGTGTCCCCACCTCAATTCACTTCTCAGTTGAGTATCTGTACATGTATTACCCCCCCCCCCCCCCCCCCCACTAATACAAGTAGAACAGATTAAAGATAAAATTCAATGTTATGATCCATTACTTTATTTCACAAAGGAGAGCTTATTCAATGTTTTGGCATGTATCAATGCGGAGGGGGGAGGGGGGGGGGGGTATGCAATGGCTTAATCACAACAGGGCGTCTCTTTTCTTTTATGTAATATGTATAATAACGAAAGGTCATGCATTTTTCAAATGAATAAATATCTATGATTTTTTATGATTCTGTTACTTCATTCTATTATAAAACAAATAATGATAACGATTTTGCATTTATTATCTCAATTTCATCCTAGTCATACGATCCCCTACAGAATAAAGTGTGCTGCATTAGGCCTAAGTAGATCTAAGTACTGTAATGTGTGACGCCACAGTCTACATTTTGACGTCATATCAATACAACTGAAGCAGTGGCGAGTTGAAGGGTGAATATTTAGCATGCACGCACATCATATGTGCCATGGTATTGGCAGATCTAGAGAAATCCATAATTGTACACAATGTCTATGAAAACATTTGACATCAAATGATTGTGATCAAGTTGATTAATTCTAGGCTTGTGAATGGATCTCAAAGTAAATAGAATAATTACCTGTATTACTAGAACGCTGGTACTCGGAGATATGTCTATCACACCTTCTTCTTTCGTGTGGGTGAGTGGAGAGAATATTTTGAATGCCATATGTCTTCGTCTAAACTTCTGTCAGCATGCAGTAAGACATTATCCCGCCATAGTATATGTGTGTCTATGTAATTTTACTGCCTTATCACGTTGAAGAGTTTCAAAGGGGAATAACTCTTGGTTACAGAATGCATCCCCCCATAAATCATTCACTTCAAATTGTATGAAATAGGCAGATTCCCAAAAGTTTTAGTTTAGATTTATGAAGAACATAGATTAGTTGTTTTAAAAACTTGTGTCACTTTCTTTGAGGTGGATGCGAATAAAAGTTATTAAGACATAAAAACCATTGAATTTAAACACAATTTTACAAATTTGTTCCATTAAAAAAATCACGTAGGATTGTCTATTATTCATTTTTTTCTTAAATGACAAATATGGGATCTGTTTTATAATTTAATTTGAAAATTAGAATTTTAAGATTATTCATAATCTTTTATATTCAACTTTTGTGCCAAAACTACCAAATTCTAGAAAATGGCCAAACTTGATAAAATTGTACCTGTTTCCATAGCAACCATGATCACTATCTAATTTTTAGATTAAATATGTAAATATAAAACAGAAACAGACAAAGAAATGACCATGATATTTTTACACAAACACAATGGCAACAAAGAAGTATTTTGCCTAATTCTAAATGTTTAGAATTTTGACGTCAAATACTGACTCAAACAATTTAACATTGTGACTTATTGATTGCTAATGACTTTATAATATTCATATACATACATTCACAAGTATCTTGTGTTTTCATCAGAATAGGTACAGCTACGGACTGCTTACATGTGATAACGCCTTTTATATCATTGCTTTTTAATGTTTTATTTATTTTCTATGTATTATGTGTACAATTCTGTAGTAAGGTATTTATGAATTGTAAAGCACCTTTGAGCATACATACATGTAGGTTATGAAAAGGGTGCTATATAAATATGGTAATATTATTATTATCATTATATACGATTCCAATGACATTGTAGAGCGTGCGAGTCAGCAATTTAAAAGAGATAATACAACGATCGCCACCAAATCAAAGCCTTTCAGCATCAATCGTTACAAATATTTCTACACACATCATAATGTCATGTAGAATATACTAAAACGCCAACATCTTCATCCGAACACAAACACAAGAACACCAAACACATATATTTATATATTTGCTTAAAGATATACGTGTTACATCATGAACAGAGATCAATCTCATAAATCCTATAAGGATTACAAAATAGAGGCAACCGCAGACCCCTGGATATGATAGAGATGGCGTCAGGTGCCTAAGAGATGCAAGCATACCCCGTCAACCGTTCACACTCGCCATGTGCCTCGTATCTTGATTAGGTAAAGGAACAATCAATGTTTCATATATCCCCAAAAAGTTAAAATAGATTATGGAGTCGCTGATGAGCTGCTGTTTTAATGATGATAATAATAATAATGATAATATCCTTTATTCATACATGATTGCACAATTAGTTATATAAATTCATTTACATTGTCTGTAACATATATACATATCCAGAACATATATCATAAAACATGGAAATATCACAATTTATATACATACAGATAAGAACTAAATGAAAAGGGACATTAAACACACGATTATCATTGAGGATCAAAATAAAGTGTTAGATAGGCTGATTTAAAAGATGTGACAGTTTTGCATTTTCTTATAAAATCTGGTAACGAGTTCCATAAAATTGCTGCTGAAATGATAAAAGATCTTCTAACATATTCTGTTTTGGCTCTTGTAACAAATAAAATTAGTTGAGGTCTGTTTTGTATTTCTTGTGTAGTAATATTTACATTCAGCAATGCATTTATTTGTTTAAAATCCTTAATGAAACAATGACAGGATACTGCTGATGCGCTTGTACATCCCGTGACTTATAGCATTGTAAGTTTACCAATAGATGGTGAGATAAATATGGGGACTACAGAAGAGTTAAACTACAATTCCAAGTCATTACACCTATGCTATTGGGTACTGTAAATGAAATTCCCAACCAAAGGCCCCTGGTTTTATGTAAAATGAATAAAGAGGGGGGGGGGGGGAAATGATGTTTTCATTCAATACATATTATTTCATTCAATTCACAGGAGGCGGTACTAATAATACTCCCCTATGTTATAAAACGTCTGCCGTACAAGTTTAAGTATGAAATGGGAAATGACGGGTTAAATGATTAATTGCTGGTAAAAAGTAAAACAAGTATCCAGTGTGTTGGGAGATAAACATCGTATTAAATGTCTAACATAATCTTGAATTCTATATCGTATCCAGGGAGGAGAAAAGTTCAAATGTTGCAGTCAATGCAATTTGCGTTTATCTGAAATTTACATCGCTTGCACTAAATATATAGATGTCTGAATTAGAAAACGTGATGGGATTTAACCAAAATAATACTATACTGAGACGTCCAATGTATCGCGGCGCTCACTTAATCATGCGACCATAATATTGCCAAACTGTGTGAAAAGTCTACCGTCCAAAATGATAAGCAATGGGGATTATTGTTACAGAATCAGAATTAATGATGCATTGAAACTAGGAGATAGTTCTGGAAGCAGTCTTGTAAACATTTATGATTGTTACTATATGAATTGCAGTATGTTAAACAAAATATGAATCAACGAACAGACGATGATGCCATCTTAGTAATGAGCAACAACATTTTAATCGAGTAATAATTTCCACCACAACATATTTACACAACCGTTAGATAATATTTACAAACAATCTGATTCGGTAATATAATCGTAAAGTTAAGCAAGTTGTTAAAAACAGAACAATGCGTGCATATACACATATGGGGGAACAATGGTGGGCATATGTATACAAGATAATCTCCTTTTGTGTTCCACATCCCAGAAACAAATTATATTTTTCGACATCGAGCGTTGTGTTTAACGATTTTTATTGATAGCTTTGAAGAGGCAGTCAGGGTCACTTTCCTGGTAATTGGCTTTTCTAGATTGATATTGTAGGTTAGAGATTCTGTGACATAAAATTAATAAAAACATTGCTCTTTTGTTTTTTCATCTATGTAATAAATTTGATTACCACCGTCTCATCTAGTGGAATACAAGGCATATAGATGTATGAATGTTAACACAAGCTGTCATTACCTGTCAACAAAAATGATTCTAACACAATATATTAGTACAATACAAAACTTAATAAAGTAATTCACATCCCATAATACAGGCTGAGAAGGACTCTGATACAAAGGATGATTCTTGTGGAAATGTTCATTTTTACCAATGCATTATGCTTATGACCCTAGCAGTGACGGATTGTTATCGTGCCAACGCCTACCTTAACACTGGACCTTCTGTGAATGTCGGGCAATTGGGAACGGGACGTTGACGTTTGCCTTGTTGAACATAATTGGTTTCATACGGCAGAGGAGGCGAAAATCCGTTTTGATATACGAGCACACTAACTACTAGGCTACTGTAGATGAAGACATAATGAAATGCTGGGACTTTGATATTGGTATACCAAATCTTGATGAAATGAAGGAAAACCAAACATATGGCTTAATCGATATCAACGAAGTTATCTGACACAGAAATCCCTTACTGTCATCATCCGTTGAAATAGTTTGTAATCGGGAATGAATTTTTAAGGCAAGAAAACTTTTCGTAATATAGCATCGGGTTAGCTTTACGTTACAAAAATAGGTTAGAAACCAATCACACAGAACTGATAGAGTTGTTGGCGTAATGGTATTATTGCAATTAAAAATTAAAAAGAAAAACCGAACGCTGATTTGAACCCTCGTGTCTTAATTCATCTACTCAACATAAAAAAGACAAACATAAATGACTTATTGTGGGTGTGACTTGTGAACAGGGGATGGCTACTCCTCGTAAGCAACTCATCTCACCCCCTACGTCTCCAGGGGATATCTCTGCCCTACTCGTAATTTTGTCATCTTTATGAGGTTTGCGAGAATGATTGTTGTTCTTTTTCTGCATCTTTCATCGAATCCACCTTTCAATGTGTCCTTCTAAATCTAACTTTCATTGTGACAAGTTTTGATTGAAATGAATTAAGATGCAGATTAAACTGTTTCGAATTTCAGTAATTTGTTTCATTATCTCACAGATAAACATTGGTATGCGCTATATTAAATAAAAACAAATAAAGATAAGGGAAAGTGATCAATCAATAAATCCTATAAAGGATAGAAAATTACGAGTATGAAAACCCGTACCCCTGGAGAAGGTAGATGTGGAATTAGGTGGATAGGAGGAGTAAGCATTCCGGTCTGACCAATCACACATATCGTAAGTCCTATACCTTGATCAGATAAACGGAGTAATCTATAGCTAAAATTTATATGCAAGCAATCTAGTGTGTTGAATCCCCTGAGGCATTAACTTATTTATGAGTAGCATGCCTTGGTCTAAAACTTGGTCAAAGAACACGAACATCAAACAACATTTTAAAGAAATACGCCGAATCAGATTTTTTCATAAACACTGTCCTCGTTATTTTCAGTTCCATGTTGAAGACTTTCAGATTCTATTGTAGGTGTTTTGAAAAAGGTGTAAGCATAGACTATTAAGACGATAAACGCCAAAACCCCAAATGCGACAATGCTCATGAATAAAACTGTTTTCGTTTTCAATTCAAAAATATTCCCACGATGTTTAGTGCATCCACCGCATGGTCTTAGTACTATCTCTGAGGAAAAAATATCAAATATGTTAAGAAGTTACTTTAAACTATTTTATAGAATAGAAGGTACATATTCGCAAGCTTGATATTTACCCGTCTGTTCCATAGAAGTCATCATAATAGCTGTCCTTGTTGAGGTCTGATGTCCATTCCTTGAATCTATTACATAGATTAAAATATGTTCAGATCAAGTACACATATAGGCTTACTGGGCAGAAAAAATGACAATGATTACAAATGACAAATATAAATAACTTGCCGAGTGTGCTGCTAGTTGAGCATCCGTAAGTAAAATTACAAAATTCCTCAGCACAACTGCATTCCATCTGACAACGATCACCATAACTTGGAGAATGACACGGAATTTCACATTTATCACCAGTGTAACCAATCGGACAGACTACAAAAAAGTATTGATCATGATACACAGTGTTCATTTGTATTTGAGATGACAGAACAGCATTCGTATTACTTAGCGTTATACTTTTGTTACACAAAAGTTCTGAATAAGGAGAGAGGGAGAGAACAGTTTTAATGTCTGGACATCTTAATAGTGAAATGTGTCATTGTAACTAGAAATATGAATGCCAGAACAAAGTACTGTAAAAGACACACAAGAGGTTCACATATCTTATCAGTCACCTGAGTACTAGTTAAAAGTATCACTAATCCCAAGGACTAAATATCTAGACAAAATACTATTCAGAATGTCTAAGCTAAATTCTGATATTATAGATTTCATTGAAAGTAGAGACTGACGGCAAACTCAACTGTATGAGAAACGGGATGATTTCAGCTTCTCCATCGTCAACTTCCCATATTAATGTAGCAATATTCCATTATCACCTGGATATGGCGTTTATACCTCTCAACTGATTCGATACACAAGAACTTTTCTTCCTATGGTCAGTTTTTAAATCGATGAAGGCTACTGACAAACAAATTGATGGTACAGAATTTTCAACAGTCTCGCTTGAAGTCAGCATTTCTACGGTCGTTATAACGATTTAGTTTGATAATACATGACGGACGACGCACGAAGGACGACGCACGACAACGGACGCAGACATATTGCAATATGTCACCTGAGTGACTCAGAAGACATAAAATATCAAGTCACTGAATATAAGTAATATCATTAATTCCTTTCTATATTCGTTAATCTGAATTAAAATTGAACACGGTTATCATTAGAACAACGAGTATCATTAAAGGAGATCTGAATGCATAATTTAAAACTGCAACATTCAGTAGACAAACATGTGAGGTAAATAACTCAACTCGCAAGAAAACTTGATATTAAGTTGTGCATCTTCTAAAGCTTAGACTCGTTGGTTTTCATAGAACGATACAACACTTGTCATTAGAAATTTTAGTGAGAAATCTGGTAGCTGGATTTTTCAAAATGATGTTTTGTCATACCATTAATCAAATCAATGTGCTAAAAACGCGCACCTTTACATCCTGTGACGGTGTCACATTCTGTTTCCGTACAATGACATATATCCTGACAAGCTTGACCGAAGCTGGGGTATCGACACTGGATACCACAGGTCTCTCCAGTGTATCCTGGTGGACATTCTACAAGAAATTGTAAAGACAAGACTTTACTAATAAAGAAGGCAAGAGATCCTTCGATTCACCCATTTATTCACCCACTGAATAATTTATTCCCCATCAATAAATTTCTCCAACCATCTATCCATTTGTTTACTTACCAGTTGTTTCTGTTTCCTTTCTACAACATAAATCACAGATACTTATTGAATTGAACTTTTATTCAGATTAAAAAACCCTGAGGACAAAAGCATCACAATACCAAAAAAAAAAAAAAAAAAAAAACAAATTAGAATATAAAGCCAGTTGATGTTATATCTGAATTACATCTAAAAATTAGTACATGTACTTACGTAAAATCAGTATCACCAGAATGGATCAATTGTATATGCATAAAGCAAAATGCTAAAATTGCATATGTAGTAGAGACCATTGCTAGTTTAAATGAAACAATTCAAATTGATGAAAAATCATGTTAATCTATCAAACGTAAATGGATACTAATGTTTGTTTTTCGAAAATGTTAATAATAAAAGGGATCAAAATTCATATTCATATCACACGAGAAACAGGTGTGCGCGTCATTTAAAAATGTACAAAACGGTGACAGTTACTTTTATAATATATTTCCTTGTCGTAAAAATATATGTATCCCAAATGGTTTGCCATTTGACCAAACGTTTGAGAGCATTGCTGAAATACATTTGAACCATTGAACGTTTGCTAAAGTTTGTTAACAATAATGCTGCGCTATGTTAGTCGGAGAGAGTAAAACGTTTACATTAATACCAGGATTGTGCGGATCTTAAAGTCACATCACTGTGCCATAACAATGTACCAAACATTGGAGTAACTCAATAGTCCCAAACAAAGCACTTAAAATTTTAATATTTGAACACCCTCTGATTGTAACGAAAGGTTCGGAGATTCTTACATTTTGATATACATGTAATAAAACGAAACTGAAAATACCATAAACCGAGTGAAATAAATATTAATTTGGTACTAACTGCTCGGTGTATAAATTTGAATCACCAATACAATATTTCATATAATTAATATTCTTTATAATTCATGCTCGCTATATGATTAGCCTAATTTTAGTGTCATATATTCTGAGATATTTCCAGTGACGTTTATATTTGGGTCACGTTTTTTCTTGTAGCGAGTAAATTTTGAACCCCGTGGATTATCACCTTGATTGAATCAATTATTGTTAAAGCATATCAAGTAATCTCCAGCTCAAAATTTTCAATTCCTTGATTCTTTTTTTTTTTCAAAATTGACAATAGTTTTCAGCACATAGCAACACTAAGAAAGAATGTTCATTAGATATGCATGCATATTCTCAACATTTCTGTCACATATATCAAAATAATTTGCATTATCATGCACATTGTAAATCACATGGCAGATTCAGAAAATGATTGAGTAAAATATTATATAAAATGTTTTGAAAGTTTTGTGTTTTTCCTTGATATATATAATCATATTCATTTATAGTATATGGAACATAGAAAATATATCAATGGACAAACTACATATATATTATGTATCAATAAGCAGAATATGTAAAGAAGAAAAACTAGATATACATGTCTATTTCTGAAGTACTGTCATAAGAGGATAATGCCGCACGTAGAATAAAATATATACACAACCCATGATAGCACTAGAGGAGGACAGGTCTTTTCCTTACAATTTTATGCAATGATTATAAGCATATATATTTATAATGGCAGTTCTGGTATGTAAATATAATGTCTGCAAAAATTCAAGAATGAATTGATAAAATCATTTCAAAATATCAAAGAGTTTATACAATAATTTTGTTTATCGTATTCACTACACATTTATGGAAATGCATAGACTCTGAACGATTTGTGAGACCACACATTTTCCCAAAATGAGTCTCTGACTAAAGTGAAAATTTGTTAACTCCTAAAACAATAGAAAAGAGAGGGTTGGGCAAACACGGACCCCTGCATATACCAGAGGTGGGATAAGGTGCCCAGAAGGAGTAAGCATCCCCTGTCGACCGGTCACAACCGCCGTGAGCCCTATATCTTGATCAGGTAAACGGAGTTAAAATAAGTGTGTCAAGAACGGCCTAACAATGGACATGAAACATGTCAGACCTCATTTGACCCAATGATAGGTTGTATTAACAGACTAGATCGTTATAACGACCATAAAATTGGTCAATCTTAACTGTGCATTGTTTTCGTCTACATTTTTGCAATTAACATCAATCATTTTCTATAATATTACATTTCTTCAGCATCTCTATGTTACACAATTAGAAACTTTGATCATGTCATCGTAGTAGAAGAATTTAAAGAATCTGTTCATCAATATTTGAGAAAACATTTAGAGGATAAATATGTGAAAACTCTCCAGGATGGCGCACTTATTTCAGATACTTACACTTTTTCTCATGCAAAGAACGTGTTTGGAAAAGTCCCGAAATAGTAGTTTATCGAAACCTTTAGAGTGCTTCAGAATATAATTCTTCCCTTTCCTCAAAACCGCAGTCTCCACACCACAGTAGTCCTACTTTCGGTTCAATGTCGCAACGCTCTGAAGGTGTCTCTGGTAGTGGGTGATTCGTACGTACTTATTGTAATATAAAGAGTAATCTAATTTGTAATGTTTTCAAGTGAAAAAAAATGACCTTGAAAAACAATAGTAACATGCTTGTACATATTTAGAAATAATATTAGGGCCTGTGTCAGGTTCTATTAATTTTAGGAAGGATTAAAACAAGTTTTGTCTAAGTAATCTGTTTCACTCAATTGGTCTAATAAAATTAAACCTGGTCAGACTTTGAAAAATATAATCATTCGATACGCAATTTTTAAACAAGGTGACGCTGGAGGGGTTTCAATCGTCTCATATAAAGTCAGCATGTCACACATTCTAAGGTTTTTACAAATTATCTACTTTGTCAATACACCCTATCATTGGAATGAATGTTCTCTGACGTGTTTCACACCGATCGTTATGCCATTCTTGACACACTGATTTGATTACGGATTACTCCATTTCCCTGATGAAGATATAGGGCTAACAGCGAATATGACCGGTTGACATGGAATGCTTATTCCTCATATTCACTGATCCCACATCTGGTATATCTAGGTGTCCGTGTTTTCCTAACTCTCTATTTTGTATTCGTTATAGAAGTTATGAGATTGATCAATATTCATTATATTCACCTTTCATGTAATTATTTCCTAATATTTTGAAATATAAAACTAGAACAAAGTCAACAAACAAAAAAATCAATGATAACTTCCTGCTTGATCTTGATTGAATTGTATATATTTCATTTTAAGACAAACATACCAAGGAACAAACGAACAAATTGAGGGGGAAAGAAATAATTATTGCTAAGCAATAGTGATAATTACATTTTAAAATATCATAAGACATAATGATTCTGTTTGTAATTTATTGCAACCATATGAATTATGGATTAATATATATAACAAAGTGCATTTATATTAACAGATGGTTACATAAGTGAGTCCACGTACACAAACATTATTCAACCTACACATATACACAATGGATCAATATTTCAAATGATATTCGTGTCTTTTGCAATTCATATACGATTGCGCGGACACGTCTATTTCAACATACAATACTTCAAATTTTAGTTAGGCATCGATGATTTCTTTCTTCCTTATACTCCCTCTGAATTGTTTAGGATAATTAATGAGCAATATATTGTGAAGAAAACCAATGCCACACATGCCATTCCTATCGTGCCACGAAGTAGTCTGGATTCCCTGCCTCTGTTGTCCCCTAACATCTTTACATCACACTGGGTATCTAAAATGATGGATTTGAGAATTACTAAAAGCGTCAACAATGAAATCAAAAGTGGTTATCAAATGCGCCAGTTATGTCACCAAAAGCACGAAGGAATTATTGTTCATAAAAGATGTCTAGGTTGTTTGTGGAAGCAATATAATCACGAATTAAATCAAAATTAGGCGAGCCGTTTCTCATATTCATCTTTGGTATTCACTTTGTTTCTTTCTTGCGAATACACTGGTTTTTGTCTTAGTGTAAGAGTGAAAGGCATTCAGATATATATATATATATATATATATATATATATATATATATATATATATATATTCATTGATGAAAATAACAACATACAATTGTACTCTTGGTTTTCGGAGGGTGAATAGAGATCATATGTAGGTATTCCCAAAACTTACCTAACAATTTTATAGAAGTCCTCATGATAGGTACCGTTGTTGGTGCTTGAGGTTCAATTTTTAAGCCTATCGCAAATATTGATCGAGATGTGTTAGGTACGTCTTTATATATGTATGCCGATAGGGGATATCTGTCATAACTTACCATGCGTGTTGTTAGTTGAGCATCCATGAATATGACTACAAAGTTCTTCAGCTGACAACCATTACCATGATTTGGAAAACGACACGGGACTTCACATTTTTCACCAAAATAACCAATCGGACAGACTACAAATATATTCTTCATACTAAAGATGAAATACATATCATTTACGTTTGCATTCGTACCAACATCATTGATATACACTAGTGTCCCGAAGTCACTTGATGTTCAACACAGATAGTAAACATGACGAAGAAATTCAAAAATGAAGATTAACAGCAATGGTGTTCACAGATGGATATCTGAAGTCTGAAATATTTCGGTAGGACAGAAATCAAACTATGATTTCTACTCATCCTTTTTTATCATTCTTAAACAAATCTTAGATGGTAAAATTATATCAATGAGTGTACTTAAAAGATAACAGTTTATCATTTCGGGAATGTCTTGCAACATACAGTACACATACTTGTTATGTTTAAGGCGTTTGGCAGTGTAGAAGAAGTCAATTCACCTCGTGAAGAGGAAACTGGATATAAAGTTGCAACGTCTTCTAAAATAGAAATAAGATTTACCATGGAAACGACCTTTTGGAAACTATAGGACATGTTTTAATCACTCGTTAGTCAATTCAATATAATAATAAGTTCATGTTGCTTTTATTTGTTACTTAAAATTTGTAATTTTCGTAATTGTCACATTCTGCTGCCAATAAGTAGGTCAATATTCAAGAAACGTAAACCTTTACACCCTGTTCCGCTATTACAGTCTGACTCCTTACAATTGCATTTCTCTTGGCAAGCTGGACCAAAACTTGGATATCGACACGGTAAAGTACAGTTGTTCGTAATGTACCCTGGTGGGCATTCTAAAAGTATTGTAACTAGAAAATACATGTTATTAACAAACAATGGGCACCCTTTAATTTTATTCATGTTTCTTTACAATCATATCTTCACCCACCTTTTTTGACACGCTGTTCTTAGCTATAATAGCTCTAAAACTTCAATGCTATTACGGATTTCAAACATTTCGGTGGAGCATCACTGAAGAGACATTATTTGTCGAAATGCGCATCTGGTGCATCAAAATTGGCAGCGTATAAGTTTTACATCTTCATCCATCGATCTATGCATCCATTCATCCGATTAATTTTCCTTTTATGTCTCCATTCATTCACCAATCAACTCTCTCGCTCATTCAATAAACGATTCCTCTACCCATCCATTTCTCCATCTCAATCCATTTCTCCATCTCTCCATGCGTCCATTATTTTGTCACTTACCGATTTCTGCTTTCGATCTACAAATCAATGAATTTAATTTAATTTCTAGGATAAGATACAATGTTAGGAGACACGTTATTTTGTACGACATTTACAATGTTATGTCTAATCTAAAATGATACGTTTTACTTACGTGTTATCAATTTCACCACTATATATGAACTTTACATGGATTAAACAAAACACTGCGGCCAAGTATAAGTCACGAGTGATTACTAGTTCAACTAAAATTTTCCCCACTAATTGAAAATCATTTTCATCTGTTCAACATTTATCAATTCTGATTTTGTTTTTCAAAAATGTTGACCATAAATAGAAATCTCTACTCATGTCAGACAAGGAACATACTGCTCACTGTTCCTTATCTGCAACATTTCACGTAGAACAAATTCATTTGAAAATGTTCAGAATGTGGTATTTAAGTAGATACATGTATATGGCTCATAGAAGGTTTGACCAGTCAACAGGAGATGTTTATTCCATCTACGAAAATGGGTTCACCCCTGGTGTATCTAGGGAATATGTGTTTGCTCTAATCTTAATTTCGTGTTCTGTATAATAATCAATATATTGATCACTGATAACTTTTCCTCTGGGTGATTTTCTTAGGTTTGCCTTTATTTTCATAATTGTCTTTGCTTTCGTAAAGTTGTTTCTGCTTCCATCTACCTTCTACATTGTTAATCTTAATAACTGACATTTTCAGAGTATTGGTCAGGGTTTTGGACCTTTGAACCTTAGTAAACGTTTATCAAGAATAGCACTATAATTCATCATGATTCTCAGAGAGAGGGAGCATTGGGGCCCAGAAAGAAAATTCATATTTTGATTGGCATAAGAAAGATTGTGTTAGTTGATGTAAAGCGTTTGTCCTTTCTACAATCTATATGTATAAATCCTATCCTATACCCGTACTGTGATGGGATAGAAACCATAAATGAAACTCTCACATGGAATACAAATCAAAAAGTTACCAGACACCCCAGAGGTGGGATCAGGTCCCTAGGAGTAGCAAACATCCCCTCTCGACAGGTCACACTCACAGTGAACCCTATGTCTTCATTAGGAAAGCAGGGTAGTCCGTAGGCACAATCAGTGTGCCAAGAACAGTCTTAAATCGGTATGAGACACGCCAGCTGGAATCTGACCAAATGATAGGTTGTATTGGCAAACTAGATCATTATAACGACTATATGATATTCGAAATGTTGACATTATACGAGACTGTTGAAAGTCTGTAACATCAACTTGTTTGTCAGTAGACTGTCTTAATTCAAAAACTGACCATACAACATTGACGTTAAACAATCTCCTGTATTGAATCAGTTAAGAAATATAAATTTCCAATAAAATATCGAAGTACAAACCGGATGATAAGAAGTATGTGTTGTCTTTTATCTACACTTCGCAGGGACATATCGAATCGAAATATGAATGAACATGATCATCATTGATATATAAATGTCTTCGATATACCTATATGTCAAGCTGAAGGCTACATATATTTCTTCTCATGTAGAAGCTTTGGTATAAACTTTGCTTCATAAGGCTATAACACAGGTCAGCTAACAAAGGGGCACAGATCGTTGGAATTACAAAAGTCTGTCGGAAAACCTGATCATCAAAGAGTACGATGTTAGCATCAAGGAACTCCAGCATATTTTTATTTCAAGTCCAGAGTACATGTGCGTGGAATCAGAGTAGTGTTTAAGGAAAATAAGTTTTTTGGGTGACTGATCACTAGATATAAATGCTTCCTAGATAGGACTATTTGCGTTTTCCATTTTTTGTTGTTGAAGAAGCAAGTGTGTATGGTGATTAAGTCTGGTCTCTAATCTATGTAAATACTAGGATGTTTTTTACTGTGTCATATGTAGAACTTTTTTCTTTTCAAATGATGTGGATTCCTCTGTTCAATTGATCTGTGCTAAAGTGTACGTTAATATTTTTATTAAAACCTTTCATTTTATTGCGTTATAGTTCTCATATTTCAACATAATCCATTCACTTTGGTAAAATACCAAGAACATCTTACTTACGATAAAGATATACAAATATGTCCCAGTTAACGATACAGTGTTTTAGTCCCTAGTGTTTATATAAGTGAAATTTATCAAAATTTTCAATTGGTGCTTTCGAACGATTTAGAAATAATGATATTATCCTATTTGTCCTATTTGCCAAAATATAACGTAAGGTATAAAGGAAACACTTTATTAAACAAATAACGAACTGGTTTGGGATTTAATTCAACTATTTAAATCATATATCATTGTATAAGAAGTTTCAAAATTTCAAGTTGAATACATTTTTAAATACCTTGAATGACTTTGATATTGAGTTTGGTTGCCTTCAGGAAAACGGATAAAATCTTTTTGAACATGAAAGGTATGTTTATAAAATTCTTGGATGCAAGGCGAAGATATCCCACAAGCAATACAAAATAGAGAGTTGGGCAAACACAGACCCCTGGATATACCAGAGGTGGGATCAGGTGTCTAGGAGGAGTAAGTATACATGATCTGGAACTTTCCTTGAAATTTACTGTCAATAATCCTGACATCTGTACCTTATAAATTAAATTTCTAATATAATAAGACAGTTAACTTTCATACTTACGCACACCTTCCGTTTTCATGTTTACCTTCCTATGAAAATCGATTCTTTGACTTTTGTGTTCCAAATGACTTTGAACGGTGAACGCATGGTAAATGCTTTGTGAAGGGTGAACGCACGGTGAACGATTTGTGAACGCAAAATCGTAAAGGGAGGGTGCACGATGAACGCACGGTGAGCGCACGGTGAACGCATAAAGAGCGCACGGTGAACACACACACACAGTGAACGCATGATTAACGCACAGAGAGCGCACGGTGAACACACAGTGAGCGAACGAAGAACCGGTAAAGTACAACGTTTGAGGGACTGTACAGCATACGCTGATCTTGGTAGAAGATCTAGGGCTACAAGTACAGAAGTAATTCAATTTGGTTATTTTCAACCAATCCTTGGATTTGTGCATATCTAATTAACCGTTAGTGCTTTGCACATAATCGACTAAAAGTATTTAGTCTGAAAGGTTCATATTCCAACATATACAAAATATTAACTCAAATCATGTCAACACTTACCAATATTTTAATAACGTTGAAGAAAGAACTTATTGCGACAAAATCTTTTCTTCCGGGAGGAAATCAATTGCTTTAGGCTAGATATAAGTTGTTAATATCACATACATTGACTGTGTTACTTTGGAGGGGAAAACAAAATGAGTACGAGTACGTATGTACCTGTAATGTTTGAAATTCATGGTAGGGTGAAAACTTAAATAAGTTATATTGTAGTCCCAGCACACTGTCTATAATTGTTCAAGGATATGCCATTGCTAATATCAGAGAACAGAATAGAGCAATAATCCAATAGGGAACACATTTTCGATATTTTTGAAAACATTACAGTTTCATTAATTATACAAACAATTATATAGGCGGAATTCGTGACAGGCGTATTTTCCGAAACAGCACATGTCATATCTTTACTCGTGCTTATGCATATGGAAACATAATCAAGTACCCACCTCTTCACGAAAGTGTTTCTTGAGGATGCTAAAATGTTTTCATTGATGTGCTATCGTTTCTTATCACATATCTATTTCGCACGGTTTCATATCGTTTTATTTTAAGTCCGTAATCCAAGTTTAATTTGAGAGATATAAAAGTCACTTTCTAGCTTTAGGGAAATGTTTTTTTATGTTGAATAATTTTGATGTACGAACTCAAATAATGTATTTCCGATTTGTCAATGATACTGTACAGGCAATGGTTATTGATACGATGTTCATTAGAAACATACACAGGTCTACATTAATTATAAACAGTGAAAAGTCTCGTACACTCTCCTTTAGATTAAATGTGTAAATATAAAACAGAAACAGAAAAAGAAATGGCCATGGTATTTTTACACAAACACAATGGCAACAAAGAAATATTTTGCCTAATTCTAAATGTTTAGAATTTTGACGTAAAATTCTGACTCAAACAATTTAACATTGTGACTTATTGATTGCTAATGACTTTATAATATTCATATACGATTCCAATGACCGTGCAGAGCGTGCGAGTCAGCAGTTTAAAAGGGAGACTACAACGATCTCCACCAAATCAAAGCCTTTCAGCATCAACCATTAAAAATATTTCTACACATATCATAATATCATGTAAAGCATACTAAAACGCCATCTTCATCCGAACACAAACACAAGAAAACCAAACACATATATTTATTTGCGTAAAGATATACATGTTGCATCATGCAAAGATGAAGATATCGAACAGAGATCAATCTCATAACTCCTATAAGGATTACGAAATAGAGCGCCCCATATCCTGATTAGGTAAAGGAACAATCAATGTTTGATATATCCCAAAGAAGTAAAAAAAAAATAGTACATGGAGTTCGCTGATGAGCTGCTGTTTTAACGGATTTTGTAGTAATATTTACATTCAGCAATGCATTTATTTGTTTATAATCCTTTATAAAACAATGTCACGTAAGTGAAGTGGATACATGGTACTGCTGATGCGCTTGTACAGCCCTTGACTTATAGCGTTGTAAGTTTACCAATAGATGGAGAGATAGATAAGGGGACTACAGAATACTTAAACTAAGATTCCAAGTCATTACAACTATGCTATTGGGTACTGTAAATGAATTTCCCAACGAAAGGCCTCCGGTTTTTTGTAAAATGAATAAAGAGGGAGGGAAATGATGTTTTGATTCAATACGTATTATTCCATTCAATTCCCAGGAGGCGGTACTAACAATACTCCCCTATGTTCTAAAACTTCTGCCGTACAAGCTTGAGTATGAAATGGAAAATGACTGGCTAAATGATTATTTGTTGTTAAAAAGTAAATCAGGTGCCCTGTGTGTTGGGAGATAAACATTGTATCAAATAGCTAACTTAATCTTGAAATCTGTATTACATCCAAGGAGAAGAAAAGTTCAAATGTTGCAGCCAATGCAATTTGCATTTATCTGAAATTTACATCGCTTGCACTAATATATATATATATATATATAGGTTTCTGAATTAGAAACTGTGATGGGACTTACCCAAATAACACTATACGGAGACATCCGATGTATCACGGCGCTAACTTAACTGTGCAACCATAATATTGCCAAACTGTGTCAAAAGTCTACCGTCCAAAATGATAAACAATTGGGAAATTTGTTACAGAATCAGAATTGATGATGAATTGAAACTAGGAGATAGTTCTGGAAGCAGTCTTGTAAACATTTATGACAGTTACTATATGAATTGCAGTACGTTAAACAAACTATGAATCGACGAACGGACGATGATGCCATCGTAGTAATGAACAACAACATTTTAATCGAATAATAATTTCCACCACAATATATTTACACAACGTTTACATAATATTTACAAACGATGGCGGGCATACGTTTACAAGATAATCCACTTTTGAGTTCAACATCCCAGAAACAGATTATATTTTTCAACATCGAGCGTTGTGTTTAACGATTTTTATTGATACCTTTGAAGGGTTAGTCAGGGTCCCTTCCCTGACAATTGGCTTTTCTAGATTGATATTTTAGCTTAGAGATTCTGTGATATAAAATGAATAAAAACAATGTTGTTTTATTTTTTGCATGTATGTGCTAATATTAATCACCGCCGTCTCATCTTGTGGAATGCAGGGTATATAAATCAGGGCATATAAATGTATGGATGTTAACACAAACCGTCATTACCTGTCAACAAAAATTACTGTACTAACACAATACATTAATACAATAAAAACGTTAAGAAGGTAATTGACATCCCCTATGCAGAGAAAGACTCTGATACAAACGACGATTCTTATGGAAATGTTCATTTTGACTAATGCATGCGATGTATAACCCTAGCAGTGACGGTTCGTTATCATGTCAACGCCTACCTTAACACGGGACCTCCTTGTTAAAGGTTAGATCTGTGACATGTGATTTGGACTTCTAATGTCGGACAATCGGGAACGGGATGTTGACGTTTGCCTTGTTGGACATAACTGGTTTCACACGGCAGAGGAGTCGAAAACCCTCTTTGCTATGTGAGCACACTAACTACTAGGCTACTGCAGATGAAGAAAAAAAATGACATGCTGGGACTTTGATATTGGTACAGTGTATACGAAATCTTGAAGAATTGAAGGAAAACCAAACATATGGAATAATCAATATTAATGAAATTGTCGGACACAAAAGTCCCTCCCACGTTTGTCATCATCCATTGAAACAGTTTGTTAATCGGGCATGAATTTTTAAGGCAAGAAAACTTTTCATAATATAGTATCAGGTTATTTTTACGTTACAAAATAGGTTACAAACAAATCACATAGAACTGAAAGTGTTGTTGGCGTAATGGTATTATTACAATAAGGAATTTAAAAAAAAACCATAGAACGCTGATTTGAAGTCTTATGTCTTAATTCATCTACTCCACATAACAAAAGGTAAATGAGTAACGGTTGATGTGACTTATGAACACGGAATGGTTACTCCTCGTAGGCAACTCATCCCACCTCCGATGGGTCATTGGGACTTTGTTTACTCTACTCTTAAGTGTGTCATCTTTATGAGGTTGATGAGATCAATTATTGTTCTTTTTCTTCATTTTTCATCCTGCTCATCTCTCTGTCTTTCCACGTAAATCTAACATTCACGATGATAAGATTTGATTGAAATGAATTTAGATGGAAATTAAACTGTTTCGAATTTTGGTAATTTGCTTCATTGTTTCACAGATAAAGATTGTTATAGGCTGTGTTAAATAAAAACAAATAAAGATAAGGGAAAGTGATCACATCAGAAAGCCTATAAAGCATACAAAATTAAGAGTATGAAAACGCAGTTCTCTGGAAAAGCTTGATGTGGAATTAGGTGAATAGGAGGTGTAAGCATCTCAATTTGATGAACACACATACCGTGAGTCCTATATCTTGATCAGATAAACGCAATAGTCCATAGCTACATGTAAATTCAATATACAAACAATCTAGTCTGTTGAAGCTCCTGTGGTATTAACATATTTGTCAGTAGCATCTCTTCGTCTAAAATCAGGCCAAAGAACACGAACACCAAACAGCATTTTTAAGAAATGCGCCGAATCAGATTTTTTCATAAACACTGTCCTCGTTATTTTCAGTTCCATGCTGGAGTCTTGCAGATTCTAATGTAGGTGTTTTGGAAAAGGTGTAAGCATACACTATTAAGACGATAAACGCCAAAACCCCAAATGCGACAATGCTCATGAATAAAAATGTTTTTGTTTTCAATTCAAAAATATTCCCACATCCATCGCATGTACTTCGTATTATCTCTGAGAAAAAAAAATCAAATATGTTAAGAATTTACTTTAAACAGTTTTAAAGAATAGAAAGTACATATTCGCAAGCTTGATATTTACCCGCCTGTTCCATAGAAGTCATCATGATAGCTGTCATCGTTGGTGTCTGATGTCCATTTATTGAATCTATTACATATATTAAGAATATGTTAACATCAAGTACGTATATAAGCTTACTGTGCAGATGAATAAAAGCAATGGTTTCAAATAACAAATGTGAATAACTTGCCATTTGTGCTGCCAGGTGAGCATCCGTAAGTAAAATTACAAAATTCCTCAGCACAACTGCACGCCATCTGACAAAGGTCACCATAATTTGGAAATCGACACGGAATTTCACATCTATCACCAGTATAACCAATCGGACAGACTTCTGAATAAGGATATATATATATATATATATATATATAGAGAGAGAGAGAGAGAGAGAGAGAGAGAGAGAGAGAGAGAGAGAGAGAGAGAGAGAGAGAGAGAGAAAATAATTCTAATGTCTGGTCATCTCAATAATGAAATATGTCATTGTAATTAGAAATATGAATGCCAAAACAAAGTCCTGTAAAAGACACACAAGAGGTCCACAGATCTTATCAGTAACCTGAGTACTAGTTAAAAGTATCACTAATCCCAAGGACTAAATATCTAGACAAAATACTATTCAGAATGTCTAAGCTAAATTCTGATATTATAGATTTCATTGAAAGTAGATACTGACGGCAAACTAACAACTCAACTGTATGAGAAACGGGATGATTTCAGCTTCTCCATCGTCAGCTTCCCATATTTATGTAGCAATATTCCATTATCACCTGCATATGGCGTTTATACCTCTCCACTGATTCGATACACAAGAGCTTTTCTTCCTATGGTCAGTTTTTAAATCGATGAAGGCTACTGACAAACAAATTGATGGTACAGAATTTCCAACAGTCTCGTTTTAAGTCAGCATTTCTACGGTCGTTATAACGATGTAGTTTGATAATACACGACGGACGACGCACGAAGGACGACGCACGACAACGGACGCAGACATATTGCAATACAGTACACGACACGAGTTTTATGCATGTTCCACGCAACGCGGTGGAACAAATTTGCCCCAAACACGGTGGAACTTTAAAATTGTCGCCACCTTTGAAGTCCTATTTTTCCCCGCGAGCTAGACATTGAAGTCCACGGAGGATCTCCGTGGATGTCACCTGTACCTCCGTCGATGCCACCGTGTACCTCCGTGTGATAAAACAAAGAAATAATTTCTGAAATGATTCACCGAAACAATCTTTTCGCTTGGCCAGCATACATGCCCTCACCCCATTACTTATTTAGAAATTAGCTATAAATCATTCAATTCTTGTAATTATTGTTTAATGATACGTTGGTGTTTTCGGTTCATATTTGTATGTAGACTTCCCTGCAGACGTTCACACCTTTTTATGAAACGCCCAAATTCTCGACATCCTGTATATACCTGTGTTATTCCTACCACTCGTCGGTACATTGTTTTACGGCACGTGCAGCACAATTTCACCAAATAAAAGAAGGGTCATGAACAACAACAATCACATGCCAGTAATTTCAATTTGATAAACAGCAGTTCAAAGTAATGTGTACCATAAGCAATAGTTTCTTTTTACGTAAGGTTTTCATTGTAATTAGGAATATGTGATTAAGGTCAGCTATATACATGTACATGTTTACAATGGATATGAATTTCATTATGTACTCAACTGTGAAGCAATGTGAGCAAAGAATCAAATTTTTATCACTTAAACAAATAAATATTAAAACTATCTTTACTTTTAAACAAACCTTTAGAAAACTTCGTACTTTCATTAGGAAAATTTCATTAGAATGCCCATACTTAATAATAACACGTTTTTTAAAGGTTTTTTTTGTCTAACTTGATAAATACTTTATTACACGCATGTATTATTTACTAAATGTATATATAACAGTTTTTGTCTTTATATTTTTATATACCATTGCATAATGGGGATGAGATCCAATAAGTTGAATTGAGTACATGTAGTCTTGAAATATCACAAAATAAAGAGTTGACAACGATTGAAATAAAACTGCAGACGTTTTCTTGTTTATTCAGTAACTCAATAACTTGCGCGTCTTCTGAATGAAAGTTGTAAAAAAACGTACTAGGTTTTGGTCAGTTATAACATAATACGGGGGTAAAATTCATCTAATCTCCGCTAGCAATGGGTTTTGAGTCAACTGTGCCTTCGTGAACGAATAATCTCGGCTAACGAAGATGAAAAAAAACTATTCTTTATGATTACTAATGCTCTCTCTCTCTCTCTCTCTCTCTCTCTCTCTCTCTCTCTCTCTCTCTCTCTCTTGCTTTCATTATCTAATGCATCTAAAGATTAAATTAAAGATTTTAATAATCGATAGCGTATATGAATAAAAGCAAATAATCGTTAAGTCATTATATTAGTGGTTTTTTTTTTCATGAACTAGTTCCATTTGACACCGAGGATTTACATCCTTAAATATTGATTTCAAGCACGTAGAATCGGAGAGGGTGTACTTTGAAAACTTGAAAAGTTTCCGTAATCGGACAATTTAGCACCATTTTTGTTGTTATGTTATTGCTTGTCAAGAAATTTACACAACTTAACCGACAACATACCCCTTCTGATACATTGAAAAATATAAGTAATGTTAGCACGGGGCTCTATAAAGTTCAATCTGCACTTTGGTCATACTTCGTCATTCAATAACTTATTCAAAATAAAAAAAATGTTTGTCGGGTTAGCGGTACTATGATGTATGACTATAACAATGACCTGTGTATAACTTGTACATTCCATGCAAATTCGAAGGGGTTTTCGCCTCAGTAGAACAATGGGAGTCAGCTAATCCGTGTATTTGAAATCAACAGAAGTGCTTAGCTTCTTGCGGAAAGTGTGAAATATATTGGGTCGGCGTAAGATACCCGTGATCTTAGACTAGATCTGATATCGCGCCAACCCAATATATTTCACACTTTTCATGAGAAGTCAAAACCCAAACTAGCTAACCGTACTTTAGTTATACTGTGAGAAAGACCCTAGGAATTTGCGTGGTATATACTTATTATACAAAAATCATTGCATTATCCAGACACTCCCGATGAACATTTTTTTTTAATGAAAACCTCTATCAAAGTACATCGAACATAAGTCTCGGTCAAATGTAATTAACTCAGGATTTTAAAAATAAATCATTCGATGGTTTGTGTTTTTGCTTCTATTAATTACGTAACAAATTAATTCCAATTTGTTAATCATCGACAATGCTCTAATTTCTATATTGGATAAAGTTATATTTGTCAAGATGCATATGAACACAATATGATGGAGGTAATTGTGTTAAACAGCGCATTTGTCACACACACACACACACAGAGAGAGAGAGAGAGAGAGAGAGAGAGAGAGAGAGAGAGAGAGAGAGAGAGAGAGAGAGAACACATCGGTAATTATTTAATATCCCTATCACATGTTGTACATGTATGTTTTTCATTTACTGAATATACTAATTCGCATTCAAAACAGAAATTGCCTGCAAGTACGCATTATTTAAACATAGAATTTAAGAATATTTTAATGAAGAAAGAAGACTAAAAGAAAAAACTCAAAACCAGGTTTTCTTAAAAACATAATATATAGTGTTTGGTATCGTTGGAATCGGCTCAATATGCTGAAAAACAATACAAGTATCAGGGGGGGAAATATTGAATTTTTTTCTTTTCTTAAAATTCCACCCTTATCTTGATTATTTGGCTTCCGGCACATTTTCACTTCTCCCGCAAGGCGCCCGTGGCCAGAACAAAGCTCTTAGCAGCTGTGTGTATTCGCATATAACACACAGCGTGGAACACGGAGGACACGGTGTATCTCCGTGGATTTTCCTCCGTGGTCTTTCCACGGTGGGGTGTATATAACTCGTGTCGTGTACTGTATGTCACCTGAGTGACTCAGAAGACATAAAATATCAAGTCACTGAATATAAGTAATATCATTAATTCCTTTCCATATTCGTTAATCTGAATTAAAATTGGACACGGTTATCATTAGAACAACGAGTATCATTAAAGGAGATCTGAATGCATAATTTAAAACTGCACTGCAACATACAGTAGACAAACATGTGAGGTAATTAACTCAACTCGCACGAAAACTTGATCTCAAGTTGTGCATCTTCTAAAGCTTAGACTCGTTGGTTTTCATAGAACGATACAACACTTGTCATTAGAAATTTTAGTAAGAAATTTGGTAGCTGGATTTTTCAAAATGATGTTTTGTCAAACCATTAATCAAATCAATGTGCTAAAAACGCGCACCTCTACATCCTGTGACGTTGTCACATTCTGTTTCCGTACAATGACATATCTCCTGACAAGCTTGACCGAAGCTAGGATGTCGACACGGGATACCACAGTTCTCTCCAGTGTATCCTGGTGGACATTCTACAAGAAATTGTAAAGACAAGACTTTACTAATAAAGAAGGCAAGAGATCCATCGATTTACCCATTTATTCGCCCACTGAATAATTTCTTCCCCATCAATATATTTCTCCAACCATCTATCCATTTGTTTACTTACCAGTTATTTCTGTTTCCTTTCTACAACATAAATCACAGATACTTATTGAATTGAACTTTTTTTTCAGATTAAAAAACCTGAGGTCAAAAACATAACAACATCAAAAATTAAAACAAAGAGATTAAAATATAAAGCCAGTTGATGTTATATCTAAATTACATCTAAAAATTAGTACATGTACTTACGTAAAATCAATATCACCAGAGTGGATTAATTTTACACGCATAAAGCAAAATGCTAAAAGTGCATATGTAGTAGAGATCATTGTTAGTTTAAATAAAAATTTCCGAATAGATTGAAAGTCATCTTAATCTATCAAACGTAAATGGATACTAATGTTTGTTTTTCGAAAACGTTTATAATAAAAGTGATCAAAATGCATATTCATATCACACGAGAAACAGGTACGCACGTCATTTAAAAATGTACAAAACGGTGACAGTTACTTTTATAATATATTTCCTTGTCGTAAAAATATATGTATCCCAAATGGTTTGCCATTTGACCAAACGTTTGAGAGCATTACTGAAATACATTTGAACCATTGGACGCTTGCTAAAGTTTATCAACAATAATATTGCGCTATGTTAGTCGGAGAGAATAAAACGTTTAGATTAATATCAGGATTACGCGGATCTTAGAGTCATATCATTGTGCCATAACAATGTACCAGACATTGGAGTAACTCAATAGTCCCAAACAAAGCATTTAAAATTTCCATATTTGGACACTTTCTGATTGTAACGAAAGGTTCGGAGATTCTTACATTTTGATATACATGTAATAAAACGAAACTGAAAATACCATAAACCGGGTGAAATAAATATTAATTTGGTACTAAGTGCTCAGTGTATAAACTTTAATCACCAATACAATATTTCATACAATTAATAATCTTTATAATTACTATAGATAGTTCATGCTCGCTATAAGACTAGCCTAATTTTAACGTCATATATGCTGACATATTTCCAGTGATGTTTATATTTGAGTCACGTTTTTTCTTGTAGCCAGTAAATTTTGAACCTCGTGGATTATCACCTTGATTGAATCAATTATTGTTAAAGCATATCAAGTAATCTCCAACTCAAAATTTTCAATTCCTTGATTTATTTTTGTTCAAAAGTGACAAAATTGTTTTGCACATAACGACAATAAGAAAGAATATACATTTGATATACATGTATATACTCAACATTTCTGTCACATGCAAGGTGAAGATAACGAACAGTGATCAATCTCATAACTCCTATAAGCAATACACAGTAGATAGTTGGGCAAACACGGACCCCTGGACACACCAGAGGTGGGATCAGGTGCCTAGGAGGAGTACGCATCCCCTGTTGACCGGTCACACCCGCCGTGAGCCCTATATCCTGATCAGGTAAACGGAGTTATTCGCAATCAAAATCAGTGTGCCAAGAACGGCTTAACAATCGGTATGAAACACGTCAGACAGCATTTGACCCAATGCGAGGTTGTATTGACGAACTAGATCGTTATAACGACCGTCAGATTCAGAAAATGAATGTGTAAAATATTATATAAATTGTTTTGAAAGTTGTGTGTTTTCCCTTGATACGTATAATCACATTCATTTATAGTGTGCATCAAAATTGGTATCGTATAAGTTTTAGATTATGAACCCTGGGTCGAGGCCTCTGCTGGTAGACTGTTAGTCCCCGAGGGTCTCTACATCCCACTAGCTAAGTACTTCGTTACTAGCTTGAAAATATGGATTTATATTTAATTGCTGTTGTAAAATTTAAAAATTCATTTCAAAATTAAGGATTATCTCCCTCACACATAGCTCTTATTCTTAAACAAATTTGACTCCACTTTTTTGGCACACTGTTTTTGCCTATAATAGCTCTAAAACCTCATTGTTATTTCGGATTTCAAACATTTCGGTTGAGCATCACTGAAGAGACATAATTTGTCGAAATGCGCATCTTGTGCATCAAAATTGGTACCAAATAAGTTTTACATATGGAATATAGGAAATATATTAATGGAAAAACTACATATTATGTATCAATAAGCAGAAAATGTAAAGAAGAAAAACTTATACATGTATATCTCTGAAGTACGGTCATAAGAGGGTAACGCCGCACGTAGAATAATATCTACACACAACCCCTATGTCCATGATAACACTAGATGAGGATAGGTCAATTTTATGCAATGATTATAAACATATATATATATATTTATGATAGCAGTTATGGTATGTAAATATAATATGTGTAAAAATTCAAAAATGAATTGATAAAATCATTTCAAAATATTAGAGGGTTTATAAAATAATTTTGTTTTACGTATTCATTGTACATTTATGAAAATGCATTGACTCTGAACGATTTGTGAGACGACAGCATATTCTATTATTGTCTCCCAGATAAATTATTTCCTTTTCCTAAAATGAGTTTCTGACTAAAGTGACAGTTTGTACTTCGCATTTTTCAAAACATTTACACATTTTTGCTGTTGTAGTTTTTTTCTATACATATGAAAGGAAAGATAACATATTTCGTTCGATTTTTCTTGTTTGTTTTCTAATCTACATTTCATTTGTATTGGTATACTTTACAAGTAATGAAACATCTTACTAGATTCAAAACTAAGGTTTTATCATTCTTGTTATGATGAAAACCAATTGCAATTGTTTTCCATTATATATTGGCATTCACAACATTTTGAACAATACCCCATATATGAGCAAAATTTTGTTACACGAAAGACAAAGATAACGAACAGTCATCAATCTCATAACTCCTAAAACCATACAAAAGAGAGAGTTGGGCAAACACGGACCTCTGGAGATACGAGAGGTGGGATCAGGTGCCTAGAAGTAAGCATTCCCTGTTGACCGGTCACAACCGTCGTGAGTCCTATATCTTGATCCGGTAAACGGAGTTAAAATAAGTGTGTCAAGAACGGCCTAACAATCGATATGAAACACGTTAGACCTCATTTTACCCAATGATAGGTTGTATTAACAGACTAGATCGCTATAACGACCATAGGATTGGTCAAGCTTAACCGTGTATTGTTTTCGTCTACATTTTTGCAATTAACATCAATCATTTTCTATAATTTTACATTTCTTCAGCATCTCTATGTTACACAATCAAAAATTTTGATCATGTCATCCTAGTAAATGAATTCCAAGAGTCTGTTCATCAATATTTGAGAAAAGATTTAGAGGATAAATATGTGAAAACCCTCAAGTATGCTGCACTTATGTCAAATACTTACACTTTTTGTCATGACAAGAATGTTTTTGGTAAAGTCCCGACATAGTAGTTTATCGAAACCTTCAGAGTGCTTCAGAATTTAAGTCTTCTCTTTCCTTTAAACCGCAATCTCTACACCAAAGTAGTTCCATTTTCGGTTCAATGTCGCGACACTCTGAAGGTGTCTCTGGTAGTGGGGTGATTCGTACGTAGTTATTGTAATAGAAAGAGTAATCTAATTTGTAATGTTTTCAAGTGCAAAATACATTACCTTGAGAAACCATAGTAATGTAAAACTTATACGGTACCAATTTTGATGCACCAGATTCGCATTTCGACAAATAATGTCTCTTCAGTGATGCTCAACCGAAATGTTTGAAATCCGAAATAACTAGGAAGTTTTAGATCTAAATATAGCCAAAAACAGCGTGCCAAACAAGTGGAGCCAAATTCGTCCAAGGATAAGAGCTATGCATGAGGGAGATAATCCTTGATTTTGAAATGAATTTCTAAATTTTATAACAGCAATTAAATAGACATCCGTATTTTCAAGCTAGTAACGAAGTACTTAGCTACTGGGCTGTAGAGACCCTCGGGGACTAACAGTCCACCAGCAGAGGCCTCGACCCAGGGGTCATAATCTAAAACTTATACGGTACCAATTTTGATGTGCATTTCGACAAATAATGTCTCTTCAGTGATGCTCAACCGAAATGTTTGAAATCCGAAATAACTAGGAAGTTTTAGATATAAATATAGCCAAAAACAGCGTGTCAAACAAGTGGAGCCAAATTCGTCCAAGGATAAGAGCTATGTGTGAGGGAAATAATCCTTAATTTTGAAATGAATTTCTAAATTTTATAACAGCATATAAATATACATCCGTATTTTAAAGCTAGTAACGAAGTACTTAGCTACTGGGCTGTAGAGACCCTCGGGGACTAACAGTCCACCAGCAGAGGCCTCGACCTAGGGGTCATAATGTAAAACTTATACGTCACCAATTTTGATGCACCAGATGTGCATTTCAACAAATTATGTCTCTTCAGTGATGCTCAACCGAAATGTTTGAAATCCGAAATAACAATGAAGTTTTAGAAGTATTATAGGCAAAAACAGTGTGCCAAAAAAGTGGAGTCAAATGTGTTCAAGGATAAGAGCTATGCATATAATCATATTCATTTATAGTATATGGAACATAGGAAATATATCAATGTACAAACTATATATTATGTATCAATAAGCAAGAAATGTAAAAAAAAAAAAAAAAGAAAAACTAAATATGCATGTATATCTCTGAAGTACGGTCATCAGAGAGTAACGCCGCACGTAGAATAAAATCTATACAAAACCCCCATGCCCATGTTAACATTAGAGGAGGATAAGTCTCCTCCTTGCAATTTCATGCAATGATTATAAACATATATATTCATACTAGCAGCTATGGTATGTAAAATAATGTGTGCAAAAAATTAAAAAAAATGAATAGATAAAATAATTTAAAATATCAAAGAATTTATTCAATAATTTAGTTTTTCGTATTCATTATACATATATGAAAATGCATAGACTCTGAACGATTTGTATGACCACAGCATAGTCTATTATTGTGTCCCAGATAAATTATTTCCTTTTCCTAAAATGAGGCTCTGACTAAAGTGACAAGTTGGCCTTCGCATTTTTCAAAACATTTACACATTTTTGCGATTGGAGTTTTTTCTATACATTTGAAATGAAAGATAATATATTTCGTCCGATTTTTCTTGTTTGTTTTCTAATCTGCATTTCATTTGTATTTGTATACTTTACAAGCAATGCAAAATCTTAATAGATTCAAAACTAAGGTTTTATAATTCTTTTCATGAGGAAAACCAATTGCAATTGTTTTTTATTATATATTGGAATTCATAACATTTTGAACAATGCACCATATATGAGTAACATTTTATTAAACGGAAGACAAAGATAACAAACAGTCATCAATCTCATAACTCCTAAAACAATACAGAAGAAAGAGTTGGGCAAACACGGACCCCTGGGTATACCAGAGGTGGGATCAGGTGTCCAGGAGGAATAAGCATCCCCTGTCGATCGGTCACAACCGCCATGAGTCCTATATCTTGATCAGGTAAACGGAGTTAAAATCAGTGTGCCAAGAACGGCCTAACAATCGACATGAAACACGTCAGACAGCATTTGACCCAATTATAGGTTGTATTGACAAACTAGATCGTTATAACGCCCATAGAATGGTGAAGCTTAATTGTGCATTGTTTTCATCTACATTTTTGCAATGAACATCAATCACTTTCTATAATTTTACATTTCTTCAGCATCTCTATGTTACACAATCAAAAACTTTGATCATGTCATCCTAGTAGATGAATTTCAAGAGTCTGTTCATCAATATTTGAGAAAAGATTTAGAGGATAAATATGTGAAAACTCTCAAGTATGCTGCACCTATGTCAGATACTTACACTTTTTGTCATGCAAAGAATGTTTTTGGCAAAGTCCCGAAATAGTAGTTTATCAAACCTTCAGAGTGCTTCAGAATTTAAGTCTTCTCTTTCCTTAAAACCGCAGTCTCCACACCAAAGTAGTTCCACTTTCGGTTCAATGTCGCGACACTCTGAAGGTGTCTCTGGTAGTGGGGTGATTCGTACGTACTTATTATAATAGAAAGAGTAATCTAATTTGTAATGTTTTCAAGTGCAAAATACATTACCTTGAGAAACCATAGTAACATGCTTGTACACATTTAGAAATGATATTAGAGCCTGTGTCTGGCTCTATTCTTACACTCCTAATGTTCAGAGTTCAAAGTCAGGTTCTATTAATTTTATGAAGGATTAAAACAAATTTTCTCTAAGGAATATATTTCACTCAATCGGTCTGATGAAATTAAACCTGGCCAGACTTTGAGAAATATTTTGATTCGATACGCAACTTTTAAAAAAGGTGATGCTAGATGGGCTTTCAAACGTCTCGTATAAATTCAGCATGTTACAAATTCTAAGATCGTTACGAAAGATCTAGTTTGCCTATCAAACCTACCATTGGGTTAAATGCTGTTTGACGTGTTTCATACCGATTGTTATGCCATTCTTGACACACTGATTTGATTACGGATTATTCTGTTTCCCTGATCAAGATATAGGGCTAACAGCGAATGTGACCGGTCGACAGGGGATGCTTATTCCACCTATTCACTGATCCCACATCTGGTATATCTAGGTGTTCGTGTTTCCCTAACTCTCTATTTTGTATTCGTTATAGGAGTTATGAGATTGATCAATGTTCATTATATTCACCTTTCATTTAATTATATCCTAATATTAGGAACAAACACGCCAAGGAACAATCGAACAAATTAAGCAATAATGATAATTTAATTTTAAAGTATCATAAAACATAATGATTCTGTTTGTAATTTATTGCAATCATATGAATTGTGGATTAATATATATAACAAAGTGCATGGTTACACAAGTGAGTTCACGTACACAAACATTCACCCTACGCAGATACACAATGGATCAATATTTCAAATGATATTCGTGTCTTTTGCAATGCATATACGATTGCACGGACACGTTCTATCTCTACAAACAATACTTTGATTTCAGTTAGGCAGCGGTGATTTCTTTCTTCCTTATGCTCCCTCTGAATAGTTAAGGATAATTAATAAACGATATATTGTAAAGAAAATCAATGCCACACATGCCATTCCTATTGTGCCACGACGTAGTCTGGATTCCCTGCCTCTGTTGGCCCCTAACATCTTTTCATCACATTGGGTATCTAAAATGATGGGTATGAGAATTATCAAAAGCGCCAACAATGAAATCAAATATGGTTATCAAATGCACCAGATATGTCACCAACAGCACGAATGAAGCACTGTTCATAAAATATGCCTAGGTTGTGTGTATTATGGTAGTCTGAAGCAATACAATCACGAGTTGATTCATTATTAGGCGAAGTTCTTATGATATTCATTTTTGGTATTCAATTTGCTTCTTTTCCTGCGAATATATCGGTTTTTGTGTGAAGTTGAAAAATTTAGATTGAAAGGCAGTGAAACGGGAATGATTTGTCACTGACAGGTCTTTCTTAGAATAATTGACTAATGTTCGTGTTTCTTATCAACCTGACGTGTAATGTTTTTGAACGGGTTCATGTTGATTTTATATGATATTGTATTTTTGCTTTCGGTGATAGATCTTATCATAGTGATGAAAATTATGAATAATTCCTTGTGCATTGTTGATAGCGTACATCAATAATGATATGAATAATATGGAATATGTTTTTATACATACCAACAGGCTAGGATGACAAAGAAATAAGAGCTTTCTCACTCGTTACCATCTTCATTAATGGCTATCATATCATTAAAGCTGCATTAGACCTTTATACAATGAGTAAAGCAAACATGATCTTTCGCAAAACAACGAAGTTTCGAGACGCATTTTGTATTTGTACATATACAACGAACCTTAAGATATTTTAAAGACCCGAAGCGTACTACTCTGCACAAGAGGAAAAGTTATGTTCTCAAATAGAACATTTTGTTCGAACTCCATATTGTTGTCCATCTATCTATCTTTCTATCTATCTATCTATCGTTCTTAAAAAAGAATCCAGTATTTGATACAGTAAATACATCCAATAATAAAAGTCAAGAAACACAAAACTCGAATAACATTTCACTGTTAGCGCTTTCGGCTTTCATGCCTCTTCACACAGTTATATATATATATATATATATATATATATATAGAGAGAGAGAGAGAGAGAGAGAGAGAGAGAGAGAGAGAGAGAGAGAGAGATCATATAATTACACCAGGTTTTCGGATGGTGAACAGAGATCATATGTAGGTATTATCGAAACTTACCTAACACTTTTATAGAAGTCCTCATGATAGGTGTCGTTGTTGGTGTCCAAGGTTCAGTCTTTAATTCTATTTCAAATTATGATCGAGATGTGTTAGATACGTATTTATGTATGTATGTCGATAGGGGATAGCTGTCATAACTTACCATGTGTGTTGCTTGTTGAGCATCCATGTATTTGACTACAAAGGTCTTCAGCGCAGCTGCACTTCAGCTGACAACCATTACCATAATTTGGAAAACGACACGGGACTTCACATTTCTCACCAAAATAACCAATTGGACAGACTACAAATATATTCTTTTTAATCATGATGAAATACATATTATTTACGTTTGCATTCGTACCAACATCATCCATATACACTAGTGTCCCGAAATCACTTGATGTTATACACAGATAGTAAACATGAACGAAGAAATTCAAAAATAAAGATTGACAGCAATGGTGTTGACAGATGGATATCTGAAGTCTGAAATATGATGATTTCTACACATCCTTATTGATCATTCTTAAACAAATCTTAGTTGGTAAAATGATATCAATGAGTGTACATAAAAAGATAAGAATATATCATTTCGGGAATGTCTTGCAACATACAGTACACATAATTGTTCTGTTTAAGGCGTTTGGCATTGTAGAAGAGGTCAATTCACCTCGTGAAGAGGAAACTGGATATAAAGTTGCAACGCCTTCTAAAATAGAAATAAGATTTATCATGGAAACGACCTTTTGGAAACTATAGGACATGTTTTAAACAATCGTTATTCAATTGAATATAATAATAAGTTCATGTTGCTTTTATTTGTTACTTATAAGTTGTAAATTTCCTAATCGTCACATTATCATGCCAATATGTAGGTCAATATTCAAGAAACGCAAACCTTTACACCCTGTTTTGCTGCTACAATCTGACTCCTTACAATTGCATTTCTCTTGGCAAGCTGGACCAAAGCTTGGATATCGACACGGGAAAGTACAGTTGTTCGTGTATCCTGGTGGGCATTCTAAAAGTATTGTAACTAGACTATATCTGTTATTAACAAACGACGGGCATGCTTTAATGTCATTCATGTTTCTATAGAATCATATCTTCATCCATAAATCTATGTATCAATCCATATATGTATCCATCCGATTAATTTTCCTTAATGTCTCCATTCATTCATCAATCCACTCGCTCACTAATTCATTATTAGATTTCTTTACCCATTCATTTCTTTATCTTCAACCACTTATCCATCCATTTCTCCATCCGTCCATTATTTTTTACTTACCGATTTCTGCTTTCGATCTACAAATCAATTCATTTTGAATTTAATTTCTAGGATAAGATACAATATTAGGAGACACTTGATGTTGTACGACATTTACAATGTTATGTCTGATCTAAAATCATATGTTTTACTTACGTGTTATCAATACCACCACTATATATGAACTTTACATGGATTAAACAAAACGCTGTAGCCAAGTAGACGTTACAAGTCATTACAAGTTCAACTAAAAATTCCCCCACTAATTAAAAAGCATTGTCATCTAATCAACATGTATTAATTCTGATTTTGTTTTTCAAAAATGTTTACCATAAATAGAAATCTCTACTCATGTCAAACAAGGAACATACTGCCCACTTTTCCTTATCTGCAACATTTCACGTAGAACAAATTGATTTGAAAATGTTCAAAATGTGGTATTTAAGCAGATATATGGCTTATTGCAGGTTTGACCAGTCAACAGGAGATGTTTATTTCATCTAGGCAAATGGGTACAACTCTGGTATGTCTAGGGAATCCATGTTTTCTCTAATATTGATTTCGTGTACCGTATAGAAATCAAGATATTGATCACCGATCACTTTTTCCTCCGGGTGATTTTCTTATGTTTGCCGTTATTTTCATAATTGTCTTCGCTTTCGTAAAGTTGTTTCCGCTTCCATCTACCTGCTACATTGTTTAGTCTTTATATCTGACATTTTCAGAGCATTGGTAAGGGTATTGGACCTTTGAACCTTAGTAAAACTTTATCAAGAATAGCTTTAAAATTCATTATGATTCTTATAGAGAGCATTGGGGTTAAAAAAGAAAATTCATACTTTTGATTGGGATAAGAAAGATTGCTTTAATTGATGTAAATATTAGTCGTTTGCACAAACTACATATAAAAATGCAATCCTACACCCGTAATATGATGAAATAAAAATATCAGTGAAACTCCCACATGGAATACAAATGAAATAGTTATCAGACATCCCAGAGGTGGAATCAGGTTTCTATGAATATTAGAAAAATATCCCGTCGACAGGTCACACTCATCGTGAGCCCTATGTCTTTATTAGATACACAGGATAGTCCGTAGTCAAAATCAGTGTGCCAAGAACAGTCGAAAATCGGTATGAGACACGCCAACTGGAATCTGAGCCAATGTTAGGTTGTATTGGCAAACTAGACCATTATAACGAATATCTGATATTCGACATGTTGACTTTCAAGAGACTGATGACTGCCGGCAATATCAACTTGTTTGTCACTAGCCTGTCTCGATTTAAAAACTAACCATATGCAGAACAATCTCGCACATTGAATCAGTTGAGAAATATAAATTTCCAATGATATATCTTAGTACAAATCAGATGTTAAGAACTCAGTGGTGTCTTTTATCTACACTTCACAAATATATCAAGAATGTAAATATGAATGGACATGATTATTGTTTACAGACAAACGGCTTTGATATACCTAAATGTTAAGTAGAAGGCCACAGCAAGATATTTTTTTCTCGTGTAGAAGCTAATGTATAAACTCTGCTTCTTAAGACTATAAAATAGGTCAGCTAACAAAGGGACACAATTCGTGGGAATTCCAACAGACTTGTTGGAAGACCTGATCACCAAAGACTACGATGTTAGTAATGAGGAACTCCAGCATATTTTTATTTCAACTTCAGAGTACATGTGCGTGGAATCAGAGTGATGCAAAAAAATAAGTTTTTTGGATAACTGATCACTAGATATAAATGTTTCATTTTCTCTTCTTGTTGAGAAAGCCATTGTCTGTGGTTACAAAGTCTAGTCTCTAATTCATGTAAATACTAGGATGCTCTTTACTGTGTTATATGTAGTGCTTTTTTGTTTTCAAATCATTTTAAAAATATGGATTTTTCTGCTCCATTATTCTGAGGTAAAGTGTACTTTACGATTTTTATTTAAACTTTTGATTTTATTGAGTAATAGTTCTCACATTTCAACATAGTCCATTCACTTTGATAAAACACCAAGAACATCTTACTTACGATAAAGAAATATAAATATGTTCCAGTTTAGGATGCAGTTCTTTAGTCCCTAGTGTTCATATGAGTGAAATTCATCAGAATTCACAATTAGTGCATTCTAACGATTTAGAAATAATGATATTATTATCCTATTTGCCAAAATATAACGTAAGGGGTCAACCAAATACTGAGAGGATCAAAATTTGCATTTTCTAATCAAACAAATCACGAACCGGTTTGGGGATTTAATTCCACTATTTCAAACATATACCATTAAATAATAAGTTCTAAAATTTGAACCTTGAGTGACTTTGATATTTAGTTTAGTTGCCTTCAGAAAAACAGATGACAAATCTCTTTGAACATGAAAGGTATATTTGTACAATTCTTGGATGGAAGATGAAGATAACGAACAGTGATTAATCTCATAACTCCCATAAGCAATTCAATATAGATAGTTGGGCAAACACGGAACCCTGGACACACCAGAGGTGGGATCAGGTGCCTAGGAGTAAAAATCCTTACAAAGATATATTGCTGGATCGAGTAAGTGCTCTACTAAGTCCCTCTCTTTGCTCCTCACGAAAATATTAACAGCTGTGAAGGAGAAACTTGAAACGTACTGTGCGACTACATATGCCAGACGAAGTGTTAATCAAATGTGGATTCTAAAAAATTCTAAAGAACTTTTAGTAAACTCGAAATTGCCAAACTTTTCCTAAATCAATAACATGAAAACATGGCTTTTCAACACTATACATGACCATTCCTCACGATAGATGAAAGTCTAGTCCTTTTGACATTATAGACAGTTGCTTCGTCAACAAAAAGGAAAAAAAGGAAATATTCATATCTAGTGATCAGTCATCCAAAACCTTACTTTGTTAAACACCACTCTGATTCCACGCACAATTACTCTGAAGTTGAAATTAAAAAAAAATGGTAGAGATAATACGACTAATTATATCGATCACTGTTCGTTATCTTCACCTTTCATTAATTGTATATAATGCATTCGTTAATAAATACATAACGGTATCTGTAATGTTTGAAGCCGATAACAAAGCAATTTTTGGAAAAAATAATATTTCCAAGTAATTTCTCAGTAAACTGATGCTCAATATGACTTTTGACAACTTATAAAAACTCGACATGTCTACATGTCATCTGACATGGATAAAACTCATGAAATACACCACATATACACATATGTGGTTGCAGTAATTGTCGATACATTGACAAAATTCCCAGTAACCATGAAAAGATTAACTCATTACAAATGTTTTTCAGATACCCTTCGTAGGCAATACAACATATAAACTATAAATAGTAGTGAATTTATCCGGAGAAAAGAGTTCAAGTAGGTATGTAGACTAGCTTTATCACAGCTATTTAGTAGCATCGGGGGCTAAGGAGTATTCCATTCAGCATCATTTGCTAACACTGGGATTAGTAATAGTAACAATTTCTTTACCTCTCTAAAACGTTTTAATATTTACAGCTTGACGAATGTTTAAATAATCTGCATTTTAGTTTCTTACGTACGTGCTTTGGAAATGTTCAGGGTGTGATACTGCCGATATTAGACATAATAATGACAGTAGAGAAACAATTTACTCAAATGAATTGTGCTTGTTTTCGAAGACTCATAATTCACAAAGCGATTATTTCCCTCACCTTTCGCATGCAGAAGTTTATTGTGCAAGCAAATGCGTGCGGGAAATTCTTGAAAGGCAGAGTTATATTAATAACTACATTTTATGTTGTTGTATATTGACCAACACGATATCAAGTTGTCACCTGTTCACAAGATTGCTTTCCAATATCGCACATGACTCCTCTTCTTGTATTTGATACGCTTTTATTTTCAATCACAGATGTATTTCACATTGTTGAAACCTCGTTTGACATCAGTTCTCAATTTAAAAACCTTCCTTGAGAGATCTGCAGGCACTTTGAAACACTCGGGGAAATATCATATTCGACTTGAGGAGATTATTTTATGATGAAATCATTTCAATTACAGAAACTTGCAAGATTAACGTTCTCAAGGATAGTGAACAAACAATGTTGATGTGATATGTATTAGAAAATTGTAAAATTATCTATCACTTTGTTAAACAACACTCTGGTTAAAATATGTTTGGGTTCCTCATTGGTAATGTCTTCGTAGCCTTCGGTGATCAGACCTCAAGGTCAAAAACTGAAAATAGACTTAACATAGTTCCACCCTCATATGACGTCACAAGATTTTGCAAAGTCAATGCATGACAGGTAGATAATTTTTTGTTGGAATCTTATTCAATAGTTACTGTACAAAATCTTGTTAGCCATACGATATTTCAAAAGTGAAAATTATATATGAATAATCAATTATATGCTTGAAAATATTGAACATAAGGGCAATACCTCTGTTTTCATAGAATCTTTTATCAAGTCCATTATCGATATAGTTCCTTACTTTTTCACAATTATTTTGTATATTTTCTCAAAGAAACAGTTTCATGAAATTGTTATGAATACTGTTATGTCATTTTAACCAGATATTGTGAAATTTTGATAATGCTGTATAAGGAAAATTGCAATTTTCTAACGCCGATAACAGGTATATGTGTGCTAATTGATAAAGAAATACCGTAACATACTTATTTTATCCTTTTTATTTGTTACTAAGATGTATGATTTGGAAAATGAACAATCAATTATAAGATTGAATTTAAAATTCTAGAAGGGTGGAATTACCTTGAGTCTAAATTTTGAGTCCAATTGACTTTTGACTTTTGAAATAATTTTATTGTACAAATAATTTGTTCAGTATATGTTCGCATCTATTTTTTTATGAACCAGTAGTTTTTTAAACATCTGTGCTAGATAACTCTTAAGATGAAAGATATAAGGAATCAGAATTTTAATTTAAGTCTATTTTCATTTTATGGTCTTGAGGTCATGTCTTCAAACAGTTTGTTAGAATTTCCATGGATACGAACTGTGCTCCCTTTTCAACTGATGCAAGGTGAAGATAACGAACAGTGATCAATCTCATAACTCCTACAAGCAATACAAAAGAGATAGTTGGGCAAACACGGACCCCTGGACACACCAGAGGTGGGATCAGGTGCCTAGGCGTTGACCGGTCACACCCGCCGTGAGCCCCATATCCTGATCCAGGTAAACGGAGTTATCCGCAGTCAAAATCAGTTTGCGAAGAACGACTTAACAATCGGTATGAAACACGTCAGACAGCAT
Organism: Ostrea edulis; assembly: GCF_947568905.1. Taxonomy (NCBI): domain Eukaryota; kingdom Metazoa; phylum Mollusca; class Bivalvia; order Ostreida; family Ostreidae; genus Ostrea; species Ostrea edulis. The sequence goes on from NC_079166.1 coordinate 23,100,595, forward strand.
TTGACCCAATGCGAGGTCGTATTGACGAACTAGATCGTTATAACGACCATATAATTTGCGAAATGCTGACTTCAATCGAGACTGTTGAAATCCCTGTACCATCAACTTGTTTGTCAGTAGCTTACCTCGATTTAAAAACTGACTATACCCAGAACAAGTTCGTGCATATCGAATTAGTTGAGAAATATAAACACCATATGCAGGTGATAATGGAATATTGCTACATAAATGTGGGAAGTTGACGATGGAGAAGCTGAAATCATCCCGTTTGTCATACAGTTGAGTTGTCAGTTTGCCGTTAATGTCTACTTTCAATAAAATATCTAAGTATGAAGCAGAAGTGGACGACTCTGTGGTGTCCTTTATTTCGAGCTCACAGGGATATATCAAATCGACATATGAATGAAAGCTAGCATTGTTAATAGACAAAACGTCATCGATATATCTAAAAGTCGAATTGAAGGTCACAGCGAGAGATGTTGTCTTCTCACGTCGAAGTTTTTGAATAAATTCTGCTTCATATGAATATAAAAACAGGTCAGCTAACAAAGGAGCACAATTCGTGCCCATGGGAATTCCAACAGACTGTTGGAAGACCTGATCACCGAAGACCACGAAAATATTGTCAATGAGGAACTATAACATATTTTTTATTTCAACTTCAGAGTACTTCTGCGTGGAATCAGAGTGGTGTTTAACAAAGTAAGTTTTTGAATGACTGATCACTAGATATGAGTATTTCCGTTTTCCGTTTTTGTTGAAGAAGCAACTGTCTATGATGTCAAAAAGTCTAGTCTTTAATTTATCGTGAGGAATGGTCGTGTATAGTGTTGAAAAGTCATAGGTTTTAATGCTATTGATTTGGGGAAAATTCTGTGATTTCAAGTTTACTAAAATTTCTTTAGAATCTTTTCGAATCCACATTTGATTAACACCACTTCTGCCATATGTAGTCGCACAGTAAGTTTGAAGTTTCTCCTTCACAGCTGTTAACATTTTCGTGAGGAGCAAAGATGGGGGCTTGGTAGAGCACTTACTGATCTGTTTTTATATTCTACACGACAAGAACAAAACATTCTTGTCCTGGTTTTCAGCTTGACATTTTCATATTTGACGGCGTTTATCTCATAACAATAATCACTATGATTTATATATCCATCAACTGTTTCGATGCGCAAAAGCGTATTCTGAGAATGCTCAGTTTTTATATTGAGGCAGGCTACTAATGAATAAGTTGATGACACAGGAGTGTAAACAGTCTAGTTTAACGTCAGTAATTCACAAATTTGTTGATCGTTATAACGGTTCCATTTACCAATAGAACCCGTCAATGGGTCAAGGGCTGTTTTAACGTGATTCATATCAATCGTTTTTACAATTTACTCCGTTTACCTGATCAAAATGTAGGGCTTATGGCGGGTGTGACCGGTCGACGGGGTATGTTTATTCCTCCTAGACACTCTAGTATGTATAGCGATTCATTTTTACCAACTCTTGATGTTGAATTCTTTATACGAGTGATGATATTGATCACTGTTCGTTACTGGAGTCAAATTCAAGTATCTCTGCATTGATAGTACATCGATGGAAGGTGAAGAAAACGAACAGCAATAAATCTTAGAACTCATATAAGCAATACAAAATAAATAGTTTGGCAAAACGGACCCCTGGGCACACCAGAGGTGGGATCAGGTCCCTAGGAGGAGTAGCCATCCCCTGTCGACCGGTCACACCCGGCGTCAGCCCTGTATATTGATCAGATATATGGCGTTATCCGTAGTCAAAATCAGCGTGCCAAGAACAGTCTAACAATCGGTATGAAACACGTCAGACAGCATTTGACCCTGTTGACTTGTCACACCCGCCTGACATCAGCTCGCCTCGATTCAGAAACTGATTATAATCAAAACATGACCTTGAGCATCAAACCAGTGGAGTGATATATCATCCAATATGCGACGATGGAACACTGCCACCAAAAGATGGGAAGCTGACGATGTAGAAGCTTGAGCCACTCTGTTTGTCAAAACCTTGAGTCGTCAGCCCGCCGTCAACATCCTTGTTTGATAAAATATCCAAGCACATCACATAGGTGAAAGATCCCGCGATGTCCTTCATTTTGAGTCCACTGGGACATATCAAATGAAGATATGATTGAAAATGACTACTGTCAATAGCGAAAACGTCGTCGACACATTCAATGTCGCGTCAAAGGTCACAAAAAAACACCCTTTCCTAACGCAGAGTCTTTCAAAGAAATTCTGCCGTGTCAGAATACAAAAGAATTGTGAGATTGCCCACTATTCGTTATATTCACGTTTGGATCGAGATGTTTTGTTTTGAGATTTATGTCATCGAATCAAGAAGGACAACTGAATACGTTAATAGCTAGGTCAGATGGTGTCACCTGTCGAATGAAAGGTGAAGATAACAAAATTTGACCAATTTCATAACTGCTATAGGAAATACAAAACAGAGAGTTGGGACAACACAGATCGATGAATACACAAGAGGTGGGATCAGGTGTCTAGGAAAACTAAGGATCCCTGTCAAACGGTCACATCAGCTTTGAACCCTATATCTTGACCAAGTAAACTGTTTATCCGTAGTCAAAATCAGTGTGTCAAGAACGACCTAACGACCCAATGATATGATGTATTGACAAACTAGATCGCTATTACCAAACTAGACAAATAGCGAAATGCTGATTTTAAACGAGACTGTTGGGACCCTTGCACATTCAACTTGTTTGTCAGTAGCCTGCTTCCTGCTTGTATAACATAATATACCTTTGTATAAAGGATTGATTGATTGATGTTTTCCGCCATATTCAACAATGTTTCAGTTATATGGTGGCGCCCATTTTTTATTGGCGGAAGAGAGAGCCCAGATACAATGTACCTGAGAAGAGACCATCGACCTTCCGAAAGTAAACTGGGAAACTTTCTCACTTACCGGCGCGAGCGGGATTCGAACCCGCGCCCACAGAGGTAAGAGGCCGTGTGATTTTGAGCGCGATGCTCTAACCACTCGGCCACGGAGGCGCCTTTTGTATACAGGAAAGGGTTTCTAAGTCACTAGAACTTGTTACCAATTCCTTTGTATATCTATACAATAAAATATGTTCAAATTAATCAGTTGATCGAAAAAGGGCGCATGCGACGTCATTGTACCACGTGACTACCTAACTAATTAACTAGACTTTTTGAAATCGAAGCTTAGATTTAAGTCTGTATTGTGATTAATCATTAAAATATTTCGGAGAACAAACTATTAGAATTAATTACTATAAGCACGAGGAAGAGAAATGCATGCAATTTTGTATACTTTGAAAACATGAGATGTGTCCTTCAATGGGATTAACACTTAATAAGAATATATTTTTAAAATGAAGTATAATTTTTAGATATGTATATACAATCACAAGCGGCTTTGTATAACTGTATTGATCCCTGCACGAATCCATTGTGTTGACCAAAAGGGTAAGGAAACTTCTCTCTAATACCCCATATCCCACAGGTTGGAATAACACGTTTGTCCTCCGCACCTAGTCTACCGTGGGTCAACGAGATATATTGGCGGTACGCTTGGTGACGGATGGCTTTCCTCTCGACCAATCCATCAATAAAAACCAAAATTTCTCTCCTATACAGTATGGTAAGCGCTAACGTAGCTTCATCGATAATTTGCGCCGAGCAGTCTTTTAGCAGATAGAAGATGTAGTTCTTTAGAATCTTGTTAGAAACATAGGTACGAAAACGATTTGTTGTGTCGTGATAACATACATGAAAATTATATTTCTAGATTAACTCATTAACACCGATGTATGCTGATCGATAAGAATCGTGAGCAATGACATAATTCATCTTTAAAAGTCATTTATATAATCTATGAAAGAAATTAAACATAACATTTTACGGAGAATGTGCGCTATTAATCACGCCTTAATGGTAAGCGTTATGTATTGTTATTTCCCACAGCACACGTTCTCCCTGTTTGTTAATATTTCGAGGCACTTCCCACAAACATACCAGTCTGGGCAAGTCCTGCCAGCTTTTCGGTGCTAGCCCCGTTGTCGAGTAAGTGGATTCATGATGTCGTGCAGGAGAGTAGGTTGCCTTTCTGCCATGGTGATGCATATTTCTCTAAGGTCATCCACCTCTATAAAATGTATTCCAACAACATTAATTGCGTCAATGTGTAGTTCTAATGAAAGGCAAATATAACGAACAGTAATCAATCTCATAAATCCCACAAGGAATACAAAATAAAGATTTGGCAAACACTGGCTGCTGGACAAACCAGAGGTGGGATTAGGTGCTTAGGAGGAGTAAGCATCCCCTATCAATCTGTCAAACCCGCCGTGAGTCATATGTCTTGATCAGATGTATACTAGGGTAAATGACAATTTCATGTTTTCAATTACTTTAAAATATTGCTTACCTGTTGAACTTCACTTCTTTTCTTGATTTGCTCATCTCAACTTCATCTCTTGATGGTCCTCCTTCTCTACCTTTACCTCCCCCTGTCTCATCTGCCTTTCCTCTGCCTCATCTGCCTCCCCCTGCCTTTTCTCCCTTTCACCTGCCTCATCTGTCTCTTTCCCCTGCCTCATCTGCCTCTTCCTCGAGAATCTCTCCCCTTCCATTGTTTCTGCTCCTTCGTCTCACTTGACCTTGAACATACATCTCTTCATCGCTACTCTGTATACTAGCAGTTGTACTAGAACTCTCCTGAAAACAAAATGCCTAAGTTATTAATTTTTATTGAGACAATGGGTGCGGTTTGGGTTGAAAGGACAATGCTACAAAATCAGATGAATATCACGATTCATAGATCTTTCATTCTTTTATCACAAGTTCGACACGTCTAATGGTTTTCAATAAGTGGGTGGTGTGTCATCCGGAAGAAAGGTGATTTCTTTAAAAAATCTTCTTATTATCAATGAATGTCCATGTTTCATTTTTTGAAAACTTTCAAGATTACTCTCATTTCATCATGTCATGAGGTGTGTGTGGGGGGACCCAACATATCTTTAAATTGCATAAAGAAAATAACAAATGATGGCCATTTTCAAACGAGTTTCCAACCATGATCCTATGTGCCTCTAAGTTATCAGATTTTTAAAAAAAATATTCTACACAACAAAGTTATGAAAATAGAATAGAACAAAGAACAGGTTTGCTAAGATGTATGACAGACGGTATACAAGCTCAGAAGTAACTGAATTTCGTTATTTTCAACCAATTCTTGGATTTGTGCATAATTGATTAATATTCAGTGTTTTGCACATGATCTACTAAATAATGTAGTCTGGAAGGTTCTTTTTCCAATATATACAAAAGATTAATGCAAAGCATAATACTTACCGATGTCGTTGTTTTCTCTGTAATCACGTGGTGAAAAGGCACGCGCGATGCATATGCCCTGCAAATAAGTTAACCGCAGATTTCCGAGATTTAGATAATGGTCAAGAACAAAGAACTTATTATGACAAATTCCTTCGCTTCCAGGATGAAATCAATTACTTTACGCTACATAAGTTGTTTTGTCAAGCCTTTATAGATGTTACCTTAGAAGAGAAAAAAAATAGTTCGAGTACATGTGTATCTTTAATGTTTAATTTAATTTAAACAATATTTTATTATGTATGAAAAATAAATGGATCAGGCAGCAGGCATGCAGCCTATATAAGCCTTCTCCATTTTTAATGTTTGAAATTCATGGTATGACGATAACTAGAATAATTTATACTATAGTCCCAGTACACAGTTTATAGGTATTCAGGGGTATGTTATTGTTGATATTAGATTAACAATCCAATAGGGAATGACTTCCTGACAATTGTTGAAAATTTCGAATGCAATTTCATTAATCATGCAAAAATTATATAGGGGAAATTCGTTTCCCATCACGTATCTATTTAATATTGTCTCACATCGTTTTATTTAAGTCCATAATTCATTTGATCTCATTTGATTTCATTTGAGAGATATGATTTATGAGATTGATAACTGTTTTCTTCACCTTTCATGTAAGTGAAGTGGAAACCGAATACCTGATGCGCTGGAAAATTTCGCGACTCTTGTGAATTATGTCTTGTGAAACGATCTTCCTTTATTGCCATGTACTTACGAGTATGCTTTTACATGTAGGTAGTGGTAAAGAAATATCCAACCAAAAGCCTCTGTTTTGATGTAAAATGAATATAGAGGGAGGCAAATGATGTGTTGATTCAATACATATTATGTCTTTTAATACACATGAGGTGGTACTAGCAATTCTCTGCTATTGTCTAAAACTTTTTCTGTACAAGTTTGAGTACAAAGAGGGAAAGGATTGATTAAATGATTATTTGTTGTTGAAAAGTAAATCAGGTGTCCAGTGTGTTGGGAGATAAACATCGTATCAAATATCTAACCTAATCTTGAAATCTGGACTCCATCAAAGGAAGAGATAAGTTCAAATGTAGCCGGCAATGTAATCTGCGTTGATATGAAATTTATTTCGCTCTCACTGAATATAAAAGTTTCAGAAAAAAAACCGTAATGTGGCTTACCCAATATAATTACTTTACGGAGACATCCGACCTAATACGACAGTATATTGTACCGTACAAACATGACATTGCCAAAAAGTGTTGCAAAATGATAAACAATGTGGAAGAGTGTCGTAAATTTAGATTTAATGATGAATTAAAACGGGAAGCAGTCATGAACTGTATGCATTACGCTAAACAAAATATGAATCGTCGAATAGAAGATGGTTTCATCATAGAATTGAGCAACTACATTTTAATTGAATTTTAATTAATGTTCAGTAATATACATGTAACCAAAAATCAATAAACTACACCAAAACAACCGTTAGATAATATTTACGAACGATTTAACATGACGATATAATCGTAATCTTCTTAGGGTCCGAAAAATGAGAATTCGTTATCATTCCAATAACTACCTTATGAAGGGACCCCCCTTTTAAAAGACACATTTGTAACATGTGATTTTGACGTCTTATGTCGGCTACTTGGAAACGGGACTTTCACTTTTGTCTTGCTGAATATAATTCAATCGATAGAAGGGTCAAACATCCTCTTTGCTATGTGAGCACACCAAGCTACTACAGTGTTAATAGGAAGAAAAAGATTACATGCTGGGAATTTGATATTGTTATATGAAATCTTGATGAAATAAAAGAAAACAAAACAGAAGTTATAATCAATATTAATGAAATTTTCTGACAAAAAAGTCCCTCCCATATTTGTCATCATCCGTTGAAACAGTTTGTTAATCGGACATGGATCGTCAAGGCAAGGTAGCTAAGCTTGAAATAGCATCGGGTTATTATTACGTCACAATATAGCATTTTTGTGTGTTGTTGACGTTACGATAATATTAAAATTTAGAAGTAAAAATCAACGCTGACTTGAACCATTGTGTCTTCATTCACCTACTCCATATAAAAAGACAAAGATGGATGGGACTTGTGAACAATGGATGGTTACTCCTCGTAGACAACTCATCCCACCTCTGATGTACCCCAGGAACCGTGTTTGTCCTACTGTTAAGTCTGTATTCTTTATGAGGTTTATGAGATTGTTTATTGTTGATTTTCTGCATTTTTCAGCGGTCCCATATCTCTGTCTTTCCATCGTAATCTAACTTTCATTATGACAAGGTTTGATTGAAATGAATTTAAATAGAAATCAAATGGTTTTGTTTTGAATTTCAACAATTTGCTTTATTATTCCATAGATAAATATTGATATACTCTATACTAGAAACAAATATAATGAACAGTGATCCTACTCACAAATCCTATAAATGATACAAATTAAGAGCATCAAAACACAGACCCCTAGGGAAACTGATCGTCGAATCAGATGCCTAGAAGGAGTAAGGACCCCGTTAGACAAAACACATACTGTGAGTCCTATATCTTGATCAGATAAACATAGTCATCCTTAACTAAAATCAATACGCAAACAATCGAGACTATTAAAACCCTGTGTAAACGTTTTTTGTCAGTGGCATGCCTTGACCTAAAAATTGGTCAAAGAAAACGAACACCAAACAACATCTTCATGAAATGCACCATTCCGATTTTTCATAAATAGTGTCTGCGTTATTTTCAGTTCCATGTTGAAGACTTTCAGATCCTATTAAAGGTGTTTGGAAAAGGAGTAAGCATAGACTATTAAGACGATAAACTCCAAAACACCAATTGCGACAATGCTCATGAATAAAACCGTTTTTGTTTTAAATTCAAAATTATTCCCACGATTTTTAGTACATCCATCGCAGGGTCTTCCTATTATCTCTGGGGGAAAATCCTAAATATTTCAAGAATTTACTCAAACTGTTTTAAAGAATGGAAGGTATATATTCGCCATCTTGATACTCACCCGTCTGTTTTATAGAAGTCATCATGATAGTTGTCCTCGTTGGTGTCTGATGTCCATTCCTTGAATCTATAACACATATTAAAGATATGTTCACATCAAGTACATATATATGCTTTCTGGGCAGATAAATAAAAGCGATTGTTAGAAATGACAACAATGAATAACTTGCCAATTGTGCTGCTAGGTGAGCATCCGTAAGTAAAATTACAAAATTCCTCAGCACAACTGCACGTCATCTGACAACGATCACCATAATTTGGAAATCGACACGGGATTTCACATATATCACCAGTATAACCAATCGGACAGACTACAAAAAGTATTGACCATCATACACAGTGTTCATTTGTATTTGAGATGACAGAACAGCATTGGTATTGCTTAACGTTATACTTTTTGTTACACAAAAGTTCTGAATAAGGATATATATATATATATATATATATATATATATATATATATAAGAGAGAGAGAGAGCGAGAGAGAGAGAGAGAGAGAGAGAGAGAGAGAGAGAGAGAGAGAGAGAGAGAGAGAATAATTTTCATGTCTGGTCATCTCAATAATGAAATATGTCATTGTAATTAGAAATATGAATGCCAAAACAAATTCCTGTAAAAGACACACAAGAGGTCCACAGATCTTATCAGTCACCTGAGTACTAGTTAAAAGTATCACTAATCCCAAGGACTAAATATCTAGACAAAATACTATTCAGAATGTCTAAGCTAAATTCTGATATTATAGATTTCATTGAAAGTAGATACTGACGGCAAACTAACAACTCAACTGTATGAGAAACAGGATGATTTCAGCTTCTCCATTGTCAACTTCCCATATTTATGTAGCAATATTCCATTATCACCTGCATATGTGGTTAAAACCTCTCCACTGATTCGATACACAAGAGCTTTTCTTCCTATTGTCAGTTTTTAAATCGATGAAGGCTACTGACAAACAAATTGATGGTACAGAATTTCCAACAGTCTCGTTTGAAGTCAGCATTTCTATGGTCGTTATAACGATGTAGTTTGATAATACACGACGGACGACGCACGAAGGACGACGCACGACAACGGACGCAGACATATTGCAATATGTCACCTGAGTGACTCAGGAGACATAAAATATAAGTCATTGAATATAAGTAATATCATTAATTCCTTTCTATATTCGTTAATCTGAATTAAAATTGGACACGGGTATCATTAGAACAACGAGTATCATTAAAGGAGATCTGAATGCATAATTTAAAACTGCACTGCAACATTCAGTAGACAAACATGTGAGGTAAATAACTCAACTCGCAAGAAAACTTGATATTAAGTTGTGCATCTTCTAAAGATTAGACTCGTTGGTTTTCATAAAACGATACAACATTTGTCATTAGAGATTTTAGTAAGAATATTTGTAGCTGGAGTTTTCAAAATGGTGTTTTCTTATACCATTAGTTAAATCAATGTGTTAGAAACACGCACCTCTACATCCTGTGATGCTGTCACATTCTTTTTCTTTACAAAAACACATCCCCTGACAAGCTTGACCGAAGCTGGGATATCGACACGGGATGCCACAGTTCTCTCCAGTGTATCCTGGTAGACATTCTACAAGAAATTGTAAAGACAATACATTACTAATAAAGAAGGCAAGCTATCCATCGATTCACCCACTGAATCATTTCTTCCCCATCAATATATTTCTCCAACCATTTATACATTTGTTTACTTACCAGTTCTTTCTGTTTCCTTTCTACAACATAAATTACAGATACTTATTGAATTGAACTTTTTTTTTCAGATTAAAAAACCTGAGGTAAAAAACATAACAACATCAAAAATGAAAACAAAGAGATTAAAATATAAAGCCAGTTGATGTTATATCTAAATTACATCTAAAAATTAGTACATGTACTTACATAAAATCAATATCACCAGAGTGGATTAATTTTACATGCATAAAGCAAAATGCTAAAAGTGCATATGTACTAAAGATCATTGCTAGTTTAAATAAAAAATTCCGAATTGATTGAAAGTCATCTTAATCTATCAAACGTAAATGGATACTAATGTTTGTTTTTCGAAAACGTTTATAATAAAAGTGATCAAAATGCATATTCATATCACACGAGAAACAGGTGTGCACGTCATTTAAAAATGTACAAAACGGTGACAGTTACTTTTATAATATATTTCCTTGTCGTAAAAGTATATGTATCCCAAATGGTTTGCCATTTGAGCAAACGTTTGAGAGCATTGCTGAAATACATTTGAACCATTGGACGCTTGCTAAAGTTTATCAACAATAATATTGCGCTATGTTAGTCGGAGAGAGTAAAACGTTTAGATTAATATCAGGATTACGCGGATCTCAGAGCCATATCATTGTGCCATAACAATGTACCAGACATTGGAGTAACTCAATAGTCCCAAACAAAGCATTTAAAATTTCCATATTTGAACACTTTCTGATTGTAACGAAAGGTTCGGAGATTCTTACATTTTGATATACATGTAATAAAACGAAACTGAAAATACCATAAACCGAGTGAAATAAATATTAATTTGGTACTAAGTGCTCAGTGTATAAATTTGAATCACCAATACAATATTTCATATAATTAATAATCTTTATAATTACAATAGATAGTTCATGCTCGCTATAAGACTAGCCTAATTTTAGCGTCATATATGCTGACATATTTCCAATGACGTTTATATTTGAGTCACGTTTTTTCTTGTAGCCAGTAAATTTTGAACCTCGTGGATTATCACCTTGATTGAATCAATTATTGTTAAAGCATATCAAATAATCTCCAACTCAAAATTTTGAATTCCTTGATTCATTTTTGTTCAAAAGTGACAAAATTGTTTTGCACATAACGACAATAAGAGAGAATATACATTTGATATACATGTATATACTCAACATTTCTGTCACATGCAAGGTGAAGATAACGAACAGTGATCAATCTCATAACTCCTATAAGCAATACACAGTAGATAGTTGGGCAAACACGGACCCCTGGACACACCAGAGGTGGGATCAGGTGCCTAGGATGAGTAAGCATCCCCTGTTGACCGGTCACACCCGCCGTGAACCCTATACCCTGATCAGGTAAACGGAGTTATCCGCAATCTAAATCAGTGTGCCAAGAACGGCTTAACAATCGATATGAAACACGTCAGACAGCATTTGACCCAATGCGAGGTTGTATTGACGAACTAGATCGTTATAACGACCATAGAATTTGCGATATACTGACTTCAATCGAAACTGTTGAAATAAATAGAAATAATTCGCACTGTCGTGCACATTGTAAATTACATGTCAGATTCAGAAAATGAATGTGTAAAATATTATATAAATTGTTTTGAAAGTTGTGTGTTTTCACTTGATACATATAATCACATTCATTTATAGTGTGTATCAAAATTGGTACCGTATAAGTTTTAGATTATGAACCCTGGGTCGAGGCCTCTGCTGGTAGACTGTAGTCCCCGAGGGTCTCTACATCCCAGTAGCTAAGTACGTCATTACTAGCTTGAAAATACGGATTTATATTTAATTGCTGTTGTAAAATTTAAAAATTCATTTCAAAATTAAGGATTATCTCCCTCACACATAGCTCTTATCCTTAAACGAATTTGACTCCACTTTTTTGGCACACTGTTTTTGCCTATAATAGCTCTAAAACCTCATTGTTATTTCGGATTTCAAACATTTCGGTTGAGCATCACTGAAGAGACATAATTTGTCGAAATGCGCATCTTGTGCATCAAAATTGGTACCAAATAAGTTTTACATATGGAATATAGGAAATATATCAATGGAAAAACTATATATTATGTATCAATAAGCAGAAAATGTAAAGAAGAAAAACTTGATATACTCGTAGATCTCTGTAGTACGGTCATAAGAGGGTAACGCCGCACGTAGAATAAAATCTACCCACAACCCCTATTTCCATGATAACACTAGATGAGGATAGGTCAATTTTATGGAATGATTATAAACATATATATTTATGATAGCAATTATGGTATGTAAATATAATATGTGTAAAAATTAAAAAATGAATTGATAAAATCATTTCAAAATATCAGAGGGTTTATAAAATAATTTTGTTTTACGTATTCGTTGTACATTTATGAAAATGCATTGACTCTGAACGATTTGTGAGACGACAGCATACTCTATCATTGTCTCCCAGATAAATTATTTCCTTTTCCTAAAATGAGTCTCTGACTAAAGTGACAGTTTGTCCTTCGCATTTTTCAAAGCATTTACACATTTTTGCTGTTGTAGTTTTTTTCTATACATTTGAAAGGAAATATATCATGTTTCGTTCGATTTTTCTTGTTTGTTTTCTAATCTACATTTCATTTGTATTTGTATACTTTACAAGTAATGAAACATCTTACTAGATTCAAAAGTAAGGTTTTATCATTCTTGTTATGATGAAAACCAATTGCAATTGTTTTCCATTATATATTGGCATTCACAACATTTTGAACAATACCCCATATATGAGCAAAATTTTGTTACATGAAAGACAAAGATAACGAACAGTCATCAATCTCATAACTCCTAAAACCATACACAACAGAGAGTTGGGCAAACACGGACCCCTGGATATACCAGAGGTGGGATCAGGTGCCTAGGAGGAGTAAGTATCCCCTGTTGACCGGTCACAGCCGCCGTGAGTCTTATATCTTGATCAGGTAATTGGAGTTAAAATAAGTGTGTCAAGAACGGCCTAACAATCGATATGAAACACGTCAGACCTCATTTGACCCAATGATAGGTTGTATTAACAGACTAGATCGTTATAACGACCATAGGATTGGTCAAGCTTAACTGTGCATTGTTTTCGTCTACATTTTTGCAATTAGCATCAATCATTTTCTATAATTTTACATTTCTTCAGCATCTTTATGTTACACAATCATAAACTTTGATCATGTCATCCTAGTAAATGAATTATAAGAGTCTGTTCATCAATATTTGAGAAAAGATTTAGAGGATAAATATGTGAAAACTCTCAAGTATGCTGCACTTATGTCAGATACTTACACTTTTTGTCATGCAAAGAATGTTTTTGGCAAAGTCCCAAAATAGTAGTTTATCGAAACCTTCAGAGTGCTTCAGAATTTAAGTCTTCTCTTTCCTTAAAACCGCAGTCTTCACACCAAAGTAGTTCCATTTTCGGTTCAATGTCGCGACACTCTGAATGTGTCTCTGGTAGTGGGGTGATTCGTACGTAGTTATTGTAATACAAAGAGTAATCTAATTTGTAATGTTTTCAAGTGCAAAATACATTACCTTGAGAAACCATAGTAACATGCTTGTACACATTTAGAAATGATATTAGAGCCTGTGTTTGACTCTATTCTTACACTCCTAATGTTCAGAGTTCAAAGTCAGGTTCTATTAATTTTATGAAGGATTAAAACAATTTTTCTCTAAGGAATCTGTTTCACTCAATTGGTCTGATGAAATTAAACCTGGCCAGAGTTTGAGAAATATTTTGATTCGATACGCAACTTTTAAACAAGGTGATACTAGATGGGGTTTCAAACGTCTCGTATAAACTCAGCATGTCACAAATTCTAAGATTGTTACGAATGATCTAGTTTGCCTATCAAACCTACCATTGAGTTAAATGCTGTCTGACGTGTTTCATACCGATTGTTATGCCATTCTTGACACACTGATTTGATTACGGATTATTCTCTTTCCCTGATCAAGATATAGGGATAACAGCGAATGTGACCGGTCGACAGGGGATGCTTATTCCTCCTATTCACTGATCCCACATCTGGTATATCTAGGTGTCCGTGTTTCCCTAACTCTCTATTTTGTATTCGTTATAGGAGTTATGAGATTGATCAATGTTCATTATATTCACCTTTCATGTAATTATATCCTAATATTTTGAACTATAAAACTAGAACAAAGACAACAGCAACAAAAAAGATCAATGATAACCCGCTGCCTCATCTGGATTGAATTGTATACAATCTTACTCAGGAACAAACACGCCAAGGAACAATCGAACAAACTAAGCAATAATGATAATTTAATTTTAAAGTATCATAAAACATAATGATTCTGTTTGTAATTTATTGGGATCATATGAATTGTGGATTAACATATATAACAAAGTGCATGGTTACACAAGTGAGTTCACGTACACAAACATTCACCCTACGCAGATACACAATGGATCAATATTTCAAATGATATTCGTGTCTTGTGCAATGCATATACGATTGCACGGACACGTCCTATTTCAACAAACAATGCTTTGATTTCAGTTGGCATCATTGATTTCTTTCTTCCTTATGCTCCCTCTGAATTGTTAAGGATAATTAATAAACAATATATTGTGAAGAAAATCAATGCCACACATGCCATTCCTATTGTGCCACGAAGTAGTCTGGATTTCCTGCCTCTGTTGGCCCCTAACATCTTTTCATCACACTGGTTATCTAAAATGATGGGTATGAGAATTATCAAAAGCGCCAACAATGAAATCAAATATGGTTATCAAATGCACCAGATATGTCGCCAACAGCACGAATGAATCACTGTTCATAAAAGATGCCTAGGTTTTGTGTATTATGAGAGTCTGATGCAATACAATTACGAGTTGATTCATTATTAGGCGAAGTTCTTATGATATTCATTTTTGGTATTCAATTTGCTTCTTTTTCTGCGAATATATCGGTTTTTGTGTGAAGTTGAAATATTTAGAGTGAAAGGCAGTGAAACGGGAATGATTTGTCATTGACAGGTCTTTCTGAGAATAATTGACTAATGTTCGTGTTTCTTATCGACCTGACGTGTAATGTTTTTGAACGGGTTCATGTTGATTTTATGATATTGTATTTTTGCTTTCGGTGATAGATCTTATCATAGTGATGAAAATTATGAATAATTCCTTGTGCATTGTTGATAGCGTACATCATTAATGATATGAATCATATGGAAAATGTTTTTATACATACCAACAGGCTAGGATGACAAAGAAATAAGAGCTTTCTCACTCGTTACCATCTTCATTAATGGCTATCATATCATTAAAGCTACATTAGACCTTTATACAATGAGTAAAGCAAACATGATGTTTCGCAAAACACCGAAGTTTCGAGACGCATTGTGTATTTGTGCATATACAACGAACCTTAAGATATTGAAATATTTTAAAGACCCGAAGCGTACTACTCTGCACAAGAGGAAAAGTTATGTTCTCAAATAGAACATTTTGTTCGAACTCCATATTGTTATCTATCTATCTATCTATCGTTCTTAAAAAAGAATCCAGTATTTGATACAGTAAATACATCCAATAATAAAAGTCAAGAAACTCAAAACTCGAATAACATTTCACTGTTAGCGCTTTCGGCTTTAATGCCTCAATACCTCTTCACACAGTTATATATATATATATATATACATATATATATATATATATATATATATATATATATATATATATATATCGTTTATATATATATATATCGTTTAGATCCTAGGGGTAAACGTAAGGTTGGGTGTTATAATTGTTTGTTTGTGCTTTATATTAAATATTCTATACAATTGCATCGAGAGATCCACTCTCCTTATAAAATATCTTAAACACTGAATGACACAGCGACTGTGTGGGATTGCATCAGTGTGTATAAGTAGCGCTTTAGGAGCATAACAAAGCTTCCTTTAAAAAAGGGAAGTCGTTGTGGCCGAGTGGACTTACGCACTGGTTTGACAATCTTGCTAGGCGGTGGGTGCCGTAGGTCGCTGGTTCGACCCCGGGCTGGGGCGAAAATTTTCAGTACCTAGTTGTGATTATTTAGTGCTTTATATATTAATTAATTGATTTTCACATGTATCGTTTAGATCCTAGGGGTAAACGTAAGGTTGGGTGTTATAATTGTTTGTTTGTGCTTTATATTAAATATTCTATACAATTGCATCGAGAGATCCACTCTCCTTATAAAATATCTTAAACACTGAATGACACAGCGACTGTGTGGGATTGCATCAGTGTGTATAAGTAGCGCTTTAGGCGCATAACAAAGCTTCCTTTTAAAAAGGGAAGTCGTTGTGGCCGAGTGGACTTACGCACTGGTTTGACAATCTTGCTAGGCGGTGGGTGCCGTAGATCGCTGGTTCGACCCCGGGCTGGGGCGAAAATTTTCAGTACCTAGTTGTGATTATTTAGTGCTTTATATATTAATTAATTGATTTTCACATGTATCGTTTAGATCCTAGGGGTAAACGTAAGGTTGGGTGTTATAATTGTTTGTTTGTGCTTTATATTAAATATTCTATACAATTGCATCGAGAGATCCACTCTCCTTATAAAATATCTTAAACACTGAATGACACAGCGACTGTGTGGGATTGCATCAGTGTGTATAAGTAGCGCTTTAGGAGCATAACAAAGCTTCCTTTTAAAAAGGGAAGTCGTTGTGGCCGAGTGGACTTACGCACTGGTTTGACAATCTTGCTAGGCGGTGGGTGCCGTAGGTCGCTGGTTCGACCCCGGGCTGGGGCGAAAATTTTCAGTACCTAGTTGTGATTATTTAGTGCTTTATATATATATATATATATATATATATATATATATATATATATATATATATATATACATTGTATATATACAGAGATAAATAGAGAGATCATATAATTGCACTAGGTTTTCGGATGGTGAATAGAGATCATATGTAGGTATTATCAAAACTTACCTAACAATTTTATAGAAGTCCTCGTGATAGGTGTCGTTGTTAGTGTCCAAGGTTCAGTCTTTAATTCTATCTCAAATATTGATCGAGATGTGTTAGATATGTGTTTATGTATGTATGTCGATAGGGGATAGCTGTCATAACTTACCATCTGTGTTGCTAGTTGAGCATCCATGTATTTGACTACAAAGGTCTTCAGCACAGCTGCACTTTAGCTTACAACCATTACCATAATTTGAAAAACGACACGGGATTTCACATTTCTCACTAGTATAACCAATCGGGCAGACTACAAATATATTATTCTTAATCAAGATGAAATACATGTTATTTACGTTTGCATGCGTACCATTATCATTGATATACACTAGTGTCCCAAATCACTTGATGTTATACACAGATAGTAAACATGACGAAGAAATTCAAAAATGAGGATTGACAGCAATGATGTTGACAGATGGATATCTGAAGTCTGAAATATTATGATTTTTACACATCCTTATTTATCATTCTTAAACAAATCTTAGTTGGTAAAATAATATCAATGAGTGTACTAAAAAAGATAAGAATATATCATTTCGGGAATGTTTTGCAACATACAGTACACATACTTGTTATGTTTAAGGCGTTTGGTATTGTATAAGTCAATTCAACTCGTGCAGAGGAAACTGGATATAAAGTTGCAACGCCTTCTAAAATAGAAATAAGCTTTACCTTGGAAACGACCCTTTGGAAACTATACATGTTTTAAACATTCGTTAGTCAATGATAACTTCATGTTGTCTTTATTTGTTACTAAAAATTTGTAAGTTTCCTAATTGTCACATTCTCATGCCAATAAGTAGGTCAATATTCAAGAAACGTAAACCTTTACACCCTGTTCCGCTATTACAGTCTGACTCCTTACAATTGCATTTCTCTTGGCAAGCTGGACCAAAGCTTGGGTATCGACACGGTAAAGTACAGTTGTTCGTAATGTACCCTGGTGGACATTCTAAAAGTATTGTAACTAGAATATTTGTATTATTAACAAACGATGTACATGCTTTCATTTTATTCATGTTTCTATACAATCATATCTTCATTCATCGATCTATGTATCCTTCAATATATGTATCCATCCGATTAATTTTCTTTTTATGTCTCCATTCATTCACCAATCCACTCGCTCACTCATTGGATATCCGATTCCTTTACCCATCCATTTCTCCATCTCTATCCATTTATCCATCTCCCCATCCTTCCATTATTTTTTTCACTTACCGATTTCTGCTTTCGATCTACAAATTAATTCATTTGAATTTAATTTCTAGGATAAGATACAATGTTAGGAGACACGTTATGTTGTACGACATTTGCAATGTTATGTCTAATCTAAAATCCTACGTTTTACTTGCGTGTTATCAATTTCACCACTATATATGAACTTTACATGGATTAAAGAAAACGCTGCGGCCAAGTATAAGTTACGAGTCATTACTAGTTCAACTAAAATTTTCCCCACTAATTAAAAATCATTTTCATCTGCCCAACATATATCAATTCTGATTTCTTTTTCAAAATTTTTTACCATAAATAGAAATATCTACTCATGTCAGACAAGGAACATACTGCTCACTGTTCCTTATCTGCAACATTTCACGTAGAACAAATTGATTTGAAAATGTTCAAAATGTGGTCTTTAAGTAGATATATGGCTCATAGCAGGTTTGATCAGTCAACAGGAGATGTTTATTCCATCTACGAAAATGGGTTCACCCCTCGTCTGTCTAGGGAATACGTGTTTCCTCTAATCTTAATTTCGTGTTCTGTATAATAATCAAGATATTGATCACTGATAACTTTTTCCTCCGGATGATTTTCCTAGATTTGCCTTTATTTTCATAATTGTCTTCGCTTTCGTAAAGTTCTTCCATCTACCTTCTACATTGTTAGTCTTAATAACTGATATTTTCAGAGCATTGGTAAGGGTATTGGACCTTTGAACCTTAGTAAACGTTTATCAAGAATAGCATTATAATTCATCATGATTCTCTGAGAGAGGGAGCATTGGGGTCCAAAAAGAAAATTCATATTTTGATTGGCATACGAAAGATTGCGTAGTTGAGGTAAAGCGTTGGTCCTTTCTACAAGCTATATGTATAAATCCGATCCTATACGCGTACTGTGATGAGATAGAAAACATAAATGAAACTCCCACATAGAATACAAATTAAAATGTTACCAGACACCCCGGAGGTGGGATCAGGTCCCTTGGAGTAGCAAACATCCCCTGTCGACAGGTCACACTCACAATGAACCCTATGTCTTCATTAGGAAAACAGAGTAGTCCGTAGGCACAATCAGTGTGCCAAGAACAGTCTAAAATCGATATGAGACACACCAGCTGGAATCTGACCAAATGATAGGTTGTATTGGCAAACTAGATCATTATAACGACTATATGATATTCGAAATGTTGACATTAAACGAGACTTTTGAAAGCCTATAACATCAACTTGTTTGTCAGTAGACTGTCTTGATTAAAAAACTGATCATACGTTGAACAATCTCCTGTATTGAACCAGTTAAGAAATAAAAATTTCCAATAACATATCGAAGTACAAACCGGATATTAAGAACTATGTGTTGTCTTTTATCTACACTTCACAGGGACATATCGAATCGAAATATGAATGAACATGATTATCATTAATATATAAACGTCTTCGATATACCTATATGTCAAGCTGAAGGCCACATATATTTCTTCTCATGTAGAAGCTTTTGTATAAACTTTGCTTCATAAGGCTATAAAACAGGTCAGCTAACAAAGGGGTACAGATCGTGGGAATTACAAAAGTCTGTCGGAAAACCTGATCATCAAAGACTACGATGTTAGCATCGAGGAACTCCAGCATATTTTTTTTTTCAAGTCCTGAGTACATCTGCGTGGAATCAGAGTAGGATTTAAGGAAAATAAGTTTTTGGGATGACTGATCACTAGATATAAATATTTCCTAGATAGGACTATTTGCGTTGTCCTTTTTTTGTTGTTGAAGAAGCAAGTGTTTATGGTGTTAAGTCTGGTCTCTAATCTATGTAAATACTAGGATGCTTTGTCACATGTAATACTTTTTTTCTTTTCAAATGATGTGGATTCATCTGCTCAATTAATCTGGGCTAAAGTGTACTTTAAGATTTTTATCAAAACTTTTCATTTTATTGAGTAATAGTTCTCACATTTCAACATAGTCCATTCACTTTGGTAAAATAACAAGAACATCTTACTTACGATAAAGATATACAAATATGTTCCAGTTAACGATACATTGTTTTAGTCCCTAGTGTTTATATAAGTGAAATTCATTAGAATTTTCAATTGGTGCCTTTGAACGATTTAGAAATAATGATATTATCCTATTTGCCAAAATATAACGTAAGGTATCAAGCAAACACTTTATTAAACAAATAACGAACTGGTTTGGGATTTAATTCAACTATTTAAATCATGTATCATTAAATAAGAAGTTTCAAAATTTCAAGTTGAATACATTTTTCGATACCTTGAATGACTTCCTGAATGACTTCCTTCAGGAAAACGGATAACATCTTTTTGAACATGAAAGGTATATTTGTAAAATTCTTGGATGCAAGGCGAAGATATCCCACAAGCAATACAAAATCGAGAGTTGGGCAAACACGGACCCCTGGATATACCAGAGGTGGGATCAGGTGTCTAGGAGGATTAAACATCCCCTGTCGACCGGTCACACCCGCCGTGAGCCCTATATCTTGATCAGGCAAACGGAGTTATCCTTAGTCAAAATCAGTGCGCAAAGAACGACCCAACAATCGGCATGAAACCCATCTGACAGCATTTGACCCAATGATAGGTTGTATTGGCAAATTAGATCGTTATAATGACCATTGAGTTTGCAAAATGCTGATGTTAAACGAGATTGTTGGAACCCCTGTACTATCAACATGTTTGTCAGCAGCCTGCCGCGCTCAATAAACCTACCATACGTAGAACAAGCCACCGCGCACCGAACCAGCCGAGAGATACAAACACCACATGCAAACGAGACAACGGAACATTGCTACAAAAACACGGGAAACCGAAACCAACCTGCCTGTCAAATCCGAGCCGACAGTTCACCGCCAATATCCACTTTCAATAAAATATCTAAACATGAACCAAAGTGGACGACCCCGCGGTGTCCCCAAACTCAAGCCAATTGGGATACATCGAATCGACATATGAAGGAAAATTATTAATGTTAAGAGATAATACATCGTCGAAACATCCAAATGCCGAAGCGAAGGCCACAGCAAGAGATCATTTCTTCTCAAGTGGAAGCCCCTGAAGAAATTCTGCCCCATAGGAATACAAAAAACAGGTAACCCAACAAAGGAGCATAATTCGTGCCGATGGGGATTCCAACAGACCGCCGGAAGACCCAATGTCACTAAAGACCGCGAAGACACTGCCAATGAGGAACTCCAACACACCCTCCACCTCTACTTCAGAGTACCTGCGTGTTATGGATGCTATCTTGATAACTGTCAGTGTTTGTGCATGTATGTTTTAATACGCTTTTGTCTAAAATATCCACACTTCCTGAAATTGAATCTTCGTTATAGGAGATCTAAGTGATCTCAGAATACCAGTTTTTATATCTTGAAAGAAATACAACAATATATTAACATTATCATTCAATATGAAAAGCTGCTGATGTCGAACAGTGATCAATCTTATAATTCCTATAAGGATTAAGAAAAATACAAATTGGGTAAACACGGACCCCTTGGCATATCAGAGATGAGATCCGTGACATTATTTTTACAAAACAAATTACGATTAGGATGAAGTTTTGAAACACTAATTGTTTCAAAATTTCTCACTCTTAAATTTCTAAATGAGGAAAATTTGATAAATATATACACTCAATTGAGTTTAAGACAGAGACATTTTTTTTTATCTTAATCTTAAAATGTTTTGTGAAAATGGATACAAGTACCCAAGATAACTACGCGCCCCTCATGATATCTAAAATTACATAAATTATATATATATATATATATATATATATATATATATATATATATATATATTGGTAATAATAATATCTAAATAAATTGATATAGTGTAACATTTGATATATAACGGTATCTGTAATGTTTAAGGACGATAACAAAGCAATTTTTGAAAGAAAAAAATGTTTACAAATGACAATAATTTCTCAGTAAAACGATGTTCACCATGACTTTTTGAAAACTTATAAAAACTCCACTTGTCATCTCACATGAGAAAAAAACTCGTAGAATACATCACATATACAAAGACGTGGCTGTAGTAATTGTCGATACATTAACATAATTCCCAGTAACCATGAAAAAAATAAATGATGACATATATTATTCAGATACCCTTCGTAGGTAATATAATGTATAAACTATAAAATTGTATTTACCCAGAGAAAAGAGTACGTAAAATAGCTTTATCGCAGGGATATTAATTAGTATCAATGAGCGCTGAGGAGTCTTCCATTCAGCTTCAGTTGTTGAGACTGGGATTAATAACAATAACAACACTTTCTTTACCTATCTAAAAATTTTAATATTTACAGCTTGACAAACGTTTCAATGATCTGCATTTTAGTTTCTTACGTACGGTTTTTGGAAATGTTCAGGGTGTGATATTGCCGATATTAGACATAATAATGACAGTAGAGAAACAATTTCCTCAAATGAATTGTGCTTGTTTTCGAAGAATCAGAATTCACAATGCGATTACTTCCCTCACCTGTCGCATGCAGACGTGTATTGTGCAAATGTGTACGGGAAATTCGTGAAAGGCAGAGTTATATCCAACTGTATTTTATGTTCTATCATTATTGCATATTGACTGACACAATGTGAAGTTGTCACCTGTTTCCAATATCGCAAACAACTCATCTACTTATTTCCAATCAAATATATATTTCACATTGTTGAAACTTCGTTTGAAATTAGTCCACAATTTAAAAGCTTCACTTGAGAGATATGTACGCACTTTGAAACACTCTGAGAAATATCACGTTCGACTTGAGTATTGTGTTTTATGATGGAATCATTTCATTAACAGGAACACGGAATACTCACTTTCTCAGGGATAGTGAGCAAACAATATTTATTGAATTAATATTTATTACAAAATTCTGAAATCATCCATCCCTTTGTTAAACAACACTCTGATTTTACGCACAAATAATTTGAGGTTCGCATGTCAAAATTGCTAGTGTTCTTCACTGACAATGTCTTGGTAGCCTTTGGTGATCAGGCCGCAAGGCCATAGATTTAGAATATATTTAAGTCTAAGTTTCGAATCCTACTAACGTTTGAAATAATGTTCATGTACAAATAAATTGTGCAGTATATGTTTGCATTTATTGCTTTTATGAATCAGCAGTTGTTTTAAAAACATTTGTGTTCAATAAATCTTAAGATACAAGGAAAACAATTTTAAGGTAAGTCTATTGTCAGTTTATGGTCTTCAGGCCAGGTCTTTCAACAGTCTGTTGGAATTCCTATGGATACGAATTGTGTTCCTTTATTAATAGACTTGTTTTAATATTCCTACAATGCAGAATTTATTCAAAATATTCTACATGACAAGAACAAAACATTCTTGTTATGGCTTTCAGCTCCACATATACACATCTGACGGCGTTTATTTGATAACAATAATCAGAATGATGTACATAACCCTCAATTGAAAGCTTGTTTTGAGTACGCTCAGCTTTAAACTGACTACTAAAAGAGTTTAAAGTCAGTAATTCACCAATTATATGATCGTTTTAACAATTCCATTTACCAACAGAAGCCGACATTGGGTCAAATTCTGCTTGACGTGATTGATACCAATCGTTAGGCAGTTTTTTTACATTCTGTTTTTAATACAGTTTACTCCTTTTACGTGATCAAGATATAGAGCTCACGGCGGGTGTGACCGGTCAACCAGGATGCTCATTCCTCCCCCATCTCTGGTATAAATAGCGGTTCGTGTTTACCAAATCTTGATTTTGCATTATTTATAGGAATGATGATACTGATCACTTTTCATTACTGGGGTCAAATTTAATTGTCTCTTCACTAATAGTACATCGATACCATATACTTAATTCTTTCGTTTTCTCTTTTTGTCAGGAGCATTTCATAGCTACACTTTCATACTCATGTGAAACTTAAAGCAAATGTCTTCATGACCCATTGTCAATAAAAATTAAATAAAATCTGTATAGTTTGTGAAAAGCATTTTTAGCGTTCTAAATAAAAGATCAATGTTATGAAATCTAATTCATTAGTCTAAAAGTGCATGTCAACATTCACCCCATCAATGCGGAACATGTCCTGAGGAATTGAATTAAAAACAAAATAATCAAGCACATCAACGTCAAAATTGTGTTCAACCCCTTGGTCACAAGTTCCTATCCTTTCTCGGCTCTCCTCTTTTCGTATTCTGATGCGGCAAAATTTCTTCGAAAGCTTCTACATTACGAGGTGGTGTCTTTATGTGGCCTTTGACGCAACATTTAGATGTGTCGACGACGTTTTGGCTATTGACAGTAGTCATTTACATTTTTTTTTTTTTTTTTTATTTCACTCAAAATCGACATACATTTGAAGTCAGCATTTCACAAGTTCTATTGTCGTTATAACGATCTAGTTCGTCAGTACAATCTTGCATTGGGTCAAATGCTGTTTGATATGTTTCATACCGATTGTTTAGCCGTGCTTGGCACACTGATTTTGACTGCGGATAACTCCGTTTACCTGATCAGGATATTGGGCTCACGGCGGGTGTGACCGGTCAACAGGGGGATGCTAACTCCTCCTAGGCACCTGATCCCACCTCTGGTGTATCCAGGGGTCCGTGTTTGCCCAACTATCTATTTTGTATTGCTTATAGGAGTTATAAGATTGATCACTGTTCGTTATCTTCACCTAGCATTTGCACAAAAGAAGATACAAAAGAATATGAATATATTTAAGCGTACATATGTATATCATAATGTTCATTTTCTTTTTATGAGAGAGAGAGAGAGAGAGAGAGAGAGATAGAAAGAGAGAGAGAGAGTCAGTTGACTAATGGAGATCATTTTTCCCAATCCGTTTTAAATTTATCTAAAACCTTTCTTTCCTTATAACTAACCTGATTGATTTGATACAATTGTTTCCAATCAATTATAAGGGTTTTAACTGTTAGCTGATTTTTTGGCATATATTCATATATATATATATTATTATTATTATTATTATTATAAGTAATGCAGTGTATGACCTGAGATGGTTTTGTTTTGTATCACCAAATATAAAAGTTTTGACATCAAATTCTATTTCAATCTCCTTTGAATTGCAATATCTGATAAATTCTGATAATAATTGTTGTACTTTTGGACAATCCCAAAGTAAATGGTAAATTGTTTCGTCTTCCCTCTCACAAAAAGTGCATAGTTTAGAATCTACTCTACCTAATTTGTACATGTAGCTATTAGTAGTTAAAATGTGGTGGTTAACTCTGTATTGAAACCATAATGAGTTGGAATCCAATGTAGTCAAGAATGGAAGGTAAAAGATTGCCTTCCATTGCTTATCAGAGGTAATGAAATATCTACTCCATTTCGTTTTTCCTGTGGGTATAGCATCTCGTTTATTGAGAATATCATACATAGGTTTCGACCCTTTCTTTGTTAAAACAAATAGTTTGATATTCAAGGGGATAAGGAGTTTTTGCACAGATGCTTTATTTGTAAAGTTATACTTTTTCATATATGTGGCTACCACTTGTGTTATACCCATATATGTTAAAAAATTCATTTGTAGGTTAAATCTACATCATTTACAATTGTGTGTTCATGTTGATTCGACATGTCCTAGTGTAGTGGACTCAAAATGTATGTGTCATTCTTGGGTATTTCATCAAATAAAAATGTTGATGACGGGTTGGTGACTCAGTTTTTTGACAAATGGACTAGCTCTGGCTTGTCCATCGTCAGCTTCTCATGTTTGTGTGACAATGTTTCATTGTCGCCTGTTTAATGCTTATGTCTCTCAACTCGTTCGATGCACAGGAGCTTGTTTTGCGTATGATCAGTTTTTGAATAGAAGCGGGCTGATGGCAGGCAGGTTGATGCTGCAGGAATTTAGACGGTCTCGCTTCGGGTCAGCATTTATCACATTTTGTGGTCGTCTCAATGATCTAGTTTACCAATGTGGTCTGTCATTGGGTAAAATGTTTTCTGATGTATTTCATACCCATTGTTGGACCGTACTTTGCACACTGATTTTGGTTATGGGTTGTTCCGTTTGCCATATTAGGATGTGTGACTCAGGACAGATGTGGGCGTTAGGGGATGGAGGTGCCTCAACCTATGGTATGTCCAGTGGCCATGTTTGCAAAATTTTCAATTGTGTATTAATTTCAAGGGCTGTGAGGTTGATCACTGTTTGTTATCTTCACGTTTTGATATCACTGGATCGAAGTGTTTTATCTTAATATTATATCATCAAGATGTTATCAGCTAGGTAAGATTAAGTCTCTTGTTGAAATTAAATTTTGGGATTCAAATAAAAAAAAACCAAGATGACTTTTGAATATGTGATTAAAAATCAAAACTACAAATATTTCATATATATAATACTATCATGGTTCTGACTATTTAACTTATAATGTTTGAAGATTTACAAATACCTGTCTATGGTCTAAGTACTACAGTTTCTTTAAAGAACATAAATTTGCTGTGTTTTTTATTTTTAGAAAATTGTTTACAGTCTATTCCAAAGCGTTTCAATTTTGTGAAAACGTCAACAATTTTAGATCAAGTATTAAATACTTTACCCTATACATGGCACTCAGTGCTGTGCCAACCAGGATTTTTGATCTATGAAACTCATACCGGAATAAAGAACCTCTGTTATTGAGGTTGCATTCAAAAGACTCATGATTATCACTTTTAATACCGAACGCTTAACCAAGGAACAATCCCTACTTACGCAAAACGTTCTGTTTGACGCACTCGCGAGTTGAGCATCCTACACGACAAATGTACGTTATCATAAATGAAAGAAGAGTTATATAGGAAATTACACATCAAGGTTTTAATCCTAACGAAGAAGAAAACAAGAAGAGAAAAAAAAAACCACAGACATCCACGCAAATATTTTGTTAAACGGCAAATGATAATCAAATAAAGTATGAGCTTGATGCATACAGGAATTATATCAGATCGTCGAATTACTTTGGCACTCTGATTTTCCCTAAAATAGCACCAATGAAGATACATTATCTGTCAAAATGCGTATCTGGTGCATCACAATTGGTACCGTATGAGTTTTACATTAAGACCCCTGGGTCGAAGCCTTTGCTGGTGGGCTGTTAGTCCCCGAGGGTCTCTGCAGCTCAGTAGCTAAGTACCTCGTTAATAGCTTATAAATGCGGCTGTATATTTAATTGCTGTTATAAAATTTAGAAATTCATTTCCAAATTAAGGATTATCTCCCTCACGCATAACTCTTATTCTTAGACGAATTTGACTAACTTTTTTGGCACTCTGTTTTTCCCTACAACAGCTCTAAAAGTTTATTGTTATTTCGGATTTCAAACATTTCGGTTGAGCATCACTGAGATTTTTGTCAATATATTTTGTCAATATTTGTCAATATGCGCATCTGGTGCATCAAA
Organism: Ostrea edulis; assembly: GCF_947568905.1. Taxonomy (NCBI): domain Eukaryota; kingdom Metazoa; phylum Mollusca; class Bivalvia; order Ostreida; family Ostreidae; genus Ostrea; species Ostrea edulis. The sequence continues at coordinate 23,128,451 of NC_079166.1, forward strand.
ATTGGCACCATATAAGTTTTAATTTATAACAGTTTTTGGAAACGTTGATATATATATTTCTTATGAAATTATGAACATTTTTCATATTGAAATTTAATAACAGAATTGGTGAACAAAACTATGCAATTCCCCCTACCGTTATTCCTGAAAGACGGTAGGGTGGTTTTTAAATCAATAGTATACCCTGGACGTGGTGTTGATGTATCTTAACTGATTCACATGCAAGAGCTTCTCCTGTGCATAATCAGTTTTTGAATCAAGACAGGCCACTGAAAAAAATATACTGTTACGGGAACTCCTTTAGTATCGTTTAAAGTCAACATTTAAAAAAAAAGATAGTCCTTAAAGCAATCTGATTTACCAATATAACCTATGATAGGGTCAACTGCTGTCTGACGTGTTTCATCCCAATTTTAGGTCATTCTCTACACTTTGATTATAACTGCGTATTACTTCATTTACCTGGAAAAATATAGCGCCCAAGGTGGGAGTGATCTGTTGACTGGTGATGCTTACTCCTCTTGGTAGCCTAACCCCACCTATGATATATCTAGGGGTCCATGTTTGCTTACTTTTAATTTTGTGTTATATATAGTGGTTGTAAAATCGATCACTGCTCGTTGTATTCACCTTTTCATCATATCTCGACAAACTACAAATAAAAAAAGTTGATGTGACAGAGACTATATCGTTTGAAGTCATCATTTAGCAAATGCTTTGCTCGCTATGACAATCAGATTTACATTTGGCATTTGGTTAAACGCTGTCTGATTTCATTCATACCAATTGTTGTGCCGTATATGTATACTTAATAGTACTACAGATTACTCCGTTTTCCTGATCAAGAATAGGGTTCACAGCGGGTGTGACCAGCAAGCAAGGGATTCTTACTTTTCCTATGCACCTCTTTGGTATCAAGGGATCCGTGTATGCCCTATTCTAATGTTGCAGTTTTTGTAGGATTGATGAAGTTAATCACTGTTCGTTTTTTTTCATTTGTTTGTATGTGGCGGCTTACATGCATTTAAATGTTTCTAAGTGTTTCTTTCCGATTGCACAAATTAACAACAACAACAATACTCGCTGAGGGTGAGTGAAACTTAGACATTTTCTAAAACATACCTCGTATGTTATACATGAGAAAATAACATTGCAATTGCCATATTTGTAACGTTATAATGAAATGGCTATTGGGAAAAAATCGAATAAATGAGCTGATTTGAACTCTGCGTGACATTATCTATACCACCTGGAAATCTCTAACGTTGCTCTGTATGTTTGATCCAAAATAAAATAGTAATGAATCTACTTCCTTGCTCTTTGCTAAACATAACGCTTTTATTAAGACATGAACTGTACAATAAATGTTGCATTAATTATAATATCAATTAAACGTAAATTTTGAATGTACACTTGCAGATGGAAAATCTACATTTTTGGTAATATCAAAGAACAAGAGCCACGAATACCCAAATACGGCCCCGTATTTTTTAGTAAAATAAAGTATCTTCATTCCAAAATTTCATCATGGTTTGGAATAGCTTAGACACGCATATAGAAATTATAACATGCAGAACCCACAACTGTTGTGTTAGTTTTGTAAAAGTTGATAATATCCAACAATATGCACCAACAATTTGTATAACCTCCAGGCCTCCATCCAATAAATATTAATGAATTGTAAATTAGTATATTACATACTGCATAGAAGTTAAGAGTTTGTTTGGATCGAGGTCTGGGGGATAAGTGCATTTTTACTTTTTATGTTCTGCAAATAACCGGAATTTCACATTCCATTCACGAAATCCGAATACTTTTCTAAACTATAGATTTAATACAAATCGTAATATTTAGTTGGGGGTTGTTCCGTTGTCTTTTTACAAAACCAGTAATTATTCAAAGTTAATAAAATATGATTATTTCAAACAATATTATTGAAATAAAATCGGATCCGCGCCATCGTCGGAATCGGGCTACGTACATCAGTCGATTTTGCCCCCAAAATTTCAAATAAATTATATGTTCAATTTATGAACTTGAATATATATGTAACCATGTTAGGGATGGCTACAAAAACCTTGCACTAGTTAACAGTTTTAGTTATTTGATCAAACAATTACGAAGCTAAGTTCTCAAATCAACTCCAGATACAATTGTCTGCGCCGCGCCTTTACTTCCACACAATTTCTTTATACGTTATCACACTATATATATTCTAATTATCTGAAGGCCGTTGAATTTAATAAATATCTGGCTTCACATGTTTCGTCTCCGTTCATTCAGTTTTCTTGGCACTGATAAGCTTGTTTAAATCGCTGTCGCGGTACATAAAAAGACTTTGAGAGACGAGGGGTGCCTAACTCGATAGGCTACTTAGATGTGAAGATATATTGGCATATCCCGTACTGTTTAATGATTTCTAAAGTTACAGTACAATGTATGGGTACCAGACAAAAATTAGGCGTCCACATAAAAATACAAATGATAGACTGTAGGCTACAGGTCTCTTAACTATCTACAACATTCGTTAGGTTGTTTACGTGTCAACCGATTTGGACATACGTCATCGGGTACCGTTATATTTCGACATACAGCTATTCCGGTCCATTGCATATTTCATCCCTCAGAAATCAATATATAGAAATAAATCCGAAATATATATCTAGCAATATGGATTTTGCTTTGCTTTTAAATGAAATTCATTGACAAACAGAATTGCATTTGATCTAATTAGCAAAAATACAAGGCAGTTAATAAAAGGGATAATAATAATGGATAATTCGAAAAGGAAAAAAAATAATGTAAAAAGAATGTTAACGAAAATAATGTATATTTCATTGTTTCACTTCAATTTATCATTGAAAATTCAGTCTCAACAGCAAATATTCAAAACCACAAATCTTATAACAAAATAAAAACGACAAATGGAACAAAGAAGATATCATTAATACTGATTAAAATAGAGGTCAACATATGAATGACACTCGTTTCTGAAGTAAAAGTTGATGTATTTATTTTTAAAAATATATTATCCTACATAATCAAGTAAAATATTACTAAGTATTATAGAAGGAAGAACTGAACACATTATGAAACCACACTGTCCTACTTAATTTAGTTTAAGTGTTTGTTACATGGAGGAAGTGTCTGATAACGGAAAAAGGTTTCCCTCGTGCATTTTACGTAAGATAAGAACTAAACCCAATGACAGGAAGAAATGTGAAAGTGTTAAAATTAGCAAATTTTATGGTGGATGCCAAACTACAGATGCGTTAATTCACCATGGAGTTAACCCCTTGATTGATAAAATTCTTGTTTCTATTTATGTGAAAATAACATCCGCATAATTTTGGTTGCACTCTAACCAAATATATGCAAGGAGGAAGTTTGATTCTATTATATGTAGCAGTATCAGAATAAGATTTTTAAATTAATGAATTAGTTTCATAGATCTTATGGAGTTAATGATAATAATTAAGGCATTTTAAGATACACACAGGTCTAGATATTATTGTAATAAATGATCCGGATAGGAAACTAATGAAATTAGATAAATGGAACATATTTTACCTGATGATGAGTTCACGTGAACATTTTCTTAGCCTAATGTAAAATAAAGTATCTCCATTTGGCTAAACTAAATGTTCATGTGTTATTCTGTACACGTACGACTACTTTTTTAATAGTTCCCCTATCCCCCCACACATCATAAACGTAACTCCCTATATAGCAAAACACAAAATAGAAGTGTGAAACATAGCATTAACATGTTTCCTCACTGTCCAAAGTTGTACATGTAGCAACGTGCGTCTGAAATAACGCTGCTGTCCAAAGCCTGGCTATTACTGTTTTCGGCGTGTTTACATGTACATGCGGGATAATAATAACACCCCTCAAACAAATGATAAAATAAAAAAACCGAACTTATAAAAGATTATTAAAAGAAGTGATCCATATGCAACATAAACTACATGTAATATTGAAACGCACATACATCAGTGGCGGATTTAGAGGAGGCGCCGGCGCCCCCCCCCCCCCCCCCCCCCCTAAAATTTTCAAATTTAAGGTAAATCGCGGTATCTTGTTTCGGAAAATGTACTAAACGATAAAATAAGCAATAATTTCTTCCACTCCCGGAGAAATAAATGACAAAATCTTTTGATGTCTTGAATTACTTTATTAGGAGAACTTAATTTTTTTCCAAAAAACCCTTAAAATTTGAGTTATTTTATTAATTTCACCTTATTAAAATGATAGAAAATAGTACAAATGACTAAATAGAACTATTTTAAGCCCCATAAAATCTGTAAAACCCAGGAGCTTCCGGGGGCTTTGTCCCCTGAACCCCCAATAGGGCTTCGCCCTGGACCCACTGCCTCATAAAGTGGCGGCCCCGTAACCACAATTCCTGGATCCGCCTCTGTACATACATGTAGGTCAATAGATCGTATTCGTAAGTCAACGGTTGGATCCACTGTGTTTTCGTGTACATTTTAAGATGCCCACCCCCGAAAACTATCGGTATGTGCAATAAATGGTTATACAGTTAAAATATTGGGATTGGGTTTATCTTCATGTCATACTAAAATAACAAAGCTAAGTAAAGAGGTACTGAATTAATATTACTTTAAAATTGTTGAATGGTTGCATATAAATAAAAAATAAAAAATATAAAGAGAGGGAAGGAGACAAACAGAGAGGGGAGAAAGGGATGTACGAGTATACTATATAGGTGTGTGTTTTAATATAGATTTAACATAGACAGATTTAAATATGTACAATAATATGATCAAATTCCACTGAATAGTGTTCTTGTTTCACTTTTATACCTAGAGAACTGTCACGTAAAATTACATGAAACGTTGTAAATTTGTCACGTTACGTTGCAAAATTGCGACGTCAATAGCAATCTGGTCAAAACAATGGGTACTTTGAACGCCACTAACTAAAAAAATTGAAAATATATCGGAAAAAGTAGAACATATTTGAAAAATAGATATTCTTGGCTTCTGTCCCCGATAATAATATCATGTTCTGACTAAGGGCCATTTTTGGCTATTCGTGGCTCTGGTTCTTTAAATCGTCCATCCTCTTCTTAAACAACGATCAGGAAACGTTTCAGATATGTTCATTTTCGTAAACAGGGTCACTGTTGATTTCAATAACAATTGTTTCATTTTGAGGATTTTCAGATCTCATACAAGGTGTGAGGAAAAAGGTACACACATAGATAATGTAGATGATAGACACTAAACCTCCTAGTACTTTAATGCTCTGGAGCAAAACAGTTCGACTATTAGATTCATAGATATTGTCACGAAAGTAAGTGCAGCCATAACATGTTGTTACCGCAATCCCTGAAAATAAAAAAAAAAAGAAATAAAAAGGGAGTAATATATAAATATTGGATGCAGTTGAGGGTAACAATGAAAATTTTCTCCCCGAGAAAACCATTGTGAACCGAGGCGTAGCCGAGGTTGACAATGGTTTCTCGAGGGATGAAAATTTTCAATGTTACCCTCAACTACATGCAATATTTGTTTTATTATACTAAATGTTATATAAACTACAAAACAGAAAGTCTTACGTCTGTTGACATTTGATCAATCACTGTCTTGCGATATCTCGTATATCAATGCGGGTATTCGCATTCATTACAAAAGCTCCAACAACCTCGTCTAACAATCTACGGTGAACCGTGCGCGGATAAATTTGACGCATGTGATATTTTATTTAATAATATAACCCGTTTTCGAGTACTCTTACCCGTTGCTAGATACTATTGCCCTGGAGCGTCTGCTCTCTGTTCTCAGAGGGTAACAATATGTTTTTGTCAAATGTTTTTCGACCAATCAGATTCGAGTATTTTACATGAAAATATAATAACAATCTATACCAACTGAATCACTCATTAAAAATAAGAAAATGGAGAACACATTTCCGTTTGTTGAGACTTACCGAACATTTTTACAGAACTCGTCTTTATAGTGTCAGTCGCTAAGCCTGTCGGAACTGTAGAAAATCGTTGCTGTTAGAATGTACATGTATTTTACTTAAATTTGTATTCCAATAAAACGTACAGCAAATGTTAACTTACTATTTGTAATGTTGGTTGAACATCCATGCGTGTGATTACAATATTTTTCGGTACAGCTGCAGTTCATTTGACATCCGTCTCCATAACTAGGAAACCGACACAATAGGTCGCATCTAGCGCCAGTGTAGCCTCTCTGACAGTCTAAATTACATAAATCTTGACGAAAATATACAACCCACAGTTGCTTCTGATTTGGTAACACAAATAAATGATATTGTCGAAACATTAATTACAGAAATTTGAAAATAAGGAAAATGTACATGAACATCTTCAATCTGAAATATGTCTGTGTAAGTAGAAGAATGCATGATAAAGTCTAGTCTATTGATAGTTATATTATATTTCATTAATCTGAAATGAAACCACAATTTAAAAACATGGATATATGAGTCAACCGAAGAACCTTAGAATGCATGATTTCAAACACATATCATGATATCATGTAAACATACTTGTTTCATTATCCGTTGTTGAACTTGTAGAGGGATTCTTTACGACTGGTGGGGGAATTGGATATAAAGTTGAAACGCCTTCTGAAACAACACACATATTTATTTTACGAAGTTTTGATAGAAACGACACCCTTTCCCAATATGAAATCCCAGCTGATCCAATATATGAGAACACATGAGCATGTTCCGAGTATGATCAATTCATAAAGAAAAGCCAGGCTACTGACAACAACGTTGATATATTAGATTTGTCATAAACTTCATTACAATCAGCAATTAGCAAATTATATATGGTCATTATAATGACCCCATTAGCAAATATAACTTCACATTAGGTTGTGTATCATATGGCGTGTTTCAGATCATAGTTAGACAGGTTTTTATATCCTGAGTTTGACTACGGATTACTCCATCTACTTTATCAAGATGTATAGCTCACAGCGGGTGTGACCAGTCAACAGGGAATGCTAAATTCCTACTAGACAGCTGGTTCCACCTCATTATACTGTTCTACTCTAGCATCATATATGTTACGTAGTTCGTCAGTGGGACGTACGTAGTGCGTAGATGAAACCTAGCGTTTCACAAAATCATCGTAAATTACGCTGCGTCGTTCATCACAATGTAATTCTACGTCACCTCAGAGATGACGGATATTCACGTTAATGCATATATATGTAGAGATGGTGGCATTTATGCAAGATTTTGACAAGGAAAACAGGAATCTTAGAAGACAGTGAAAGATAGAACCTCTTTAATGGATTGAATTGCGGTATAGTGATCGGGGACACTCTAAAAATATATATAACCTCTGTATGCAAGTTAAAAATATAGAGGCTATTTTCTTATAACCTTACCTTGTTAAAGACCATCAATCACCGAAACTCATGTTGATATGTTTGGTCTTTGGTGATCAGGTCTTCCAACAGTCTGTTGGAATTCCCATGGGCACGAATTGTGCTCCTTTGTTAGCTGACCTGTTTTTACATTCATATGAAGCAGAATTTATTCAAAAACTTCTACGTGAGAAGAAAAAATATCTCGCTGTGACCTTCAGTTCGACTTTTAGATATATCGATGACGTTTTGTCTATTAACAATGATAGCTTTCATTCATATGTCCATTTGATATATCCCTGTGAGCTCGAAATAAAGGATACCACAGAGTCGTCCACTTCTGCTTCATACTTAGATATTTTATTGAAAGTAGACATTAACGGAAACTAACAACTCAACTGTATGACAAACGGGATGATTTCAGCTTCTCCATCGTCAACTTCCCACATTTATGTAGCAATATTCCATTATCACCTGCATATGGTGTTTATATATCTCAACTCATTCGATATGCAAGAGATTGTTCTGGGTATAGTCAGTTTTTAAATCGAGGTAAGCTACTGACAAACAAGTTGATGGTACAGGGATTTCAACAGTCTCGATTGAAGTCAGCATTTCGCAATTCTATGGTCGTTATAACGATCTAGTTCGTCAATACAACCTCGCATTGGGTCAAATGCTGTCTGACGTGTTTCATACCGATTGTTAAGCCGTTCTTGGCACACTGATTTTGACTGCGGATAACTCCGTTTACCTGATCAGGATATGGTGCTCAGGGCAGGTGTGACCGGTCAACAGGGGATGCTTACTCCTCCTAGGCAAATGATCCCACCTCTGGTGTGTCCAGGGGTCCGTGTTTGCCCAACTATCTATTTTGTATTGCTTGTAGGAGTTATGAGATTGATCACTCTTCGTTATCTTCACCTTGCAAAATTTACCATTATTCTTATCACATGTAAGCATTAAAGGGGAGTAATCTGAACCGAATGTTTAATACATTTATGCATACGCACCATTTCACTGATTTGAACTATGCTACATGGTTCAAAAGTATTTCTGTGCGGCTATTTTTCCAAAAATAATTCATTAAAAAATATTTGTCTTAGAATATAAATATTGCGTGTGGTTATACATGACCTGATCTATGCGAGGGCTAACTTCTGCGAATGAAATAATCAAAATGCAAATATGAGAAATGTCTTTCAGTTTTATTCAACATGTTGATTGGAAAAGTCTTAATGTATATCATTTCAGTCACTCTCAAAACTGGAAGTTGGTTCTTAATTATTTCTTAGATTTGGTTTCGATTATACGTTAGTCATTAGGACACATTCTCTCTCTCTCTCTCTCTCTCTCTCTCTCTCTCTCTCTCTCTCTCTCTCTCTCTCTCTCTCTTTTATAGACACCAATGAATAAGGAGTTCAACGTTTGATCAGTGGATTTGAGGATTAAATGATATAAATTTGGATATGAATTATGAAAATGGTATTCCATTTCTTGCATTTTTTGAAATTGAGCCTACGTGTACATAGGTATATGTATATGTATAAATGGTAAACAACAAGGTATTAAAATGATATTGTTTTACTGCTTGTGAAAAGCTGTAGGATCTTTCGATATACTTGTCTTTGATTAATTGTTTGTATTTCAATGTCACATTGGTTAATATCACTATTTAATCACTGGTTGGACAGTTTTCTTTATTCATGTAGAATATGTGTAGACATAAGTACGACATGTGGCATGCCTCCACTAACAATTACATGTAACATATCATGGATGCATTTGCATTTTTTGTTTCAAATATATGGCATTATCGCAAAATCGAATTAAAAGATTCTCGAACGAAGTCGATCGTTTACAATTTTCAAATTACTCGTACTTGGTTTGAAATCGGAAATCTATAAGTATTATCGTATAACAGGACATACACTCAATATCAATTGATGAGCAGTTAATGCAATGATACTCTTTAATATAATGAAATAGATTATCAATTCGTAAACGTAAAGTTATAGTTCTACTTTACATAGCATACATGTACATACAAAGCACCCACCCTTTCTTTTGTAGGTAGTCACATCATGGGGTTAGTGGTGACGTTTTGGTTCTCTCTATTATCTACCTCCACCGCCTCTGCCGAATAGTTATTCCTTCTTTCGTTATAGTCACGTCTATGTCATTTCTACATAGTATGTACATGGCATACTTGTAACTTCCGATAAAACTACATTGTACATGAATAGCCAATATTTAGTTGGTTCCACGCATCTTTCGTGAAAAGGTCGTAGTTTAGTACTTATATACATTATATGTACTTAACTCCGTCCTAACTTGCTATGTACTACATACGTTACGTTGATTCTGTGAAACAATGACCTGGTGATCCCAGGGGTCCGGGTTTGTCCTATTATTGATTTCTTATTCCTTTTTTTAAGATTGAAGATCGTTATTTCAACTTTTCCATTTAAAAGTATAACACAGATCTGAAACTCCTAAGTCAAGTTTATCATGTAAAGCTGCTTCTTTAATTACTTACATCCTTGTGGCAACCCCATAGAAGAGTTATATTATCTAAGTCAGTGTGTTAGAAACACAAACCTTTACATCCTGTGACGCCATGGCAATCTGACTCTTCACAGGAACACTTCAATTGACAATCTTGACCGAAGCTGGGATATCGACACGGGATACTACAATTAGGCCCCACATATCCAGGTGAACATTCTAAAAAAAAAAATACGTACAAGTTATTTTTCATTATGACGATAAGTGGTATATCCTTCCATAAATCCATTTTTACATCCATCCATACACATAGGTATCCATTTGTACTTACCAATTTCACCTTTCTTACTGCAAAATAAATCAATTACATTTATAGTCTTTCTTTTTTAATATTGTGGAAACGCATACATGATAATGAATACTACAGACACTTCTAACATACGTGTATAAATTGGTACTTACGTGCTACTAATTTCACCAGAATAAATCAACTTTACATGCATCAAACAAAACATCCAAGATATATATGCCGCACAAAACATTTCTAGCTTATCTTAAAAATCCATGCCTTTTTTCAATTGATGAACATGCACCTATATTATAGTCGCTTTTGACAATACTTATACAATGCATGTGCATGATCATATATATATATATATATATATATATATATATATATATATATAAACAACAACAAACAAACAAACATTTGCAAACAAGTCGAGTATCTGAAACATTTATAAAAAGCAACATCTGAATGAGATGATCGCATGATCACGCTATTTCTATAATATCACGGCGGTAAGTTGTGTCTACTTATATGTATTGCGGATGTTTCATTGTTTAAATGGGCATTTAAGAGCTTTAGCTAGAAACACTTATAGATCTTTGAACCCCCTTTACGTTTTTATGAAAATACAATTTCCAAAATACTATCATAATTTTTTTTAATGAAAACAAGTAGTAATTTTATAATACCTTTCACGTAAAACAATGTGAGAAACCCTTAATTTCTTAACATATCAATCATTGAGGGTAAAAAACACCTCATTGTTTTTATATTGTAAATATGAATCATCACAACACATTCTAGAATACAAGCTGAAGTAGTTTTAAAACGCATATTGTTTTACCTATGAAAGGCGAAGATAACGAACATTGACCAATCTCTTAAATCCTATAAGCAATACAAAATAAAGAGATGGGCAAACACGGTTAACTAAATATGAATATATCCGTCTTCCATTTTTGTAGTTGCTTCAACTGTTTATGATGTAAAAAGGTCTAGTCTTTGATTTGCCTTGAGGAATGGTCATGTAAAGTGTTGAAAAGCCAGACGTTTTAATGTTGTTGATTGAAAAAAAAAGGTTCGTGTTTTTAAATTTGCAAAAAGTTATTTAGTATTTTTTAGAATCCACATTTGATTTACACCACCTCTGGCATATGTAGTCGCAGGGTATGTTTCAAGTTTCTCCTTCACATCTGTTAATACTTTCGTGAGGAGCAAAAATATGGATTTAGGGGAACATATCCTGGATTCAGCAATGTCTATTTGTTTGTAAGGGATTTTATGCAATTTAGGAATACAATATTGGTACGGAAACTCCTTCATCCGACCCATTGACTGGGATATTAAATAAGTCTAAAACTCAAGCATGGTTATAAAAAAAATATCTTTTGAAAGGACAGTTGAAGTTCAAGTACGATTTCCAAAAGTGGAATTCATGCCAAGTGTATTTAAAATACCTAACAAACAAAAACAATGTTGTTACAAGCTATATCAGCTGGAACCATAACATGTTCCTCATGTAACCTATCTCATTCTTCTATCACTTCTGGTTTACTAAACACAGAGATGTATATGGTACGTACTTGTGTTTTGATGTTTCTAATGCGGAACTTTAATATTCCACGTATACTTTAAATTCAGTATTACAATGTATATAATATACCAAGACAAACAGTTGTGATAACTATACTTTGTTCAATCAAAAGACCCATACCCGAATAAAATTTCAACCTTAAAGATGCACTGTTGTTTACGTATAGCATAAATCTAGTTTTTATTTGTAACTCTTACATGACCATTCCTCACACGGTCTGTATCATGGCGAAATCTCTATTGATATACATTTATATATATAATATTTTATTTATATATATATATATATATATATATATATATATATATATATATATATATATATTGATGTATTGCCCAACTTTCTATTTTGTATTGATTATTTGATTATAGGTGTTATGAGATTAATCACTGTTATCTTCACCTCTCACATTGTCAAAGACTGGAATTTACTATTCCCATTGTAATATATATATATATATATATTATTACTACAGTAACTTGATCCGAAGAGTCGGATCACGTCGAGTTGACAGGCGTGGATCATCAGATCACACGAGACGCGAAGCGTCGAGTTTGATCTGATGATCCGCGCCTGTCAACGAGACGTGATCCAACTCTTCGGATCAAGTTACTGTAGTAATGATAAATTTATTATATACCCCTTCTGCCTTTTAAATCCACATTTATAAGATACTAAATGCAATCCAAATTATCAAAAACACAGACATACCATGAAATTATGTTTTGTGTACGCAGTTTCGTTTGTGACACAGTCAATATTTTCCACAAATAACGTTGCGTTGATGCATTGTGACGTCATTGTGATGGCATCAGTTTCAGAGGATACTGATACGGAATCAGAAAACCACAGTGTGGTGATCCGGAAAACCGGATCACACGCTGTGAAATCCACAGTATCAAAGAACGATACATTGATGGGTATATAATAAATCATAATATCATGACCTTTCAATGCTTTCATTTGTAATGGAATGGAAAAACAAGGAGTTATATAATTGGTATTGTTTATTACAGACCCGTCTCCTCCTTTCTACAAGTAAAAATACTGGACTAACTTATTATAGTTGATTTTATATGAATCAGTGATTATTGTAAATGATAACTTTTATGAGACGTGCGAGGTATTTGTTTCTCACTTTACCCTGACCTACTGTTTATGTCTGTGTGGTGTAATGGCTATTTTTGATCTAATTTTACCCTTCTCCTTACTTGCTGTCTTTCATCCATTCAAATGTAACATATTCGTCACGTTGTCATTTCATGTTTGTTTACTATGTACCAGAATCCAAGCTAGTTCAGAGCAGCGATATTTGTAGATAACGAATATACTTCCCTAATGTCATATGTTCTATCAATGTACACGTTTGATGTCTTTGTGTCATTTTCTACCAATGTACAGGTTTATTTCTATGTGTCACTTTCTATTAATGTACACGTTTTATTTCTATGCACATAAGGTTATCTGGGTACATTTCGATGTTCACACAATCAGTCTTAAACCATGTGCTTTTGTCACGTCACAGTCGTTTATGTATGTAAAGCCGAGATCTTCAATACTACAATTGTGTTAAGTCGCTCTTCATGATTATAACATTTATAAGTAGGGTGTGTCACATAATATTCCGAAGTTAAACTGCAATTATCAAATGTATTTTGAAATACTTGGGATCTTTCCTGGGTTTCATATCCAGGAAATGTTCAACATATATGCACCCATGTTGAATGCATACATTTCTTATTGTCTGTTTAAGTTCAGATCATTTCATAGTCTTTTCGATTTTTATTATTAAGATTCGTTCAACATTGTCTACATTTAATGTGGTTGCCATGGATCAATTGGTATTCGTTTAATTTGATTCGCTGTATACCATATCAGGAACTTAAAACTCTAAGATCTCTATGAATCCACAAGAAATCGAGTCGAGCAGTCAAGAATCAATTACATGTATGTTGAAGTTTCATTACACATGTACTTGAATTGAGTATTAGCTCTTTAAAAGTTTTGGGCAATATCAAGTACATTTTGATCTAACTAAGCTTGTTTGCTAACAGTCAAATTGTTGAGTTTGTCAATGCTCTGTGGATTTTTGCATCACACTAACGATTCGGCTGGTTATATTTATCAGTCAGTCGGTACATCTCTCTCAAATGGTTCTAATTTTATACTGAGTATTAGTACTCCCCTTCTTATCTATTTATATCATTATTTATAATTTTATTTTCAGGAAGAGGGAAGAGAAAGATAAACAGATTGAGATAGAGAGATATAGAGATTATCCAGAATATATATCAAAGGTTATTCATTCAGGAACAGTTGAATTGGTATACCGGTAACCCCGTAAAACGAATCACATACTTGCAAGAAAAATATTTGATCAAAGCAGCGACAATCCTTAATTTATATACTATAATGGCTTTCAACAGCTCACAGAAACATTTGTGCCTTCGGTTATAATCCTAAATGGAGTAAATATCCTCTGTTGACCGCTCCTATCTGCGAGGGGCCCTATATCAGATAAAAGGAGTAATTTGTACTAAAACGTAGTATGACAACAATAACCAATGATTGGACTAAAACACGTTAAAAGTACCCACATCATGTCAGGTGGTTTTTGCGAATAATATCATCATAACGACCATATGATTTACAAAATACTGACATTAGACGAGATTTTTAAACCTCTGTAACATCATCTTATTTGCAATTATCTGCCCGGTTTTGAAATCTATGTTCTGATCATAACCCTCACTTTTTTATCAGTTGGTATAACTAAACACCATGTGCCAATGATAATGGATCATTTCATCATTTATCTTATTTAGACCGGAACATCTGCGTATGATCAGGTTTTAGATCGACACAGGCTATTCACAAACAAGTTGAGGCCACAGAGGTTTCAATAGTATCGTTGATAGTCAGCATTTTGAAAATTCTATGGTCGTTAAAATGATCAATATTATCCATCAGTGGGTCAAATGTTGTCTGACATTTCTATCAGATTGTTAGGCCGTTCTCAACACACTGATTTTGAATAGCAATTATTCCGTTTACTTGATCAAGACATAGTGCTCGCGGCAGGTGTGACGGGTCAACAAGCGATGCGTACTTCTCCTAGACACCTGATGTGACCTCTACTATGTTTGTCCAACTCTTTATTCTGTATTCCTTATTGGATTTATGAAATTGATCACTGTTCGTCATCCTCATCTTTCATCAAAGAAAAGTATATGTTTATTAGGAGTATTGGTGTCACAAATATGTAGTAGAAACAGGGATTTAAAAATGTCAAGTTTTAAAGATAGGATCACAACTTAAGTTGTATAAATACTAGTACCCAGTATGGTATTGCATTTGTGTCATTTTTACACCATAAACTTGTTATTTGTAAGGTTTTTGTCATACTGGTCTCACAATTTTCATTTAAATTTCCGTGATTTAGATTAACGGCTTTCAAAAGACGAAATTCTTCAAAGCCATGCTTCAGTTTTAGACACATTTCCTATCCCAGTCAATCGGTTGGATGAGTATGAGTTACCGTGCCTGTACTGAATCCCTAAACTTCATGCAAACCCTTTCAAACAAAGAAACATTGCTGGATCCAGTAATTTTTTTTTACTAAGCTCCTATCTTTGCTCCTCACAAAACTATTAAAAGCTTTGAAGGAGAAACTCCAAACGTAATATGGGACTCCATATGTCAGAAGTGGTGTAAATGAAATATAGATTCTAAATCACTATAAATAACTTTTAGTAAACTTGAAATCGCAGAATTTTTCTCAAATCAACACAGTGTATGCCTTTTCAACACTATACACAACCATTCCTCACGATAAATTAAAGACTAGATATTTTGACATCATAGACAGTTGCTTCCTCAACAAAAATGGAAAATGCAAGCATTCCTATCTGGTGATTAGCCATCCAAAAATTACTTTGTTAAACACCACTCTGATTCCACGCACAAGTACTTTAAAGTTGAAATGAAAAATATGCTGGATTTCCTCATTGACAATATCTTCATGGTCTTTGGTGATCAGGTATTCCAACATTCTGTTGGAATCCTCATGGGTATATATTGTGCTTCTTTGTTAACTGACCTGTTTTTATATTCCTATAAAGCAGATTGTATTTAAAAACTTATATGTAAAAAGAAATAATCTCTTGTTGTGGACCTTCAATTTGACATTTAGATAAATCGACGACGTATTATCTATTAACAATAATAATTTTCATTCCTATGTCGAATCAATATAATTATCCCAGTGAACTCGAAATAAAAGACACCACAGAGTCGTCTTCTTCTACTTCATACTTAAATTTTTTATTGAAAGTAGACATTAACAGCAAACTAACAACCCATTATCATGACAAACGGGATGATTTCAACTTCTCCATCGTCAACTTCCCATATCTATGTAGCAATATTTCATTATCACCTGCATATGGTGTTTATATATCTCACCTGATTCGATACGCACGATCTTGCTCTGCGTATGGTCAGTTTTTAAATCAAAGAAGGTTACTGACAAAAAAGTTGATGGTACAAGGGTTTCGACAGTCTCGTTCAAAGTCAGCATGTCGCAAATTCTATGGTCGTCAACTGGTTTCCGTGTTTTTTATGATAATTAAGACAGACTACAATAAATCATTTCAAAACAGCTTAGGGGCAGATCCAGATTTTTTAAAAGTGGGGAGGTCCATGATTTATTTTGGTTTTCAAAGAGGTTCAAAAATGCGTTATTGTCACCCTGTTTTGCAAACTTTTCTCACGAAAATTGGGGAAGGGGGGTTCTGAACCCTCGACCCCCCTTATGGGTCCACCACCGTAGCACAGCAAAATTATGAAATATATTATCTGCAAGTTATTTCAAAATCATCCGTGTAACGGTGGCTTAAATATCTTAATGTTGGTGTCTTAATGTTGGTGTCTTCTATCAAATTCCTTAAAAATTGCGAATTAAGATAGAACTGCAGAGACAAAACTATATTGTTCAATTTTCTCTACAGCTAACAGTATTTACAGAATGGATCGTGGATCATGGAAGATTTATAATGTAAAACTGATACGGTACCAGTTTTGATGCACCAGATGCGCATTTCGACAAATAATGTATCTTGAAGCCGAAAGTTTGGAAATTCGAAATAACAATAAACTTGTAAGAGCTAAAAGGAAAACTAGAGTGCTAAAAAAGTGGAGCCAAATTCGTCAAAGGATCAGAGCTATGGATGAGGGAGATATAATCTTTAATTTTGAAACAAATTTCTAAATTGTATCCCAGAAATTAAATATACATCCGTATTTTTAAGCTAGTAACGAAGTACTTAGCTACTGGGCTGTAGAGACCCTCGGGGACTAACAGTCCACCAGCAGAGGCCTCGACCCAGGGGCCGTAATGTAAAACTTATATGGTACCAATGTCGATGCACCAGATGCGCATTTGGACAAATAATGTCTCTTCAGTGATGCTCAAGCCGAAATTTTGGAAATTCGAAATGACAATACACTTGTTAGAGCTAACAGGAAAACTAGAGTGCCAAAAACTGGAGCCAAATTCGTCAAAGGTAAGGTGAAGATAACGAACAGTGATCAATCTCATAACTCCTACAAGCAATACAAAATAGATAGTTGGGCAAACACGGACCCCTGTACACACCAGAGGTGGAATCATTTGCCTAGGAGGAGAAAGCATCCCCTGTTGACCGGTCACACCCGCCGTGAGCCCTATATCCTGATCAAGTAAGCGGAGTTATCCGCAGTTAAAATCAGAGTGCCAAGAACGGCTTGACAATCGGTATGAAACACGTCAGACAGCATTTGACCCAATGCGATGTTGTACTGACGAAGTAGATCGTTATAACGACTATAGAATTTGCGAAATACTGACTTCAATCGAGACTGTTGAAATCACTGTTCCATCAACTTGTTTGTCAGTAGCTTACCTTGATTTAAAAACTGACTATACGCAGAACAAGTTCTTGCATCTCGAATCAGTTGAGATCAGACTCATGAAAACCTTCTACCTTCACATTTACAGGAAAACGAAGCCATTCAGTAGACCTACGGTTACTGAAAGATAACTGAATGATATAGGTCTGCTATTCAGTAATTATTTCAGACCTTTCAGTTAACTTTCATTCAACTGAATGGTACCATTTTATGCGGTGATTCCAATTTCATTAGAACTCGTTTGACGTCTAGATATTCTTTGTAGGGAAGTCTGCTTACAAGGATAACAACACAATTCATAAGATGGACATTTTATCTAAGAATATCATACTATGTGTTGGTTTTTGTTTTGTTTTAAATATAAAACTAATCATTACCAAAACCTCTTACAAACGTCATGATTTACTATACACAGCGTAATAATTTTCCATCTTCCACAACTTGGAAAAATAATGTTTTAGACCTATTTTGCTTCAATACACAACCCATTACATTATAGTCAATATATTAGAATAACTCATGCTATAGTACCGATGGTCTTTCTCTCTGAAATGTTTTAACAACCAATAAGCAGTACATAGAGAAGAGAATAAATGTCACACACACCATTCCTATCGTGCCGTGGAGTAGACCAGATCTTCTGTCGTTTTTAAATTTAGTCCTCCCTAACATCTCTTCATCACAGAGAACGTCTAAAATAGTTAATACAGAAAATGGCATCTTCAATGTAAGATATTACAATAAAACGAACAATTAAATGAAAGATGGTCAATGAAACGTCATAGCTGTCATCAAAACACTGCTCAACGCTCGGTCATTCGCTAAAATATTATCACATCGCAATGTTTAAGGGATTTCAATTCGATCCATGGAAGAAAATAAGACGAGATAAACTAACGTGCACCGGACTACCAAAAAGAATTAAACTTCAATAAAATTTGCTAAAGATAGACAGAAGGAACCATTTGCAAATCCACTGTAGTGAGTAAGCGAGAATAATAGCAAATATATACATTTGTACATCATTATCAAAAAGTGGGGGTCAACCAATATACCCCACTCTGCATGTAAATTTGATGGACAATCAACGTTATCCAAAAGTAAGGGATAGCCTCCACTTTCCAATTCTGCGTGACTATTAATTCTTTTTAAAAGATTGTGAAAAGTCAAGCCCTTGTGGAAAAAATTCTGTGCACTGGGAAATAAATGTGAGATGTTAACATCGCTTGTTTTTAATGCCAACAAGCTTTGAATGTGAAACAGCATGGCTACTCAAATAAGAATAAACTTCCAATTACTAAAAATTGTATATGTATAAAGTATGGGGTTGCAATATCAATTCTTGGAGTGTATAATACAGGGATCCGCCTGCAACATGATATGCACATAAATGCATGGTGTAATCAAGAATAACAATGTATTTGGTAAAATGAAAAGTTTGAAATTTAGAGTGTCTTATCAGAATTCAGCTTTATATCCGGCGGATAACGCTTGTGATATTTTGATCAGTATGATTAATGATCGAATGAAAACAGATCAAGTACTTGCTGAATAGATTCTTTCCGAAATGATACCACATTCAAATTTTCTCTTCAGCCATATTATCTAGGGAAAACCACTTTCTGAACAGTCTATCCGCTCTGTCAACACCCAAAACATTACGTTGGTCCCCACATTTAATAATCATTTAATGAGGCCACCTTTCCTTTATCAACATATCAGTATTTAATGGAGCTTTCATGAACCGTTTCGTTCACTGATTCTTTTTTCTTTTTTGCAATGGAAACCAATGTTAACTATTTTGAACTTAACGAAGCTTTAATGAATCTTTAAAGATGCATATGCTCCAATTTTCATACTAATTTTATATAAAAATATTATTACTACGGTATTCTATGAATAAAAATACCTAAAAAACTCTATTAAACATGTATTCAAAAATCTATGGTTTTAAAGATATAAATGAAAATATTTTCAAAAGACAGTCTGTCTTTTTGAAACTCTGTCTCTCCGAAAGAAGCCGAATGCTGACCACGTGACCGTCTTATTAGCATATCGCGCGATAAACAAATCAAAAATGGCGGAAGACGAAGTAAGAGAAAAGAAAGCGAAAAAAAGAGGAGGGAGAGTAGCCACTCTGACAACATCAGAGAGAAAAAGAAGGAAGAAGGAGTACAACCAGAAACTGGCAGGAAGTAGAATTTACATTGGAGGAGCAATTGAGAAGTGGAAAAGTCTTCAACAACAGACGAAAACGAAGACGGACGAAGAAATGGCGACAATGTTGCTGGAACGGTAAAGAAATTATTGAGTCTTTCTCATACTTTTATATGTCTGTAAAATATGAAGTGGTGTAAAGGAAAAGTTTGCGGTATATTATATTATTATGTAGTCCTACCGTGTTTCATAACATGCGCGCTAAGCGAGAAAGGGGGACAAATGGCAAATTGCAATGTAAAATGTATCCCCGACCTCTTTGAAGTCAGCACTAAAAATTTGCTTTGAGTTGATGACCTTGATTTTCAATACTCGGGGTGGGTTGGGGGGGGGGTCACCCGTCGTACACACACATTTTGAAAAACGACAAGTCTTGCGATGACTGAATGCTCAACAATCAGCTGATAAGATGTTGATGGTGATTATTCATGATACAGTAATAATTTTTCAGATTTGAAAATGAAGCAGCGTTTAAAGAACCCCAGAGCGTCCACACCTCTATGACCATGAAAACTTCTACACCAGCAGCTTCTTCCATCATATCAAGATTAAAAAACAAAGAATATGACAGAACACCATCCATGTCAGAGATATCTGCTGATTCAGAACAGTGAGTTTCTTCTTAAAGACCCATCTCATGACCGTACGGTCAGTGAAAATGTAGGCGGAGCCTAATCTAAACAGATGTTATTTACCTGGAGTGGCCAGGGTCTACTAAGGTGTTAATTGCTATATCCCATGGCACTCAAAGAAATACACAGAGGCAGAACATGGTAGAAATCACCTGTCCATGCTTTTTTATAGTTTTGATATACACAGGACCTGTCTCAGTGACCTCTGCAGAGTTTCTGTGGTCATGGTGTTTGAATAATGGTTGTATTCCTAAGGGTAGCTGACACACATTTTACACCCACCCCTCTTTCTCTCTCTCTGTCATTGACTCAATGAATAATTTCTGTTATAAATATAGAGGTATCATAAATTGATGACATAAATTATTTCAATAGGTTACAAGTTTTAAAACTTATTGTGCAAATTATTGTTTAATTTCTGATTGTGTAATTTATAATACATGTACAGGTATATAAAGGGGGGAAATTACAATTATATTGAAATTGCATTGTTCAGGGGCCTTTTTAAAAACAATTGAATTACAAGAAAACAGCAGTTGTGGACAGGTCATTTGCTATCAAAACTCAGGTATACTGGGCTTCCTCAAGATCTAAAGAATGCCTGTAGATACTGGCTGTTATTGTTATCAAAACACCTCTCTGGGGGTAGCCCCAGACCACAGTGTCTGCAGATGTCACTCCACCTGAGATCTATTGTTAAATGTTTGATTGGCAGGCAGCTTACAATTTGGGGGTGTCAAATTAAAATTGGGTCTTTAAATTTTTATAAGATATTTGAATCTGCATTGTTCTGGTGATCACCATTTAGATACACAAGTATCTGAAATGTCCCATCAGACAGAGTTTGAATTCATTGTAATTTTTTATTTTCCTTCACTGTTGTACATCTTCCATAGTGCCCAACTATTACATAAACAATGTAATGAAATTACCTCCTTTACTTTGAGGAATTAATTAATCAAATTAACAATTATATTCAATGTTAGTAGTTTCAAAAATTTATTATAAAAAAAATATCATACAAGTAATTTGGCAATTAGATTTTATCCTGATGAGATTTTTTTACCTGGGTTTTGTAACTTTGGAGTGCAGTAAACAGTTTACAACACCTGTCATCCCTGACTTTGTTGTTTCAAATAAGTTTTGGGGTTTGGTATTGTTTTGTTCAGAGTACTGTTAATTGTCAGTGTGTCCCTAAATGAACAGATTGAATCAATCATTCCTCACTTGAGGGCATATGCTGCCCATCCAGGTAAGGTGACCCAAGTGTCCATGAGTAGTTATTTTAGCAATTAACAAATATGGACAGAGTATTTATTTGAGGACAATGATACACAAATAACAGATATGTGATATATCCTTTATAATACAGTGTATGTATTTTAAATTCTTATACATACTGAGTAGTTTATTCCATTCATCCATAAGTTTTTGTAGAATAACAAACAAGGTAGATTGTAAATTATTCAAAAGTAATTGAAATATAATTGGAATTATATGATATCTTTCAAAGTTATTAATTTTAAAAATTACGATTACCTGTAAATGAACAAATGCTCAATGAACATTTCTACCAATACACAATTTCCGAGTTGCCCAATAGTTCTTTCCCTTTGTGGGTACAATTGCTTATCACTGCCTTCATAATTTGCCTAAAGGCCGATTATCAGACATTATGCAACCACCCAAACTGCTGGGACACACACTATTAGTAAGTTTATTAGTATTTGATAATAAAATAGCTCAACAAAAATCGATAATAACCATTTTTCTTTGATTAAAAATTGCTCGTGCAGAGGAGGAAATAAAAAAATGATTTCATGTTTAATTGATGACCTAATTCAAACAAATAGTGTTCTTGATATGGTCAGTTAATGTATAACAACTGCTGATATAAACAAAATTTACACTTTCATTACTTTTATCCGTATTTACATAGCTACTCAGCACTGTCTATAGTGTATGTATACATCTTGTACCCACTCAAGCGTTCAACAGAACACTGAACGTACCTCCATCACAAAAGAGCTGATATCTCGGAAGTTGTGTATTACATTTACTGTTTTTTCAATGACCTCATTCTTAATCTTGGCATGGTTCAGATAAGCAAAATTTCTTTCATTGTAGAGAACCTATGTCAGGAGTGGAGGAATTGCAAGTTTCCGGTCCTGAAGATCCAGGGTATGAACAGTATTTTTTCTTTAATGAATTCAATACATACCATAGAAAATAATTCATATCTTGTGTTTTTATTCAACTTTTACCTTCAGTACTTCATATTCTTTTTTTCCCACTAGTACTAGAAAAAAGATTACAAATATGAAACCTACTGCAGAAGCTACACCATCTAGCCGTTCTCGGAAACCAAAGAAGTGGTCAGATTCATTTTGTGATCCTTTGAAGTAAGAATTTTGTGCATCCACTATTAGATATATAAAATATAATGAAGTATACATTATGCATACTACATCTTTTTACATTACTTCAACTTTGTGGACTAAGACTGAATACTTTTATATTGAATAAAACTCTTCCTGTGAAGAAATTACCCTATTTACTCTTAAATGCTGGGTTTGCACATTGTTAAATTTTATACTTCAAGTCTTGAATGTTGTACGAACATATATGAAAGTATATGAAACTTAGAGAAGTATATTTAATTTGTTTACATATATGAACCCCCACCCCCAAAGTCTTAAGTGTGCCATGTGCATGAATAGAACACATCTTGTATGTTGTAGCTTGTCCATTGACATCTCAGTACAAGACTCAGATTTAGAGGCAGTAGACTCAGAAGAGGATGACCCAAACTACCAGCCAAGTTTTGATGTCACAGCTATTCTGTAAGTATATGACAGTTTTCACATTAGGTTCATAATTTTAATTTACACCCATGATATGTAAATATTTATTTATTTATTAGATGAAATGAACTTTTCTGATCACTTTTGTTTGTCCATCTTTTCAGAAACTTTGCTCATAACTTGCTCATAACTTGAATAGTTAGTGATAGGATTTCATATTTCATATGCACATTCCCTGTGAATAGGTACCAAAGTTCTTTACCAATTTATCTGGACCTTAGAGTTTAAACTACTTTTAAGAAAACTTAACCAAATCAATATTTTCTGACCTTAGGACTTTTGTATTTTGTATATAGATTTTTTATGGCAAGATCTTTCAGGTGATACCATATTTGACCTTTTGACCTTGGAGTTTAACTTTTTAACAACCTGATCTACTCAATAACATCTGAGTTATTTTGTTAAACTTTCATATTTTTATATAGATTTGTGGTAAGACCCATAATTTCTCACCACGATCTATGACCTTGACCTCTAGAACAGCAAGGTCATGCTAATCATATTAATGAGACAGCTAAAGGACATACAAGAAACTCTAAAAAATGTAATACACAAAAATTAAGATTTAGAATTTATTTCATAAATAAGCTAAGACTTCCCAATGACATATTGAATATCCTCTATCTATTGAACATGTATTTGATATTGGAAAGACATGAATAAATGTTTCTTTAGAGTGTTATTTACATGAAATTAATTTATGTGTTAGACCAGATGATGTGAACAGTATGGCAGAAGATGTAGCCTATGAAGAGGTTGAGTTTGGGTTTGAGTTGCCTGGTAATGATGGTCAACTAGAAGGTCCAGATATTGAGATGGGAGTTCTTCCAGGCGTCCACAGAGTGTCCACAGAGGGAGAATGCAGAGATTTGACTACGGCTTTGAAATGTATTGCATTCGTTGATCAGATAAAGGAGTTGACCAAGATACATGTACCACGATGCACAGAACAATCATGCAATAAACCTACACAGATGAAGGAGTCTTATGTTGGATCTGCATTGCACTTGAAATGGGTATTTATCAGTAATATTTTAGCTTTTAGTATTATTTAGCATATAAATGGAATTTGTTACTTGATCATATCAGTATTAAAAGATACATTTTTGTAAAGGAAATCTTAATTAGTTTTGGTTATTCATTGATTTTGTTACACACTGGACATTGGCAGTATATTCATTATTAAATGTATTTTTAGATTTGTGAAGAAGGCCATGTAAGTCACCACTGGTGTTCACAGCCTCAGTTAAACCGACGGCTACATAGTGGAGACTTCCTAATTTGTGGTTCCATCCTGACCTCTGGAAATAATTATGGAAAATTGGCATTGTGGGCAGAGATGTTAAAACTGAAATTTCCCTCTGCAGACCAGTTTCATAGGATTTGCAGTACATATGTTATCCCAACCATTGACAAATTCTGGAGTGATCATCGTCAAGAGCTGTTGAATGACTTCAAGGACAAAGAAGTTGTAGTTTTAGGTAAGAGTTTTCAAATTTCAATTGCCATTCATTTCTTATCGAATGTCTGTGTATTTGTTTATACAACCCCTTTGGCTTGTACCTTTTTCAGGTGATGGCAGAAATGATTCACCAGGCCATTGTGCACAGTATTGTTCATACACGTTAATGGACAACGAGACCAAAAAAATCCTGACCATTGAACCCCTAGATAAAAGGATGACTGATAGGAAGTCTGTCAACATGGAAAAAGCAGGATTTCAAATCGCCCTCAACGACCTGTTAGAAAAAGATATAAAGGTGGTAGAGGTGGTTACTGATGCACACCTGGGAATTGGTTCAGTAATGAGTAAGTATTTCATATAAATTTTCTCTATGGACTAGCAATTGATAAAATGTAAATGATTCTCTTTTCATAGCATTTACAACTTTTATTTCTATTTTCAGAGAAAGATTACCCAAATATACACCATTCCCATGATATATGGCATGTGGCAAAGAATTTGGGGAAGAAGATTTTGAAGGTTAGTAAATATAATGTTTTGGTGAGAGATTAATTATCTTATTTCATAGTGATTCTCAAAATCATGAACAGTTTTAATCAGTAATTCATATTTTAGGTGGCTCAGAAGAAGGGGAATAATATATTATTGGATTGGTGTAAAGACATCATTAACCACTTTTGGTTTTCATGTCGTCGTGCAGAGTCGTATGAGGAATTCATGGTAAGACATATTGTGGAAAGTTAATGCACATGTATTTGTCAATATTACAATTGAAGAAGCAAGTTCAATGTATACAAATTTGCATGGACTTTTTCCATTGGAAAAAGCAAACTTCTTCATGTACTGCATATCAGTGTGTGCATTTTATTTCCAGGGCATATGGCGAAGTGTATTGCACCACATTACAGACACACATGAGTGGATTCTATCTCATGGGGGTGTTAACCACTGTCTTCATGGAGAATTAGGTGAAGAGGAAAGGACAAAACCATGGTTGTCACCGACGAAGCATGCCCATGTATTAAAAGACCTAGCAGCTGTGGTGTTAAACAAAAGACTTTTGAACAATGTTGGATACTATTTGAGATTCAGGTAAAATGGAGTAATGAAATAATAGAATAGACTATTTTCTGTCTAAATAATTTGCTTGGGTTGCTTGAAAGGAGGGGGCATATTGGTTTGCATTTACTGGTCACTCAGTAGATGAGGTATTGTAAATACTGTACTGTTTTCCCCACTATTTATGCTTCTGTAGACAAGGTGTTTTTTTTGTAAAGGTGGTCCTCTGTTGTTTAAACAAGTATTGACTGCACAGGTCCTTGAAGATGACCTTAAAACCACTAAGTGTGGCATGCTAAAGAACTCTCACTGCTCAATGGCCGTAAGTGCTGAGCATAGGCCTAAATTTTGCAGCCCTTCACCAGTATTGATGACTCCTCCATATGGGAGAAAATTTCTTGAGAGGGATGTTGAACAAGATACAATCAATCAACAGTTGGGTTTCTGGATAATAACTCCAAAAATTTACAATCTAATAAAATGAAACTTTGATATATTGTTGGGTACCAGGTAAGGAAGAGCCCTATTGATTTTGGAGAAAAATGGTCAAAGGTCATGGTCACAGTGACCGAAAAAAGAATAAAAATTTCAGAAAGATTTGGTTTCCGGATGACAACTCAGAAAGTTTAAATCCGAATCAAATGATACTTTAAGATATTATTATGTACCAAGTAAGGAAGACCCCTATTTACTTTGGAGAAAACAGATCAAAGGTAAAGGTCACAGTGACCGAAAATAGATTTAAAATTTCAACAACAAAAATGGTTTCCGAAGGATAACTCGAAAGTTGTTAATTTGAATGAAATGAAACTTGGATATAGTGTTGGATACCAGCAAAGCAAGACCACTAGTTTTTTGGGAGAAAAAAGGTCGAGGTCACAGTTACCGAAAATAGATTGAAATTTCAGACAAATATGGTTTCTGGACAGTAACTCGAAAACTTTAAAACTGAAATCAGTTCTTCACAATTGTAAATATGCCACATCATTCCTGACTTTACAATATCCCATGCAACTCGACTCATGCACCCCTGGGTGCATATATTGATTTTTAACTTATCGATAAGTAGTCTGCTATTCCAATTTTCAAATTTTGGTATGAAGCAATTTCTGTAGGAGGAATGTAAATTTCAGCCTGTGGGCCTCTTGTCTAAAAATGTATCAATGGTACATGCATGTTGATGACGAACATTGTTATTACATGAGAGTTCAATTTCAGAAGTACAGCTGAACTGGAAGGATTCCATCAGCACATTCTGATGTACTGTTCAAAACGACACGCCTATACCCCACCAGTCTATCGTGCCAGAAACAGACTTGCAGCACTGGATCACAATATGAACTCAGACCGTCCAGTGCAGAAAAACAAAGATGGAAAAATAAGGTAATCTTAGGGATGTACAAGTATCCGGTCTGTCAAAAAAAAGGGGGGGGGGCGTACCACTATGGTATACTGTTGTCTGTCTGTTCAGACATTGTAGGTAAATTGTAGAATGAACCATAAGCTCCAGGATCTTTCAACTTGGTACATTTGATCATCTTGAGGAGAGGAAGATTTCCATTGTTTTTCAAGGTCAAGGTCGTATAAGTTGATAGGAGAATCTTGTAAGCAGGATACAGACTACACCGTTGGGGCTAGGACCATCAAACACGATATACATACACCTTATGCAGAGGATGTCTATTATTCCTCAAGGTCAACGTTATGGTTTCACTTAGTAGAAAAACTTTGTTTTCATTTTCCAAAATTTGGTCAGAACCTCCCTCTCAGAGAAATACAAAATTGTTCACATTTTAACATGATTGATGCACTGTGACCTACTTTAGGGATTAAGTAGGTTTAAAGAGTGTTATGGATTTCTTCTTGTCTTACATACAAATATTGCACTGAAGGTCCAATAGACGTATATTGTACTGTTTGCTGTACGCCTTGTTTATGAGATCATTGATGCAATATGAATTGATTGAATGATTACAACAATGTTTTATTATACCAAATACATGATGTTGAGCATTCTCTAATTATGTGACTTTTTTATTTAATAGGTACCATCGTGTATTTAATAAAAAAAAAAGTGGGAGATGGACAGTGCATGCCATGAGGGAAAGGAAAAAATATGAGTATATGTCATCTCTATTGTGCGATGCTGTAAAATTGAGGATTAATGACAGAGTGGGCATGAAAAAAACTGTGTTGGCACCAGATGATCCCAGATTAATTGCAAAACATCTGGCACCCGTAGAAACACCTCCAACTGAAGAACTTGTGTTGCAGCAGAAATCACGATTTTGAACTGCCACGGAAATTAAATGTGAATTTTATATTGTAAAGAAATGTGAAATTATACTTAGTATAGTACATGTATTGCAGCAATATCTAATTGAAATTATATCATGTAAAATCTACATCTGTCTCAATCTTGTAACAAACCCATTTTACACATTGCAACTTTTCTGATCACATGTTGTCCATCTTCCTTGTAAACTTTACTCTAGACCAATATATGGGGATTTACATTAGTTCAAATGAAAGGCCCTGTCCACCCCTGAAGAACTAATGGGATAGAAAAAATGAAACTTGGGTAAAACCACCTTGACATTGTTTACATTCTATGATGTTTAAATCGGATCAAAGTTTTCCCCAAGTATATTTAGGATATAATTTCTTTGGATTGCCAAACGAGTTGTTTATCACTATGAAAAAAAAATAACCAGTTCTATTTCTTTTCAACCAATGGGGGTAGGGGTTTGATTCATGTACTTTACATGTATATGCCTCATGAGTAGGCCTTTCATTCTTATCTTCAAAGAAATGGGGCATACTGCTTTGCACCTGGCGGTTGGTCAGTAGATCACGTTGGCTCAAAATCATGAGAACCATTCAATTGATCGTTATGATATTTCGTGTGTGGGTTGGTTATGAGAGAAGGACCCCTATTGTTTATCAGGTCAAGGGTCAATCTACCCTGAACATAAGAAGACACTGTTCACTCAATATCTTGAGAACGCTTTGCTTGACAGACATCAAACGTAGTACACTGTTACATCTTCAGGAGAAGATAACCCCTATTGATTTTGAGGTCACATGGTCAAACTGGACTTGGGAATATATTGTTCACTCATGTGAGAATCCTTTGCTCAACAGACATCAAAATTTGTACATCTTCAGAAGATGACCCCTAATGATTTGAGGTCAAACTGGACATAGTAATATATTGTCTCCTATATTTTCAGAATTATTTGTTTGATCGACACCAAACTTGGTACAGCATACGGAGCACATAACCCCTATTGAATTTTAGGTCATGTGGTCAATCCACTCCTGGCATAGGAAAACATTGCTCATTATTTTGAATTGGTGATACTATCAATAAAATGATGCATGTGTATAACCCTTTCCAATTTTGCACCATTGGGGCATATGAGTTTTACAAACATCTCTGGTGTTTGAAGACTTCATCTAGTGACCTAATATTCAATACTGCATATTTGATATTTCCATGGGAGATAGGGCTTTGATACTTCAAATAAAAAGTGCTACTGACCAGACCTTTATTTTGGTACCAAGGCCTTTGACCTTGCGGCCATGGACTTCTACCCACTTTTGACTCAAAGGAAATACAAGTAGTCATTTGCCACCCCCTGTTGAGGTTTGTCTTCTCAAGGAAAGCAAGGCCTATAATAGGCAAGCAGTTTTAGGTAGTGCAGATGACATGATCACTTTGTTTAGTCAAAGGTCAAAAGTTACCAAGACTTATGATTTGTATAACATTTCAGAAACGGGATGATTATGCTTGGAGCATTCATACTATGAGAGGATAATGAAAATGGTCATAAAACAATGTCATACCTTGCCTGTCAACTTCATTGATTAATTAACATTTACATTGTAACAACACCAAAATTTAAAAGACCTAGAAAATTTATTCTTGTTACAACAATTTCTTCAATCTTTTACCACAACAGATTATTGATAAAGATATGAACAATGTGTAAAAAATCAAAAGTGACTGATAATAGTTCCATTTTACTAAGATATAGGTAAATTTTTAAACATGGCTACGAGGATGTAAAAATATTTCAACTTCATAGTTGCAATACCAAAAAAAAAAAAATCTAGGATATTTATAGAGAATAACAATATTGGACTAGCAGTATTAAAATAATATACAACTGGCTATCATAATTTTAAGGTTAGTATATATACAATTACATTTACAAACACATATATATATATATATATATATATATTATATTTGGCTATGTACATTTATATTCGCCCTGCAACAAATCCAGTGTATTGACCAAAAGGGTCAGGAAACTTGTCTCTAATAGACCAAACCGCGCAGGATGGAATGACCCGTCTGTCCCCTGCACCTAGTCTGCCATAGGTCCACAAGATATACTGTCGGTACGCTTGGTGACGGTTGCCTTTTCTCTCGTCCACTTCATCATTGAAGACCAAAATGTCTCTCCTATATAGTCTGGCAAGGGCTAGCACAGCTTCATCGAGAATTAGCACCGAGAAGTCCTATAGAAGAAATTACATGTAGTTCTTTAGAATCTTTTTAGAAACATCGGTGTGATAAAGATGTGTTGTGTTGTAATGTGGTATGAAAATTATATTTCTAATTATCTCATGAGGAAGTAAATTGAAAGCAATATATATGTGAACTGACCAATACAAAACTCAGCAATGATACAATCCATCTTCAAAATTCTTGTATACAATTTTAAAAAAAACAAAAAACTAAAAATGTTTACAAAGTATGTACTCTAATGATCACACATCTTACTGGTAAAAGAGTTATGCATTGCTCTTTCCCACAGCACACTTTCTCCCTTTCTGTTGGCATCTGCCGGCAATTTCCACAAACACACCAGTTTGGGCAAGTCCCGCCAGGTTGTGGGTGGTAGCCCCCTTGTTGGGTAGGAGGATGCATGATATCGTGAACTAGACCAGGTTGTTTTTCTGCCATCGTTAGGCACAGTTCTCGAAGTTCATCCACCTCCATAATTGAAATGTGTTCCTACAATATAAATCATACATAAATGTGTAGATCTAATAGGGTATATGGCAATGTCATTTTTTCAGTAACTTGTATATTATTGTGTACAAATCTATTTTGCATATGTTTGTTGCTTACCCGTAAAACTTCACTCCTTCTATTGATTTGATCAAGGGCAACTTCATCTCTTGATGGTCCTCCTCCTCTACCTCTTCCCCTGCCTCCTCTACCTCTCCCCCTGCCTCCTCTGCCTCTTCCTCGAACACCTCTCCCCCTTCCACGGTTTCTGCCCCTACCTCTCACTTGACCTTGAACATCTATCTCTTCATCACTGCTCTGTATAGTTGTGGTACTAGAACTCTCCTGAAAATTGGCAAAAAGAGCCCATGTGATTATTATTTATTGGGTTGAGATAATAGGTGGGGTGAGGATTGTAAGGACAATGCTATAGAATTAGGTGGATAACAAGTGATTTTGAATCTCCCATTCTACTATCACAAATTGGGCACATGGGTTTTAATGTGTATGTTGCTGGGAAGGGGTCATCCGGAAGAGAAGTAGTTTCTTTAAAAATATTTTAATCAATGAATGCCCATACTTCACTAAATAATTTTTATTCAAAACTTTCCAACTTGCTTTAGACCCATTTTATTATACATGTACAACTGTCATTAGGTATGGGGGGGGGGGGGGGTATATATCTTTCATATATCCAAACATAACAAATGATGGCTATTTTCGAAAACGTATCCCCTCCCCCAATTATACGTGCCTGTGTCTCTAATTAATCAGACTAAAATCTGTAAAGTTCTAAAAATAAAATATAAACAAACAAGCGTGGCAAGACGTATGACAGACGCTATTTTTGGTAGAAGAGTTCAAGTCATTCATTTTGGATATTTTCAACCAATTCTTGGATATGTGCATATCTAATTAATAATTAGTGTTTTGCACATGATCTACTAAAACTAATTTAATCGGAATGGTTCTTATTCCAATATATACAAAAGATTACTCAAAGTGAAATAACGTCAATACTTACCGACGCCATTGTTTTCTCTGTAATCACGTGTTTAAAAGGCGCGCGCTATGCATACATTATGCAAATAGGTTAACCGAAGATTTCCGAGAGTTAAATATTGGTCAGAAATGAAGAACTTATTGTGACCAATTTCTTTCTTTCGGGATGAAATCAATTAGTTTACGCTACATAACTTGTTATAAACCGCCATTATAGATACACTAACTATGTTACTTTGGAAAGGAAAAAAAATTGATTACGAGTACGTATGTACCTTTAAGTATTAATACGATTTAGTCCAGGATGTTTGTTATAGTAAATCAAAATTCTTTTTTTTTTTTACCCCGTTAGATGGAAAAATGACATTGTTGGTGAAGAAATTCATCAGAAGTACACATACAATGTATATCTCAATTAAAAACGTATTAAGCAAAACTGCATATCCTTACAACCAAATATATTATCACAGAGACTTTTGTCACATTTACATTCCATTTGACAATCAGCGCCGTAATTAGGATACCGGCAAGGTAGACTACAGGACGGTCCATAAAACCCATGTGGACAACCATTTCCTAGATCTGGAAATATATGTTTTGTATTTATTATGTTAAAGTCTCTCTCTCTCTCTCTCTCTCTCTCTCTCTCTCTCTCTCTGACACACACACACACACACATACATGCACACATACTTTCGAAATGTTGATGTTTCCTCCAAACAATTTAGTAAGTTAGAAATATTTGGTGGCATATTTACATCATCGAAACCTTCCAGCGGTTGAGTGATAAATCCCTAAATTCAAATGAAATAAGCGATGTGTGATTAGGAAGTATTGAAAGATCTCTCTAGTTACTTATAAGTAATTGCCTAGTGATAGATAAAATACCTTTATTTACTTTGGGACATCCATAAACATGATGACACTCGGTTGAGTTACACGCGCATATAGACTGGCAGTAGGCACCATACTTTGGAAATGGGCATCCATGGATTTCATTAGCTGACGCCCTGATGTCGTGAAAATAAACAAAGAAACACAGATCGTTACTAATTACAAAGCATTAATCATACCATTAGTGAAATCAAAATATGGCATTCTAAAGAATAATTAGACATGACACGAAAATATTTCTTACCCATAGGAAGAGGCAGTTATGGAATATATGAGGACAAGAATGAATCATGCAATCATCATTCATTTCGTGTTCTCTGATTATGAACTTCTTTCCAGAGTGACGGAAATGACGCCCCTGACTGAAAATTATATTAATTCATTTCCTTCCGTAATATATGACAATTAGCTGTTAAATAGATATATTGGAAAATGATCTCTCGAGTTTTTTTTTTGTTTTTTTTTTTTTTTTTTTTTTTTAGATGGTAGAAAATTCAAGGAATCCTATTTTTTCATTCAGCGAGATAACTTTGTTATGAATTCTGTCAACGATTACGCCAGATGATAAACTAAATATGAAAGGAAATACATTGATATATTATCAGAGTGGATAAAAAAGTAAAGAAGAAATATTGAAAGTTCGTATTATAGAACTAAAATACGAATCACCTACCCTTCTGCGATTCTATAACTAAAACAGATTAATTTTAAAGCGTACATGCAGTGCTTTAGGCTATCCCGTTTCAAGAGAATTAGATGCGCTACACGATCATTAACTAAGTGAAATATGGACTTTAAACATGATTATGAAAAGAAATATAACATCGAGTGTTTTGTCAGCAGTTTGCCTCATTTCAAAGATTGATTATACATAGAACATATTCCTGCATATCTAATCAGTTGGGTAGAATAAACATACGCGGATGATATCGGAACAAAGTTTTATAAACATTTGGAGTATGGGATAAAAAGATTGCAATTCAATCTATTTGTTATTAAGTCAAATGCTGTACAACATTATCATATCAATAGGTATACAATTCTTTACAAACCGAATTTTACTACCGATTACTTCATTTACCTGATCAAGACATAGGATCACAACGGATGTGAACGATTACCAGATCGTGCTTACTAATCCTTCCTGAATAGGGAATGTAGAGTATGAATTGGATTACCAAATGGGGAAGGATAGAAAATGTCTTTTGAAAAAGATTTGTAAGCATGGGCCTTGAAAGCGGATCTGCTTAGGTAGGTGTTAACTAGAACCGGTGTATGTGCATATTCCTCGTGTAACAGTAGTTTTAAGTGCCTCGATTAAAGTCAGCATTTTGCGGTCGTTCTTGCAATCTAATTTACCAATACAACCAGACATTTGGTAAAATTCTGTCTGACATATTTAATAATGTTTATTTTGACTGCGGAATTCTCCATTTACAGGATCAAGATATAGTACTCACGACGAGTGTGATCGGTCGACAGGGGATGTTTATTCCTCCTAGGCAACTGATCCCACCTCTGTTATATCCAAGGGTCCGTATTTCCCGCACCCTTAATTTTGTATTTTATGGGAGTTACACGAGATTGATCACTGTTCATTATATTTACCGTTCACAAAAATTTATCTAGTAGCAATGGGGTAGAAAACTACAGACTTTTGAAAATAACTAATTTTGAGCAACATGCATGTAGACCTAATAGCAATGTGGATATACGTGAAAGAAAACAGGAGGAAAGCGATAAGAAAATATAGAAATTTAGAGGAAACGTTTGTCAGGTTATAAGTGTTTACACACGGGAAATGGTGATGAAGTATCGTTTTCCACATTAAAATTGTTGTATAATTTCTCGACAAAATGACGAAATTCGATTTTATAATGTTTATTGCATGTGATTTGCAAATGATGTTGGACAGTTCTGGTAAGTAATCTGGTCTGTAAATAGAATTGTATTTTCGATAATAAGATAATTACATGTGATGTATCGATTTTTTTAATATATCTGTGAATAAAGAGTGTTTCTAGTGGTGCATTGTCAGATTTTTGTCTACGCTTGCCTTCCTATCTAGCATTCCCTCTGTTATTGGTATTGCTCTGTCATTTTAGTTGTTTAGTCTGTCTTCTTGTTTGTTTTTTGGAGAAACTTGCAATTGGTAATTCTGAAACGCGATATTTTCGATACGCAAAGTCAATATTTTGCATGTTATAGAACTGGAAAAAAATACTTCTGCATGCAACAACCAGATTTATATTTTGCATGTTTAATTATCTATTAATATCCTTCTTTTATTATCAATATGGTGTCAGTTGTTGGCTGCAAACAATATGAATTTCGAAAAAGAATGAATGCGGAAATCGGCCGTTTTCGTTACGCAGTCAATATTTTGCAAGTTATAGAACTGAAGCAAACTGTTCCATCATTTAACCTCATAAACTTTTACTTACTTTGCAATTTAATAAATACATGTATGTTCAGTCAAATAATTAATGCTTTCCCTAGTTTGCCATAAAAATCTGCATCTAATAAATGCAGATGATGTCTGCCTTTCAAGTCACGGAGGCGGATCAACCATCCACCGCATGATGAATGGAGATTATTCTACTTTCGTTTTTAAAGGTCACGGGAAAATGTTTGGACGTCCTGTCTTTTCAAAGAAAGATTACCTAAGAATAAATTGAATTTAAAAAATAAAATAAAATCAAAGACACGCATAGACCTTTAATAACTCGAATTTATTTTCTTTTTACAAAAATCGGACCAAAATTCGTTCATTTTCGGCAAAAATGGGTACTGATACGATATATCTCAAGAGCTAGATAGTTGGGATGTCTATTACTTTTTTCGCTAAATTTTAATCTCTCTTTAATACAAATATATCAAATATAATGCATAAAACTTATTGCTAATGATATTGACGTGTGTGTGCGTTTGTTTGTTTTTTTCTTACATCAGTTTTAACGTACATACATGTATGTATATATGATGCATGTTGAAATTAAATATTACTACATTAGTAATTAGATATTGATTCCAAAGGTTCTTAAAGCGGTTTAAATTAGAAATGAAATAACAGCAAAGCATTATTTATATCTTCCAGCGAGATGTGGGTTCTTTAAAACGTCGAAAACCTGTGATCGATTTGAAACTTCGACCATTGTTTTGGCAGATTTTTTTCTATATCGCATATGATTGATTGGTTAAATATTGTTTAACGCCCCTCTTGAGAATTTTTCACTCACAGAGACCTCACCACTGCCGGTGAAGGGCTGCACAATTTAGGCCTATGCTTGGCGCTTATGGCCATTGAGCAGGGAGGGATCTTTATCGTGTCACACCTGCTGTGACACGGGACCTCAGTTTTTGCGGTCTCAATTCAGTGCTCGAACTGGGCTTCGCCATTTTCGCCAATGGCGAATTTTTTTCAAAATTGGCGAAAAAAAAATTCAAAGTGGCGAAAATCCCTTTTTGCAATAAATTGTATTTTAAAATCTATCTTGTGATTTCCTTTGTCAGTGACACATTATCGCCAGTTTGTTTATGCAGTCAAAATTTGTTTATTCAGTCAACGCGTGCGACCGGAAATCCCGCGTCGATCCAGTGCACACAGAGCTGGTCACAAGGCCAGATAATAGCCTTAAGTAATGTATGGCTGCAAAAAAGTCGGTGATTATGTAATAAAGTACATCGGACAGCTATGTACCCTGCTGTGGTCAATTGTTTAACATTTAAAGTCTTATTCATTATTGTGTTATCATTTCCACATTAATGTCAAGAACCGACCAGTAATTAAATTGGCCGTATTATTGTGTATAATGTATATACATCAATTGTTTGTTTTTGCGGCCAAGATCGTTGATTACAAGATTTTGATTTTGATGTGTTTGATTTTAGTTCGAATATTTCATAAACAATGCGGTCGGTCACCATTGATATGGACATAGCAATTTTAATAAATAATTTTCTTTGAAGTTCAGTGCGCAACAGTATAAAAATGCTAATCTCATAAGACTATGCACCCCATTCTATTTTGACACTAAACTTGTAGCTTCTGACCCTAGTCAGTCTAAATTTCAAAAGATATCTATGTTTGGCTTTACAGTCAACCCCACCTGCTCAAACATCCGATTCTGTCCAAATTGCAAAATCTTCCATATCAAAACGGAAATTTAATAGGGAATGGTTGAGATACGACTCTAAATTGGGCTTGATGTTTTGTGACATCTGCATTTCGGGCAATGTACACAATGTTTTCACTGAGGGGTGTAGCATCATGAAGTTTATATATGATTTATTATCTGAGTTTTGATTTCCATAATAGAATTTATCAAACAAATCAACTTATTATTTCAGAAAGAAGTGTTTAGGTATGATAGCTGGATATGATTAAGTAATGTAACTGATTCAAAATGCTAAAATCAGTGTAATGAATAAAATAATATGATCTAAATAATTGTAAAGCATGAGATTATTTGCGCTGCGCCGCACCCCGAAAAAGTGGCGAAAGGGAATTTTGGTCCAGTGGGAGCACTGGGTCTCATCCGAAGACTGCTCCATTTAGTCGCCTCTTACGACAAGCAAGGGGTACTGAGGACCTACTGAAACCCGGATCCCCACGGGATCATATATATATATATATATATATATATATATAATTATGCTGATTTGATTACAATTTTATATGTATTCACACAACACTATCATTATCTGCTGTCCCAGAAACTGATGTGTGAAGCAGTTGGGTTATTTTATTTATCATGTTGTTAATTTAAATCTTGTCTATAATCAGTATTTCATATATAATTATATAGATATGTGCAGTGCAGAAGTGTGAACTCTGTCAGTATTACCGGTAGTACTTCTAAATGATTGTTATTAATTTTCATTATTATAATTAATTGCCTGTTAACATGTACATGCCCCCCGAAGGCCCTTGATTGGTGAAGAAACTATATACTATATATATATATATATATATGCACATTTACAGGTACACATATATAATAAAGGTAATTGGGCAGGATGAACATGTGTATATATACATGTATAGATATAAATATTCAGACACCGTAGTATCGAGGAGGGGCTGCCCCTCCACTTTGGGTGGTGGTGGTGGTGATGTCGACCATTTCCTTCCTATGGGAACAACTTGACCAGCCTAATCACACTTCAACTTTTATCAATCTTGTGAATTATATAATATATGTGTTGTGATGATTGTTACTAAAAGTTTATATTAGTATTGACGTACGCCCCCTCAATGATTAGGATAGACCCCCCCTCTCTCTCTCTCTCTCTCTCTCTCTCTCTCTCTCTCTCTCTCGTCACGGTGTTCTGGATAGGCTTGGCCCGCACACTGAAAAATGAAAATACATGCATGATATTTATTAAATTCATTTTTTTGAAAAAGTCTGATGTAGTTACATACATTGTCTCTTGGAAACAGACACGTAGCATCATTTATCGGGGGGGGGGGGGGGGTCGAAGGATAAGTTGGTAGTTAGTTAGCAAATGAAAAAAACCTTTCTGCCTGATCTTCGAATTCTTAAATTGTCGGGGAGTGGTGGTGGTACTGGTGGGGGGGGGGGGGGGGGAGGGGGAGGGGGGGGGAGGGGGAGGGGGGGGTATCCTTTGCTACATGGGTTCAATTCATAATTTTAAGCCTATTTTTTTTTCTCATTCAATACTACGATCAAGAATATGTGTGTGTGTGTGGGGGGGGGGGGGTGTCACTCAATATATCCTTATTCGCATATGAAAATAAGTGCCAGGGAAAAGGATTTAAATATACCACATTGTCTATACATGTACTCAAACAACTTCCCAGAGTCCGTTCTAGATTTAGACTGAATGTTGGTGCATACAATGAAATGCCCACTGACTGATGTAATTTTCATTTATCAAAGATGAACACTATATGGAGAGAGAGAGAGAGAGAGAGAGAGAGAGAGAGAGAGAGAGAGAGTTGGAACAATTTAGGGGAATGTCAAGATATAAACACGGACGCATTTTTGTGAGGTTTTTAAATACATTTGCTATATGAAATATACCATCTGAAGTTACATGCATATTACTTGACGTGTTTTGCTGTACCCAAGAAAACGATATCCCATTCATGCAGCATAAATTTGTATCGTTTAGTACATGTACATTTACCACACTTTATTCAATATATTTTGTAAATACCCACAGCATGCAGACATATTTTATTCTTATGTACTGTAACATGTATATTGCACACACATGTAAGCAGACATGTTATACAGTCCTTGGTGTACATGGCATAACAAGTAATTTTATCCGACTCAATCGACGTTTTTAATCGAAGTGTTTATATTTATGACCAAAAAAAAAAAAGAAAAAAAAAAGAAGAAAATTCAAGAGCCATTTTATTTTCCATATTTCATTTGAATAGGAGGACATTGAACAGCACCTTCGAAAATATGATTGCGTTCTACTCAGCAATTGTTGACAAATACACGCATTATTTTCCTCACTCTAATTAACACAAGATTATTCCGCAAAATGTCTATGACCACGATAAAGTTACATGTAAATGAATAATGTATTTTCCATAGCATGCCAGTTTTCAATAGTCTTTGATCTCAATGAGTATTTTTATATAAAAAGTTAAAATTGTAACTTTTAGAAAAAATATTCTAGAAGAATCAGGGTACGGTAAATCCTATAAGGTCGATGACGTCGTTCCGAAAAAGCGACCGTCGGAAGATAGCATCAGAGTTAACAATGCAATATTGTAACGTTATTTTCTCAATATCAGCAACAAGTAAATGGTACATGTTATATATGAATGAAACTAGAAAATTACCACCTTTCTACCTGCAAAATATGATCGGATTTTGGCCAATAACGTC
The DNA here is from genome assembly GCF_947568905.1 of Ostrea edulis. NCBI lineage: Eukaryota > Metazoa > Mollusca > Bivalvia > Ostreida > Ostreidae > Ostrea > Ostrea edulis. The sequence goes on from NC_079166.1 coordinate 23,168,207, forward strand.
CCTTGTTCTTTGTGATCCTGAGACCAAGACAACCCTACAGTAGGAAGTTGTTTTTATAGTAGATAATACCTTGATTGTAGATAGCATGACTCCCGAGCCAAAGTAATGTCTACAGTAGATACTGAAAATTATCTTTCGAAACCGTTTTTGATCATCCCCAATGCCAATATCAAGATAAAAAAGAACATAAAGAGTCGGCGTGAACAGTTGTTTAATTGTTGCCTTTCTGTCTGACTGTCATCGTATTATCATTATTGGTCGAATTTGATGGTGTATCTGGAATGTAATTTCGATGAAACGTGTGACTTCTGTGTTTTTCATTTCAAATGGAGCAATCATATCAGGATTTGCATAAAACTGTTGTTGTTTTAATGGTTTGAATAAGAAAACATTGTGACTTGATGTTTGATGAATATCTGAAATGCTGACAGATTTGTAAAAAAAAAAAAAAAAGTATATTATTCTTTTTTGTGTTTTACAGGACAAAGAGCATGCAACGACGATAGTAAGTAGCGTATTACGTGAAAAATTGTTTATACCAATGTGGGATGTGTTGGATACATGTACAATGATTATGATTATATATTACAGCTGTGATCCATTTCCGTGTCATCTCGATTTTCTTCGGATTATCTTTCATGCATTTAAGCATTACAACCCAAAACAATTAAGCTATTAATTTACTGAAATTCAATTACTAGTTAATCTATGAAATGGACCAAATGATATGGTCAGTATGCTTTGATACAGAGTCCGCTGATTAGAAGAAGAATCATTTTCAACCTTCAATGAAAGATGATTGGAATCAGGTCGTTTTAAAACTCAACTAATATGTTATTGCGATTTAAAAAGGTAAACAACATATATTTACAGATATATCCAGGTTTAATCATTCACACAATTTTTTTCAGGATTTGTGATTGACAATTCCAGTGGACAGGAAATTTCCAATAATAACATTCTTATAGATTTTGGCATCATTGAAACTCAGTGTGACTGTAAGGTCAGTTTCAATTTCTCTGGTGAGTATTTCTACAGTTTGGCAGCAAATCCCGGATATGATGGCTGTGGGACAGCGATAGAAATATCAGTTGATAGCAATACAACCTTTAGATTACCTTGTTCATTCAAGCAACCAAGCACTGTATTTGGTACATCTGACGAAACCAGCGATACTGTGAAGTTGATACCTTCCGTCAATCAGAACATCAAAGGAAACAGTGGTTACTGTGTACGCATTGCAAGTAACAGTGAGTGACATTTTTTTCTTTTCGAATTAAAAAAAAGAAATTACAGTAAAACACGATTATAGCGAACATTCAGGACAAGCAAACAATGATTCGGTGTAACAAGGCACTTTTACATTCAATAAAGTTTTGTTATTTTCCACTCCTAGGGGAATAAACATCTCTTCATAATACGTGTGATTGCGTTATTAGTGTTTTCATTACATTTTACTGTATGCATGTACAGATGGACGGGTTAAAGCAACATTAGGAACCAGAAACACTAACGTGTACATCAATTTTCAGAAATATCAAATTACTTCCATGCCTACTGTGGCACGTTAGAAACAGAGTGGTCAACGACTGCAGGTTACCAGCCGATCAGCACTGATGCAGTGTTGCAAAGAAATACATCTGGCTCCAGAGTCGATAAGACGAGCTCACTACAGTGTATGTTTAGGGTTGTGTAGGTTTAGTAGAACGATTTTATTCGTACTGTACCACCTCTTGTATGTCCAGGGGTTCATGTTTACTCAACTCTTAATTTTTAAATCCTTATAGAAAATATAAAATCTGTCATTGTTTGTTCTCTCCACATTTTAAAGGACATATGAAACACGTGAAAAGTGATTAGGTTTATGAAATACATTCAATTTATTCATACATGCATGAAATAAAGAATTATGTTTTATTTCTTATCATTTAATCATATTTTTTAAAATAGAAAAACAATTGGTTTTTCTCACCAAAAAGTTTGAATTTACGTTTCTGAAATGGCGCGTAGGAGTACCTATTCATAACAAAGAAAACAACAACAAAACTGGCTGTGCGTTCGGTTGAGATAGAGTTACTGTGAAAAATTAAATGAATTATACGCTAAATGAAATGTACAATTGTTAAAAACTGAAATAAATAAAAAGGAAGAGAAGTGGTGATTGGATGTATGCTGCATTGCATTCGAGACGTTGAACACTGGTTGTGTCGTAGGAACGGTGGAATGCGACTCGGCCCCATTTCAATATCAAATAAAAAGCTCAACACCTCTTCATCTAAATTGCGCTCATTGACTGAGCCCCATATAACGCAGTTCAATTTCATTAATATTTACCAGATCAAAAGTCGCTGCTTCTCCGTCTTCTTATCGAACTCGTAAAGCAGACGATACATACCGTAATATGTCGACTTTTACCAGTCAGCGCCCTACGTCATCAAGTTTACTGTTCTGCCACGTCATCACTAGGCCTCTTTATGTTGCTTCTTTAAATCAATTTGTATTGTATTCACATCTTTGGTTGTGTTTATTTTTGGTAGCATCAAACAAATACATTTCGTTTACAATGCATCTGTGGAAATTTCCGAACTATAAATAGCGCTAAAATTAGAACGGCCGTTAACGGGGAAAACGCATTTCAGAGAAAAGTAGTCCCGCGTGTTTAGTGCAGAGTAACTCCGCACAATTTTGTTTGACACAGAAATCAAACAAATTTTTCATCCAATCAGTATCGTTGTTAAGTGATCACTTTAAAAGTTATTAAATGGTTACGTTTTAAGAGTAATGATGTAAATAGGGTAGCTTTAATGGACTTTGAATTTAAAGGACCAATGATGGCCAGAAGAGAAAACAAGCAACTATTATATATGTTAAGATAAGAAATAGTTGAGGGGATAAATTGGAAACTTTTTGTTGCTTTTGAGATTTGTTTTTCTTCTTCATATCTTGATTTCATGGTTCAAATGATATATTGTATTGTGGAACAGCTAAAAATTCAAATTTGAGAAAATATTTATTCCAAGACAAAAAATAATAAACTCCACTAATTAATGGTGCTACAGTATTAACATATTGCATATTTGACTACAAGAAAACAGTTACGTTGATTTGAAACTCTTGGTTGGCAAAGCTTGTATCATTGTCAAACTAGGTTTCATTATCAGCTTTTCACGATTTCAGACAATTCTGAATATAAGTTCTAATTGTAGATAGGGAGATGGGTATCAACAGCACACTAATCTGTTATTTCTGTTTAGTATACATACATCAAAATATCAACTTCGAACTTTTCAGGGATAGTAATTGGTGCAGCGTCCTGTGGAAGTGCGGCTATATTCGCAGTATTTACAGTGATTATAGTGTGGATCCATAAAAGGTGTTTATTGTGAAATCGAATGAATTTGAAAAATATAAATGAATTAGAAAATAAGGACAATGAATATAAAAAAAACCCAACAAATACAGTAGTTAACTCGTTTATTATACTTTTATATCAAATATTTCAGTCTGAATGCATGACATACTTTGGATAAAATACCCATAATGATTCTCCGTATGAGAGATTGATAAGCTTCCCGGGATGATGTATATAAAGAAAGTCAGGTCTCATGACATGCGTTCGTTAGTTTTCTAAAATTTTCATTCCTTACATCTGAAATTTGCAAAACACTGAGCAAGACTCGTTTTGGTGCTGGTTATAGAGACTGCATTCACCTAGAATACATTTAGATGCATTATATTTGCTGTAGTATTCCTTATGACGTCATTTAGAGATTTTACCAAGCGACATTTCAAACACGCATCCAAAACGACACTAGGCATTCATTGACAAAACAACATATTGTAACGCCACGGATTACATCAGTATAATCAAGAACACAGCTTTTTAAAAATATATTTACAATAAACGGGTAATGTTACACAGTTTTGTTTCAAGGTCCTAGTTGCATTCACTACAACGCAGATGTTGCATGTAATTAAGAGTGATATTGTGTAGCAATATTTTCATCGGAAAATGCTTATAACTTAATTTATTATAATGAATTATCACACCATTGAATCTATACACAGTGCTAATATGTAATGACCCATTCTCTATTGTTTTGCAAATATCATGCATCAAATTCAAACTTTTATTTTCATTTAACCCCACATCAAAAGACACAAGAAGGATGTTCCTTATACGAAAAAGACATTATCAAGTCAACAAGCAGTTGGAAAGGAGAAGAGAGTTGAAAGTGGTCTTAAGGACAACCCGTTGTATCAATCAGCTGATAGAGATTCGTACATGCGTAGTCAGAACCCAACTTGTCCATCGATCTGCAATAGTCTTGGTTTGATAGAGAACACTTTATATCAGTCTGCAGATGATGATGTACAGGGTAGAGAGGAGAGTTTTAAGAACATGGACAGCGACAATATATCTGATCTCCCAATGTATTCAGAAATAAACCATAGCCATAAATAAACAAGGAGGATAAGGAACAGTCTAACTCCGATTATCTCAAATATAGCTGCAGAATTTAGAGTAAGGTCATTAGACTAGCTGTGATATACATTAGAGTACTAGAGTATGCGCCATGAATAAGGCTTCAGGAGGGAGACTATTTTGCGCATTGATGCGTGTCCAAGATGGAGTCAAAATTCAAACTTTAGTTCAAACATACATCATTGATACATTAATGTATATCAAATTTTTAGAAAAGTTTCATAATGGAACTAATTCACCCCCCCCCCCCCTTATACATACAGTGAACATAGACCTTCACCTGGGGGACATTTCAGTTAGTTAATGCAATATACATGTACATGTATTCTCAGTTATCCAATAGTGAGTTTTTGGTTCATTGTGAAACTACAATTAGAAATCTTAAACATATGAAATACACACCTATCTGTGAGAGCAAGATGACTCAGATGAACTTACATGTAGTGATCCATGGGCAGTCCATGGGTCTCTTTCCATTGATATTAATTATTTATTGAAATATGAAATGGTTATTTAAACATATTTGGTGTATTATACTGTATAGTGATATAAATTTCTATCAAAAATATGTATAGGTAATAAATTTGGTCCAGTTATTACAAGAAATTGTATGAAAAATAACTAAATATTTAGGCAATCATTGTGAGTGCGAAAAGGTCAACTGCAATAGCACACACTATATATCATTCTTAAATGGCTCATAAAAACTTCTAGTATTGTGAGTTTGAATGCTCCATATTGTAATTTGGGAATGCTTAATCATTTAAGGTCAATAGTTTATCTCTGCTGACTGTATCTCTTAAAATTCATTTCTAGAAGGGGGGGGGGGGGGGTAGGGTTACAAAATCTGACATAGTTTCAGATTAAACCTCATTTGGTATATTTTTTTATATTCAATATTTTAGATACTACTTGACTTATTGTAAAAATGAAATAAAATCAAAAATTTTATGAGCAGAATTTTGTTGTTGTCAAAAAATGTATGCCTGATAGTATTTGAGAAACGCCATATTTAGGGTAAATTTGGACAATTGCCAAGTCGAATCATCCCAATGTCTTCCTTAGATGCATTTTGAATTTCTAATCAATGTTGACATTTTATCTGTTTGTGTTTGATTTACATAACTATATATGATAAACAATATTTCTGGTGTCAATAAAATTTTTATTGGCTTTTGTGTTAATTTGCTCAATTTTGGCATTTTTTGCCTTTAGGTGCTGCAAAAGAGGGGATTTAAATATCGCTTTCCTCGACAATTAACCTGATTACTTTTGTTGATTTTTTTATATGTTTTAGGATAAAGTCAAAATTTTATAATAAATAAAATTGAAAAAAAATTCAATGAACGGTTTTTTGGGGGCTAGTTATCAATAGCTATCTGAAAAGAAGTTTAAAACTAAACAAAACAAACCAACATATCTAAAGTGCTGAAACAGTAAAAGTAAATATATCATATATTTTTATTTAAAGAAATTCATGAACTCGTTCATCTATTTAGTCGTATTACTATTTTTCTATTTCTCAATTGGCTAAAAATTAAAATATTGATAATCATACCATTTATTGTTAACAAATTAAGTGTGTGATTACAAACTGCACGTAAGTCTTGTATTTTTGGTATTCAAAAAAAAAAACATGAATAACTGTAGAAGAAACTAATAAACAAAGCAGGATGGCGGCGCCCATATGGATCACAAAATTTTCAGTGAACGTATGTAGAGATTATCTCTATTCATTTGCTGATTTTCTCATTGTTTTTCTTTTACATACGTATTACTTTCAGAGCTTTGCTTCGAGGACGGGCCGAAGGCCCGTCCGAACTTCGCTCAATATAAATGTACATGCACATAAAAAAAAAATTTTTTGGGGGGGGAAATAATAGGATTCGTTGAAATGCATTTAACTATATTTGTATCAAGAATGACCGTTGACAAAGATTGATCATTACTGTCTAAACTGGACTTTTTTTCTGCATTTATCATTTCCTCAGAAAGTAAAATAATATGTCTTACGGCGTGACCGTGTTTGAGGGCGAAGCAAAAAATATTGGCATTAGTATATAAATCCATAACAGGACAAATGTATCCCGAAATATTAGCACCTAACGTGTGAGGACAAAGCTCAATCAAAGTATTCTAACTTTAGACAGTTTTGATCCGCCTATTCATTGAATGTGGGAAACGCTATGCAACTGATGTAAACAGTGCATTGCGACGTCATATTCAGCGTCGGTGTTTAGCAAATACGCAAACATAGGAGACATGGCACAATCGCGTTATTCAAGGAGTGATTATATATGATTAAGAAAATAAGATTTACATGCTTTTACGGGTTTTATGTAACATCTCAGAACGACGTGAACTTGGGTACACGAGATTCAAAATGGGGAAATACATGTCCATGCGCTAGTATTCGAATCGACGCCATTGGGACCAAAATGTTTAAGTTCCATAGGTATGGTTTAATTTTTCATTAGTTTTCAATATATTCCTTTTAAACATGTATATACGTGTTACATTGTAGCTATAGGGAGAGCTCCGCTCTCACAGCCCTTGGGGCCGTGAGAGGGCTTCGCCCTCTATTAGGATAAACCATTGGAAATAAAAATGATTTGCCTTTCGATGATTCAATTAGATGACATTGTTTCAGTCAGATGATAAATAAGTTCTTGCGTGTACCAATATCACATTGACTGAATCTATAGTTGCAGGTGAGAATTTTGGAGGTTTTTAATTCGTCTCTTTATGCATCTAATCCCACCCCTTGTGTCTTCAGGGGCCCTTGTTTATCCTGTTCTCGATTTTGAATTGTTTAGAAGATTGTAGAGTGATTTCTCTTTTGAAAATTAACCAACAATCTTCTATCATCTGTATATATGCATATCTTTCTATTTATCTATGTCAATGGGGTCAAACTACTTATTCGTTCATAAACGTATATGACCCATGGTTACGTGCTTCAGTTGAATTTCGTTGAAAGAAAACTGGATATAACTGAATACAACATGATATAACGTTAGCTTCAAGTTCATCGACCTGTTACTGCATTTTATATTCTGTTACAATAGAGATGTCTTTCAGCATTATGTATATTCTCCCAGTTCTCATACTCAAATGGATTACCTGCAACTCCTTTGTGAATGGTAAGCATGAATCGTATATCGCCTTCAATTTATAATGATCAATATTTGAAAAGATAAACCTTTCTCTCGTCATATATATTTTTAAAATTCGACTGAATATTAATGTAATGTTACAGTATGTAAAGAATTTGTCTATTGAGCAGGTTAAGTCCCAAAACATTGGATGGATTTGAATGACATGTGTATTCGATAAAGAAATGTGGATTTATGCCTTTATATTGTAGGTCAGATATGCACCACTGACACTACTGGTGAGTATATTAGTAGGCTTAACCTTCGGAATTTATTGATATGGCGCTGCACTGCCTCAACCGCACGATGATTATTTTTCAATCTGATTAAGATACAGACCTCTCAAACAGCGCAGTCTTACATCATCGTTTGCAGTTTCATTACTCTGTGAAAGATAACTCTGCAATTTCGAATTATTCCTCGAAATAATAAACACTCTCATGTGTTGCATTATGCATGGACATGTACACATGTCTAAGTACACATACAGTATGTCCAAAGGGGATACAGATATCATTAACTAAATCAAATTGTTTAATTTTTCTAAATCAATCTAATTAAAGATTGATATTTTTAACCATTATTTCCTAGTCTCTTTATCTCAGCTGTAGTTCAGACCTGTGGAGAAACTACTAAGACAACCGGAGAAATGTATCTGGATTTCTATACCGGGAAGCTGGCGACAAACTGTTCATGTCTACTTGTTCCCATGTTTTCCGGGCGGATTATAGTTAGCATTATATCGATGCCAGATATTGAATCTCGGTTAATTATTGCTGAACAAGGTAATGGAAGAATAAATAACACATTCATGGACTACAGAAAGAGTCCCATAATGAAGAGAGTGAAAGAACAGAGACCAGTCATCATCAGACCTCACTACCATTCCACTGGACAAAACTTCTTCTGTGTATCGGTCTCCTCTCAAGGTATGCGGATATAGATGAGTGTAATAAAATGTGGGATTTTTGTTTTCAGTGATGGCACGTTTAGCTTCATGCAAACAAAGGATAGGACTAGTAGCAGATTCAAAGTTTAATTAAATAATCCCAATAAATAAGGTATGTACCATTCATGGAAATATCATCCATGCAACTATTTGAAAACCACTCTGATGCAATTTACTGGTATGTGCATAATTGTTCTTTTTATGTATAGAAAAACGAACATAATTTCTTTTCAACACAGTGTAGATGTCAAATATTCCGTGCGTACAGACCTAACTTTCCGTGATTTAATCACAATCATACGGTCATAGTAAGAAAAGCCAGATTTGTTAGCAGAAACCAATGAAATAAAAATGATAAAAAATACCACCAAAATGTTTAAGGAATATTAGATAACTGTTCATAATATGCTGTAAAGAATGGAATATGCCAATTTACATGTACTGTTACAGTACGATTTTAAGTTCTATGTTACAATATCTTAATAGTGATATCCAGATGGACGTCTTAAGTCATTCATTGTTTAGGCTTTAGGGTACATTTAGTATTGTATTATATTTGTTCTGTACATCGACAGAAATACTCGGTACACAGCCCTGAAATAAACACTCTATGTACTTAGAACGGTGATCTGTTTCTATGTACAGTCTTCTACTTTAAGGTGAAGGGGATATCAAGATTTCCTGCGGATCTGACTCAAATAACTTGACATCGATGGACAAGAATCCCACCGATTTTAACGCACTGGTTCCACGTCGGATATGTGAGTAACAACAATGTCTGTTTTCTGATTCATGCTTATTAACCACTTTAGGACTAACCAACGTAGTTTACCACGTACTGAATATGTGTTTTAGCCGTGACAATAATGCTTTATGATATAGAATAATCAAGTTCATCAATATCGCATTACAGATAGAAAACATTCCTTCTTTGCATTTTAAGTCCCGTGGCGATCCGGGTTAGAGTAGGTCCTCAGTACCCCTTGCTTGTCGTAAGAGGCGACTAAATGGGGCGGTCCTTCGGATGAAACCGCAAAAATCGAGGTCCCGTGTCACAGCATGTATGGCACAATAAAGATCCCTCCCTGCTCAAATACCGTAAGCGCCGAGCATAGGCCTAAATTTTGCAGCCCCCCGCGGCAATTGTGACGTTTCCATGTGAGTGAAATATTCTAGAGATGGACGTTAAACAATATACAATAAATTGATTATATATTTTAGTCACTGTGTATGATGAATTTCAACCTTCCCTCTGCGGTGGTCTAGAGGTAGAACGTTCGACCCACATGCGGAAGGTCGGGGTTTGAAAGACCTTAGTCGTTAAAATTAATAGTGACAGTTCCATCTCCAAACGCTCGGCATCAGGTGTTAACGTCACGGGTCATCAAAGATTACCTTAAAAACGGATGTCCCGTGTCACCGTAGGTGTGATGCGCTAAAGAAACCCTCACTGCCCTATTGAGGTAAGCGCTCAGCATGGGCCTATATTTGAAGCCCTTCACTGGAATAGGTGACGTCTCCATATGAGTGAACAATTCTCGAAAGGGACGTAAAACAAGATACAACCAATCAATCAATCAATCAATTTACCATTCCACCCTTGGTGTGTTCAGGGGTCCGTGTTTACCCTGTACTAGATTTTGTATTCTTTATAAGATTATGAGATCCGTCGCTGTATGTTATCTTCACTGTTTTCATGTGTGATATGACGAGAAGTTATTTTAGGGAGCATTGTGACGATAGGTGTAACTGTATCCTTCCTGGTTCTGTGCTTGTTCACGGTGTGTCTCTATATGCACGTGCGCGGAAGGTATGTATGAAAATCATAATTTACAACGTATCCACGTGTTATAAGATATCATTAATTATTGATTAAGGAAGTAGTATATTGTGTGTCAGAAATACAATCAAATTCCAGTGCTGAGTATTTTTCTTTTCAAATTAAAATATCAATTTTACCTCCATTATGGATAAACAACAATAGGATACCGGATGTTAATGACAGGACATGTTTAACATATCACTTTATCTTGTTTTAGAGCGGAGAAGTCTACAATAGAATCTGACGGAGGAGACGAAATAACGCAAACAAGCCGTGTCTTCTACAGCGTCCGCGACAGTGAACATGTATCTCCGAACATTTATAATGAATACGAAAAGCTGGGGATGAAATCAATGCATTTCTACAATGATTTATCATTAACAGTTGATCAAACATCGATATCGCCATACACCAATGTTCCAATGGATGAAAATACGTCCGACATATAAAATTAAGGTTACTTATTGCAATGAAACTTAAAACGTATTTCACCTCGGTGTTTGTTGTTGTGAAAATATATTTAGCATTAAACAGTGAATCAAAAGTAAAACCTTATTGTTCTCTTTAAGTCCTTATTTATAATTATAATGATATCAGTATAATATTAATTCATGTTTTGTTATGTATTTATTGTTTTAGTTTGTTTTACATATAAAACGCTTTAGGGTAATTGTGTTGATTAGAGAAAGCACTATATACATGTACAACAATACTATTTCATTGAACATCGATGCAAACGGAAACTATATGACAAATGGGATGACTCCCGCTACTACATCGTCAACTTCCCATATTCATGCAGCAATATTTCAATATCACTCCCATATGGTATTGATGTCTCTCAGCTGATTTAATATGCGAAAGAATGTTTTGCGTATGATCGTTTTTTTTAAATCGAGACAGGCTACTGAGAAAGAAGTCGATGGATTTCAACATTTTGAAGTTTTCGTTTGTGGTTTTGCCTCACTATCATCATCGCCGTCGTCGTACTCATCATTTCTACTATAAAATATGTTCTTCGGGCAATAAACAATACAGGGTTTTATCAAGTACCCATTTGCCAATTTACAAACTAAAGAATACTATCTACACATATATGCATGATACTTTTATTTAGTTAGTATTGGCGTCGAACAAAGATACTGATTGTTTTAATCAGTGACATATTAAAGTACTCGAGTTGTCACTTAAAACGATGTTATTGGGATGAGGCTGTCTGTTTAGGCAATACTAAGGAGTTGGAGTCTTTAGTCTGGGCATTATCTCAGCACCATTGGGGTGTGAGGTTTATATTTACGACGTATTGTTGGGTTAAGTTTGTCAGTCTAGGTAATATTTAAGGGCTAAGTCTGTTAGTTTACGAAATATATCAAAAGATTTAGTTACTTGGTTTACAGGATATTAAAGGAGGCTTGTCATTTTAGGGGTTATCAATGACTACGGATGTCAGTCTAGGCAGTGACAAGGACACGGCTTGTCCGCCGGGGTGGTAAACATGGAATGATGTTGTCAGTATTGACGATTAAAAATGTCAGTTCCTAGGAATATCTTTGTCATTATAATAGCGGACTAGTATTGAAGTTGTAAGCCTCGCAGGTATTCTACAATTAGATGTGTCAGCCCTAGCGATGTACATTATTGGAATGTTTATTCGTTTTTATATCGACCGTTGGGATAGGAGGTTGATGATGAAACATATGACAACGGAGACTAAAATCGAGTTTCTATGAAGCTTACTATTCCACGTGGAAATTTCAAGAGTTATCTAACTTCCATGAAAATCATCTGTTTCTAGGATTCTTTGACAGATATTTACGAAAACAACGGAAACTTTTTATGTATTTTCAATCTTGGTACATGTATATCGTTCTTCGTGGCAAGTTCCCATAATTTGTTCTGTTTATTTTATGAATATATCAGTTGTACAATCCTTATATTTTCAACTCGCCTCAATTTGCACAAAACCTTTAAACAATTACACCATTACCTACAGTACACGACACGAGTTTTATGCGTGTTCCACGCAACGCGGTGGAACAAATTTGCCCCAAACACGGTGGACCTTTAAAATTGTCGGCACCTTTGAAGTCCTATTTTTCTGCGCGAGCTAGACATTGAAGTCCACGGAGGATCTCCGTGGATGCCACCGCGCATCTCCGTGGATGTCACCTGTACCTCCGTCGATGCCACCGTGTACCTCCGTGTGATAAAACCAAGAAATAATTTCCGAAATAATTCACCCAAAAAACCTTTTCGCTTGGCCAGCATGCATGCCCCCACCCCATTACTTATTTAGAAATTAGCTATAAATCATTCAATTCTTGTAATTGTTGTTTAATGATACGTTGGTGTTTTCGGTACATATCCGTATGTAGACTTCCCTGCAGGCGTTCACACCTTTTTATGAAACGCCCAAATTCTCGACATCCTGTATATAAACACCTGTATTATTCCTACCACTCGTCGGTACATTGTTTCACGGCACGTGCAGCACAATTTCACCAAATAAAAAAAGGGTCATGAACAACGACAATCACATGCCAGTAATTTCAATTTGATAAATAGCAGTTCAAAGAAATATGTACTATAAACAATGATTTATTTTTACGTAAAGTTTTAATTGTAATTAGGAATATGTGATTAAGGTCAGCTATATACATGTACATGTTTACATTGGAGATGAATTTCATTATGTACTCAACTGTGAAGCAATGTGAGCAAAGAATCAAATTTTTATCATCTAAACAAATAAATATTTATAATATCTTTACTTTTAAACAAACCTTTAGAAAACTCCGTACTTTCATTAAGAAAATAATAAAATAAAATGTGCTCCCCTACCTAGAATGTCCATACTTCACATTAATAATAATACGTTTTTTTTTAAAGGTTTTTTTCTTCTAACTTGATAAATACTTTATTACACGCATGTATTATTTACTAAATGTATATATAACAGTTTTTTGTCTTTATATTTTTGTATACCATTGCATAATGGTGATGAGATCCAATAAATTGAATTGAGTACATGTAGTCTTGAAATATCACAAAGTATATAGTTGACAACGATTGAAATAAAAATGCAGACGTTTTCTCGTTTATTCAGTAACTCAATAACTTGCGCGTCTTCTGAATGAAAGTTGTAAAACAAACGTACTAGGTTTTGGTCAGTTATAACATAATATGGGGGTAAAATTCATCTAATCTCCGCTAGCAATGGGTTTTGAGTCAACTGTGCCTTCGTGGACGAATAATCTCGGCTTGCGAAGATGGAAAGAAAAAAAAGCCTAGATAGTCCGCTTGCATTAACATGTATTATGAAGGTGAAATCGAAGAATTATCCAGTAAATCCATTGATGTTGCAGTATATATAGCATGTATTTATTTTATTTTTGACTGAGAGGGAGATAGACAGCTAAGCACGTAACATCGTTTTAGAAGGAGGGGGATTCATTCATTAGTCCTAACCCGGACCAGCCGAAAAATTTAACATGTAAGGAAAACAAAATGGGAAATAAAAAAAATATTAGAATGAAAGGGGATGGATAATTAATCAGAAAGAAATTGTACTTTCAAGATTTATACTGAACGTATTAAACTTCCCGTATCTGCATACATTCATGAATATTACCAATGTTCTCTCTCTCTCTCTCTCTCTCTCTCTCTCTCTCTCTCTCTCTCTCTTGCTTTCATTATCTAATGCATCTAAAGATTAAATTAAAGATTTTAATAATCGATAGCGTATATGAATAAAAGCAAATAATCGTTAAGTCTTTTCTGTTTCTATTGATATTAGTCTTTTTTTCATGAACTAGTTGCCTTTGACACCGAGGATTTACATCCTTAAATATTGATTACAAGCACGTAGAATCGGAGAGGGTGTACTTTGAAAACTTGAAAGTTAAGGATTTAGCCTTGTAGCTTGTAGCGACCTACCCACTGCACGATTTAAGAAATTGAAGTCGGAAGGGGAAATTGAGACAGTTTCAGACTACTACCCCCCCCCCCCCCCCCCACACACACACACACATACACACATGCTCCCAATTTAAGGTTTTCCTAATCGGACAATTTAAGCACCATTTTTGTTGTTATTTTATTTCTTGTCAAGAAATTTACACAACTTAACCGGCAACATACCCCTTCTGATACATTGAAAAATATAAGTAATGTTAGCACGGGGCTCTATAAAGTTTAATCTGCAGTTTGGTCATACTTCGTCATTCAATAACTTGTTCAAAATAAAAAAAAAATGTTTGTCGGGTTAGCGGTACTATGATGTATGACTATAACAATGACCTGTGTATAACTTGTACATTCCATGCAAATTTGAAGGGGTTTTCGCCTCAGTAGAACAATGGGGGTCAGCTAATCCGTGTATTTGAAATCAACAGAAGTGCTTAGCTTCTTGCGGAAAGTGTGAAATATATTGGGTCGGCGCAAGATACCCGTGATCTTGGACTAGATCTGATATCGCGCCGACCCAATATATTTCACACTTTTCATAAGAAGTCAAAACCCAAACTAGCCAACCGTAATTGAGTTAACTGTGACAAAGAACCTAGGAATTTGCATGGTATATACTTATTATACAAAAATCATTGCATTATCCAGACACTCCCGATGAACATTTTTTTTTTATGAAAACCTCTATCAAAGTTCATCGAACATAAGTCTCGGTCAAATGTAATTAACTCGGGATTTTAAAAATAAATCATTCGATGGTTTGTATGTTTGCTTCTATTAATTACGTAATAAATTAATTCCAATTTGTTAATCATCGAAAATGCTCTAATTTCTATATTGGATCAAGTTATATTTGTCAAGATGCATATCAACACAATATGATGGAAGTAATTATGTTAAACAGCACATTTGTCAGAGAGAGAGAGAGAGAGAGAGAGAGAGAGAGAGAGAGAGAGAGAGAGAGAGAGAGAGCACATCGGTAATTATTAAATATCCCCATCACATGTTGTACATGTATGTTTTTCATTTACTGAATATACTAATTCGCATTCAAAACAGGAATTGCCTGCAAGTACGCATTATTTAAACATAGAATTTAAGAATATTTTAATGAAGAAAGAAGACTAAAAGAAAAAATTCAAAACCAGGTTTTCTTAAAAACATAATATATAGTGTTTGGTATCGTTGGAATTGGCTCAAAATGCTGAAAAACAATATAAGTATCAGGGGGGGGGGGGGGGGAAATATTGACATTTTTTTCTTTTCTTAAAATTCCACCCTTATCTCGATTATTTGGCCTGCGGCACATTTTCACATCTCCCGTAAGGCGCCCGTGGCCAGAACAAAGCTCTTAGCAGCTGTGTGTATTCACAAATAACACACACCGTGGAACACGGAGGACACGGTGTATCTCCGTGGATTTTCCACCGTGGTCTTTCCACGGTGGGGTGTATAAAACTCGTGTCGTGTCGTGTACTTGACTGCGTCTTTCTATTTAATTTGTTCGCATTGATGATGGCATTGTCAACATATTCTTGATATGGAAGTTGCAAGTAAAGTAATCATACATGTGCTCTTGCAAAAGGAGCTATGTATGATCAACTTAACACCACAATGGTGACCGGCCGACGGGGGATGCTTACCCCTCATAGGTACTTGACCCCACCTCTGGTGTGTTCAGGGTTCCGTGTTTGCCCAAACTCTCTATTTTGTATTGCTTGTAGGAGTTATGAGATTGATCACTGTCGTTATCTTTACCTTTCACCTAAATCTTCACAACGTTGGTATTGGGCTCAGTACAATTATGTCAACGATTTCAATGCTTGGTATCCAGAATCAAAGAAGACGACTTTCTAAGATGAAAAGTGAAGATAACGAACAGTGATCAATCTCATAACTCTCATATCAAAGCAATACAAAATAGGTAGTTGGACAAACACGGACCCCTGGACACACCAGAGGTGGGATCAGGTGCATAGGAGTAGTAAGCATCCCCGGTGATATGATGTATTTTCAATATATGGCAAAGTTAGCCCAGCCCAGGGGCATGAACTCTGAACTCAGGGAGCATGCCACTTGTCATTACAGCCTTGCAAACATGTTGCTTCCCCGATGTAAAAGATTTTCTGATATATGATCCATTTTAAATGTACCACCAACTTACTCCACTGGTGCATGACGCCTGAATGAAGGGGTCCTGCATTTTATGAGTTCGGTATAGTGCACGCTGATCATTAAAATCAGTTTGACTGCTTGAATTCCAGGAGTAAATGCGATTTTCTAAGATACAATGGATTTACAACATATTACCAACACAGGAACCAAGTATTTCTCATTTTTGGTTTGTTATGTTCATGCCAGGAAGAACGATGTTTGAAGATTATATTAATTTTGATGGATTTCGCCACACCCCTTATACCCCAGGGACGCAGAGTCTATAAAGTTAATAATTTCTTCTACCCATCGAATCATTTATGTTATATACCAAGATTGGCTGGAAATGGTTCAGCCCCTCAGCAGCAGAAACTGAAAATGTTCAAATGTTTACGCCAGATGCAGGATGAGCGACGTACGACGACATGCGAAAAGAGATATCAGGAGGTCACCTGAATGACTCGGGTGACCTAGAATATATCAATAAAGGTCACCAAAATGCGTCAAAAAGCAGAAAACCGTGACCTCAGCCTGATTTTCGCTTAAATTGTCCATACATGCTTCTGCGATAAACAGATTAAATAAATCAAGTGGCCTTAACATTCACACGTTCATGCGGTGGTTGTGAATCACTGACGATAGGCCGGTGAGTTACAAAGCATACACTCATAGCATACAGGAAATAAATGATCACACGACAAATTTCCGAAACATTATAATTAAAAATTAAGTACATTAAGAATACATGGTATATCAGGAAATATATAAAATGCCAACAAGTACTTGCCCATCTTAAAACGTTCTCTTTGTCTTTTGCAATTACATTAAATTGTGGAAAGGTCAGATCATCAGTAGTTTACATTGCAAGTGGGTGAGTGTTTTGATTCGCCTTAATGATGGACTTCCTTTAAACGGCTAGATGCCGTATGTAGGTGATGACTTATTGCTTAGAAGGAAAATGAAATCAATGAAGAGTGCACGAATAAATGATTTAATTAATTACGCTTTGTTTATTTCGTTAACGGTGGATCTCTGGCATAACCAAACCGTGAACGGTAAGTATGTTTTTTTTTATTTCATTCATTCACTATTTACAAATCATGAAATACTGTGTATAGTCTAAATTTCGCTCCATTTTAATGTTCGCTTTTTTATCCGTAGGTTATAGTCTATGTTAGGAATTCAGTGAAAGTAGAATAAAAATTTAACGAAAAAACATTTGACCTGGATACCGTGAAAATAACAAGACGTGGATCTAATGTTGCATCAGGATTTATGTTCCAATATGTAAGGATTCACATGTTTGAATTATGTTCCAATATGTAAGAATTCACATGTTTGAATTGTATTCAATTCAGAGAACGTACACAGACTCTTGTAAATGCTTTATGCCCGTGTTGTCAGGAAGAAGCTGCTGAAATAGTATGTAGGAATAATGACCTTAGGGAGACCAATGTTTAATTAGAAATCCCTTTCGAGTGATATATCGGTTTATATCAAAACCAATGGTTTGTATGTATGTCATATAGCTACTGATAAGAGAGGTGCACGCTCGTTGCACTAGTCCCCTCCCCCTTCGTGAGTTCTTTCCCTGATGACGTAATCAATTTATTAACAAAATATTAATTCAAATTCATAACTTGTTCATTATCTAGATCCATGCTACAGAACATATGCAATGAAATTTAAAGACTGTTCTGATACTTGTTCTTGTTGCTACATGCGTTGAAAGAAAACCTTTAAATCAAGGGATGTCAGATCGTGTCGTTTATTGACTAAATAAATGACACAGAAAAACAAAAATATATACAATATTTTACATATACCAAATATTGATCGAATTTGATTGCTTGGATAAGATCATACTGTGATAAGGATATTTAAAAAATTATGTTGCAAATTAGTGCTTAACCCAGCTATTGTTGTATTATGGTTAAAGGTTTGTGCAACATAAAGGTGGCGTAAAAAAGGCCCACTTGCACATACTAGACCAAACTAAGTAAACATGTCAAACAATCCAAGCCACATGTATAATAAACTAGTCCACAATGGTTATAATTTATAGTGAATCCCGAGCCCACTCCACATCGAACTCGAGCATGATTGCAAATGCGAATAACGGTTACAATATGTAAAATACTAGATATTTGATAATGTTATATGAAATGAAAATAGCTTGCATATTATACATTTTCTGATATGAAATTCACGTTCTCACACGGAGACTTCCAAATACCAATCAAGTATGTATCATTCAATCAAACTTCTTGGGGAGGATTGCAAAACTCGCGAACTCGGGTGGTTAAGAATGCTGATTAAATTACACAGACAGTATATAAACATTTGTATTGCAGGTCAAATCTGTGGACATTCAACAAGTAAGATCTCTCTCTCTCTCTCTCTCTCTCTCTCTCTCTCTCTCTCTCTCCATTCTTGCTACGACATATTACTTCTTTAACATAACATGCATACCTAAGTTTTTTTTTTTTTTTTTTTTACAGATATCATCAAAACCTGCGGAGAGAAGCTGATGAACGTCAGTGACGCGTCTCTTGATTTCTATACAGATAATCTCCAAACAGATTGCCATTGTTCGTTGAAAGCTAGTCGGAATGGACACATTCAATTTCAAGTCCTGTCGCATCCAAACAAGGAGAATTGTTTTAGCCAAATTAATATTCGAACTGCATCCATTTTGGGGGGATCTCTTATCTTTATTAACTGTAATTTGATAAGTGAAAAAATAAACGTACAGGGGGATAGTGACGTCATATCGATATGGCTTTCCCATTCCCGTAACAGAACACCAGTCAAGAACGGATTTTTCTACTGCCTTAATATCTCAAGTATCGGTGAGTGGATTTTCCCATATACATTTAGAGTTTACAATATTGATCAATAATAAATAGGAGAAAGGCATGTAGATTGTTGAACTGCACATCGCGGGATCGAATTCATCAGGTTTTGTTTTCACATTACTTTATATTTAAACTGCCTTTTTAACTAAAAAGAGTAAATTAGAAAATTTTCAGTTCCAAAATACTGTTTTACATATCCTTCGCTTCCCATCCATATCAAAATTGACCTGGTGTAGCAATCATCCTTAAAACGGGACAATAGCTTACACTGAACAAGCATTTTGAAAGGTTGAAAATTATAATGAACATGATGAAGAGAACGAGGGTCAAAGGTCATTATGTGCAAGATTCGTACTTTATTTACATATTAAGCATTGTCTTACTATCTGATGTTCTGCCGATATATTCCAATAAAGATAATATATATTGTAACATTATAGAACAAATGATTTTTTTTTATTATATTCAAATATATTTGGTTGCTAAGCAACACTACCATAACAAATGTTATAAAAAAGTACCACCGTATCTTTCCTCTCTAAGTCCAATGTATACGAATGTTCAAGCACATATTTTCATTCACTAAATTTGAATGTACTTGCATCGTAGTATACAAAAATGTGCTTTTTACATTCAACCTCTCAAAACCTATTTCTAGACATAATTCTTGGTACAGGGTTGTCGACATGCATTGGCCAAAATCGGTCAATCGACTGGAACTTCACGGGAAACAAGATAATGCCCAAAATCTTAAACAAAAAGTATTTTTTGATAATAAAATTAACGAAGACATCTTTCACTTCAAATGTATATTTTTTTTAATGTAATGTTTCTATGTACTTAATTGACTTTTATCTGCTTAAAAAAATAGAAACAATCTTTTAGATATAATATGGAAACTATACATGATATATCTTATGCCCGTAGCTTCAAACTAGAGACACCCCTTTCGCGTAGTCCTGTTTTTCGCACCCTCGGTCAAATTGACTGGTGTGGTAGAGAAAGGATTAAAAAAGGATTATTGTCCACGAATCGAATGTTACAGGATGTACGTTGATATACAATTGATCATTTTAGTTCCATTAAATTAATTATATCAAATCGACTTCAAACGGTATCAATCAATCAATCATGTTGTAGAATCATGGCGGGTTTTCTCTGCGGATTATCGCAGATCTGTCACGTCAGAAAAGTATTTTTCTATAGTTTATGTAATGTCAAATAACAATGGTGAATAAATTCGTATATTTCAGATCATGAAAGCAAATTAAATTTACGTTGTGATGAGAAATCTAGTGCTAAAAAAGAAATGAACGCACCCTCTTCCTCACAAGGTAAGGATGTACATAGGAATACCTGGCAGTACGAATGTAGACGAATGAAGACAGAGTCACGATAAATGGATAAAAAAATTACTACCCACATCAAGTATTCTGTAGAATATCATTTAGAGACAGAATAATCAATTTCAAATAAAACGTGACAAGGGTTGACCAATTCCCCTCTTCAAAACCTATTTTAGAGAGGTATAAGAGAACAGTACAATATATTGGGGTCGTCCGCTTCTGCTTCATACTTGGATGTTTTGTTGAAGGTAGACATTGGCAGCAGGCTGGCGGCTTGGCTGTGTGGCAGGCGGGGTGGTTTCGGCTTCTCCATCGTCAGTTTCCCACATTTATGTAGCAATATTCCATTATCACCTGCATATGGTGTTTATATATCTCAACTGATTCGATATGCAAGAGCTTGTTCTGGGTAGAGTCAGTTTTTAAATCGAGGTAAGCTACTGACAAACAAGTTTATGGTACAGGGATTTCAACCAGTCTCGATTGAAGTCAGCATTTTGCAAATTCTATGGTCGTTATAATGATCTAGTTCGTCAATACAACCTCGCATTGGGTCAAATGCTGTCTGACGTGTTTCATACCGATTGTTAAGCCGTTCTTGGCACACTGATTTTGACTGCGGATAACTCCGTTTACCTGATCAGGATATGGGGCTCACGGCGGGTGTGACCGGTCAACAGGGGATGCTTACTCCTCCTAGGCACCTGATCCCACCTCTGGTGTGTCCAGGGGTCCGTGTTTGCCCAACTACCTATTTTGTATTGCGTGTAGGAGTTATGAGATTGATCACTGTTCGTTATCTTCACCTTGCATATACATGTGTCTGTTGATATGCAAAAAAGAGATGTTGGTGTCCAACTGTAAAACTTCAAACTAGCAAGGACTGGAGAACCAAAAAAAAAGTGAATCACAGCCATTTTTGCACTGTAATTCAAGTTCGACAAATCGTACATGTACATACACGCAGTGATAATGAAATAAATACAATTTTCATTCCGTATCAAAATAAAAGTTTGCGGTTTTTGTTTCGTTGTAACAAACTCATAAGCGCTATGTCAGTATTGCACATATATTCATTTCATATTGAATTTTAGGTATAAGATATACACATTGTTGTGATCTCATTCCTAGCATCAGTTCATGTCCAGCGATATCAAGTCGAAGATCTGATATCATTCTGTCTGCAGGTCAGGGCGAGGATCTGATATCACTGAGCTCGCAAGTCAGGGCAAGGATCTAATATCACTGCGCCTGTAGGTCAGGGCAAGAATCTGATATCACTAAGCCCGCATATCAGGGCAATGATCTGATATCACTGCGCCCGTAGGACAGGGCGAGGATTTGATATTGCCGAGCCTGAAGGGCAATGGTCATTTATCCCAAACGATAGTTGATAACAGGAACAATGTCAAATCGACAGTACATTGATATGGTAACTGTAACAACTAGTTTACTAAGATAACTTCGTAATTACTCATTTTACAATCGTTTCAAGATTTTTGTTTTCTCTTAAGACACACCATTCCTTCTGATTGGGATTCTTTGCGGAACATTTCTCCTTGTTTCTGTGGCGATTGTTATTGTTATTGTCGTCCTACGTCGCCGAAGGTAAGTGACTCATTTCATTAATATACAATGTTTGGTTAAAACAATTATGCTGTGTATAGCTGCAGGTTTGAAGCTCTCTGGCAAAAGATGAGGACAGACCATATGTGTGGACGACAAAATATGGGCTACAGATCCACCCTTTATTTAAAAAAAACCTTCGATTTACGGCGCGCTAAAAAAATGCGCACAGCTGCGGACGTACTTCATTGTATTATTCCATCGCCAAATAAAAACATTAAGACAAAGAAAAAATCCTGACATATTGTCCCTACTCTACTTGTAACATAGCTTCAAGCATTCATCAAAGCCCCTTGCAAATGTGGGTAAGTTTGCGCAATGGTTCTAACGTCATAGAGAGTTCAGGTAAAAAAGGAGACATGTATTGCATCATTCCACAGAATCACCGTACACCAGCATCACCACTTGTTTGTGTCATCACCAAAATTTCTTGGGATCAACTTTGATTCCGTCCGAGGTGATGGTGTGACCGTGAAATGATATTTCTTTCAGTCCAACGACCATTTTGTCAGCGTTGAGAATAACCTTGCAACACTCTATAACGTTTTGTAGTTTTGACTTGTTGTCTTGTAAGGCTTCGTCTTCAGTATTGCCTTACCCTGCTATTATAATGTCATCAACTATGGTAAAGGTACCATGGGGTCCTTCAAGAGCTTCATTGAGTTTTATTTGAAAAATCTGACTTGGAACATTAAGACCAAAAGGAAGACGAGCTCAACGATATCGTCCATAGGGTGTGATCATCGTGGTAAGCAAACTAGATTGTTCATCCAATCGAATATGCCAGAAAGCTTCTTGTACATCTAGTTTGCTGAAAATAAAAGCATTCTTCAAGTCTGTTTTAAAGGGGTGGATATATAGCTTTCTGTTCTGTAACAACATTTCCCCAGAGAGCTACAGCTCTGCAGCTACGATATGTATAGAATCTACATTCATGAATACACGTTGTCAACAAAATGAATGGCTCGTTAAGGACATACTTGGAAGCTATCACTATGGACAGCAAAAAACAATGAAAATACTATTTCATATTCCAATTTGTGTAACTCAGTTCGAAGATCATCATACTGATTCTGCCTTACAGGCAGAGTAACAATATCACGTGTACTGATTTTTGTGACTGTATCATTTCTATAGGGCCAAACGGACCACCATCCACGCAACACAGGGAACGGTTCAATCAAACGATGCACAAAAGACTAATAATCCTGAAGCAACAGAAGACGAAAAAGGAGAGGAAACGGGGCTAAAAGAAAACCCTTTGTATCAATCCGCAGATAACTCTCATTATACATACATTGACTGTAACGACATCACTAAAGGTGATAACACTGTTGCCAGCGTGTATGAATAAATCTATGTTGTGTATTTTATATATATATATTTACTGTACAAGGATTAGAAAAAATCATTACATTTGTTGATGTTAGCGAGGCAGTAGAAGTACTCTACATTGTGTAGAGCAGACTTCAATCACTCATGATGCCTTCTCCCAATGGCCTTGAATTTCCTAGAATATGTGAGAATCGTAATCCGGCAAAATATTATGAAAACATATGTTTTTTTACTTCAAGAATCAGCTTTAGGGAAATATCGCACAAAAACATTAGTACCAAACAAGGAAGAGCATGTTATGAATGATCACACGACAGATACAAGATTAGCAACGGACGTCGACATACAAACAGAGATATCGGGAGGTCACCTGAATGACTCAGGTGACCTAGAACATACCAATAAAGGTCACCAAAACGCGTCAAAAAGCAGAAAACCGTGACCTCGGCCTGGTCTTTGCTTAGATTGCCCGCAAATGCTTCTGCGATAAACATATTAAATAAATCAAGTGGCCTTATCATTCACACTTTCATGCGGTGGTTGTGAATGGCTGCCGAAAGGCCGACGAGTTACACAGCATGCACTCATAGCATGTTATGAATGATCACACAACAAATTTTTGAAACATTATAACTATATATCAAATACATTAAGAATACATGGTGTGTCAGGAAATATATAAAATACTAACAAGTATTTGCCCATCTTAAAATATTCTCTTTTTCTTTTGCAATTATATTAAATTGCACAATGTGGATAGGTCAGCTTATCATTAGTTTATATTGCAAGTCGGTGAGTGTTTTGATTCGCCTTGATGATGGACTTCCTTTAAACTGCTAGTTGTCGTTTGTAGGTGATGACTTATTGCTAAGAAGGAAAATGAATCCAATAAAGAGTGCAGCAATATATAATTTAATTAATTACGTTTTATTTATCTCGTTATCGGCGACTATCTGGCACAAACAAACCGTGAACGGTAAGTATGTTGTTTCATTTCATTCACTCACTATTGAGGAATCATTGAAATACTGTGTATAGTCTTAATTTTGCTGCATTTAATGTTCGCTATATTATCCGTAGGCTATATCTTTATTAGGAATTCATTGGAAGTAATTTAGCCTTAATATTCAAATAGAATTAACATGCAACCAATAGAAGGAAATTTATCAACAAAATATTAATTCGAATTCACAACTTGTTCCTTATATAGATCCATGCTACATATCATATACAATGTATTGTATAAACTTTTCTGATACTTGTTCTTGTTGCTACATGTATTGAAAGAAAACCTTTAAATCAGGGGATGTGAGATCGTGCCATTTATTGACTAAATAGATGACAAAGAGAAACAGAAGTTCATACAGTATTTTACGTATACCAAATGCTGATCAAAAGTAATAGCTGGGATAGGCCATCATGTGATGAAGAGATTAAAAACACTATGTTGCAAATTAATGCTTATCCCAGTTATTGTTATATAATTGTTGAGTGTTCCACCTAGACATACTAGACCAAATGAAGTAAACATACCAAAAAAATCCGAGCCACATGTAGAGTAAACTAGTCTGCAATGGTTATGATTTACATTTGATAATGTTATATGAAATGAAAATATCTTGCATATAATATGATATGAAATTGTATTCACCCTCTCACACAAAGATTTCCAATACCGATAATGCATGTATCATTCAATTAAATTTCTTGATGAAGGGGGGGTGGGGGTGATAGAATGTTCAAACTCGGGTGGTTAAGGACACTGATTAAATTACACAGACAGTACATCACTATATGTATTGCAGGTCAAATATGTGGACCTTCAACAAGTAAGATCTCTCTCTCTCTCTCTCTCTCTCTCTCTCTCTCTCTCTCTCTCTCCTTACTGCGACGTATTTCTTTTTTAACATAACATGCATATCTAAGTTGGTTTTCACAGATATCATCAAAACCTGCGGACAGAAGCTGATAAACGTCAGTGCCGCTTCTCTTGATTTCTATACAGATAATCTCCAAACAGATTGCCATTGTTCGTTGAAAGCTAGTCGGAATGGACACATTCAATTTCAACTCCTGTCGGTTCCAAACCAGGAGAATTGTTTTAGCCAAATTAATATTCGAACAGCATCCATTTTGGGGGGATCTCATATTTCTATTAACTGTAAATTGACGAGTGAAAAAATATCCGTACAGGGGGATAGTGACGTCATATCGATATGGCTTTCCCATTCCCGTAACAGTACACCAGTCAAGAATGGATTTTTCTACTGCCTTAATATCTCAAGTATCGGTGAGTGGATTTTCCCATATACATTTAGAGTTTACAATATTGATCAATAATAAATAGGAGAAAGGCATGTAGATTATTGAACTGCACATCGCGGAATCGAATCCAGCAGGTTTTGTTTTCACATTACTTTATATTTAAACTGCCTTTTTAACTAAAAAGAGTAAATTAGAAAATTTTCAGTTCCAAAATACTGTTTTACATATCCTTCGCTTCCCATCCATATCAAAATTGACCTGGTGTAGCAATCATCCTTAAAACGGGACAATAGCTTACACTGAACAAGCATTTTGAAAGGTTGAAAATTATAATGAACATGATGAAGAGAACGAGGGTCAAAGGTCATTATGTGCAAGATTCGTACTTTATTTTCATATCCATCATTGTCTTACCATATGTTCTGCCGATATATTCCAATAAAGAGAATATATAACATTAGAACAAAGATGTTGATATAAAATGATTATTTTTTTTAAAATATATATTAAATTAAATTTGGTTGCTAAGCAACACCACCATAGCAAATGTTATAAAAAAGGACAACCGTGTTTTTCATCTCTTAGTACAATGTATACAATTTATCAATTACTAAATTTGAATGTTCTAGCATCGTAGTTAACAAAAACGAGTTTTTACATTCAACCTTACCAAACCTATTTCTAGATATAATTCTTGGTACAGGGTTTTCAATATGCATTGGCCAACATCGGTCAATCGACTGGAACTTCACGGCAGACAAGATAATGCCCAAAATATTAAAGAAAAAGTATTTCTTGATAACAAAAAAAAGACATCTTTCACTTCAAATGTATATTTATATCTTTAACTTTAATACTTCTATTTACTTAATTGACTTTTATCTGCTTAGAAAATAGAAACATTATTTTAGATATAATATGCAGATCATACATATTATATCTTATGCCCGTAGCTTCAAAAGTTTCGAGACCCCCCTTTTGCGTAGTCCTGTTTTTACGCGCTTTCGGTCAAATTGACTGGTGTGGTAGAGAAAGGATTAAAAAAGGAATATTGTCCACGAATCGAGTGTTACAGAATGTACCTTAGTATACACTTGATCATTTTAGTTTCATTAAATTAATTATATCAATTCGGCTTTAAACAGTATAAACCAATCAATGAATCATGTGGTAGAACCATAGTGGATTTTCTCTGCGAATTATCGCAGATCTGTCACGTCAGAAAAGTATTTTTCTATAGTTTATGTAATGTCAAATAACAATGGTGAATGAATTCGCATATTTCAGATCATGAAAGCAAATTAAATTTACGCTGTGATGAGAAATCTAGTGCTCAAAAGGAAATAAACGCACCGTCTTCCTCACAAGGTAAGGATGTACATAGAAAAACCTGGATTGGGCAGTAAGAATGTAGACGACTGAAGACAGAGTCACGATAAACGTTATTATACTGTACATATATAAATGGATAAAAAACATATTGTATAGAATATCATATAAGACAGTATAATCAATTTGAAATGAAACGCGACAAGGGTTGACCAATTCCCCTCTTCAAAAACTATTTTAAAGAGAGGTATAAGCGTACAGTACAATAAATTGATATATACATGCATCTGTTGATATACAAGAAAAAGCTGTTGATGTCCAACTGTAAAAATTCAAACTAGCAGGGACTGGGAAACAACAAAAAGTGAATCAGACCCATTTTTTACTCTCATTCAAGTTCGACAAATCGTACATGTTATCATACACGCAAGTGATAATGAAACAAAAACGATCTTCATTCCGAATCAAAATAAAGGTTTGCGGTTTTTGTTTTCGTTGTAACAAATGCATAAGCGCTATGTTAATATTGTATATGTATTCATTTCATATTGCATTTTAGGTATAAGATACACACATTGTTTTTATCTCATTACTAGTATCAGTTCAAGTTCAGCGATATCACTGCGTATACAGGTCAAGGCGAAGATCTGATATCACTGAGCCCCGGATCAGGGCGATGACCTGATATCACTGCGCCTGTAGGTCAGGACAAGGATCTGATATCACTGCGCCTGCAGGTCAGGGCAAGGATCTGATATTGCCGAATCTGAAGGGCAATGGTCAGATACATTTATCCCAAATGATAGTTAATAACAGGAACAATATCAAATCGAAAATACATTGATATGCTAACTGTAACTACTATTTTACTAAAATAACTTCGTAATTACTCATTTTACAATCGTTTCAATATTTTTGCTTTCTCTTAAAGTAATGCCATACTCGCTATACGTCACTTGCGATTGTAAAAGACGGAACCAATATCGGTCAGTTTCACCAGTAACTGTTCTCATTTTACCGTTTTTGACCGTGATTGGTTTGATTTATACCGTGCAAAAAGCGTATCCTGCAGTGAACTGTAGCTAATGGCGCGGCATAAACTTCAAGGAAAATACTGTAAAGAAGCGAAACTTAAACGTCTAAACAATTTATCTCGGGCTAGAGACGCACGATGGGATAAGCAACACGCGGCAGACTCTTGCAACGCAACTAAATTAACACCTATATCCAACTACGATCATACGTATACCTGTACCGACGATCTAATCGTTTGTCAACAAACGGAGATCGAACAGGAAGCAGACGACCAGGGAAAGGAATCAGATTTGCGATGTGGACGTAGAATAGTTGAGTTAGGTGGGTAAAATTACACATAGTATGATTAAACATTTAATTAAAAAAACGGGGAAAAAACTTGGACTTTGTAAGGTTCTAACAATCATAGCCAGGAAATTAGCCAATACCAATGTAATATAACCTTAACCTTTACCGACTGTGTTACTAACACTTCACTAGACACAAAAACACTATCAAACTGACCATCATTTACCTTTAATTACAACAAAGATTAACATCTGATCTTTATTTTGCATATGGTTTTTCTAAGCCAGTATTTCAGCTCCTATTCATTTGGGTCTGGGGATGTTTTATTTTTTCAGAGGAATCCTTGTTAGAATATTCTTTCAAGACCCTTTGACGATAAATATTAAGCCTTTAAGTTTTATGCATGTACATGGTATATTCATTGTGTAACTTAATTCACTATGATAAATGCATTTGTAAACATTTTAGATCAAGTTTTAATGAAAGGATGTGTATACTTTTTTTTTTAATTTTTTCTTGGAAAGGGGTGGGTTAGTGTGTATTTACTCTGTATCACCATCTGCATATGTGTAGCTTACAGTATGTGCCAGTCTATCGATAATTTATACCAACAGAGTACAAAGCTAAAGGATAATTTCTAAAGCTCACCTAATGGTACCTGCCCTAAAAATTCAAATATAACTTACTGTATTAAATACGCAAGAACTGGTATTATATTTTACTTGCAACAACCAGGTACTATTAAAATATATGCTAACCCTTAAACTTACAATGTACATGTTGTATGTAAAATTATTTGTATCGATCGATTCGTTTGTTTATCATCGTAGCTCTGTAGTTAAAGCATTGGGCTGCTGAACCGCAGATCTCGAGTTCAAATCTGTCAGAATCTTTTGTTCATGTGTGTTGAAATTATTTTTTTTTTTTTTTTGAAAATCATGTTTTTATCCAAATTTGTATATTTGTTTTCTTGTCTTTTTTGGCATATATACTTACTGTATATCAACATATCTTTTATAATTAAATCAATCCATACTGATTTGAAAAACTATTGCTGGGTGTAGTGAGTCATATTAATTGATAAACACCTTTCTAATAAAAAATGACACATCTGTGAAGATAACTTTTAGGCATATATATACTGTATATGACAAACGGGATGATTTCAGCTTCTCCATCGTCAACTTCCCACATTTATGTAGCAATATTCCATTATCACTTGCATATGGCGTTTATATATCTCAACTGATTCGATATGCAAGGGCTTGTTCTGGGTATAGTCAGCTCTTAAATAGAGGTAAACTACTGGCAAACAAGTTGATGGTACAGGGGTTTCAACAGTCTCGATTGAAGTCAGCATTTCGTAAATTCTATGGTCGTTATAACGATCTAGTTCGTCAATACAATCTCGCATTGGGTCAAATGCTGTCTGACGTGTTTCATACCGATTGTTAAGCCGTTCTTGGCACACTGATTTGACTGCGGATGGCTCCGTTTACCTGATCAGGATATGGGGCTCACGGCGGGTGTGACCGGTCAACAGGGGATGTTTATTCCTCCTAGGCACCTGATCTCACCGCTCGTGTATCCAGGGGTCTGTGTTTGCCCAACTGTCTATTTTGTATTGCTTGTAGGAGTTATGAGTTTGATCACTGTTCGTTATTTTCACCTTCCTTAAGATCTAAAGATGTTGGTAAGTATTGCCTGTTATTGTTATCAAAACACATCTCTGTGGTCCCTACAACAAAACAGCAGCAACTGAAAATGTTCAATTCTTTACGACAGATGCAGGATGAGCGACGTACCTCGACATACAAAAAGAGATATCGGGAAGTCACATGAATGACTCAGGTGACCTAGAACATACCAATAAAGGTCACCAAAACGCGTCAAAAAACAGAAAACCGTGACCTCAGCCTGCTATTCGCTTAGATTGCCCATACATGCTTCTGATATAAACAGATTAAATAAATCAAGTGACCTTATTATTCACACTTTCATGCAGTGGTTGTGAATGGCTGGCGAAAGGCCGGCGAGTTACACGACATGCACCCATAACATATTATGAATAATTACACGACAAATTTCCGAAATATTGTAATTATATATCAAGTACATTAAGAATACATGGTATGTCAGGAAATATATAAAATACTAACAAGTACTTGCCCATCTTAAGATATTCTCTTTTTCTTTTGCAAATATATTAAATTGCACAATGTGGAAAGGTCAGATCATCAGTAGTTTACATTGCAAGTAGGTGAGTGTTTTGATTCGCCTTGATGATGGACTTCCTTAAAACTGCTAGATGTCGTTTGTAGGTGATGACTTATTGCTTAGAAGGAAAATGAAACCAATGAAGAGTGCAGGAATAAATGATTAAGTAGTTACGTTTTATTTATCTCGTTATCGGCGAATATCTGGCACAAACAAACCGTGAACGGTAAGTATGTTGTTTCATTTCATTCAATCACTATTGATGAATCATTGAAATACTGTGTATAGTCTTAATTTTGCTGCATTTTTATGTTCGCTTTTTTATCCGTAAGCTATATCTTTATTAGGAATTCAGTGGAAGTAATTTAGCTTTAATATTCAAATAGAATTAACATGCTACCAATAGAAGGAAATTTATCAACAAAATATTAATTCGAATTCACAACTTGTTCATTATATAGATCCATGCTACATGTTATATACAATGTAATGTATAGATGGTTCTGATACTTGTTCTTGTTGCTACATATATTGAAAGAAAACCTTTAAATCAGGGGATGTGAGATCGTGCCATTTATTGACTAAATAGATGACACAGAAAAACAGAAGTTCATACAGTATTTTACATATACCAAATGTTGATCAAAATTAATAGATGGGATAGGTCATCATGTGATGAAGAGATTTTAAAAAAAATATGTTGTAAATCAGTGCTTATCCCAGATATTGTTATATAATTATTAAATATTCCACCTGGACATACTAGACCAAATGAAGTAAACATACCAACAACAAAAATAAAATAAAAATCCGAGCCACATATAGAATAAACTAGTCCGCAATGGTTATGATTTATAGTGAATTCCGACTTCACTAAATACCAGATACATGTATTTGATAATGTTATATGAAATGAAAATAGTTTGCATATAATATGATATGAAATTGTATTCACGCTCTCACACACATATTGCCAATACCGATAATGCATGTATCATTCAATTAAACTTCTATGGGAGGGGAGGGGCGGTCGGTAAAATGTGCGAACTCGGGTGGTTAAGGACACTGATTAAATTACACAGACAGTACATCGCTATATGTATTGCAGGTCAGATCTGTGGACTTTCAACAAGTAAGATCTCTCTCTCTCTCTCTTCTCTTCTCTCTCTCTCTCTCTCTCTCTCTCTCTCTCTCTCTCTCTCTCTCTCCATCCTTACTACGACGTATTTCTTTTTTAACATAAGATGCATATATAAGTTGGTTTTCACAGATATCATCAAAACCTGCGGACAGAACCTGATAAACGTCAGTGCCGCTTCTCTTGATTTCTATACAGATAATCTCCATACAGATTGCCATTGTTCGTTGAAAGGTAGTCGGAATGGACACATTCAATTTCAACTCCTGTCGGTTCCAAACCAGGAGAATTGTTTTAGCGAAATTAATATTCGAACTGCACCCATTTTGGGAGGATCACTCAATTATTATAACTGTGAATTGACGAGTGGAAAAATAAACGTACAGGGGGATAGTGACGTCATGTTGATATGGTTTTCGCATTCCCGTAACAGTACACCAGTCAAGAATAGATTTTTCTACTGGCTTAATATCTCAAGTATCGGTGAGTGGATTTTCCCATATACATTTAGAGTTTACAATATTGATCAATAATAAATAGGGGAAAGGCATGAAGATCGTTGAACTGCACATCGCGGGATCGAATTCAGCAGGTTTTGTTTTCACATTACTTTATATTTAAACTGCCTTTTCAACTAAAAAGAGTAAATTAGAAAATTTTAAGTTCCAAAATACTGTTTTACATATCCTCCGCTTCCCATCCATATCAAAATTGACCTGGTGTAACAATCATCCTTAAAACTTGACAATAGCTTACACTTAACAATCATTTTGAAAGGTTGAAAATTATAATAGACATGATGAAGAGAACGAGGGTCAAAGGTCATCATGTGCAAGATTCGTACTTTATTTACATATCCATCATTGTCTTACCATATGATGTTCTGCCGATATATTCCAATAAAGAGAATATATATTGTAACATTTAAACACAGATGTTGATATGAAATTATTAATTTTTTAAATAATATTTAAATAAATTTGGTTGCTAAGCAACACCACCATAGCAAATGTTATAACAAAGAACAACCGTGTTTTTCTTCTCTTAGTACAATGTATACGATTGTTCAAATACGTATTTTCAATCACTAAATTTAAATATTCTTGCATCGCAGTTAACAAAATCGAGCTTTTTACATTCAACCTCTCAAAACCTATTTCTAGACATAATTCTTGGTACAGGGTTGTCGATATGCATTGGCTAATATCGGCCAATCGTCTGGAACTTCACGGTACACAAGATAATACTTAAATTCTTAAAGAAAAAGTAATTCTTGATAAAAAAAAAAATTAACGAAGACATCTTTCACTTCAAATGTATATATATTTTTTTAACTTTAATGGTTCTATTTACTTAATTAACTTTTATCTGCTTAGAAAATAGAAACATTCTTTTAGATATGATATACAAATCATATATAATATATCTTATGCCCGTAGCTTCAAAAATTTAGAGACGCCCCCTTTGCGTAGTCCTGTTTTTACGCACCTTCGGTCAAATTGACCGGTGTGGTAGAGAAAGGATTAAAAAAGGAATATTGTCCACGAATCGAGTGTTACAGAATGTACCTTAGTATACAATTGATCATTTTAGTTTAATTAAATTAATTATATCAAATCAGCTTCAAACAATATCAATCAATCAATGAATGATGTGGTAGAATCCTGGCAGGTTTCCTCTGCGGATTATCGCAGATTTGTCACATCAGAAAAGTATTTTTCTAAAGTTTATCTAATGTCAAATAAGAATGGTGAATACATTCGCATATTTCAGACCACGGAAGCAAATTAAATTTACGTTGTGATGAAAAATCTAGTGCTCAAAAAGAAATGAACGAATCCCCTCCCTCCCAAGGTAAGGATCTAAAGAGAAATACCTGATTTGGGCAGTAAGAATGTAGACGAACGAAGAACCAATCACTACAAACGTTATTATACGGTGTATATACAAATGGAATAAAAAATTACTATCCACAAAAAATATTCTATAGAATATCATATAAGACAATATAATAAATTTGAAATAAAACGGGACAAGGGCGGATCAATTCCCCTTTTCAAAACCTATTTTAGAGAGGTGTGAGAGTACAATACAATATATTGATATATACATGTATATGTTGATATGCAAGAAAAAGCTGTTGATGTCCAACCGTAAAAATTCAAACTAGCAAGGACTGGAGAACAACAAAAGGTGAATCACAGCCATTTTGTACTCTCATTCAAGTTCAACAAATCGTACATGTACATGCATGCAGTGATAATGAAATAAATACGATTTTCATTCCGAATCCAAATAAAAGTTTGCGGTTTTTGTTTCGTTGTAACAAACTCATAAGTGCTATGTCAGTATTGCACATGTATTCATTTCATATTGAATTTTAGGAATAAGATATACACATTGTTGTGATCTCATTCCTAGCATCAGTTCATGTCCAGCGATATCAAGGCGAAGATCTGATATCATTCTGTCTGCAGGTCAGGGGGAGGATCTAATATCACTGAGCCCGCATATCAGGGCAAGGATCTGATATCACTACGTATACAGGTCAGGACAAACATCTGATATCATTAAGCCCGCAGGTCAGGGCAAGGATCTGATATCACTGCGCCCGCAGGACAGGGCGAGGATTTGATATCATTCTGTCTGCAGGTCAGGGCGAGGATCTGATATCACTGAGCCCGCAAGTCAGGGCAAGGATCTGATATCACTGCGCCTGTAGGTCAGGGCAAGAATCTGATATCACTAAGCCCGCATATCAGGGCAATGATCTGATATCACTGCGCCCGTAGGACAGGGCGAGGATTTGATATTGCCGAGCCTGAAGGGCAATGGTCATTTATCCCAAACGATAGTTAATAACAGGAACAATGTCAAATATACAGTACATTGATATGGTAACTGTAACAACTAGTTTACTAAGATAACTTCGTAATTACTCATTTTACAATCGTTTCAAGATTTTTGTTTTCTCTTAAGACACACCATTCCTTCTGATTGGGATTCTTTGCGGAACATTTCTCCTTGTTTCTGTGGCGATTGTTATTGTTATTGTCGTCCTACGTCGCCGAAGGTAAGTGACTCATTTCATTAATATACAATGTTTGGTTAAAACAATTATGCTGTGTATAGCTGCAGGTTTGAAGCTCTCTGGCAAAAGATGAGGACAGACCATATGTGTGGACGACAAAATATGGGCTACAGATCCACCCTTTATTTAAAAAAAACCTTCGATTTACGGCGCGCTAAAAAAAAATGCGCACAGCTGCGGACGTACTTCATTGTATTATTCCATCGCCAAATAAAAACATTAAGACAAAGAAAAAATCCTGACACATTGTCCCCACTCTACTTGTAACATAGCTTCAATCATTCATCAAAGCCCCTTGCAAATGTGGGTAAGTTTGCGCAATGATTCTAGCGTCATAGAGAGTTCAGGTAAAAAAAGAGACATGTATTGAATCATTCCACAGAATCGCCGTACACCAGCATCACCACTTGTTTGGGTCATCACCAAAATTTCTTGGGATCAACTTTGATTCCTTCCGAGGTGATGGTGTGACCGTGAAATGATATTTCTTTGAGTCCAACGACCATCTTGTCAGCGTTGAGAATAACCTTGCAACACTCTATAACGTTTTGTAGTTTTGACTTGTTGTCTTGTAAGGCTTCGTCTTCAGTATTGCCTTACCCTGCTATTATAATGTCATCAACTATGGTAAAGGTACCATGGAGTCCTTCAAGAGCTTCATTGAGTTTTATTTGAAAAATCTGACTTGGAACATTAAGACCAAAAGGAAGACGAGCCCAACGATATCGTCCATAGGGTGTGATCATCGTGGTAAGCAAACTAGATTGTTCATCCAATCGAATATGCCAGAAAGCTTCTTGTACATCTAGTTTGCTGAAAATAAAAGCATTCTTCAAGTCTGTTTTAAAGGGGTGGATATATAGCTTTCTGTTCTGTAACAACATTTCCCCAGAGAGCTACAGCTCTGCAGCTACGATATGTATAGAATCTACATTCATGAATACACGTTGTCAACAAAATGAATGGCTCGTTAAGGACATACTTGGAAGCTATCACTATGGACAGCAAAAAACAATGAAAATACTATTTCATATTCCAATTTGTGTAACTCAGTTCGAAGATCATCATACTGATTCTGCCTTACAGGCAGAGTAACAATATCACGTGTACTGATTTTTGTGACTGTATCATTTCTATAGGGCCAAACGGACCACCATCCACGCAACACAGGGAACGGTTCAGTCAAACGATGCACAAAAGACTAATAATCCTGAAGCAACAGAAGACGAAAAAGGAGAGGAAACGGGGCTAAAAGAAAACCCTTTGTATCAATCCGCAGATAACTCTCATTATACATACATTGACTGTAACGACATCACTAAAGGTGATAACACTGTTGCCAGTGTGTATGAATAAATCTATGTTGTGTATTTTATATATATATTTACTGTGAAAGGATTAGAAAAAATCATTACATTTGTTGATGTTAGCGAGGCAGTAGAAGTACTCTACATTGTGTAGAGCAGACTTCAATCACTCATGATGCCTTCTCCCAATGGCCTTGAACTTCCTAGAATATGTGAGAATCGTAATCCGGCAAAATATTATGAAAACATATGTTTTTTACTTCAAGAATCAGCTTTAGGGAAATATCGCACAAAAACATTAGTACCAAACAAGGAAGAGCATGTTATGAATGATCACACGACAGATGCAGGATTAGCGACGGACGTCGACATACAAAAAGAGATATCGGGAGGTCACCTGAATGACTCAGGTGACCTAGAACATACCAATAAAGGTCACCAAAAACGAGTCAAAAAGCAGAAAACCGTGACCTCGGCCTGGTCTTTGCTTAGATTGCCCGTAAACGCTTCTGCGTTAAACATATTAAATAAATCAAGTGGCCTTATCATTCACACTTTCATGCGGTGGTTGTGAATGGCTGGCGAAAGGCCGATGAGTTACACAGTCTGATTAAAATCAGAGCCCATACTCATTATCATATCGTTGGGGTCTGACAGGGATCGTATAAAGGTCATCTTCTGGTGACCTCACATATTCGCATATTCATTAAACATGACAACCAATGAGATTCAACATAGCAAAAATCTTTTCGGCTGTTCATGTAAAATGGCGACGATTGATACGGCAATAGCATCTGCGCTTAAACAATTCAATTTAACGTGTTTAAAGGAAGAACAAAAACAGATTCTTCAAGCCATTCTGTCAGGAGAGGATTGTGTTGCTGTACTACCAACAGGATATGGAAAATCCCTACCATATCAACTTTATATTCCGGTTTTAAAATGTATAGTATGCGACAACACTGCATCGAAGAAGCCAGTTGTTTTGGTTTGCTGTCCACTTGTGGCACTCATGGAAGACCAAGTACGGCGTTTACGAGAGATACCATCTGTAAATGCCGAGTTAATAGGTTTGAAACTATTTCCTCTATAATAAGTTTTTTTAAACATATTATTCAAATTATGAAAAACTTGAATAAAAAGATTCAAAGTACATTGTAGTATATATTGATATTGGAATCATGTGATTATACGTTGACGGTGCTACAGTTTGAGCGAACGCAGCTACACGTACACATATTCAATATTGTGTAATGTT
This sequence comes from Ostrea edulis, assembly GCF_947568905.1. Classification (NCBI taxonomy): domain Eukaryota; kingdom Metazoa; phylum Mollusca; class Bivalvia; order Ostreida; family Ostreidae; genus Ostrea; species Ostrea edulis. The sequence continues at coordinate 23,205,832 of NC_079166.1, forward strand.
CATGCTTTGATCAGGTTCAATTACAGTATATATTTGCCAAATATTATGACCCAATGAGGCATCTAATTATTGCATAAACAACATCTAACACCATTATTATCAGAAAATTTCATTCCATCATTTGCAAACTTTTAAGTTTGAATAATAAGTAATATTGAACATGTTGAAATGTAAGTAATTGAAAATATTTGACTTTTTAAAAAGCAAAATCAATTACAAATACATCCAATCAGTTTATGAAAAATGTATTACATTTTTAAATTACCCCATCCCTGTAGTGTACACAAATATTTTATTGATCAGAATTAATTTTTTTTGTACAGTCATGTATTTTACTAGTTATTACCATATTTTAGGTGGAGAAGCAGATGAAGTGATAAGAAATGGTGAGGCAGATATAATTTTTGGCTCTCCAGAAATGATTATTGGAAGTAAACACTGGCGGGAAGAGTTAGAGAAATTCAACGTAAAGCTTATTGTGGTTGATGAGTTCCATACAGTTGCCACTTGGTATGTAATAAAAGTTTTAGCATATCAATGTTTGTCATACCATTTTTAACACGTTTGACAGGCTACACTGTATTTTGCTGTCCTCAAGTTTGAATTGACCTGTAGCACCAGATTTAAACATTCTGGACCAAGATTATGAAACAAAATATGAAAAGATCATACATGTAGTATAACTGAAGCAAATAAATGCTACGGAAGCTACAAATACTTGAACCAAAACCTTGATATACGAAAAAATCATGATATCAAATTTGAGAGATTAAAAGGGCATATTTCACATAATTTTCAAGGTGGGGGTTAAAGATAAAAAAATTTAATTATTAGCTAAAATACTGAATTTTCATTTTGAAATTTTTTTCGATAAATTAATTTAAACTTTTTTAACAATCTGTGTTGTTTGGGAAAATATCTTAACCAAGATAATAAATTACAACATTGGAACTAGTTCCAAGTCTCATAAATTTTGAACTGAAATACGCGTACCTAGGAGTATAAGAATAGAAGATATAATGGATGAAACAGAAACTGTAAAATCATGCTGATTTAGAACTTTTTGATTAATCAATTCTTCTGCCACAAAATATAGTCCCTGTCAACCCTTTTCAAAAATTTGAAATTATTGGATAGGGTTCAGTGATTTGCACCAATGGGATCAGTATTGAACAAGTAAATACTTAGTTGTAACATCCTACACAGTTGTTCTCAAAAGCTCAGGAGCTTACTACTTTAATAAGTCTTTGTACATGTAAATCATACATGTATATTATGAGTTTATGAAGAAGAGCCGTTTGATTTTTTTTTTTAAAAATGTAACATGCTTATGTTATTATATCATTGAAAAGTTAAAATAAAGGTAGCTGAAAGCTCGGGTGAGCTTTTCTGATCACTTGTTGTCCATTGTCTGTCAGTCTGTAAACTTTCTACATTTTCGACTTCTCCACAAGGTGACTCAGATGAGCAATGTGGCCCTCGGGCCCCTTGTTGAAATTCCATATCTCATGAATGTGCAATGGTTTAACTTATCAATTCCTTATTTGAAGATTTCATACACTTGTAGCAGTGCTAAGGACATTTCTTTATTGTTATTTATTAGGGGTGCAGTCGGACAAGAGGAGGAAAAGGCTTTTAGAAAATGGTTCAGATGTATAGGAGAACTGAGATCTTTATTTCCATCAGCAGTTATGCTAGCTTTGAGTGCAACATGTACCAAAAAAATGTTAAACAAAGTTACAGATGCTTTATTGATGACAGGATGTAAACATTTCATCACAAGGAATCCAAATAAAGAAAATATTAAGTATATTGTAAGGAAAATAGAAAATGATATTCAGTCATCAATGTTTTGGTTGATTGAATCCATAGAAAAATACAAGGACAGATTTCCACGAACTCTAATTTATTGCAATTCCATAAAGGATGTATCGCAAATCTACAATTATGTGGTGGAGGAGGTTCCTATATGTAAACCCTTTGTAGATATGTTTCATTCAGAAACCACAAGTGAAAAAAAGTCACAGATCTTATCTCAGCTGACAAAACCTAGCAACTTAAAATTAGTGATATGCACAAGTGCACTGGGAATGGGCATAGATATTGTTGACTGTTATAGTGTTGTCATGTATGGTCCACCTTCAAATGCAGTAGAATTTTTACAGGAAGGTGGACGTGTAGGAAGAAAAGGAGAAAAATCAGTCTGTGTGTTGTTGTACCATTCCCACCAACTGCAACACACAGATGATGATATTAGGTCTTTACTGAGAGAAACCACATGTAGACGACTGTCTATAATGAGCTGTTTTGTAAAGGCTAAAGAATTAGAAGAGATTAAAAGTAAGCACTTTAAAAAACATAATTGTTGTGATCTGTGTGAAACAATGTGTGACTGCAAACAATGTACTAGGCTACCATTAGAAAAAATACTTGATGTAACTGATTTAGGACAAATTTCAACAGATGTGGTAGACAGTGATTTTGATACTGTATCTTATGACTATCAGTCAGACTCAGTTACAGATGATGAACTTTTGGAACTCACTTTAGATACATTGTAATTGTATTTTACGTATCTGTTATTAAACTATGCAACATGTATCTCAAAATGTATCTCAAAACTTTGTTGTTCAAGAAGTCCAGAGACATATACCTCTATCAAACGTCATGACTCAAAATTAACATATGCCTGTCAGTCTGTGACTGGTTAAAAGTCTGGTGGACTGACATACATTTGTTTTAGTCAGTCCGATGGAAAATATACTTTATATGAAATTTCTTCGATCTGTAGATATCAGACAAATCTGATTCGTAAATATAAATCCCACAAGTGTTACAATATTGACTGAGGCATATTGAATTAAATTTCATTGTAATAACATTAACAAAATTATTTATGGAAACCTCTGTTGGACTGGTAAATTTTCCTGCGGACTGGTTGAAATTATACCCCATCAGTCCGGCTGGACTGGTGACATAAAAATTTATCTTCAAGCCCTGATCGTTTTTGTTGCCTGCTACATCGCATGACAAAAGCAGAGATAATATATGTGTACGATCAGGCAAAAGTAAAATAGATGCGTGTTTCCGGTTTCCTGACCCTACCTACCTATTTGCTGCTGACCCTAAACTTTTCATTGATGATATACGTGTATGTAAAGCAAAACTTCTGAATTTGGATTTTTTTTCTTTTTGTGTACAAGTTTCTGTGATTTTCATTTTACTACTATTGAGCTTCAAAATGTGTGAAAAGTATTTGTAATGTATATAGATCTGTACTGAAAGTGTATGAAAAAAGTTAAGATTTCAAATAAAATGTTTTAATGAAATAGAATGTTTACCTACCTACCCTACCTAATTTTTGAGGGCTTTAAATAGGAAACGCACATATATTTTATTTTGGCCTCACCACTTTTAATCTGACAGCATCTTGCCAACAATATATCATAAGATGGGGAAAACAATACATAGATATGCACATGCGAATCAAAATTCCTACACATAATAAGGGCAAAAGTATGTAACAATCACTCAAATGTACAATCATGAGAAAATTCAAACTCGTTCATTTCTCAATCGCCTGAATGGAAGCACTGGCTTGTGCCTGTGAATCATGGTTGTAAAGTTAGAATAACAACTGTCAAAAGGGTTTCTTTCAGACACTATTTCCCTACATCCTAGAGTTCTCCCAATAGTTTTATCAAATGAATTCATTCTAATTAGTTCAGATGCAACCTTTTTCACATCCCCAACATATGAGGGCTTCTTGTGAAAGCCCTTTCTTTTATGAACATCACAAATAGCATCAACATGTTTTGTTGCATCAATTAGATGTGGAAACTCTCTTGAATGTGAAACAATGCTTTCCTTTGTTTGATACCCTGAGCAAGTGTTTTTCGTGTCACGATTAACAAGCTCTACATACTCGTCTATAGCCATGTTATTCATTTTTCCACCACTGATATTAATAAATCTGTTCCATATAAGGCGCTCAGATTGGTTGTTTGGAAGGGTTCCAGATACCAATGCAGTCAAATGGACACTTCCTATCAGGTACTTCAGTTTATTTGTTTTATTGTAAATTGGTGCTTCATACTTGGCAGCCCGTACTGATCTCATACCATCTCCCATATCAACAGCAGAATCCAGATTCCGATGTAACGCAACTAGTTTAAATACTAGCATAACATAGTTAAACACCTCATCACTATCTGTAGATGTCTTTTCACCAGATTGTTTCTTCACATTATGTGAATGAACTTTAAGCTCATGAGTTTGTAAGCTTTTAGAGTAGATATATGTTTTATCACAGAAATGACATTTGAATCGCCCATTGGAGTAATTGGAAGTCCAATAATTTTCTTCATGATCAGGATCATTCATTATGTCTCGCAGCTCTTGACATAAATCATCAGCACTTTCAAAGAACCATTTCTTCACAATATTTTCACTTAAAGTGTTTAACCATTCTACCTTCTCAGTCTCGTTCAACTTGTCCCAGTCAGGAGGAAAGGAGATTTCATCTTCTAAGGAGTCCAAATTCAATTCCCTCAAAAACAATGCACAACAAATTCCATCAAAAATGGTATAATACAGCATTTTGTATGCCCGATAGGAGTTCTTGACATCCCCTTTGATGTTACGACAGTTGAGCAAATTCCTAAAAAAGTATGCAGTGCCTCTATCTTTTCCTGAACTGGTGCTAAATGTCAATTTACAGATAGCCTGTAATATAAAAAAAAAAGCCAACTTACTTCCGGTAATTGTTCAAAACATCACCCTTAAACCAAACCCTTACACCCTAGGATCATGAAATTTACAATTTTGGTAAAGGACTACCTACTCCTTCAGCTTAGTATCAACAGAATAAAACAGATATCATTTAAATATGATTTGCACATACGGTACACTATATTTATCAAGTTTGACCCCACCCTGGAGTCAAAACCTCTAACCCAGGAATCCTGAAAGTTACAATTTCGGTAGAAGCCTTCCAGCTCTATCACTATGCATTATAATAGTATTTATCTAGAAGAAGTTAAAAATTTCAATTGTTAACGCACAACGGAAGATGCAACACGACAACCAATTGCAATAAAACTCAGATAAATACGTTAAATGATTCCAAGTTAGAGCTACAGTTTTCCACCATTAAAAGAGAAAATTTACTCGTGTGTAAAAAATTGGAAATGCCCAAAATCAACCCCAACCTTCCTTAAATGATTAAACACACTATATTCAAATTTGAAGAAGTTATATAAAGGGTTTTTAAAATTATTGCACAGAAACAAAAGGAGCCCGCCTGACAACGAGAACCATTAAATAACCATTTTTTATTTTCTGAAAACTTTGCTGAAAATGGGATTCAGTCACTCAGTTTTAGTCGATAATATATATCCTGTCAAAAACCAACCTCCAAAAAATTCATAAGTCGATGGAAATCTTCTATCTTAGAAATGAATCCTTCCAATCGTTTTAATGGAGTGTTTTCATTTTCCATTGCTTGCTGGGCACACTGTATTCGTTCATCTGTCAAACGATCACCTGGTAAGAAAGTAATTAATAAACTAGCATTAAGCTTCTTATATGGTGTACTGCTGTCATGGCTAAAGAATAATGTAACAAGAGGCCCATGGGCCACATTGCTCAACTGGTTAAATCTGAACTATGTTAGAAAGTTGCTATGCAATACTAATTTTGACACCCACTCACCCACCCCTTGAAGCTCCCACCTTTTCATAATTTAAGAGGAAGGAAGACTGTTAATTGTGTTTCTTCTGGAGGATATTCTGGTTTTGTTTTATGATATAATAAGCAAAAAACTAAGTCTACAAGTACTTTTGTAAAAATATAAACATGTATTGGAAGGGCATAGCCCTAATGAGGAATGTAATAAATACGTGGGATAAAAACCCATATAAATATTAGAAATAAAAATATAAGACCGTACATATAATATAATTGTCAAGTTTCATCTTTTACAGGGGGGGGGGGGGGGGGGCGCTGAATATTGGATCATGTAATAGATGTGTACAAAGTTGACGTATAATCTTTTGAGAGATGAGACCATTGACCCATCTTTTATAATACACCAAATTTGGTTAAAACCCATCACAAGATGTTGAATCCATCTGTCTGGAGATTACATACACCTTTTGAGAATAAATTACATTACTAGTACTAGTAGTTGCTCACCTCCAAAGAATACTTCTTCCTTAATGTCTCCATCTGTAACTGGGACATACTTGTCTTGTAGTTCTTTTAAGAGTTGGATTACATCCTGGGTTTTCTGCTCATTGCAATCAAACAATCCAAGGCAATACTAAAATAGACAAAAAGATTACTCAAATATAAGCCAAAAGACGAAAGATTTATATGTCTTACAAGTAATAAGTAAGCATCACAAAATATGAGCTAAACAGCATGTTGTGCCAGAAATATATGAACAATAAGAACCAGAAGTAGTTTTCAGTACATGGACAAACTGCAAAAAAGTTGTAAGAACAGAATCAAATATTTAAACTAATTAAAAGACTACTCATAATTGTATGTTTGGGTAAATCTTTTTTAGACAAAATTAGTAAAAGTATATTTTTCAGACACTATCTTCTAAGATGATGTAAATGAGAAACAAGGAATAATATGTGAGCTGTTGCTTCATACCATTTTAATAAAGTTCATATCCTTGTAGACATTGAAAATAACATATCAATTCATCAAACATACCAGAAAAAGAAATATTCTTACCTGTTTGGTCTTGATTCCTGCAGAATGACTATACTGGTGTTCCAGATGTTGTGGGTAAATGTTCTTGAAGTGGTTTGTTAACTGATCAATGTTATTCACCAATGCACTAGCAACAAGGAAAGTCAGCTCATTTCTTAGTACATTCTGCTCTTGCAATGAAGGGATGAATATGTTGCCGTCCAAATCAGTTACAGAATTAATGTTCGTCACTTCATCTGGTAAGGGAGGTGAAATTCTATCTACAACTCCCACAACAGTAAATAAATGCAAGGAGATCGTTTTCTGCTGTGAGGTTCTGTAACTTGGGAGAATGTTCTTATCCCAGTTATCTCCTGCTAGTTGATATTTTTCCTTTCCCATGTTCAACCAATCCTGTTTCATTTGAATCAGCACTTCATCAAGATTTACTTGCCAGGTTCCAAGCTTTTTGTGAAGGGTATCAGACAACACAGTTACGCCCATTTTAGCTAATATGTCAATGTCCTGAAAAATAAATGTATTTAAAGTTTATGTAAAATGAATATGCACAAGACTACTTTTCCAAAACAGAACACCAAACAGTCTTCAACAAAGAACTTTAACCCTGTCCTTTATCACAATTAAATGCATGGGATGTTTTATTATACAGTAGAAAATATGGGGTAGACCTGTTGCCTGAGACTATGAAAATGTCAGTTGGTCCATGAAAAAATTTGAAATTCAAATTAGAGTCTAAAGGAAAAAAATTGAGTCTGTAATTCTGGTCGGGCTATGATTTTCGAAAACTATAATTTAACATACAGCATGTAACTGCCATTTTGTTGATAATGCATGTCACTGAAAAAGTGGAATTATGGTGATGAATTATTTAGAAGAATAGAAAGAACAATTACAATAACAGTTAGGTGAAGACTACTGTAAAGACAAGTATCACTATTACAGAAATAATTTAATATACAGAAATCACTATTGAGAAATCAATATACAGAAATCACTATTGAGAAATCAATATACAGAAATCACTATTGAGAAATCAGTATACAGAGAATCACTATTGAGAGATCAGTATACATTATGCAGATACCACTATACAGAGAATCACTATAGAGAAATCAGTATACAGAGAATCACTATAGAGAAATCAGTATACAGAGAATCACTATAGAGAAATCAATATACAGAGAATCACTATAGAGAAATCAGTATAGAGAATCACTATAGAGAAATCAGTATACAGAGAATCACTATTATAGAGAAATCAGTATATAGGTCTATGGTTAAATGGTTGACTCGGCCATATTATGCAAGTACATTCTCATTAAATCTTTTACTTTACTTCACATTACACTTTAAACTTACTCGTTGAGTGGAGCCTCCATGAAGTAAGATTAATCCTGTTAAATATTGAAGTGCTGTCATTTCTCTGGACCTTGCATGTAGTGCACAAGCAATGGCGTTCAGCATCTGTATGCGACATCTGTCAGACATAGATGATGGTTTGTCTGAAACAATGCTTTTTACTATTTGAAGTAAATTTGGGGCAAGAGTTTGTAATTCTCCTTCCAATTCATCCCATGAAAAATTCAATATACCATGATATGTTCGATCCTGGAGTACGCTTCCACTGTTGCGCTTGCATATCTTTTCACATTCATCGCCAATTATTTCACAACTCTGGTTTACTAGATATGATGGATTTGATTTCTTTAAAACATCAAGCATAGTTTTTTCTGCATCTTTTTCTTTAAGTAAAGCTTTACAAATGGTTTTGTGGCTTGGATTGGCAATAAACTTTTGTTTTTTTCCACTCTTGTAGTGAATGGTGATCTAAAATTGAATTTTTTTTTTTATAAAATGTCAAAAGTCATTAAAACAAATCTTCTTGAGAAAGATTCTTGGAATCTTTAAGCATTTAGCAGAACTATTTATTGTCAAAATATTTACATGATTTCAAACAAAAATTATATCTAAAGAATTAATATGTATAACCTCAGTGCATGTCCTAATTTTCTGTAGATTTATTCTTTGATCACTTATCCATATAATGAATCTATATAATTTACATTGAATCAGTTTGACAGATAGGGTTTGGATACATAACATTTTTTCTTGAATGAGAAGCTGCAATGATCAACATGTCAACAAGCTGATATAAAATATATAAAATGATGAATATTCTGACAATTCTTTTAATCCAGAATTTACTAGTACTAAGAATGAGTATCTAATGAAAGAAAGACATGTAACTTGAATAATCTTTGTTTTTCTTACACAGTGATGCATAAACATGAAATGCACTCAATAAGGTCTGATTTTAATCATTACTGTTGCGAGAGTCATCTTGGTGGGAGATATGAAATTATAACTTACCTTTGTGTCTTGTTAGTCACAAATGGCTAAATCAGCAGCAGTTGATGGAAAAATAAGTAATTCCATGCAAAATAAAACTGTCTGAAAAAAAAATAGATTGTCAATCTACATAGAAAGTAGTGAAAACAGTTTTTTCCATTTTCCTGTGGTTTTCATTTGTTCAAAAAAACTTTCTTATGTAGATTGACATTTTATTAGTAAAAACATGAACAGAATAGAACACATTATTTCCAAAAAAAATAAATAAATAAATTTCAACTGAGTTTGAAATTTATTTTTGAATTGCACCCATTACATTTGTATTTTGATGTTGCTATAGCAGTTGACAAAAAAATCTTAGAATTTATTCTGTGTTTTGACTTGAATATCATGTTCAAAAATAACCACTTAAGGTGGCTCACTACACCTAGAAATAGTTTCTCATATGTACAAATTGATTGTAATCATAAAAGATATGATGATATATTATAAAGTGTATATGTCAAAAAGGCAGAAAATATGCAAATTTGGATAAAAACATGATTTTCAAAAATTTATTTCAACACATCAAAATTGGTACCGTATAAGTTTTACATATGAACAAAAGACTCTGGCAGATTTGAACTCGAGATCGGCAGTTCACCAGCCCAATGCTTTAACCACTGAGCTACGATGACAGACTAACAAATCGATCAATACAAATACTTTCACAAAACATTTCAATCGCCATTTTGTGACGTAGTATCATAAGGAGTATATTAAGCTTTAGTGTAGTGAGTTACCTTAACCGCACTTATACATGTATGTTATTGTACATGTTGTTTTTATTCTTAAATTACTGGTACATGTACATGCCCTACTTTAACAGAACAATATACATTTGTACATGCTGCCCGTATGTCAGTTGGTCAGTCTTGATTTTTTAAGTGTTACTCTTATGAAACAACTCATCACAATGTAAGTCTGTCTGTCCCGTCAAACATATTGTTCATCAGATTTTACATGATCAATTTGATATTGTGAGATTCAACTGGTTGTTTAATTTGGTGCTGGCAGCTGTGTTTTTTCTTCTGAATAAACATACAAATAAATATATTATATATAAACAGAAAACAAAAAAATACTGTTATAAATAAATCTACATTAAAGATATTCAACTTCAGAGTTCTTGAAACAGATGACATGTACATATATGAACAGCACTATTGCAGCTGAAGTTTCTTAACATTTGAAGATTTCTGCAATACACATTTTTCTTGATTAGTCATACCATAACTAATACATCATATTTTCATGAACTCTGTAATGTTGAATTACAAAATGTATTCAATCAAACATCTCAATACATGTGTACACTTTCCATTTAATATTTCATTTAATACTTGAAATAATTTCCATTCCAATATATTTTTCAGGATATGAACTGCATGTATATATAAGTACTGTACATATATATCACTCAGTTGAAATTTTACATGAGATGGGACTCCATTGTTTATCTTATGTATGCATTGGCTCCTGAATATTAAATAGATTTCAAAACATATCATTTATTCCCATTGTTACAAAAGAAAATTCTGAAGATGAGAGTATAATACCACCCCCACCCCACCCCCACCCTCCCTAAGAAAGCTATTTAAATGTGTGAATTAATCTAAAATTAGTTTATATTTTTGTACACATATACATTTTGTACATATTTCATTAATAAAATTGAACATGTACATTGTACACAATACCAACATACATTGTACATGCATGTACTTCACTGCTTGATATATATGTATTACAGATGGCAGAACTGAACATTCCCAAAAATTCATATTAACCTGCAATATTTCTAACATGTATTCAAACACTATCAAATCAGCAATATGACATGGAAAGTGTACACAAAAACAGTAGTACAGAATCTCAAATAATTATAAATCAAACATAAACTTGAAAGAATACTTCTCGAAATTCAAACTTACTTCAACTTCTCCTTCCAGTGAACTATCTGTCTTATCTTGAACATTCTCAACAGTTGAAAATGGCAGAGATCTTCTTACACTCAATGGCTTACATACTGGCTCATTCTTTTCCGTTTTGGGCAAAATTGTTGGTATTGGTGGAATGTTCACAACTGTAACTTTCTTAAATGATGACGGAAATGGTCTTTTCACAGTTTTTTCTGGTGATATTCGCAATCTTTTTTCAATTTTTGATTTTGTAGGGGATGGTGTTGCCAACTGGTATTTTGTCCTAACCGAAGATCTGGATCTAGATATTTCTATCTGTAACTGTTCCACTTCCTTTTCTATCTTAATTATCCTTTCAACAGTTCTATAGCAATTTTTACAAACACCATTGCTGGAGCTAACACTGTCGTGTTGAAATTCACTAAGTACGTGCTGTATAGATTTGACTTTATCGTCTGTTAATTTCAGCTTTTTGTTAAATAGATTTCTTTCAATCGTTTCCCCTGTTGAAGTTATCTCTGATTGAACAAATGAGAATCCACAAAGCACACATATATTTGCTTTATAGTATATGCGCCGAGGTGTTAGAATACCTGCAGCCATAATGTTAAGCTTGGGAACATATACTCAAACATCGATCTTCAATCACAATATCTAATAAATAAATCAAAACATATATATACCAGTAATCAAAAATCGAGCGTCAATCACACTGGCCGCGGCCATTGCCATTCTGTTAACGTCGGCTCTTATGTGCGAGGTTATGATGAACGACGAAGCGTTCCGAAAAAGACAAACAAACCGAGTTACCGTTCCTGGACTTCCATTGTCGGGGAAGTGACGATTTGATTGGATAATGAAGATGTCACCAGAAGATGACCTTTATACGATCCCTGTCAGACCCCAACGATATGATAATGAGTATGGGGTCTGATTTTAATCAGACTGATGAGTTACACAGCATGCACTCATAGCATGTTATGAATGATCACACAACAAATTTTTGAATCATTATAACTATATATCAAGTACATTAAGAATACATGGTATGTCAGGAAATATATAAAATACTAACAAGTACTTGCCCATCTTAAAATATTCTCTTTTTCTTTTGCAATTATATTAAATTGCACAATGTGGATAGGTCAGCTTATCATTAGTTTATATTGCAAGTCGGTGAGTGTTTAGATTCGCCTTGATGATGGACTTCCTTAAAACTGCTAGATGTCGTTTGTAGGTGATGACTTATTGCTAAGAAAGAAAATGAATCCAATAAAGAGTGCAGAAATATATAATTTAATTAATTACGTTTTATTTATCTCGTTATCGGCGACTATCTGGCACAAACAAACCGTGAACGGTAAGTATGTTGTTTCATTTCATTCACTCACTATTGATGAATCATTGAAATACTGTGTATAGTCTTAATTTTGCTGCATTTTTATGTTCACTATATTATCCGTAGGCTATATCTTTATTAGAAATTCATTGGAAGTAATTTAGCCTTAATATTCAAATAGAATTAACATGCAACCAATAGAAGGAAATTTATCAACAAAATATTAATTCGAATTCACAACTTGTTCATTATATAGATCCATGCTACATATCATATACAATGTATTGTATAAACTTTTCTGATACTTGTTCTTATTGCTACATGTATTGAAAGAAAACCTTTAAATCAGGGGATGTGAGATCGTGCCATTTATTGACTAAATAGATGACAAAGAGAAACAGAAGTTCATACAGTATTTTACGTATACCAAATGCTGATCAAAATTAATAGCTGGGATAGGCCATCATGTGATGAAGAGATTAAAAACACTATGTTGCAAATTAATGCTTATCCCAGTTATTGTTTTATAATTGTTGAGTGTTCCACCTGGACATACTAGACCAAATGAAGTAAACATACCAAAAAAATCCGAGCCACATGTACAGTAAACTAGTCTGCAATGGTTATGATTTACATTTGATAATGTTATATGAAATGAAAATATATTGCATATAATATGATATGAAATTGTATTCACCCTCTCACACAAAGATTTCCAATACCGATAATGCATGTATCATTCAATTAAATTTCTTGATGAAGGGGGGGGGGGTGATAGAATGTTCAAACTCGGGTGGTTAAGGACACTGATTAAATTACGCAGACAGTACATCGCTATATGTATTGCAGGTCAAACATGTGGACCTTCAACAGGTAAGATCTCTCTCTCTCTCTCTCTCTCTCTCTCTCTCTCTCTCTCTCTCTCTCTCTCTCTCTCTCTCCTTACTACGACGTATTTCTTTGTTAACATAACATGCATATCTAAGTTGGTTTTCACAGATATCATCAAAACCTGCGGACAGAAGCTGATAAACGTCAGTGCCGCTTCTCTTGATTTCTATACAGATAATCTCCAAACAGATTGCCATTGTTCGTTGAAAGCTAGTCGGAATGGACACATTCAATTTCAACTCCTGTCGGTTCCAAACCAGGAGAATTGTTTTAGCCAAATTAATATTTGAACAGCATCCATTTTGGGGGGATCTCATATTTCTATTAACTGTAAATTGACGAGTGAAAAAATATCCGTACAGGGGGATAATGACGTCATATCGATATGGCTTTCGCATTCCCGTAACAGTACACCAGTCAAGAATGGATTTTTCTACTGCCTTAATATCTCAAGTATCGGTAAGTGGATTTTCCCATATACATTTAGAGTTTACAATATTGATCAATAATAAATAGGAGAAAGGCATGTAGATTGTTGAACTGCACATCGCGGAATCGAATCCAGCAGGTTTTGTTTTCACATTACTTTATATTTAAACTGCCTTTTTAACTAAAAAGAGTAAATTAGAAAATTTTCAGTTCAAAATACTGTTTTACATATCCTTCGCTTCCCATCCATATCAAAATTGACCTGGTGTAGCAATCATCCTTAAAACGGGACAATAACTTACACTGAACAAGCATTTTGAAAGGTTGAAAATTATAATGAACATGATGAAGAGAACGAGGCTCAAAGGTCATTATGTGCAAGATTCGTACTTTATTTACATATCCATCATTGTCTTACCATATGTTCTGCCGATATATTCCAATAAAGAGAATATATATGATAACATTAGAACAAAGATGTTGATATAAAATGATTATTTTTTTTTAAATATATATTAAATTAAATTTGGTTGCTAAGCAACACCACCATAGCAAATGTTATAAAAAAGGACAACCGTGTTTTTCATCTCTTAGCACAATGTATACAATTTATCAATTACTAAATTTGAATGTTCTAGCTTCGTAGTTAACAAAAACGAGTTTTTACATTCAACCTTACCAAACCTATTTCTAGACATAATTCTTGGTAGAGGGTTTTCAATATGCATTGGCCAATATCGGTCAATCGACTGGAACTTCACGGCAGACAAGATAATGCCCAAAATATTAAAGAAAAAGTATTTCTTGATAACAAAAAAAAAGACATCTTTCACTTCAAATGTATATTTATATCTTTAACTTTAATACTTCTATTTATTTAATTGACTTTTATCTGCTTAGAAAATAGAAACATTATTTTAGATATAATATGCAAATCATACATATTATATCTTATGCCCGTAGCTTCAAAAGTTTCGAGACCCCCCTTTTGCGTAGTCCTGTTTTTACGCGCTTTCGGTCAAATTGACTGGTGTGGTAGAGAAAGGATTAAAAAAGGAATATTGTCCACGAATCGAGTGTTACAGAATGTACCTTAGTATACACTTGATCATTTTAGTTTCATTAAATTAATTATATCAATTCGGCTTAAAACAGTATAAACCAATCAATGAATCGTGTGGTAGAACCATAGTGGATTTTCTCTGCGAATTATCGCAGATCTGTCACGTCAGAAAAGTATTTTTCTATAGTTTATGTAATGTCAAATAACAATGGTGAATGAATTCGCATATTTCAGATCATGAAAGCAAATTAAATTTACGCTGTGATGAGAAATCTAGTGCTCAAAAGGAAATAAACGTACCGTCTTCCTCACAAGGTAAGGATGTACATAGAAAAACCTGGATTGGGCAGTAAGAATGTAGACGACTGAAGACAGAGTCACGATAAACGTTATTATACTGTGCATATATAAATGGATAAAAAACATATTGTATAGAATATCATATAAGACAGTATAATCAATTTGAAATGAAACGCGACAAGGGTTGACCAATTCCCCTCTTCAAAAACTATTTTAGAGAGGTATAAGCGTACAGTACAATAAATTGATATATACATGCATCTGTTGATATACAAGAAAAAGCTGTTGATGTCCAACTGTAAAAATTCAAACTAGCAAGGACTGGGAAACAACAAAAAGTGAATCAGACCCATTTTTTACTCTCATTCAAGTTCGACAAATCGTACATGTTATCATACACGCAAGTGATAATGAAACAAAAACGATCTTCATTCCAAATCAAAATAAAGGTTTGCGGTTTTTGTTTTCGTTGTAACAAATGCATAAGCGCTATGTTAGTATTGTATATGTATTCATTTCATATTGCATTTTAGGTATAAGATACACACATTGTTTTTATCTCATTACTAGTATCAGTTCAAGTCCAGCGATATCACTGCGTATACAGGTCAAGGTGAAGATCTGATATCACTGAGCCCCGGATCAGGGCGAGGATCTGATATTACTGCGCCTGTAGGTCAGGGCAAGGATCTGATATCACTGCGCCTGCAGGTCAGGGCGAGGATCTGATATTGCCGAGTCTGAAGGGCAATGGTCAGATACATTTATCCCAAATGATAGTTAATAACAGGAACAATATCAAATCGAAAATACATTGATATGCTAATTGTAACTACTATTTTACTAAAATAACTTCGTAATTACTCATTTTACAATCGTTTCAATATTTTTGCTTTCTCTTAAAGTAATGCCATACTCGCTATACGTCACTTGCGATTGTAAAAGACGGAACCAATATCGGTCAGTTTCACCAGTAACTGTTCTCATTTTACCGTTTTTGACCGTGATTGGTTTGATTTATACCGTGCAAAAAGCGTATCCTGCAGTGAACTGTAGCTAATGGCGCGGCATAAACTTCAAGGAAAATATTGTAAAGAAGCGAAACTTAAACGTCTAAACAATTTATCTCGGGCTAGAGACGCACGATGGGATAAGCAACACGCGGCAGACTCTTGCAACGCAACTAAATTAACACCTATATCCAACTACGATCATACGTATACCTGTACCGACGATCTAATCGTTTGTCAACAAACGGAGATCGAACAGGAAGCAGACGACCAGGGAAAGGAATCAGATTTGCGATGTGGACGTAGAATAGTTGAGTTAGGTAGGTAAAATTACACATAGTATGATTAAACATTTAATTAAAAAAACGGGGAAAAAACTTGGACTTTGTAAGGTTTTAACAATCATAGCCAGGAAATTAGCCAATACCAATGCAATATAACATTAACCTTTACCGACTGTGTTACTAACACTTCACTAGACACAAAAACACTATCAAACTGACCATCATTTACCTTTAATTACAACAAAGATTAACATCTGATCTTTATTTTGCATATGGTTTTTCTAAGCCAGTATTTCAGCTCCTATTCATTTGGGTCTGGGGATGTTTTATTTTTTCAGAGGAATCCTTGTTAGAATATTCTTTCAAGACCCTTTGACGATAAACATTAAGCCTTTAAGTTTTATGCATGTACATGGTATATTCATTGTGTAACTTAATTCACTATGATAAATGCATTTGTAAACATTTTAGATCAGGTTTTAATGAAAGGATGTGTATACTTTTTTTGAATTTTTACTTGGAAAGGGGTGGGTTAGTGTGTATTTACTCTGTATCACCATCTGCATATGTGTAGCTTACAGTATGTGCCAGTCTATCGATAATTTATACCAACAGAGTACAAAGCTAAAGGATAATTTCTAAAGCTCACCTAATGGTACCTGCCCTAAAAATTCAAATATAACTTACTGTATTAAATACGCAAGAACTGATATTATATTTTACTTGCAACAACCAGGTACTATTAAAATATATGCTAACCCTTAAACTTACAATGTACATGTTGTATGTAAAATTATTTGTATCGATCGATTCGTTTGTCTATCATCGTAGCTCTGTAGTTAAAGCATTGGGCTGCTGAACCGCAGATCTCGAGTTCAAATCTGTCAGAATCTTTTGTTCATGTGTGTTGAAATTATTCTTTTTTTGTTTGAAAATCATGTTTTTATCCAAATTTGTATATTTGTTTTCTTGTCTTTTTTGGCATATATACTTACTGTATATCAACATATTTTTTATAATTAAATCAATCCATACTGATTTGAAAAACTATTGCTGGGTGTAGTGAGTCATATTAATTGATAAACACCTTTCCAATAAAAAATGACACATCTGTGAAGATAACTTTTAGGCATATATATACTGTATATGACAAACGGGATGATTTCAGCTTCTCCATCGTCAACTTCCCACATTTATGTAGCAATATTCCATTATCACCTGCATATGGCGTTTATATATCTCAACTGATTCGATATGCAAGGGCTTGTTCTGGGTATAGTCAGCTCTTAAATAGAGGTAAACTACTGGCAAACAAGTTGATGGTACAGGGGTTTCAACAGTCTCGATTGAAGTCAGCATTTCGTAAATTCTATGGTCGTTATAACGATCTAGTTCGTCAATACAACCTCGCATTGGGTCAAATGCTGTCTGACGTGTTTCATACCGATTGTTAAGCCGTTCTTGGCACACTGATTTGACTGCGGATGGCTCCGTTTCCCTGATCAGGATATGGGGCTCACGGCGGGTGTGACCGGTCAACAGGGGATGCTTATTCCTCCTAGGCACCTGATCTCACCGCTCGTGTGTCCAGGGGTCTGTGTTTGCCCAACTGTCTATTTTGTATTGCTTGTAGGAGTTATGAGTTTGATCACTGTTCGTTATTTTCACCTTCCTTAAGATCTAAAGATGCTGGTAAGTATTGCCTGTTATTGTTATCAAAACACATCTCTGTGGTCCCTACAACAAAACAGCAGCAACTGAAAATGTTCAATTCTTTACGACAGATGCAGGATGAGCGACGTACGTCGACATACAACAAGAGATATCGAGAGGTCACATGAATGACTCAGGTGACCTAGAACATACCAATAAAGGTCACCAAAACGCGTCAAAAAACAGAAAACCGTGACCTCAGCCTGCTATTCGCTTAGATTGCCCATACATGCTTCTGATATAAACAGATTAAATAAATCAAGTGACCTTATTATTCACACTTTCATGCAGTGGTTGTGAATGGCTGGCGAAAGGCCGGCGAGTTACACGACATGCACCCATAACATATTATGAATAATTACACGACAAATTTCCGAAATATTGTAATTATATATCAAGTACATTAAGAATACATGGTATGTCAGGAAATATATAAAATACTAACAAGTACTTGCCCATCTTAAGATATTCTCTTTTTCTTTTGCAAATATATTAAATTGCACAATGTGGAAAGGTCAGATCATCAGTAGTTTACATTGCAAGTGGGTGAGTGTTTTGATTCGCCTTGATGATGGACTTCCTTAAAACTGCTAGATGTCGTTTGTAGGTGATGACTTATTGCTTAGAAGGAAAATGAAACCAATGAAGAGTGCAGGAATAAATGATTAAGTAGTTACGTTTTATTTATTTCGTTATCGGCGACTATCTGGCACAAACAAACCGTGAACGGTAAGTATGTTGTTTCATTTCATTCACTCACTATTGATGAATCATTGAAATACTGTGTATAGTCTTAATTTTGCTGCATTTTTATGTTCGCTTTTTTATCCGTAAGCTATATCTTTATTAGGAATTCAGTGGAAGTAATTTAGCTTTAATATTCAAATAGAATTAACATGCTATCAATAGAAGGAAATTTATCAACAAAATATTAATTCGAATTCACAACTTGTTCATTATATAGATCCATGCTACATGTTATATACAATGTAATGTATAGACGGTTCTGATACTTCTTCTTGTTGCTACATATATTGAAAGAAAACCTTTAAATCAGGGGATGTGAGATCGTGCCATTTATTGACTAAATAGATGACACAGAAAAACAGAAGTTCATACAGTATTTTACATATACCAAATGTTGATCAAAATTAATAGATGGGATAGGTCATCATGTGATGAAGAGATTTTAAAAAAAATATGTTGTAAATCAGTGCTTATCCCAGATATTGTTATATAATTATTAAATATTCCACCTGGACATACTATACCAAATCAAGTAAACATACCAACAACAAAAATAAAATAAAAATCCGAGCCACATGTAGAATAAACTAGTCCGCAATGGTTATGATTTATAGTGAATTCCGACTTCACTAAATACCAGATACATGTATTTGATAATGTTATATGAAATGAAAATAGCTTGCATATAATATGATATGAAATTGTATTCACGCTCTCACACACATATTGCCAATACCGATAATGCATGTATCATTCAATTAAACTTCTATGGGAGGGGAGGGGCGGTCGGTAAAATGTGCGAACTCGGGTGGTTAAGGACACTGATTAAATTACACAGACAGTACATCGCTATATGTATTGCAGGTCAGATCTGTGGACTTTCAACAAGTAAGATCTCTCTCTCTCTCTCTCTCTCTCTCTCTCTCTCTCTCTCTCTCTCTCTCCTCTCTCTCTCTCTCTCTCTTTCTCTCTCTCTCTCTCTCTCTCTCTCTCTCTCTCTCTCTCTCTCTCTCTCTCTCTCTCTCTCCATCCTTACTACGACGTATTTCTTTTTTAACATAAGATGCATATATAAGTTGGTTTTCACAGATATCATCAAAACCTGCGGACAGAACCTGATAAACGTCAGTGCCGCTTCTCTTGATTTCTATACAGATAATCTCCATACAGATTGCCATTGTTCGTTGAAAGGTAGTCGGAATGGACACATTCAATTTCAACTCCTGTCGGTTCCAAACCAGGAGAATTGTTTTAGCGAAATTAATATTCGAACTGCACCCATTTTGGGAGGATCAATCAATTATTATAACTGTGAATTGACGAGTGGAAAAATAAACGTACAGGGGGATAGTGACGTCATGTCGATATGGTTTTCGCATTCCCGTAACAGTACACCAGTCAAGAATAGATTTTTCTACTGGCTTAATATCTCAAGTATCGGTGAGTGGATTTTCCAATATACATTTAGAGTTTACAATATTGATCAATAATAAATAGGGGAAAGGCATGAAGATTGTTGAACTGCACATCGCGGGATCGAATTCATCAGGTTTTGTTTTCACATTACTTTATATTGAAACTGCCTTTTCAACTAAAAAGAGTAAATTAGAAAATTTTCAGTTCCAAAATACTGTTTTACATATCCTTCGCTTCCCATCCATATCAAAATTGACCTGGTGTAACAATCATCCTTAAAACGTGACAATAGCTTACACTTAACAATCATTTTGAAAGGTTGAAAATTATAATAGACATGATGAAGAGAACGAGGGTCAAAGGTCATCATGTGCAAGATTCGTACTTTATTTACATATCCATCATTGTCTTACTATCTGATGTTCTGCCGATATATTCCAATAAAGAGAATATATATTGTAACATTTAAACACAGATGTTGATATGAAATTATTAATTTTTAAAATAATATTTAAATAAATTTGGTTGCTAAGCAACACCACCATAGCAAATGTTATAACAAAGAGCAACCGTGTTTTTCTTCTCTTAGTACAATGTATACGATTGTTCAAGTACGTATTTTCAATCACTAAATTTAAATATTCTTGCATCGCAGTTAAAAAAAACGAGCTTTTTACATTCAACCTCTCAAAACCTATTTCTAGACATAATTCTTGGTACAGGGTTGTCGATATACATTGGCTAATATCGGCCAATCTTCTGAAACTTCACGGTACACAAGATAATACTTAAATTCTTAAAGAAAAAGTAATTCTTGATAAAAAAAAAAATTAACGAAGACATCTTTCACTTCAAATGTATATATATTTTTTTAACTTTAATGGTTCTATTTACTTAATTAACTTTTATCTGCTTAGAAAATAGAAACATTCTTTTAGATATGATATACAAATCATATATAATATATCTTATGCCCGTAGCTTCAAAAATTTAGAGACGCCCCTTTTGCGTAGTCCTGTTTTTACGCACCTTCGGTCAAATTGACCGGTGTGGTAGAGAAAGGATTAAAAAAGGAATATTGTCCACGGATCGAGTGTTACAGAATGTGCCTTAGTATACAATTGATCATTTTAGTTTAATTAAATTAATTATATCAAATCAGCTTCAAACAATATCAATCAATCAATGAATCATGTGGTAGAATCATGGCAGGTTTCCTCTGCGGATTATCGCAGATTTGTCACGTCAGAAAAGTATTTTTCTAAAGTTTATCTAATGTCAAATAAGAATGGTGAATACATTCGCATATTTCAGACCACGGAAGCAAATTAAATTTACGTTGTGATGAAAAATCTAGTGCTCAAAAAGAAATGAACGAATCCCCTCCCTTCCAAGGTAAGGATCTAAAGAGAAATACCTGATTTGGGCAGTAAGAATGTAGACGAACGAAGAACCAATCACTACAAACGTTATTATACGGTGTATATACAAATGGAATAAAAAATTACTATCCACAAAAAATATTCTATAGAATATCATATAAGACAATATGATAAATTTGAAATAAAACGGGACAAGGGCGGATCAATTCCCCTTTTCAAAACCTATTTTAGAGAGGTATGAGAGTACAATACATTATATTGTTATATACATGTATCTGTTGATATGCAAGAAAAAGCTGTTGATGTCCAACCGTAAAAATTCAAACTAGCAAGGACTGGAGAACAACAAAAGGTGAATCACAGCCATTTTGTACTCTCATTCAAGTTCAACAAATCGTACATGTACATACATGCAGTGATAATGAAATAAATACGATTTTCATTCCGAATCCAAATAAAAGTTTGCGGTTTTTGTTTCGTTGTAACAAACTCATAAGTGCTATGTCAGTATTGCACATGTATTCATTTCATATTGAATTTTAGGAATAAGATATACACATTGTTGTGATCTCATTACTAGCATCAGTTCATGCCCAGCGATATCAAGGCGAAGATCTGATATCATTCTGTCTGCAGGTCAGGGGGAGGATCTAATATCACTGAGCCCGCATATCAGGGCAAGGATCTGATATCACTGCGTATACAGGTCAGGACAAACATCTGATATTAAGTAAGGTAAGTAACTCATTTCATTAATATACAATGTTTGGTTAAAACAATTATGATGTGTATAGCTGCAGGTTTGAAGCTCTCTGGGAAAACATGGGGACACACCATATGTGTGGACGACCAAATATGGGATACAGACCCACCCTTTATTTAAAAAAAACCTTCGATTTACGGCGCGCTAAAAAAATGCGCACAGCTGCGGACGAACTTCATTGTATTATTCCATCGCCAAATAAAAACATTAAGACAAAGAAAAAATCCTGACATATTGTCCCCACTCTACTTGTAACATAGCTTCAAACATTCATCAAAGCCCCTTGCGAACCACGAACGTAAAGCTTCAAATGTGGGTAAATTTGCGCAATGGTTCTAGCGTCATAGAGAGTTCAGGTAAAAAAAAAAAGAGGCATGTATTGCATCATTCCACAGATTCGCCGTACACCAGCATCACCACTTGTTTGGGTCATCACCAAAATTTCTTGGGATCAACTTTGATTCCTTCCGAGGTGATGGTGTGACCGTGAAATGATATTTCTTTGAGTCCAACGACCATCTTGTCAGCGTTGAGAATAACCTTGCAACACTCTATAACGTTTTGCAGTTTTGACTTGTTGTCTTGTAAGGCTTCGTCTCCAGTATTACCTTACCCTGCTATTATAATGTCATCAACTATGGTAAAGGTACCATGGAGTCCTTCAAGAGCTTCATTGAGTTTTCTTTCAAAAATCTGACTTGAAACATTAAGACCAAAAGGAAGACGAGCCCAACGATATCGTCCATAGGGTGTGATCATCGTGGTAAGCAAACTAGATTGTTCATCCAATCGAATATGCCAGAAAGCTTCTTGTACATCTAGTTTGCTGAAAATAAAAGCATTCTTCAAGTCTGTTTTAAAGGGGTAGATATATAGCTTTCTGTTCTGTAACAACATTTCCCCAGAGAGCTACAGCTCTGCAGCTACGATATGTATAGAATCTACATTCATGAATACACATTGTCAACAAAATGAATGACTCGTTAATGACATACCTGGAAGCTATCACTATGGACAGCAAAAAAAAAAAACAATGAAAATACTATTTCATATTCCAATTTGTGTAATTCAGTTCGAAGGCCATTATACTGATTCTGCCTTACAGGCAGAGTAACAATATCACGTGTACTGATTTTTGTGACTGTATCATTTATATAGGGCCAGACGGACCACCATACACACAACACAGGGAACGGCTCAGTCAAACGATGCAGAAAAGACTAATAATCCTGAAGCAACAGAAGACGAAACAGGAGAGGAAACGGGGCTAAAAGAAAACTCTTTGTATCAATCCGCAGATAACTCTCATTATACATACATTGACTGTAACGACATCACTAGAGGTGATAACACTGTTGCCAGTGTGTATGAATAAATCTATGTTGTGTATTATATATATGTATTTACTGTGAAAGGATTAACAAAAATCATGCCATTTATTGATGTTAGCGAGGCAGTAGAAGTACTCTACATTGTGTAGAGCAAACTTCAATCACTAATGATGCCTTCTCCCAATGGCCTTGAACTTCCTAGAATATGTGAGGATTGTGATCCGGCAAAATATTATGAAAAAATTTGTTTTCTACTTCAAGAATCAGCTTTAGGGAAATATCGCACAAAAACATTAGTACCAAACAAGGAAGAGCATGTTATGAATGATCACACGACAGATGCAGGATTAGTGACGTACGTCGACATACAGACAGAGATATCGGGAGGTCACCTGAATGACTCAGGTGACCTAGAACATACCAATAAAGGTCACCAAAACGCGTCAAAAAGCAGAAAACCGTGACCTCAGCCTGGTCTTTGCTTAGATTGCCCGCATATGCTTCTGCGATAAACATATTAAATAGATCAAGTGGCCTTATCATTCACACTTTCATGCGGTGGTTGTGAATCACTGGCGAAAGGTCGGCGAGTTACACAGCATGCACTCATAGCATGTTATGAATGATCACACGACAAATCTTTGAAACATTATAACTATATATCAAGTACATTAAGAATACATGGTATGTCAGGAATTATATAAAATACTAACAAGTACTTGCCCATCTTAAAATATTCTCTTTTTCTTTTGCAATTACATCAAATTGCACAATGTGGATAGGTCAGCTTATCATTAGTTTATATTGCAAGTTGGTGAGTGTTTTGATTCGCCTTGATGATGGACTTCCTTAAAACTGCTAGATGTCGTTTGTAGGTGATGACTTATTGCTAAGAAGGAAAATGAAACTAATAAAGAATGCAGGAATAAATGATTTAATTAATTATGTTGTATTTATCTCGTTATCGGCGAATATCTGGCACAAACAAACCGTGAACGGTAAGTATCTAGTTTCATTTCATTCACTCACTATTGATGAATCATTGAAATACTGTGTATAATCTTAATTTCGCTGCATTTAATGTTCGCTTTATTATCCGTAGGCTATATCTTTATTAGGAATTCTTTGGAAGTAATTTAGCCTTAATATTCAAATAGAATTAACATGAAACCAATAGAAGGAAATTTATCAACAAAATATTAATTCGAATTCACAACTTGTTCATTATATAGATCCATGCTACATATTATATACAATGTATTGTATAAACTTTTCTGATACTTCTTCTTGTTGCAACTTGTATTGAAAGAAAACCTTTAAATCAGGGGATGTGAGATCGTGCCATTTATTGACTAAATAGATGACAAAGAAAAACAGAAGTTCATACAGTATTTTACATATACCAAATGTTGATCAAAATTAATAGGTGGGATAGGCCATCATGTGATGAAGAGATTAAAAACACTATGTTGCAAATTAATGCTTATCCCAGTTATTGTTATATAATTGTTGAGTGTTCCACCTAGACATACTAGACCAAATGAAGTAACCATACCAAAAAAAAATCCGAGCCACATGTCTCTAAAGCCCAGTAGCTAAGTACTTCGTTACTAGCTTGAAAATACGGATGTATATTTAATTGCTGTTATAAAATTTAGGAATTCATTTCAAAATTAAGGATTATGTCCCTCATGCATAGCTCTTATCCTTGGACGATTTTGGTTCCACTTGTTTGGCCCGCTGTTTTTGGCTATATTTAGATCCAAAACTTCATAGTTATTTCGGATTTCAAACATTTCGGTTGAGCATCACTGAAGAGACATTATTTGTCGAAATGCGCATCTGGTGCATCAAAATTGGTACCGTATAAGTTTTACATGTAGAATAAACTAGTCCGCAATGGTTATGCTTTATAGTGAATTCCGAACTCACTAAATACCAGACATTTGATAATGTTATATGAAATGAAAATAGCTTCCATATAACATGATATGAAATTGTATTCACGCTTTCACACAAAGATTTCCAATACCGATAATGCATGTATCATTCAATTAAATTTCTTGATGAAGGGGGGGGGGGTGATAGAATGTGCAAACTCGGGTGGTTAAGGACACTGATTAAATTACACAGACAGTACATCGCTATATGTATTGCAGGTCAAATCTGTGGACATTCAACAAGTAAGATATCTCTCTCTCTCTCTCTCTCTCTCTCTCTCTCTCTCTCTCTCTCTCTCTCTCTCCATCCTTACTACGACGTATTTCTTTGTTAACATAACATGCATATCTAAGTTGGTTTTCATAGATATCATCAAAACCTGCGGACAGAAGCTGATAAACGTCAGTGCCGCTTCTCTTGATTTCTATACAGATAATCTCCATACAGATTGCCATTGTTCGTTGAAAGCTAGTCGGAATGGACGCATTCAATTTCAAGTCCTGTAGGTTCCTAACCAGGAGAATTGTTTTAGCCAAATTAATATTCGAACTGCATGCATTTTGGGGGGATCTCTTATCTCTATTAACTGTAAATTGACGAGTGAAAAAATATACATACAGGGGGATAGTGACGTCATGTCGATATGGCTTTCGCATTCCCGTAACAGTACACCAGTCAAGAATGGATTTGTCTGCTGCCTTAATATCTCAAGTATCGGTGAGTGGATTTCCCCCCATACATTTAGAGTTTACAATATTGATCAATAAAGAATAGGAGGAAGGCATGTAGATTGTTGAACTGCACATTGCAGGATCGAATCCAGCAGGTTTTGTTTTCACATTACTTTATATTGAAACTGCCTTTTTAACTAAAAAGAGTAAATTAGAAAATGTTCAGTTCCAAAATACTGTTTTACATATCCTCCGCTTCCCATCCATATCAAAATTGACCTGGTGTAGCAATCATGCTCAAAACGTGACAATAGCTTACACTTAACAATCATTTTGAAAAGTTGAAAATTATAATAGACATGATGAAGAGAACGAGGGTCAAAGGTCATCATGTGAAAGATTCGTACTTTATTTACATATCCATCATTGCCTTACCATATGATGTTCTGCCGATATATTCCAATAAAGAGAATATATATTGTAACATTTAAACACAGATGTTGATATGAAATTATTAATTTTTAAAATAATATTTAAATAAATTTGGTTGCTAAGCAACACCACCGTAGCAAATGTTATAAAAAAGGACAACCGTGTTTTTTTCTTCTCTTAGTACAATGTATACGATTGTTCAAGTACGTATTTTCAATCACTAAATTTGAATGTTCTTGCATCGTAGTTAACAAAATCGAGCTTTTTACATTCAACCTCTCAAAACCTATTACTAGACATAATTCTTGGTACAGGGTTGTCAATATGCATTGGCCAATATTGGCCAATCGACTGGAACTTCACGGCAGACAAGATAATGCCCAACATCTTAAAGAAAAAGTATTTCTTGATAAAAAAAAAATAACGAAGACATCTTTCACTTCAAATGTATATCTATATATATTTTTATATTAATGCAATGAGTCTTTTTATTGCCCAGTAACCCATTAATTTGCTTCTTTCTTTCCAAAATCCTTTCATCAATAAAATCACCATATCTTATCCTCCTCTAATGAATAAAAAGCCTGAAGAACAGTTTGTCGTGTGTTGCCACCTTTGTGACGTTTAATAATTTGTTTGAAATTCTCAAAAGTATTATTAACAATGTCATATAATTTTAACAGACACAAAATGTAAATATGAAAAATAAACCAATTTTGTAAAGGGAGATAATCCAAATTTCCAGTAATTAAAACTTAGACTTAACCGAAAAATTATGAAAATGGGTCTGAACACGCTTTACAAATTTCAAATAACAACAAAAATTGGCGGAGGAGGGGCGGAAGGAGGTAACTCATAAACTTGAAAAAACGTCCGTCCTCCAAAGCTGTAGGTGGCAGAAGAAGCAGAGTGACGCACCGCATGGCCGGAATTTTAATTGTTAGAATCTGATTGGTCAATCTCTGCCTGTCCTCAGACACGGGACAAAATAACCATCATCATGCTTAACCATACAATATCTCAGACTATGCCATTCAAGGAGGATACTTATTGATTACTATAAAAATTCTTAAGTAAACTTAAATTTATTTATATTAATGCAATGAGTCTTTTTATTGCCCAGTAACCCATTAATTTGCTTCTTTCTTTCCAAAATCCTCTCATCAATAAAATCACCATATCTTATCCTCCTCTAATGAATAAAAAGCCTGAAGAACAGTTTGTTGTGTGTTGCCACCTTTGTGACGTTTAATAATTTGTTTGAAATTCTCAAAAGTATTATTAACAATGTCATATAATTTTAACAGACACAAAATGTAAATATGAAAAATAAACCAATTTTGTAAAGGGAGATAATCCAAATTTCCAGTAATTAAAACTTAGACTTAACCGAAAAATTATGAAAATGGGTCTGAAAACGCCACTGACTTGACCGAAACAGGGAAAGTTCAGACCCATGAAGGAAAACTGTGGCAACACACATCAAACCATAAAATTATCAGTAGTGGGTAACAATTACATAATTTGGACATTGCAATATGGGAATAAACATATGTCCCATACTACAACAGAAACACAACTTGTCCATGAGACATGTAGGAAAATATACATGTATCTATTACAACTCAATAATAATAATGATAAAATTGCTCTTTGAGAGATAAACATATGCCCTCGTTACAACAAAATCAAAGTATTACCGTCATTTGAGGATTTGGTTTGTATGTGATCCTGAGTATTAACAAATGACTCAGGCATAAATGTTCTTGATAAGGGATAAACATATGCCCCATACAAACAGTACATCGCATGTAACATTTCTCACTGTCATTTCACCACCGTCATATATGTGTGTAGCTTGAACATTTACCAGCCTAAGTATTAACAAATGACTTAAGCATATGTCCCCGTTAGATAATGATCCTGAAACACACTTGAAAGTCAAGGTCCTGCACATGTAAAGAACACTGAGATCTGCTTTTTAGCTCCACTTCAAACCAGACATATATCAACATGGTGTCACATGTCTTATGTAAGATTTAAATGCATCTGATTTCCATCTGCCCAGGAATCTAATCTGACTATCACTCATCCCCGTGATGCACAGTAAGAGGCCATTCCAATTCGAAAAGAATGTCCTTTGAATCTATTAACATCCAAATTACAAAACATGAGACTCTCTTTTAATATGTTTGAGAATTCGTGCCTTGAGACAGGGATATTTGGGGGGGGGGGGGTAGCAAAAAAGGGGCCCTTCACGCCTCCTTCTCATTTTTAAGTAGTAATATAATGCCCCGACTGGACAATATTTAAAAGTCTTAGAGTTGCATGAATTGATTGTAAGTGTAAAGACTTTACCACCAGAATGTTTATAATTTTGAAAGTGAATCAAAATTTTACTTTTTAGAAAAGTAACCTGTGACATTTGCAAGATATGATTAGCAGTGCAACTTGATGTTATTTCTCCTATTCTGAGGAACCCATGGAAAGCCAATAAAAACATTGCTTGAAATAGTACTTTCTTATAAATATTTGACACTGTATTTTCTAATGCCCCACAGATTTTATGTAGCACTGCAATTGTTATTGGTAAACGAATATCCATTGAAGGTCTTGATTTGCGACAAGAACTTAACAGTTTTTGAACAAGGAAGCATGACGTATTGTCGGGCAAGTTATTGATTCTATGTATATATGCTATTGATGAAATAAATGACACAATAGAAGAGGCTGCATAACCTTCAGCAAATAAATAAGAGATAAACAATGCCAAAGTATCCTGAGACAATGGAAGATCATTACTTATATGAAATTTGTTTGCAAAATTTCTGAAAGTAGCCCATGCCCTTTTATATGCCTGAGTGGAAGCTGGTGCCAATGTTGAATTCAACAGATTCCTCAAGACTGGTTCTAAGGAGGTAAGGCTGGCAGCTGAGGAATCAACATCGGTTCTTTGTCCATCCAAGGAGCCAACTGATGGAACTGCTGAAACTTCAAACGAGACAAACAGTCACATAGAATATTTTCTTTGGTACTAAGATGCCTAGCTTGAAACAAAATGTTAGACTGCAAACAAATGAGCACTAACTCTCTCACCAGATACATTATACATTTATCTTTCGATGATTGTTTGTTAATGATATGCACAAGAGCATAATTATCTGTGTAAAAGTAAATACATTTGTTTTTTCAAAATATGACTCCACACTTTAAGAGCTAAAACTATTGGATAAAATTCCAAGAGAGTAATATTATATTTTTTACAATTAGCATCCCAAGTACCATAGAACCAATGTCCTCCTAACACTGCCCCATATCCAATAGATCCTGAAGCATCTGTATACAATTTCAATTCGTTGGAATCTACCCACCTATCCGGTAAGAAAACTGACCTACCGTTGAATTGATCCAAAAAGGCCAACCAAGTATGTAAATCTGCTTTTACCTCTTTGTTTAATCTAATGCGATAATATGATTTTGTAATGCCAACAGTGGTATTGATAAGTCGCCTTAGAAATGCTCTTCCTGGCAAGACCACATTACAAGCAAAATTAAGAAGACCAATCACTGATTGCATATCCTTCAAAGTAATCTTTTTGCAAGGCAAAATCTCCTCAATTGCATCCTTACATTTTCTAACTTTATCAATAGGCAGCCGTGCCTCCATTATCTCAGTGTCTAATTCATAACCCAGGAAAGTCATTATCTTGTCTGGACCGAATGTTTTATCCTTAGCCATAGGTTTACCTATGTCAGCACAAACTGTTAAGAATGTCTCAAGTTTTTTGCGGCATTCTGTGGCAGATTTATCAACAATTAGAAAATCATCTAATACATGAGTCATAAATTTTATACCTAATTTTTCTTGTTCTATCCACTGAACCGCCGTACTAAACCTTTCAAATATGCGACAAGAAGAACTGCAACCCATCTGAAGACATGTGCCAAAATACCAATTACCTTGCCATGTAAAACCAAAATATTTAAACTGGGATGCATGTAAATTGATAATCCTAAATGCATTAGAAATATCTGTTTTGCAACAATATGATCCTTTCCCACACTTTTTAATGTACTGAATAGCATCCTCAACAGAAGAGTATTGAACAAATGACTCCTCTTCTGGGATGCCATCATTGACCGATTTACCTTCTGGATATGACAGATGATGAATCATACGGTACTCACCTTCTGTTTTCTTGTTAACTAGACCTAAGGGGGAACAATGTAAAACTGGCAATGGCTTTTCTGTGAAAGGACCCATAATTCTACCCAAACATATCTCTTTCTCTAACTTCTTGCTGATAACATCTGGTAAGTCATTTGCTGATTTCAAGTTTTTAGAAACGATATTTTCAATTTCCCCTGTATAACCAATACTAAAACCATATCTAAAACCATTAACTAAAAATTCAGTTTCTATGTTGTCATACCCCACTAACCAATACTCTAACCTACTGGGATTTATTGGCGTTGGACCCTTTTGTGGAATAGGTTGCCTTTGTGGATTTATAATTACCTGTGTAAGTTTGTTTTCCATTACTTTGAAATGATTTTTGGGTTCTAGCTCTGTCCAAGAAACGAAATGGCCGTTGAAGCAGATTTTTACATGAATAAATTGGATGGATGCCACCACAATTAAAACATCTGTGCTGAAATTTGCAAGAAGCACCTAGGGTACAATATCTCCCAGCTTTGTGAAAGGCAAAGCATGCTCCATGAGGAATTTCCTCATACTTACCCAATGTTGAACGCTCTGTTGCAATTTTGCTCAACTTTTTCTCAGATTGCTTGAGGCGAGCATTAACATATATCTCCCTATGGACGTCACCCCATTCTACCTCACTTTGTTCTATGAGTTCCCTGAACTCCTTATCATATTTTCTCCAATCCCCCTTGTCTTCTGCAATATTCCTAACAGATTCCATATGTTTTGCAGGTTTTGGTTGTGCAGATGTATACTTAATGCAATATATTGTTGCATACCTATTCCATGCCGTTACCCAGTTATTCAGGGATAAGGAGCCATCCCTTACATCGTCATCATCTTCGGACCTCATATTGTGAATCACCACCTTACCTGACTGATCTTGTTCTTCAACTTTGATAGAATATTTACTTTTTCCCTTTTCCTTTTTTAACAACAGAGCCATATCAACATACTGTTTTGACCAAAGTTTTGATTTGATTTTGTCTGAAACCTTTGCCTCTATTGGTACAGAAAAGCTTACAAATCCTGCCTTCTTACCTGCATTTGCTAAAGATGGGCATTCAGTACCAACAATCTGTGAACTGTGTTCAACCACAGCACTTGATACCAAACCAGAAATGTTTGCACTCCCTGACCTACTTATCATTTGACAATCTGACCCTTCATTATGAACAGATACTCCCCTGCTGTTGTAGCAATGGTTTTAACTCTGTAACCGACTTTGTTATGGCTTGGGTCAATGCTGCCAAAGTTTCAGGAGGAATAGTGGTTGGTGAAGTGCTGACATCCCCTGTCACAGCATCAGTAGAAAGTTCTCGTTCTCCTCTTTTGTTTTGGCCACGTCGAGGTCGTTTCGCCTGGTTTGTTTTGGATTACTGGGGTTTGTTTCCTTTTCCTGGCATAATGCTAGTAAACATACCTACAGAATTGTAAATTGAGACAGAAGAATATATCCTTATATTTAACATAATCTGTGTTAAGTTAAATATGAATGCCTAGAAGATGCAAGTAATACCATGACTTTTGCGTGTGTACATCACATGCCAATATTTTGAAAATACATAATACAAACAATTAAGTATGCATAACTACAAATGGTAATGTTATTGAAAAGCAATAAACTAAAGTGATAGAAACTGAATCTTTTCTCCTAATGGTGGCTAATCGCCTGATTCTGTACTTACACTAGTTACAGACACCCTGTACCGATTACAGCTGATAACAAAAGTTATCCCGGAAATATCACAATAAAGAAAGAACCAATATTGTTTTCAAACTAAACCAAAATTTTCCCTTAATGCAAGCAAATCGCACCCCCCATTGTGCGACTGCAAAAGCAATTAATCAGCTTCTCTTGAACAGATGCCACTCCGTAAGGACTACTAGCTACATAAAACGAAGCGCTGACATCAGTAATAAATCACCACATTTGAAGTCGTTTCACCTATTGCCGTGCCAAATCACCGAGTAGGCTTTAATGCCTTGCATAAAGACGACTATGTATTGTTAATTGTTCTTCGACTATGCAATAAACTGGTCGTGGTGATCATACAATAATCTGAGAATCGAATTCTTGTAGAAAGATCGTCAACACATTCATCATAATACATCATACCTCAAATATAGATAATACCATGAATAGAAGGAATTTACAATTCGGTATCGAACTATTAAACTCTAAAATTACCATAAGCAATAAACCTAAAATGTAACAATTTCTTTCTGAAGCAACAATTTGGAACAATGAGTTTAATAGGCATATTTTAACGATAAATTTAAGTGATGATAGAAAACGAAAAAACATTGAATCACTGATCAATCAAAAACGGGTGTGCATGCACGTGGATAGAACCAAATCACAAAGTTAATATGAACTAATTACGTTCAAAGTCATCTTTCACTGGTACCAGTGGACGCGTGACGCAAACGTCACTTCCACGTGGACATGTAAATATCTGCCCTTGAGTGTAGACTGTCACTACATTGTACTTCGTGATAAACCTGAGAATATTCTACTTCTATCCCTAGAGAAATCAAATAAAAACCTATGAAAAAATCTCCAGGGTAAAAGTTGAAACTAAAGCGAAAAACCCAAACGGGTACAAATTGGCAAGTACAATGACTGCCTGAAATTTGTACTTAGGTCTTGCCTTAAGTACTGTAAAAACACACAGATTTTAGTAATCAACTAATACCGTACAAATAAATTGGCAGGTATTTTCTCAACGATTATTCTTTACAGAAAGGATAAATCTCGAACGCATTGTGATACATTCCTAGATAATTCAAATATAATCGATGGAAAATCGCCAGGGTAAAAGTTGAAACTAAAATGAAATACCCAAGTGGGAATAAAATGGCAAGTACAATGACTGCCTGAAACTTGTACTTAGGTCATGCCTTAAGTACTGTAAAAACTCACAGAATTTTAGTAATCAAATAATACCGTAAGAAATAAATGGCAGAAATGTTCCCAACGATTATTCTTCACAAAAAGGATCAATCTGGAACTCATTAATATACATTCCTAGATAAATCAAATAAAATCGATGGAAAAATCGACAGGAAAAACATGGTAAAAGTTGAAACTAAAACGAAAACCCAAGCGGGTACAAAATGGCAAGTACAATGACTGCCTGAAACTTGTACTTAGGTCTTGCCTCAAGTACTGTAAGGATCACAAAATTCTGGTAACTTTAACATTTCTAAATAATACCTTACAAATTTACTGGTACGAGATTTTTTTTTTTAGTACCACAATGAACACATATACATGTTACTAACCATACCTAAATGCTATATGCAACAAAAGAATAAATCTGAAATCTTGCTCCATTTTCTAGAAAACCTATTTTCCCTCTGAAATTAACGCTCCCCTTACACTCCTAAATAAATGAACATTCCCTTGTTTATTCAAGTGAACTCCGTCACAAACAAATTTCCGACTACAATCTCCTTCACAGGGAGAAATGAAATAATTCCCGTGTTCCCAAAACACACAATAACCTAGTGATGGCAATGCGGCTCTCAGTACTACATTCACACTGTCTGCTATTTCATTGTATCCAAAATTAACCTTAAATCTTGGCAATAATTTGCAGACAATTATCTTTCCAACCTTATAACGGCGATGCATCACCGACACCACCGCTTCAATTTTTGCAGCCAACAATGCAGGATCTGTACTAGGAACAATATCGTTCTCCCCAATCATCAAAACAACTATCTCGGGACCTAATTCAACGACTTTCTCTATATCCTTAGATAGTATATCGTGAACTTTCCTTCCACCTACACCCCTGTACAAAACGGAATGCGTTCTTTCAAGACCAAGATTTTCAGAATATCTGATATCGTCACCATGCTTAAAAAAATTCGTGAAAACGACGTACAATTGAGTGACCTAGAATGACAACCAAAGTTTTGCCCATTGAAGACATGATAAAATAATTTTACTCACCAAATACAGTACTTACTAACCAATAACTCACAAACTTGAAAAAACGTCCGTCCTCCAAAGCTGTAGGTGGGAGAAGAAGCAGAGTGACGCACCGCATGGCCGGAATTTTAATTGTTAGAATATGATTGGTCAATCTCTGCCTGTCCTCAGACACGGGACAAAATAACCATCATCATGCTTAACCATACAATATCTCAGACTATGTCATTCAAGGAGGATACTTATTGATTACTATAAAAATTCTTAAGTAAACTTAAATTTAGTTAACTTTAATGCTTCTATTTACTTAATTGACTTTTATCTGCTTAGAAAATAGAACCTTTTTTAGATATAATATGCAAATCATACATAATATATCTTATACCCGTACCTTCAAAAATTTTGAGACGCCCCTTTTGCGTAGTCCTGCTTTTACGGGCCTTCGATCAAATTGACTGGTGTGGTAGAGAAAGGATTAAAACATGGAATATTGTCTACGAATCGAGTGTTACAGAATGTACCTTAGTATACACTTGATCATTTTAGTTTAATTGAATTAATTATATCAAATCGGCTTCAAACAGTATAAACCAATCAATGAATCATGTGGTAGAATCATGGCGGGTTTTCTATGCTGATTATCGCAGATTTGTCACGTCAGAAAATTATTTTTCTAAAGTTTATGTAATATCAAATAACAATTGCGAATAAATTCGTATATTTCAGATCATGAAAACAAATTAAATTTACGTTGTGATGAGAAATCTAGTGCTAAAAAGGAAATGAACGCACCCTCTTCTTCACAAGGTAAGGATTCAAAAAGAAATACCTGGATTGGGCAGTAGGAATGTAGACGAATGAAGAAACAATCACGATCAACGTTATAATACGGTGTATATACAAATGGATAAAAAAATTTACTATCCACTAAACGTATTCTATAAAATATCATATAAGACAGTATATCAATTTGAAATGAAACGTGACAAGGGTTGACCAATTCCCCTCTTCAAAACCTATTTTAGAGAGGTATAAGAGAACAGTACAATATATTGATATATACATGTATCTGTTGATATGCAAGAAAGAGCTGTTGATGTCAAACTGTAAAAATTCAAACTAGCAAGGACTGGGAAACAACAAAAAGTGAATCAGAGCCATTTTTGTACTCTCATTCAAGTTCAACAAATCGTACATGTACATACACGCAGTGATAATGAAATAAATACAATTTTCATTCCGTATCAAAATAGAATTTTGCTAATTTTTTTTTCGCTGTAGCAAACTCATCAGTGCTACGTCAATATTGTATATGTATTCATTTTATACTGCATTTTAGATATAAGAAATACACATTGTTTTCATCTCATTCCTAGTATCAGTTCATGTTCACCGATATCACTATGTCTGCAGGTCAGGGCGATGACCTGATATCATTGCGCCCGCAGGTTAGGGCGAGAATTTGATATCACGGAGCCCGCAGTTTAGGACAAGGATCTGGTATCACTGCGCCTGTAGATCGGGTCAAAAATCTTGTATCATTGAGCCCGCAGGTCAGGGCAAGTATTTGACATCACTGCGCCCGCAGGACAGGGCGAGTATTTGGCACTGCCGAGCCTGAAGGGCAGTGGTCAGATACATTTATCCCAAACGATAGTTAATAACAGGAACAATATCAAATACACAGTACATTGATATGCTAACTGTAACTACTATTTTACTAAGATAACTTCGTAATTACTCATTTTACAATCGTTTCAAGATTTTTGTTTTCTCTTAAGACACACCATTCCTTCTGATTGGGATTCTTTGCGGAGCATTTCTCCTTGTTTCTGTGGCGATTGTTATTGCTATTGTCGTCCTACGTCGCCGAAGGTAAGTGACTCATTTCATTAATATACAATGGTTGGTTAAAACATTTATGCTGTGTATAGCTGCAGGTCTGACGCTCTCTGAGAAAACATGGGGACAGACCATATGTGTGGACGACAAATAATGGGCTACAGATCCACCCTTTATACAAAAAACTTTCGATTTACGGCGCCCTATAGAAATGCGTACAACTGCGGACGTCCATCGTTGTATTATTGCATCGCCATATAAAACAAGATTTAAAAAATCCTGATATATTGTCCCCACTCTAGTTGTAACATAGCTTCAAACTTTCATCAAAGCCCCATACGAATCGAAAACTTAGGGCTTCAAATGTGGGTAAGTTTGCGCAATTGTTCTAAGAGTCATAGAGAGTTCATGTAAAAAGCAAGTCATATATTGCACCATTCCACAGAATCGCCGTACACCAGCATCATCACTTGGTTGGGTCATCTCCAAAATTGCTTGAAGTTTCTTGGGATCAGCTTTGATTCCTTCCGAGGTGATGATGTCACCGTGGAATCATATTTCTTTGAGTCCAACGACCATCTTGTCAGCGTTGAGAATATCGTTCCTCTCCTTGCAACACTCTATAACTTTTTGTAGTTTTGACTTGTTGTCTTGTAAGGCTTCCTCTTCAGTCTTGCTTTGTCCTGCTATTATAATGTCATCGGCTATGGTAAAAGTTCCATGGAGTCCTTCAAGAGCTTCATTGAGTTTTCTTTGAAAAATCTGACTTGAAACATTAAGACCAAAAGGAAGACGAGGCCAACGATATCGTCCATAGGGTGTGGTCATCATGGTAAGCAAACCCGGTTGTTCATCTGATCGAATATGCCAGAAAGCTTCTTGTACATCTAGTTTGCTGAAAATAAAAGCATTCTTCAAGTCTGTTTTAAAGGGGTGGATATATAGCTTTCTGTTCTGTAACAATATATATTTTCCAAGAGAACTACAGATCTGCAGCTACGATATGTATAGAATCTACATTCATGAATACACGTTGTCAACAAAATGAATGACTCGTTAAGGACATACCTGGAAGCTATCACTATGGACAGCAAAAAAATCAATCAAAATACTATTTCATATTCCAATATGTGTAACTCAGTTCGAAGGTCATCATACTGATTCTGCCTTACAGGCGGAGTAACAATATCACGTGTACTGGTTTTTGTGACTGTATCATTTCTATAGGTCCAAACGGACCACCATCCACACAACACAGGGAACGGCTCAGTCAAACGATGCAGAAAAGACTAATAATCCTGAAGCAACAGAAGACGAAACAGGAGAGGAAACGGGGCTAAAAGAAAACCCTTTGTATCAATCCGCAGATAACTCTCATTATACATACATTGACTGTAACGACATCACTAGAGGTGATAACACTGTTGCCAGCGTGTATGAATAAATCTATGTTGTGTATTTTATATATATATATATATATATATATATATATATATATATATATATATACTGTGAAAGGATTAAAAAAAATCATGACATTTGTTGATGTTAGCGAGGTAGTAGAAGTACTCTACATTGTGTAGAGCAGACTTCAATCACTAATGATGCCTTCTCCCAATGGCCTTTAACTTCCTAGAATATGTGATAATTTTGATCCGGCAAAATATTATGCAAACATTTGTGTTTTACTTCAAGAATCAGCACAAAATCATTACTACTAAACAAGGAAGAGTTTATTTCTGTTAATTTTTAAACTTGCAAACGTCCGGGGATTGCTTGATTGATTAAATATTGTTTAACGTCCCTCTCGAGAATCTTTCACTCATATGGGGACGTCATATGGGGACGTCAGCATTGCAAAATTTAGGCCTATGATCGGCGCCTTTGGTCTTTGAGCAGGGAGGGATCTTGATCGTGCCACACCTGCTGTGACACGGGACCTCGGTTTGTGCGGTCTCCGGGAGGATCCGGGTTAGAATAGGTCCTCAGTACCCCTTGCTTGCCAGAAGAGGCGACTAAACGGGGCGGTCCTTCGGATGAAGCCACAAATCCCGAGGATCCATGCCACACCAGGGCGTCATTCAATATACAGTCATTCAAACTTGCAAACAGCACAATCTTTTATTTCCTGTAAATATCACTTTTTAGATGGTCATCATTTTGATTTTGGGAGTTTCCCTCTTGAGACCTTTAATTTTGAATGGAATAGGCCATTTAGTAAAAAGTGTACTTGATCACTGTGGCAAAGATATACTAAAACAATACACAAGAGATTGCGAATATCCGTACACCGTGCACCGGAACTCTTCATTGATTAAACATCATTTCTTTCAATTGATCATCAGTTCCCGCGATGTAAATATGGCTGTACATGGACTTCAATCCACCGAATTCAGTCTGATGTGTATCTACATGAGCATGTTCGTGATAGACTCTGGAATAGGTAAGCAAAAGGAGTTGTTTTTAATATGTGGTCTATAAATGATTCATTAGTGATTCTTACATGTATTTCTCGGGATTATTAAAATCGGAATTTACCGGTATTTATAAAACGAAAGCAGATTTAAGCAACGTTAACTATGATTTTTGTACACTGCGAATATGCAGTACTCTGATGTTCAATGTTATAGTGAATAGGTGTTCGCTTCGCAACCGGGGGTGAGGGGTGGGGGGGGGGTAAGAGTGAGGGGTGGGGTGGGGACTAAGTTCGGTTTTCGATCTCTGCGTTGTGGCATACTTAAGACATCTAATATAGTTATATATACTTCTTTTACCAATGCATCCGGCATTAGAATCAAAAGTTACTGACATTTCGGATAT
The DNA here is from genome assembly GCF_947568905.1 of Ostrea edulis. Classification (NCBI taxonomy): domain Eukaryota; kingdom Metazoa; phylum Mollusca; class Bivalvia; order Ostreida; family Ostreidae; genus Ostrea; species Ostrea edulis. The sequence continues at coordinate 23,245,392 of NC_079166.1, forward strand.
GACACGAAGCTCCGGAAGCCATCCAATTGTCAAAGCTTGTGTCACGTCACATAAAGCCTGGTGACGTCTCTACATGAGTGAAAAAAATATTCTGTAATGAATGTTCAAACGATTAAGGAGTGTAACAGATCTTTCTCAAAATGAAAATGCATTCAGTATGTACAAATCGAGAGGGTGTAAGTTTATAAGAAGTGCATCACTTGTTCAGTCTGTCCTTATTGTCATTTCTTCTTCCTTGTAGCTCAGATGTGCGGAAGTAAACAATCACACGGTATTTCACTTCCTCTTTCTTATATTTGTTTCATTGAACAATGCATGTTTGATTTTTCATTTTCAATTCAATCATATCGTCCACATGTTTTATCATGATCAGTATTGATATCTTAACATGCATTGTCGTTAAAGTATTATTACTATTAATAGTGATAAAGAATTGTAATCGAGAAATCAGTGATCTGGAGGATGTCCATTTAAACTTTAATGACGGTGATCTATATGATAATTGTATATGCACTTTGAAATCGCAACGGAGTGGAAAACTGCAGATCCGAGATTTGTTTCCTCGATCCCAGGATTGCTCCACAGGGATACGGTTTACCACAACCTCTACAGGAGGAATACAGGAAAAGACATTCAACTGCACAGAATCAATTGTTGAAAACATCACTTTGGACACCAAGGGAAGTCTCTCCATTCAGCTTGTACGATTTAGGGGAGGGAGAAATGGAAGCGATGATTTTTACTATTGTTTCATGGTTTCCAAGCGAGGTGATTCATTTCTAAAATTATACCTGGTTTTTTTTTTTGTTTTTTTTTTTTTTTTACCTTTACCTGAAATAAGAATGACTTTAGAGCATATCATTAATCTTTTATCTCATTTAAGGTATTTTATGTATAACGATCATATTTTATATCTAATTAATCGATGTTTCTTTGGGGGTATCATTTTGAAAGATTTATCAAATAAGAATAAATCAACATATGAATTTATTGTTTGCTTATTTCATATGGATTTTTCACATTGAGGTATATAAGAAGAACATGTTTATTTACAATATCTTACAAAGAAACTGTATTTTTCTATTTATGAAAATATGAAATGACATTAATCACTTTCTGCATGTATTTTAAGTGGGGCTTTTTTTTTTTTTTTTTTTTTGTTGTTGTTCTTGTTGGTCTTCTTATTTTCGTCAAGAACAAAGTGTTCAAATGCAAAATGATCAAATTCATGAAAATCATTTGCATTATCTTGCTTTAAATCCATTCATTCATAATTATTCAGTCTCCGTTCCTTATGTGCAATGAAAACTGCCTAATCCGACACTCGTGCAATCCGTTTTACTGGGCATTCCGACCCATGTTTTCATTCTCAAGTTTATATTTTCATTGTGTTTGACACTATCTATTCCGACACATTGTATTTTCCAATTTAAAAAAGTCGAATTAGAGAGGTTTCACTGTACACCTAATTGTTAGTAAATGTAATTAACTAGTCTAAGGATATGCTTACCTTTCAGAGGGTATAGAGACGTTTACAGTGTCTTGCCAATATAGCGATGAAACTCCAGCCAATACTAAGCGAGATATTGAAGGCAAGAATACTTTTGAATGATGATATGATCAGTGTCCTTAAAAATTACAATGTCTTGATTCACTATATGTACATGTACTCCATGTTTGGACATATTTTCAACAATTTGCAAGATATCCCACACTTCTAAATTAAGAGATGTGCTGTTCGAAGTAACATGGACAGGTTTTATACAAATGTTACGATTGGCACCCAGTGAAGCTTTCTAAAGGAAAAAAACTTCCTGCATGTTTCGCCATTAATCATCATCTAATCGTGCGTAAATGCACAATATATTTTACATACAATGCATTTCATTCTGAATATCATATATTTATTAACTTGCATGGATATTGAATGTTCTATTTTTTTTATTTTTGGGAATGCCTATACCTAATATTATTGGGTTATTGAACTTATATTGGAGAATATTGCTAGAGCTGGGTTTGAAAAATTGTAATCGAATTTTTCAAACCCAACGGGTGCCAACTTAAGTTCAATAACTCTATTATATAGCTAAACCACACTGTATATCGCAATTGTTTTATGCTCATAATTCATCCATTTTCTGGTCAAATTAGAAACGGAGATATTGTTGGTGCTGATACAATGTAGACCCTGAATGTTTGCAATATGTCGTGTTTTCAACGTTAATCCATTTGCATCTATTAATGTGAGCGATATGTCTCAAATTCTAAATAATATTTGCTAGACTTTAACTTAAATAAGATTCGAAATATTACAAGAAATAATTGATTCTAAATAGATTAATTCTCATAACCAGCTAATAGAGCTCATTAAATAATAGCCGGTCCTATCTATGTATACAAGTCAGTGTACAGTGACGTCATTTCATATTCAGAACGTTTAGGTGCGGATCCTATTATTTCATGAAAAGTTTGCGTTCATGTATTGTATGCTAAAATTCTCTAACATTTAGAATCATTTCATGACATAAGAATTATTATCAACGTTATAAAGCCTTTCGTAGAACTAGGTTAACCATGATATATAATATTGTCATTATCAGTTCACATATCCCAGATTACATGCTCTTTTATCAACATTTCGAAACAAATACTGATGTAGGCGGAAAACGATTCTTGTATTACATGTATAAGCTGTAGTGAAGGCGAACAAGAGACATATGGTGATTGCACAGTTTATTTTGATTCTCTGATTAGATTAAGGAGCAATGGGAACGGGAGAAATGCCATGCATCTCTGTCATCGTCTTTCATTTCAATTTGAAGTAAAGAGCTCCTATCAGTTTGTTTCATTACCTCGCACACTTTTTTAAAAATTCTATTTATCATTATCATTATTTTCTTTTTTGTATTTGTTTTGCATTTTGAAAGTGAATAATTGCATTGTGTACACTTATTCATCATTTACTTAATGAATGATATTTACTATCTTATGTAATAGCATTATGTATCGTGTATGTGCATGTGTTGTATCAGGAAATAACCTCCGGGTTCTTGAAGACAAAATTTTCTTTTCCTCCTGAAAAAAAATGGATAATCAGAACATATTTGTAATTCAACATACTCTTAGTTCAACCGTTCCACACAGGAAGCACCCAGAAAGTTGACATGGAGGCATGTAGTTTTTGTTTGTGTGTCTGTTCCTTTACGTTCTATCAAGATATCAGGATATTTGAAACATCACCTACTGTAGGTGAAGTTCCATAAACACGGCACGCACGGTCGTAGCTGTGAGGTTTCTATATCTTACCAACGCCTTCCTAGCTGCAGAACTGTAGTTCTCTTCAAATATTAATGAATATTTGAAGGTGCATGTATGTTTGGACACAAGGATAGTAGGAAAATATGTTCAGAATTTTTATACCCACCGAACAAAGTTCTGAGGGGTATATAGGAATCACTCTGTCTGTCTGTCCGGCCCTCTGTTTGTCTGTGCAGATTCGTGTCCGGGCCATAACTTCTTTGTTTTTTTACTTAGGCATACCATATATAGCACACAGGTGGAACACCATGAAACGATGTGTCGAGTACCTTCATGACCTCTATATGACCTTGACCCTTGACCTCAAGGTCAAAATTATAGGGTTTTATTTACAATGGATTCGTGTCAGGGCCATGACTTCTTTGTTCTTTGACATATGCATACCATATTTGACACATGAGTAAAACTTATACGGTACCAATTTTGATGCACCAGATGCGCATTTCGACAAATAATGTCTCTTCAGTGATGCTCAACCGAAATGTTTGAAATCCGAAATAACTATGAAGTTTTAGAGCTAAATATAGCCAATAAAAAAGCGTGCCAAGAAAGTGGAGCCAAATTCGTCCAAGGATAAGAGCTATGCATGAGGGAGATAATCCTTAATTTTGAAATGAATTTCTAAATTTTATAACAGCAATTAAATATACATCCGTACTTTCAAGCTAGAAACGAAGTACTTAGCTACTGGGCTGTAGAGACCCTCGGGGACTAACATTCCACCAGCAGAGGCCTCGACCCAGGGTCATAGTCTATCACCATGAGACGATGTGGCGGGTACCTTCATGACCTCTATATGACCTTGACTTTGACCTCAAGGTCAAAATTGATTATAGGGTTTTGACATAGTCATACCATAAGATATGGGTGCATCACCACGAGACTATGTGTCATGTATATTCTTGACCTTTGATCTCAAGGTCAAAATTATAGGTTTATGGCATGGATTTGTGTTGGGACTATACCTTCCATTTTCTTCTTCAAAGGCATACCATATTTTTACACTCAGGAAAGAGGTATTTTATACCTATTAACAACACTCTTTGGGAGATTGGGATAAGCGGGGGTATTCTTAGTGAGCATTGCTCACAGTACCTCTTGATTGATATTAAATTTATTAAACAACCACACAAGAACACAACGATATGAGGAATCAACCATGCACATTTTTTGTGCCCCGTAAATCGAAGGTTTGTATAAGAGGTGGATCTTTAGCTCTCTGTTTCAATATTTTTTCCAGAGAGCTACAGTTCTGCAGCTAACGACTACCGTGACACATGACCTCCGTTTCTCAAGGTCACAATATTATATACTGTGAACTATCATCAACCCTAACCGACGTCCTTGTAATAATCATGTTTTCCTGAGGACGTTCTGTAAAAAAAAAAATGAAACAGCTAATGGTATAATCTTATCTGTCTGTTACACGGGCGACATGCAGAAAGCAAATAGGTTATGATTCTGCAGCAAAGTCACAGTTCTCGTGTTTACTTTTCTTGCAGACTCGAATACTCTTGTCATAGCTCTTTTGTGTGGAAATGGTGTCTTAATAGGTGTTATTAGTGGAGTTGTGGTTCTTCTTCGACGAAAAAGGTAACAACAAAACTGAAGTTATTGGACATTGTGACCTATCTTTAATCCTATATACATGTAGTACATGACTATATATTGAGTACATCGGGTATTTCTATGGTTTTCGATAGTTAGCTGAATTGTCCGTCTTAATTTGCAAAGACAAAAATACAAGAAGGACTTCTCCAGAACAAAAACCTAGACCTACTCATCTTGCTAACAATTCCGGCCAAACCGGATATTCTAAATCTACAGATATATATGAACTTAAAGACAATCCTCTATATCAGCCCGCAAACGACATCCTTCACTATACATATATAGATACGTCACTGAACACGCTGCAGAAGCCTGCGATTATCGGTGACCAATCACAGAACTCTAAAGAAACGTCACGTTCAATCCCGACCCATTCAGTTCAGCAAAACGGGTCATCATCAAATGAGAAGGATGGTCTGAAAAGGGTGACCATGTATCAGCCCGACGATGACAACCACACATACACTTATATTGATACAGAAATGAACACATCGAGGGGACCCCATTGTTTGACTTGACAGACCAGGAACAATTGAAGCTGTAACTTCTGATCTTCATGACACTTATTCTGTTCAGTACATATCAGTTATCGGAGCGGATAGTTTGTCACGGGGAGTTAAAACGTATTATGGAAACCCTTTCCATCAGTTCTCAATACACCCATAGAAGCCTACACTTACAATATACATGTGTATCGCCATCCTTGTATATCGGCGAGGTTACTACAAATGTAGTTGTTTATTAGTCAAAAGCAAATACAGCTTATAGACAAAGTATACAATGTAATAAATCTAAAGTCATATGAAGGTCAAGAAAGAATAGAAATTATGCTTATCCATTGGTATTTCTAGTTTCAAAGAAATTTACACAAGTTACATAATTTCTTTACATTAGCGTCAAGTAAAACAAACTCTTCAACGCGGGGCGTACCCTCATAACGTGACATTTATCACAAGACAGCGTCTCTACATCTGCAAGAGTTGTTATACTAATTACAACACTAAAAGTGACCCCAGTCTTTATAATTGAACTTGACAACTATTATTAAGTTTGTTTGATGTATAGTAAAACTACGGTAGATCAATGGTAATTCATATCCAATACTGCGATGAAATGTTTTTATAGTTTCCAAGAAGAAATTTGAAGAGACAAACTCCCTGGGATAGATTGTTATAATCAAGAGTTTGTGGATACCGTTTTTGTCATGAATTTAGATTTTGATTTGATTTTCATGCAAGGATGACAGATTTGCCACTTTCAATGGGAAACATTGTTCACAATGCAGCATGAGTTTTTGTCCCCTGAGTACAGAGTGCACCTCAAGTTGCGGTCCTCAGTTCATGATGTTAACTGGGGTGGATCCAGGAATTGCGCAAATTTATGAGACAAGGGGTTTGGGGGCCGCCTTGAAGCCCCCAGTGGGTCCTGTGCGAAGCTCTGGTGGGGGCCCAGGGGGCGAAGCCCCCGGAAGCTCCTGGATTTTACTGTTTTAATAGAGCTTGAAATATGTCTCCTATTTAGTCATTTGTAAAATTTTCTATCATTTTTTATACGGTGAAATTAATAAAATGACGCAAATTTTAAGTGGTTTTTTGGAAAAAATTAAGTTCTCCCAATAAAGTAATTCAAGAAATCAAAAGATTTTGTCATTTATTTCTTCGGGAGTGGAAGAAATTATTGCTTCTTTTATCATTTAGTACATTTTTCTAAACCAGATATCACGATTTTCCTTGAATTGGAAAATGTTAGGGGGGGCTGTCCCCTTAAATACGCCTTTGGTTAATACAAGGGATAGGTAGAAAATTTACTATATATCTGATTGTAAATATACGTGCCTGTTATAAGGAATGTTTTAAGAATTAAATGTAATTAATAAAAACTGTACAGTAATTTTACTGCAGTTACTGGTTATATGCATGGGTCCGCTGTGTAATTTTTCCACAGGAAGGTAGGATCATAATGTAACAGAAAGTTAGGGTCATAATGTAACAGGAAGGTAGGGTCATAATGTAACAGGGAGTTAGAGTCATAATGTAACAGGAAGATAGGGTCATAATGTAACAGGAAGGTAGGATGCTAATGTAACAGGAAGGTAGGTTCATAATGTAACAGGAAGGTAGGGTCATAATGTAACAGGAAGGTAGGCTCATAATGTAACAAAGTGTATGAATAGTAGTCCTCAACCTCTTTAAATCAGGATCAGATTTGTCTTTTGTATCTCAGAAATTCTCCATTATTGATTTTAATGAATATTTTCGACGACCAAATGTCTAAAATTACACATGCAACCAACGTACATGTGCATTGATAACTTGTAATCATTTCACACTGCGTGCTAATGAACGAAAGATGTTAATTTTATCGAATCGGCATCCCTAATGCAATCTTACTGTTTTAATCCATTTTACCACAGTTATTCATTCATTGAAAACTACATTTTGTGCAAATCAACTTACATTGCACAACTCGACCTGCATGACAATTATAACAAGAAACATTGGTGCAAGCACCACATTTATGGGCCGGAATTATTTTGAAAAGTGTAAGAACTAAATATTTTGAAAATATAGGTGTTCCAAAGAATTCCTTTGTTTAAATTCAAATCCTTTATTGACGATTACCAAACACGAGGCGTACATCATATACTATTATATGTGACATAATACACAATCTCAGATTAAACACAACTGTCCTGATTTCTCAATTCAGTGTGTCTTAGATTAAAACACGTATTCAAATATTCCCATTGTATAAAAGCGCGAGAAAATTACAACGCCAAGAATGGTAAAATTTACAGATTTTTTTTATCAAATCCGGGGAGGAACAAACTAAGTGAAAAGAATCGTTAATTATATGAAGTAAAAAAATGGAGGCTCAATAATGCAACTTTTTAGCTTAAGGTAGTACTCTACATCGTCATAATGGCTGACTTCCTTTAAAAACATGGATGAAAAAATCGATATCAGCAATATTTGACTTTTCCTTTTCCATTTAAATACCTAGTCCAGTAGCTCAGTAGGTTAGAACACCGATTGGTGAACTGTAGGTCGCAGGTTCGAGTACAGCAGGGGTTTTCATTTTTTTCCCAGATTACCTTCTACTAAAACCGTATTTTTTGACAAAATAAAGTAAATTTGAACATTTTCCACTTCAGAATACTGTTCTACCTATCCTCCACTTTTCATCTACATCGAATTTCTCTGGTGTAGCATACCTCCTTAATTCGCAATACCAAAGTCAACAGCATGCCATATATACTTTACGTTTGTCCGATTGATCGATACAAAAATACGTTGATCTGATCAATCGATATATTTCGCCTCGACTAAATATGGTTTCTTTTCCGTGACGTTGCGCCTGTAAAATTCTGATCCTGGCTGTTTCTTCGCTTTCGATTCTGATCAGTCATTTTTTGTCATTTTGTGTGACATGCAGATTTCTGCAGATAATCTCAACTCAAATGTTGGGCATTTTCCACATTCACATCCAAATCGTATCTAAACGAGGCAAAATATTGTACCTTCCGTATCAAAATCCTAAATCTGCAAATAGTTACCTTTCTGAATATGCCTAGGTCGAAATGAAATATCGTCATCTTTCACCTGGAACGAGTCGATATGTACATGCGTTGGTTTTCTTTATTCCAAATGACTATACACATCGGGGGCGATATCAAGGTCACAAAGTGATGTAAAGATTACTTTACAGTCTTTCGTGCACATACTATATATAAATATATGAGACATATATTATCGAAGAAATTTGGGGGGGGGGGGGGGGGGTCGTCTGACAAACAGATTAAAACACATACAGCTTGAACACTAGATAACGGCAATAAATAGCGATAAAATATTATGACATTTTCCCCGCGATACAACTATAGACCTGTACGTCGTGACGTACTTTTATATTGTGACGTCATATAGTATGAAGTGCACCGAGGTACATTTTATGATGTTTGTTTTAACTTTACTCGGGACACCTTAACCCTGCTGCGAAAGATTTATGGTTATACAATGCTAATTTGTGTTTTTTTTAATTAAACATGTTTCGTGTCAGACCTGCATGCTATCATTATTAAATCCCCTCTTCTGGGATATCTATTTAGCATTTAGCGTTTTTGTATCTCACAAATATTTAATTCAATTAGTGAAATCAATGCATTCTTTTTCGTATAAAATAAGGAAATTCCCTGAACTATGCACTAAAATGTTGACAAGCAGAAAAGGAAGCTAAACATTGTTCTTGCCTAGACTTCATATCCCTAATTAAAATGAGGAGTTATCCGTTCGTCCATCAATTCATCAGTTCGTTTAAGGTTAGATTTTTTACCATTCATTACTAGTATCAAAGCAGTACAGTGGGGAGCCAATCTGCCAATATATCTTATTTTGCATTAAAAATTAAGGAAAATGAACGTTGTCAAAAAAGTGGAGAAGCAGTCTTCTGGATTTAAATGTGCCTGGTACAATGGTATATCAAGTGCATATTCCCGTGCGCGAATCTGTCGACATTTGATAGCATGAGCATTCATATAACTAGATAAACTAACAATACAACCCACAAATTATAATGCTATTAATTGTTCAAGATGTGCATATTACTAATTACTGGAGAGGGTTGTTACAGAAGTTTTAACCCTTTCATTTTGGAAGAGAGAGAGAGAGAGAGAGAGAGAGAGAGAGAGAGAGAGAGAGAGAGAGGGGGGGGGGTACAAGAGGTCAAGCTTTAAATCAAAACTGGATCGACGTCAGAAAATGTATTTTGACAGCATCAAATTGTGGTGCTATAATAGACAATCACGGCAAACTGACATCTCATCTATATGACAAACGGGCTGATTTCGGCTTCTCCATCGTCAACTTCCCCTATTTATGTAGCAATATTTCATTATCACCTGCATATGGTGTTTATATATCTCAGCTGATTCGCTATACAAGAGCTTGTTCTGCGTATAGTCAGTTTTTAAATCGAGGTAAGTACCGAAAAACAAGTTGATGGTACAGGGGTTTCAACAGTCTCGATTGAAGTCAGCATTTCGCAAATTCTATGGTCGTTATAACGATCTAGTTCGTCAATACAACCGATCATTCAGTCAAATGCTGTCTGACGTGTTTCATACCGATTGTTAAGCCGTTTTTGGCACATTCATTTTGACTACGGATAACTCGGCTTACCTGAACAGGATATAGTGCTTACGGCGGTTGTGACCGGTCAACAGGGGATGCTTACTCCTCCTAGGCACCTGATCCCAACGCTGGTGTGTCCAGGGGTCTGTGTTTGCCCAACTGTCTATTTTGTATTGCTTGTAGGAGTTATGAGATTGATCACTGTTCGTTATCTTCACCTTCCTTAAGATCTAAAGATGCTGGTAAGTATTGGCTGTTATCGTTATCAAAACACATCTCTGGGGTCCCTACAACAAAACAGCAGCAACTGAAAATGTTCAAATCTTTACGACAAATGCAGGATGAGCGACGTACGTCGACATACAAAAAGAGATATCGGGAGATCACCTGAATGACTCAGGTGACCTAGAACATACCAATAAAGGTCACTAAAACACGCGTCAAAAAACAAAAAACCGTGACCTCAGCCTGCTATTCGCTTAGATTGTCCATACATGCTTCTGATATAAACAGATTAAATAAATCAAGTGACCTTATTATTCACACTTTCATGCGGTGGTTGTGAAAGGCTGGCGAAAGGCCGGCGAGTTACACGACATGCACCCATAGCATATTATGAATAATTACACGACAAATTTCCGAAATATTGTAATTATATATCAAGTACATTAAGAATACATGGTATGTCAGGAAATATATAAAATACTAACAAGTACTTGCCCATCTTAAAACATTCTCTTTTTCTTTTGCAAATATATTAAATTGCACAATGTGGAAAGGTCAGATCATCAGTAGTTTACATTGCAAGTGGGTGAGTCTTTTGATTCGCCTTGATGATGGACTTCCTTTAAAGTGCTAGATGTCGTTTGTAGGTGATGACTTACTGCTTAGAAGGAAAATGAAACCAATGAAGAGTGCAGGAATAAATTATTTAATTAATTACGTTTTATTTATCTCGTTATCGGCGAATATCTGGCACAAACAAACCGTGAACGGTAAGTATCTTGTTTCATTTCATTCAATCACTTTTGATGAATCATTGAGATACTGTGTATAGTCTTAATGTTGCTGCATTTTAATGTTCGCTTTTTTATCCGTAAGCTATATCTTTATTATGAATTCAGTGGAAGTAATTTAGCCTTAATATTCAAATAGAATTAACATGAAACCAATAGAAAGAAATTTATCAACAAATTATTAATTCGAATTCACAACTTGTTCATTATCTAGATCCATGCTACATGTTATATACAATGTAATGTATAGACGGTTCTGATACTTGTTCTTGTTGCTACATATATTGAAAGAAAACCTTTAAATCAGGGGATGTGAGATCGTGCCATTTATTGACTAAATAGATGACACAGAAAAACAGAAGTTCATACAGTATTTTACGTATACCAAATGTTGATCAAAATTAATAGCTGGGATAGGCCATCATGTGATGAAGAGATTTAAAAAAAAAATATGTTGTAAATTAGTGCTTATCCCAGATATTGTTATATAATTATTAAATATTCCACCTGGACATGCTAGACCAAATGAAGTAAACATACCAACGACAAAAATAAAATAAAAATCCGAGCCACATGTAGAATAAACTAGTCCGCAATGGTTATGATTTATAGTGAATTCCGAACTCACTAAATACCAGATACATGTATTTGATAATGTTATATGAAATGAAAACAGCTTGCATATAATATGATATGAAATTGTATTCACGCTCTCACACAAAGATTGCCAATACCGATAATGCATGTATCATTCAATTAAACTTCATGGGGAGGGGGGGGGGGGTCGGTAAAATGTGCGAACTCTAGTGGTTAAGGACACTGATTAAATTATACAGACAGTACATATTTATATGTATTGCAGGTCAAATCTGTGGACTTTCAACAAGTAAGTTCTCTCTCTCTCTCTCTCTCTCTCTCTCTCTCTCTCTCTCTCCATCCTTACTACGACGTATTTCTTTTTTAACATAAGATGCATATCTAAGTTGGTTTTCACAGATATCATCAAAACCTGCGGACAGAAGCTGATAAACGTCAGTGCCGCTTCTCTTGATTTCTATACAGATAATCTCCATACAGATTGCCATTGTTCGTTGAAAGCTAGTCGGAATGGATCCATTCAATTTCAAGTCCGGTCGGTTCCAAACCAGGAGAATTGTTTTAACCGAATTAATATTCGAACTGCACACATTTTGGGAGGATCTCTCATTTATTATAACTGTGAATTGACGAGTGGAAAAATAAACGTACAGGGGAATAGTGACGTCATGTCGATATGGCTTTCGCATTCCCGTAACAGTACACCAGTCAAGAATGGATTTTTCTACTGCCTTAAAATCTCAAGTATCGGTGAGTGGATTTTTCCCCATACATTTAGAGTTTACAATATTGATCAATAAAGAATAGGAGAAAGGCATGTAGATTGTTGAACTGCACATCGCAGGATCGAATCCAGCAGGTTTTGTTTTCACATTACTTTATATTTAAACTGCCTTTTTAACTAAAAAGAGTAAATTAGAAAATTTTCAGTTCCAAAATACTGTTTTACATATCCTCCGCTTCCCATCCATATCAAAATTGACCTGGTGTAGCAATCATGCTCAAAACGTGACAATCAACAATCATTTTGAAAAGTTGAAAATTATAATAGACATGATGAAGAGAACGAGGGTCAAAGGTCATCATGTGCAAGATTCGTACTTTATTTACATATCCATCATTGTCTTACCATATGATGTTCTACCGATATATTCCAATAAAGAGAATATATATTGTAACATTAGAACAAAGATGTTGATATAAAATGATTATTTTTTAAAATTATATTCAAATATATTTGGTTGCTAAGCAACACCACCGTAGCAAATGTTATAAAAAAGGACAACCGTGTTTTTTCTTCTCTTAGTACAATGTATACGATTGTTCAAGTACGTATTTTCAATCACTAAATTTGAATGTTCTTGCATCGTAGTTAACAAAATCGAGCTTTTTACATTCAACCTCTCAAAACCTATTACTAGACATAATTCTTGGTACAGGGTTGTCGATATGCATTGGCCAATATCGGTCAATCGACTGGAACTTCACGACAGACAAGATAATGCCCAACATCTTAAAGAAAAAGTATTTCTTGATAAAAAAAAATTAACGAAGACATCTTTCACTTCAAATGTATATATATATATATATATATATATATATATATATATATATATATATATATATATATATATATTTAACTTAATGCTTCTATTTACTTAATTGACTTTTATCTGCTTAGAAAATAGAACTTTTTTTAGATATAATATCCAAATCATACATAATATATCTTATACCCGTAGCTTCAAAACATTTGAGACACCCCTTTTGCGTAGTCCTGTTTTTACGGGCCTTCGGTCAAATTGACTGGTGTGGTAGAGAAAGGATTAAAACATGGAATATTGTCCACGAATCGAGTGTTACAGAATGTACCTTAGTATACACTTGATCATTTTAGTTTAGTTAAATTAATTATATCAAATCGGCTTCAAACAGTATAAACCAATCAATGAATCATGTGGTAGAATCATGGCGGGTTTTCTCTGCGGATTATCGCAGATTTGTCACGTCAGAAAAGTATTTTTCTAAAGTTTATGTGATATCAAATAACAATTGCGAATAAATTCGTATATTTCAGATCATGAAAACAAATTAAATTTACGTTGTGGTGAGAAATCTAGTGCTAAAAAGGAAACGAACGCACCCTCTTCCTCACAAGGTAAGGATTCATAAAGAAATACCTGGATTGGGCAGTAGGAATGTAGACGAATGAAGAAACAATCACGATCAACGTTATAATACGGTGTATATACAAATGGATACAAAAAAATTACTATCCACAAAACGTATTCTATAGAATATCATATAAGACTGTATATCAATCTGAAATGAAACGTGACAAGGGTTGACCTATTCCCCTCTTCAAAGCCTATTTTAGAGAGGTATAAGAGAACAGTACAATATATTGATATATACATGCATCTGTTGATATGCAAGAAAGAGCTGATGTTAAACTGTAAAAATTCAAACTAGCAAGGACTGGGAAACAACAAAAAGTGAATCACAGCCATTTTTGTACTCCCATTCAAGTTCCAAAAATCGTACATGTACATACACGCAGTGATAATGAAATAAATACAATTTTCATTCCGTATCAAAATAGAATTTTGCTGGGTTTTTTTCGCTGTAGCAAACTCATCAGTACTAAGTCAATATTGTATATGTATTTATTTTATACTGCATTTTAGATATAAGAAATACACATTGTTTTCATCTCATTCCTAGTATCAGTTCATGTTCACCGATATCACTATGTCTCCAGGTCAGGGCTAGGACCTGATATCATTGCGCCCGCAGGTTAGGGCAAGAATTTGATATCACGGAGCCCGCAGTTTAGGGCAAGGATGTGGAATCACTGCGCCTGTAGGTCAGGTCAAAAATCTTATACCATTGAGCCCGCAGGTCAGGGCAAGTATCTGACATCACTGCGCCCGCAGGACAGGGCGAGGATTTGACACTGCCGAGCCTGAAGGGCAGTGGTCAGATACATTTATCCCAAACGATAGTTAATAACAGGAAGAGTATCAAATCATCAGTACATTGAAATGCTAACTGTAACTACTATTTTACCAAGATAACTTCGTAATTACTCATTTTACAATCGCTTCAAGATTTTTTGTTTTCTCTTAAGACACACCATTCCTTCTGATTGGGATTCTTTGCGGAGCATTTCTCCTTGTTTCTGTGGCGATTGTTATTGTTATTGTCGTCCTACGTCGCCGAAGGTAAGTGAATCATTTCATTGATATACAATGTTTGGTTAAAACATTTATGCTGTGTATAGCTGCAGGTCTGACGCTCTCTGAGAAAACATGGGGACAGACCTTATGTGTGGACGACAAAATATGGGCTACATATCCACCCTTTATATAAAAAAGCCTTCGATTTACGGCGCCCTAAAGAAATGCGTACAGCTGCAGACGTCCATCGTTGTATTATTGCATCGTCATATAAAAACAAGATTAAAAAAATCCTGATATATTGTCCCCACTCTAATTGTAACATAGCTTCAAACATTCATCAAAGCCCCATACTAATCGAAAACTTACAGCTTCAAATGTGTGTATTTTTGCGCAATTGTTCTAAGAGTCATAGACAGTTCATGTAAAAAACGAGTCATGTATTGCACCATTCCTCAAAATCGCCATACACCAGCATCATCACTGGGTTGGGTCATCTCCAAAATTGCTTGAAGTTTCTTGGGATCAGCTTTGATTCCTTCCGAGGTGATGATGTCACCGTGGAATCATATTTCTTTGAGTCCAACGACCATCTTGTCAGCGTTGAGAATATCGTTCCTCTCCTTGCAACACTCTATAACTTTTTGTAGTTTTGACTTGTTGTCTTGTAAGGCTTCTTCTTCAGTCTTGCCTTGTCCTGCTATTATAATGTCATCAGCTATGGTAAAAGTACCATGGAGTCCTTCAAGAGCTTCATTGAGTTTTCTTTGAAAAATCTGACTTGAAACATTAAGACCAAAAGGAAGACGAGCCCAACGATATCGTCCATAGGGTGTGGTCATCGTGGTAAGCAAACCCGATTGTTCATCTAATCGAATATGCCAGAAAGCTTCTTGTACATCTAGTTTGCTGAAAATAAATGCATTCTTCAAGTCTTTTTTAAAGGGGTGGATATATAGCTTTCTGTTCTGTAACAATATATATTTTCCAAGAGAGCTACAGATCTGCAGCTACGATATGTATAGAATCTACATTCATGAATACACGTTGTCAACAAAATGAATGACTCGTTAAGGACATACCTGGAAGCTATCACTATGGACAGCAAAGAAAAACCCAATCAAAATACTATTTCATATTCCAATATGTGTAACTCAGTTCGAAGGCCATCATACTGATTCTGCCTTACAGGCGGAGTAACAATATCACGTGTACTGATTTTTGTGACTGTATCATTTCTATAGGTCCAAACGGACCACCATCCACACAACACAGGGAACGGCTCAGTCAAACGATGCAGAAAAGACTAATAATCCTGAAGCAACAGAAGACGAAACAGGAGAGGAAACGGGGCTAAAAGAAAACCCTTTGTATCAATCCGCAGATAACTCTCATTATACATACATTGACTGTAACGACATCACTAGATGTGATAACACTGTTGCCAGCGTGTATGAATAAATCTATGTTGTGTATTTTATATATATATTTACTGTGAAAGGATTTTAAAAAATCATGCCATTTGTTGATGTTAGCGAGGCAATAGAAGTACTCTACATTGTGTAGAGCAGACTTCAATCACTAATGATGCCTTCTCCCAATGGCCTTTAACTTCCTCGAATATGTGAGGATCGTGATCCGGCAAAATATTATGCAAACATTTGTGTTTTACTTCAAGAATCAGCTTTAGGGGGATATCGCACAAAATCATTACTACTAAACAAGGAAGAGTTTATTTCTGTTAATTTTTAAACTTGCAAACGTCCGGGGATTGCTTGATTGATTAAATATTGTTTAACGTCCCTCTCGAGAATCTTTCACTCATATGGGGACGTCAGCATTGCAAAATTTAGGCCTATGCTCGGCGCCTTTGGTCTTTGAGCAGGGAGGGATCTTGATCGTGTCACACCTGCTGTGACACGGGACCTCGGTTTGTGCGGTCTCCGGGAGGATCCGGGTTAGAATAGGTCCTCAGTACCCCTTGCTTGCCAGAAGAGGCGACTAAACGGGGCGGTCCTTCGGATGAAGCCACAAATCCCGAGGATCCATGCCACACCAGGTGTGGCACGATAAAGACCCCCCACCCCTTCCCCTTCTCAAAGGCCGTAAGCGCCCAACATATGGCTAAATTTTGCAGACCTTCACCGGTAATGGTGACGTTTGCATATGAGTGAAAAATTCTCAAGAAGGGCGTCATACAATATACAGTCATTCAAACTTGCAAACAGCACAATCTTTTATTTCCTGTAAATATCACTTTTTAGATGGTCATCATTTCGATTTTGGGAGTTTCCCCTCTTGAGACCTTTAATTTTGAATGGAATAGGCCATTTAGTAAAAAGTGTACTTGATCACTGTGGCAAAGATATACTAAAACAATACACAAGAGATTACGAATATCCGTACACCGTGCACCGGAACTCTTCATTGATTAAACATCATTTCTTTCAATTGATCATCAGTTCCCGCGATGTAAATATGGCTGTACAGGGACTTCAATCCACCGAATTCAGTCTGATGTGTATCTACATGAGCATGTTCGTGATAGACTTTGGAATAGGTAAGCAAAAGGAGTTGTTTTTAATATGTGGTCTATAAATGATTCATTAGTGATTCTTACATGTATTTCTCGGGATTATTAAAATCGGAATTACCGGTATTTATAAAACGAAAGCAGATTTAAGCAACGTTAACTATGATTTTTGTACACTGCGAATGTGCAGTACTCTGATGTTCAATGTTATAGTGAATAGGTGTTCGCTTCGCAACCGGGGGTGAGGGGTGGGGGTGGGGGGTAAGAGTGAGGGGTGGGTGGGGACTAAGTTCGGTTTTCGATCTCTGCGTTGTGGCATACTTAAGACATCTAACATAGTTATATATGTTTCTTTTACCAATGCATCCGGCATTAGAATCAAAAGTTACTGACATTTCGGATATGACACGAAGCTCCGGAAGCCATCCAATTGTCAAAGCTTGTGTCACGTCACCTAAAGCCTGGTGACGTCTCTACATGAGTGAAAAAAATATTCTGTAATGAATGTTCAAACGATTAAGGAGTGTAACAGATCTTTCTCAAAATGAAAATGCATTCAGTATGTACAAATACAGAGGGTGTAAGTTTATAAGAAGTGCATCACTTGTTCAGTCTGTCCTTATTGTCATTTCTTCTTCCTTGTAGCTCAGATGTGCGGAAGTAAACAATCACACGGTATTTCACTTCCTCTTTCTTATATTTGTTTCATTGAACAATGCATGTTTGATTTTTCATTTTCAATTCAATCATATCGTCCACATGTTTTATCATGATCAGTATTGATATCTTAACATGCATTGTCGTTAAAGTATTATTACTATTAATAGTGATAAAGAATTGTAATCGAGAAATCAGTGATCTGGAGGATGTCCATTTAAACTTTAATGACGGTGATCTATATGATAATTGTATATGCACTTTGAAATCGCAACGGAGTGGAAAACTGCAGATCCAAGATTTGTTTCCTCGATCCCAGGATTGCTCCACAGGGATACGGTTTACCACAACCTCTACAGGAGGAACACAGGAAAAGACATTCAACTGCACGGAATCAATTGTTGAAAACATCACTTTGGACACCAAGGGAAGTCTCTCCATTCAGCTTGTACGATTTAGGGGAGGGAGAAATGGAAGCGATGATTTTTACTATTGTTTCATGATTTCCAAGCGAGGTGATTTATTTCTAAAATTATACCTGTTTTTTTTGTTTTTGTTTTTTTTTACCTTTACCTGAAATAAGAATGACTTTAGAGCATATCATTAATCTTTTATCTCATTTAAGGTATTTTATGTATAACGATCATATTTTATATCTAATTAATCGATGTTTCTTTGGGGGTATCATTTTGAAAGATTTATCAAATAAGAATAAATCAACATATGAATTTATTGTTTGCTTATTTCATATGGATTTTTCACATTGAGGTATATAAGAAGAACATGTTTATTTACAATATCTTACAAGGAAACTGTATTTTTCTATTTATGAAAATATGAAATGACATTAATCACTTTCTGCATGTATTTTAAGTGGGGCTTTTTTTTTTTTTTTTTTTTTTTTTTTTTTTTTTTTTTTGTTGGTCTTCTTATTTTTGTCAAGAACAAAGTGTTCAAATGCAAAATGATCAAATTCATGAAAATCATTTGCATTATCTTGCTTTAAATCCATTCATTCATAATTATTCAGTCTCCGTTCCTTATGTGCAATGAAAACTGCCTAATCCGACACTCGTGCAATCCGTTTTACTGGGCATTCCGACCCATGTTTTCATTCTCAAGTTTATATTTTCATTGTGTTTGACACTATCTATTCCGACACATTGTATTTTCCAATTTAAAAAAGTCGAATTAGAGAGGTTTCACTGTACACCTAATTGTTAGTAAATGTAATTAACTAGTCTAAGGATATGCTTACCTTTCAGAGGGTATAGAGACGTTTACAGTGTCTTGCCAACTTAGCGATGAAACTCCAGCCAATACTAAGCGGGATGTTGAAGGCAAGAATACTTTTGAATGATGATATGATCAGTGTCCTTAAATATTGCAATGTCTTGATTCACTATTTGTACATGTACTCCATGTTTGGACATATTTTCAACAATTTGCAAGATATCCCACAGTTACAAATTAAGGGATGTGCTGTTCGAAGTAACATGGACATGTTTTATACAAAGGTTACGTTTGGCACTCAGTGAAGCTTTCTAAAGAAAAAAACATCCTGCATGTTTCGCCATTAATCATCATCTAATCGTGCGTAAATGCATAATATATTATACATACAATGCATTTCATTCTGAATATCATATATTTATTAACTTGCATCGATATTAAATGTTCTATTTTTTTATTTTTGGGAATGCCTATACCTAATATTATTGGGTTATTGAACTTATATTGGAGAATATTGCTAGAGCTGGGTTTGAAAAATTGTAATCGAATTTTTCAAACCCAACGGGTGCCAACTTAAGTTCAATAACTATATTATATAACTAAACCACACTGTATATCGCAATTGTGTTATGCTCATAATTCATCCATTTTCTGGTCCAATTAGAAACGGATATATTGTTGGCGCTGATACAATGTAGACCCTGAATGTTTGCAATATGTCGTGTTTTCAATCACTCTGTCTGTCCGTCCGTCCGTCAGTCTGTCTGTGCAGATTTGTGTCCGGTCCATAACTTCGGCATACCATATTTCGCACACAGGTGGATCACCATGAGACGATGTGTCGAGTACCTTCATGACCTCTATATGACCTTGACCCTTGCCCTCAAGGTGAAAATTAAGAGTTTTTTTTACAATGGATTCGTGTCCGGGCCATAACTTCTTTGTTCTTTGACATAGGCATACAACATTTGACACATGAGTGTATCACCATGAGACAATGTGTCGTGTACCTTCATGTCCTCCATATGACCTTGATCTCAAGGTCAAAATTGAAGGTTTTTACAATGGATTCGTGTCAGGGCCATGATTTTTTTTGTTCTTTGACATAAGCATACCATATTTGATACATGAGTGTATCACCATGAGAAGATGTGTCTGATACCTTCATGACTTCTTAATGACCTTGAACTTTGACCTCAAGGTCAAAATTGATTATAGGGTTTTGACATAGCCATATCATAAGACATGGGTGTATCACCACGGGACTATGTGTCATGTACATTCATGACCTTGACCTTTGATCTCAAGGTCAAAATTATAGGTTTATGCCATGGATTTGTATTCGGACTATATACCTTCCATTTTCTTCTTCAAAGGCATTCCATATTTTCACACTCACGAAAGAGGTATTTTTTACCTATTAACAACACCCGTTGGTAGATTGGGGTAAGCGGGGGTATTCTTAGTGAGGATTGCTCACAGTACCTCTTGATTGATATTAAATCTATTAAACAACCACACAAGAACACAACGATATGAGGAATCAACCATGCACATTTTTTGTGCCCGGAAAACGAAGGTTTTTATAAGGGGTGAATCTTTAGCTCTCTGATCTGTTTCAATATTTTTTCCATAGAGATACAGTTCTGCAGCTAACGCCTACCGTGACACATGACCCCCGTTTCTCAAGGTCACAATATTATATACCGTGAACTATTATCAACCCTAACCGACGTCCTTGTAATAATCATGTTTTCCTGAGGACGTTCTTTAAAAAAAAAAATGACACAGCTAATGGTATAATTTTATCTGTCTGTTACACCGGCGACATGCAGAAAGCAAATAGGTTATGATTCTGCAGCGAAGTCAAATTTCTCGTGTTTACTTTTCTTGCAGACTCGAATGCTCTTGCCATAGCTCTTTTGTGTGGAAATGGTGTCTTAATAGGCGTTATTGCTGGAGTTGTGGTTCTTCTTCGACGAAATAGGTAACAACGAAACTCAATTTTGTGGACAATGTGACCTATCTTTAATCCTATATACATGTAGTACATGACTATATATTGAGTACATCGGATATTTTTATGGTTTTCGATAGTTATCAGAATTTTCCGTCTTTATTTGCAGAAACAAAAATACGAGAAGGACTTCTCCAGAAAAAAAACCTAGACCTACTCAGCTTGCTAACAATTCCGACCAAACTGGATATTCTAAATCTACAGATATATATGGACTTAAGGACAATCCTCTATATCAGCCCGCAAATGACATCCAGCACTATACGTATATAGATACGTCACTGAACACGCTGCAGAAGCCCGCGATTATCAGTGACCAATCACAGAACTCTAAAGAAACGTCACGTTCAATCCCGACCCATTCAGTTCAGCAAAACGGGTCATCATCAAATGAGGAGGATGGTCTGAAAAGGGTGACCCTGTATCAGCCCGACGATGACAACCACACATACACTTATATTGATACAGAAATGAACACATCGAGGGGTCCCCATTGTTTGACTTGACAGACCAGGATCAATTGAAGCTGTAACTTCTGATCTTAATGACACTTATTCTGTTCAGTACATATCAGTTATCAGAGCGGATAGTTTGTCACGGGGAGTTAAAACGTATTATGGAAACCCTTTCCATCAGTTCTCAATACACCCATAGAAGCCTACACTTACAATATACATGTGTATCGCCATCCTTGTATATCGGCGAGGTTACTACAAATGTAGTTGTTTATTAGTCAAAAGCAAATACAGCTTATAGACAAAGTATACAATGTAATAAATCTAAAGTCATATAAAGGTCAAGAAAGAATAGAAATTGTGCTTATACATTGGTATTTCCAATTTCAAAGGAATTCTTAATAAATTTACCCAAGTTACATAATTTCTTTACATTAGCGTCAAGTAAAACAGACTCTTCAACGCGGGGCGTACCCTCATAACGTGACATTTATCACAAGACAGCGTCTCTACATCTGCAAGAGTTGTTATACTAATTACAACACTAAAAGTGACCCCAGTCTTTATAATTGAACTTGACAACTATTATGAAGTTTGTTTGATGTATAGTGTAACTACTGTAGATCAATGGTCATTCATATCCAATACTGCGATGATTTGTCAAATATTAGAAAAGAATACCTACACAGTAGGTATTACACAAGACCTATTGTTATTAAATTTCATGAAATTATGTCAATCAGTAAGGTTAAAACACTTAAAAAACTCTGTAAGTTTATCTCAAAAATCTATGAGTTAGTCTGTCCTCCTTAATATATTTTATAAATACTTTTTCAATACATGTATATTGTATATTTGTAGATATTCTGACCTTATTCTTACTCAAATGTATGTTTACTTAATGCACCTCATGTACCATGTATAATGTGGTTTGGGTGAATGAAATGAACTTGAACTTGAAATTGATGAAATGTTTTCAGTTTCCAAGAAGAAATTTGAAGAGACAAACTCCCTGGGATACATTGTTATAATCAAGAGTTTGTGGATACCGTTTTTGTCATGAATTTAGATTATGATTTGTTTTCATGCAAGCATGACCGATTTGCCACTTTCAATGGGAAACATTTTTCACAATGCAGCAGGAGTTTTTGTCCCCTGAGTACAGAGTGCACAAGAAGTTGCAGTCCTCAGTTCATAATGTTAACAGGGGTGGATCCAGGAATTGCGGTCAAGGGACGCAACTTTATGAGACAAGGGATCTGGGCGTCGCCTTGAAGCCCCCAGTGGGTCCTGTGCGAAGCTCTGGTGGGGGCCCAGGGGGCGAAGCCCCCGGAAGCTCCTGGATTTTACTGTTTTAATAGAGCTTGAAATATGTCTCCTATTTAGTCATTTGTAAAAATTTTCCATCATTTTTTATACGGTGAAATTAATAGAATGACGCAAACTTTCAGGGTTCTTTTTTTCTTTTTTTATAGAAAAAATTAAGTTCTGCCAATAAAGTAATTCAAGAAATCAAAAGATTTTTTCATTTATTTCTTCGGGAGTGAAATAAATCATTGCTTCTTCTATCGATTAGTACATTTTTCTAAACCAGATACCACGATTTACCTTGAATTGGAAAAATCTAGGGGGGGGGGGGGGGGGGGGGGGCTGACCCCTTAAATCCGCCATTGGTTAATACAAGGGATAGGTAGAAAAATTACAATATATCTGATTGTAAATATACGTGCCTGTTATAAGGAATGTTTTAAGAATTAAATGTAATTAATAAAAACTGTACAGTAATTGTACTGCAGTCACTGGTTATATACATGGGTCCGCTGTGTAATTTTTCCACAGGAAGTTAGGGTCATAATGTAACAGGAAATTAAGGTCATAATGTAACAGGAAGGTAGGGTCACAATGTAACAGGAAGGTAGGGTCATAATGTAACACGAAGTTAGGGTCATAATGTAACAGGAAGGTAGGGTCATAATGTAACAGGAAGTTAGGGTCATAATGTAACAGGAAGGTAGGGTCATAATGTAATAAGAAGTTAGGGTCATAATGTAACAGGAAGTTATGGTCATAATGTAACAGGAAGGTAGGGTCATAATGTAACAGGAAGTTAAGGTCATAATGTAACAGGAAGGTAAGGTTATAATGTAACAGGAAGGTAGGATCATAATGTAACAGGAAAATAGAGTCATAATGTAACAGGAAGGTAGGGTCATAACGGAACAGGAAGGTAGGGTCATAATGTAACAGGAAGTTAAGGTCATTATGTAACAGGAAGGTAGGGTCATAATGTAACAGGAAGTTAAGATTATAATGTAACAGGAAGGTAGGGTCATAATGTAACAGGACGTTAGGGTCATAATGTAATAAGAAGGTAGGGTCATAATGTAACAGGAAGGTAGGGTCATAATGTAATGAGAAGTTAGGGTCATAATGTAGCAGGAAGGTAGGGTCATAATGTAATAGGAAGTTAGGGTCATAATGTAACTGGAAGGTAGGGTCATAATGTAACAGGAAGGTAGGGTCATAATGTAATGAGAAGTTGGGGTCATAATGTAACAGGAAGTTAAGGTTATAATGTAACAGGAAGGTAGGGTCATAATGTAACAGGAAGGTAGGATCATAATGTAACAGGAAGATAGTGTCATAATGTAACAGGAAGGTAGGGGGGGGGGTACTACTATCAAATGAGTACAGTGGGGCGGGGGGGGGGGGGGTTACGAATACGAAGTTTAGCATTGGAAGTCAATGGTGTAATTATAGTATTTTTCTAATCGGATATTATTTTATATTGTAATTTCTTTTCCTCCTATCTTCTCCTTTCTACTTACCTGTTGTTTATCTGATACAATTAGATATATTGTGTGTACACATGTACAGGTACTAGATGTATTCTGATGAGTTGTATAACTCAAGTACAATAAAGTATTGAATTGTGAGAGAGAGAGAGAGAGAGAGAGAGAGAGAGAGAGAGAGAGAGAGAGAGAGAGAGATGTTTTTCGCCACACTCAACAATTTTTCAGTTATTTGATGGCGCTCAGTTTTAATTGGTGGAAGAGAGAACTCAGATTCAATGTACCTGGGAAGAGACCACCGACCTTCCGATATTAAACTGGGAAATGAGAGAGAGAGAGAGAGAGAGAGAGAGAGAGAGAGAGAGAGAGAGAGAGAGAGAGACAGACAGACAGACAGACAGACAGACAGAGAGAGAAAGGACATTCATATGGCGGCCGCTAGCCGATAATAGGTGGCAGTTGCCAGTAAAATTAAGTGGCGGTCACCAGGTAAACCAAGTGGCGACCGCCATATAAATTAACTATCTCCACTTTGATATATTGAATATTATTTTAATTTTAATCTAATGATGAAATCTGGTGTGAAACTAATAGAATTTCAAGAGCACATACTGCAATGTAATTGGAGAATAGATGATTTTTCGGATTTTAAACTTCATCCAATCCAGTCGTGATTGATAACACCAAACTGTGGTTCTGTGTCTACCACCGACTGGGTTGGTTTCCGGATTTTTATATTTTTTCTCTGAACTTCCTCGATATACGTGGTGTAGCACTTGTAAGTTTAAGATCGTTTGGGGAGTATCCGCTGATTTGAAAATAATTTAAGTTTAAAATCTGCTGCAATTTGAACCGGGCAAATCAGATATTGAAACTCTAAA
The DNA here is from genome assembly GCF_947568905.1 of Ostrea edulis. Taxonomy (NCBI): domain Eukaryota; kingdom Metazoa; phylum Mollusca; class Bivalvia; order Ostreida; family Ostreidae; genus Ostrea; species Ostrea edulis. The sequence continues at coordinate 23,270,810 of NC_079166.1, forward strand.
TATAGATATTTCAAATATTTATATTTCTAAAAACTCTTAAGTCCTCTTACATAAATGATAGTGCACGTGCTGTATTTTTAAAGTGAGTATTCAAATCAAATTGTATTTTGGTTTAATTCCAATTTCAAATAAATTATTTCAAATTACAATTTCCACATGTTTCTTTGGAACTAATATAGAACACTTAAAATCTTTACGGCCGCTTTGCATCAAAATTGTCTCGTAATGTACACAGAAATAAACATCTATGGTGACTGATTAGTACCATTTTACATTTTGTCGTCTTTGCGTTATTTCAGACAGAACGGAAAGTGAATAAGACCACACGACGAATGCAAAAAGACGAAAAAACAAACCCGCAACCAATCGTGTCGTCTTTTCGTTTGTCAAGGCCAAAACAACGTTACACAAACACACAAAATTATACGTGGTAGTCAAAATCTTTATAGACATAATATTATGTAGTTTCTCGGTCATCAACAATCAAAATACGCTAATTAGGTAAATGAGAATTATTTGCATCTAGATATGTCTACGAATTACTGTTGATAATAAAAACAATTCAAAAACGAAGTCGGACTAACGGATACCAAGTCATCCTCATGGATAACGGGCAGTGCGAAGTTGTATTCAGATCTCTATCGTTCTGGCGGCAATGTTCCTTCGTACTTTATCCCACGTGTGTGCTGCTCCTTGCTCAGTAAAGTCGACTATTGACATTGTGATGAAAATATTTAATATAGTTATAAATTACTCACACTCATGATAAAAGGAAACTTTAAACAAAAAATGTATATATATATATATACGTATAAGGCACAATTTCACACCCATTTTACGTAAAATAAATGTCTAATTGGTCAACGATCTATTTCCATTTGCCCTCAGGCGGTCTGACAAGGCGTAGTAGTGTGCGCATTAACATTAAAACAATGTGGCATGGAAATGATAATTCTTGTCATGTTGTCTTTGAAAGTTATCGGGATTTCGTAGTATGTACTTCTCGGAGGATATCTACAGATGACGGGTGAGTACTGTACTCATTTACTCCTCAGTCTAGTCCCATTTCCTGCAAGTATAGGAAGCTTCTGTAAAGGTTTTAATAAATTTATTCGGATTATGAACAATTTCCATAAATGCAACATGAAAGTGATTTAATGAAGAAGTCAACAAGTCTCGACATTTGATGAAGTTAATGTGAAACAAACGATTTTTTCCAGCGAAGATACAACAACAAATATTTGGGTAAAGTTCTTCGAAGCCCCGAGGGTCAGTCATGATAGACAATGTAATTAGCACTTCCACTACTAACGTAATTGATATGTGTACAGGAAAAAAAACCACATACCAGAAAACAGTATCAAGCTATGGAATCACCCCTGATTTGTTATTTTTAGCCACACTTGTTTCAACTGACAGCGAAAACAATGTGATGAGCTGGCATTATGCATAATCTTACGAGTGTATACATGACGGAGCCGAATGAAATTACAACGAGGAAATGACTTGCTGTTATGTACTTTTGACTCCAGTTAACTTAAATTCCAATGATAAAGGAAACAAATTGCTATGATACCGTAACATTGATTATAAACTACACAAGGATACTAACTTATTATCGAAGTCATTAGTTCATCATAATGAAAGATATTAATCAGTTGCATAACTTTGCAAAACGCATATGTTTATATCATTGGGCAGAAGTGCACACAGGATTTTGAAACATTTCTGATTCATTCACTTCTACTGCACTTTAAATATGCATTTCCCCAAATACTGCATCGATATTACTTATTAGGTTTGTTTCCGGCTGTCTACGGGAATATGTCGGGCTGTTCAAGTCCATAGAAGGCGAGGCTAATTAATAAGTATTTTGTTTTGTGGAGGATCAAACCTTTCTATATGTTGATACATGTAAGTATAAGAAAGAAATACAATGAATTAATCTATAATTAATCTATAATACAGAACTTCCGGGATGTGCTGGAACGACCGATTATATTTGACGTTTATACACCACATTCACGTGATAATAACCAATTGTAGGGCAAATTTACATTGATACAAATGGTGTTTCGCTAGCAGACGGTCCGTAAAGATCTATACACAGTCCTACGATGACGATCCAAGTCACTATTTGTACTTAGTACCTGGAAGTAAGTTACATGGAAGGGAAAAGGCGCATTTAAATGGCGTGAAGTTTTCCTGATATCCTCAAGATATTGCCTATATTTATTTCCTTCGCCAACTCGCATAATTTAATGAAATGCATTTTCCTATGAAATGGTTGTAGTGATTCTTCACTTTCAAAGATAACATTTAAATGCAGGAATTCGATAGCAATTGAAGTATTCCATGCTTGTTTACTTAGTTGTTATTGTAATCCGGAAGTGACATGCTCTACAAATTACGTTCAACGCGCGATAAAAGTCAGCATGGATTCGTATCTCGAAAGTCCCGTATTAACAGTCAACAAGAACGGAACTGGGATCGTCTCAGCATAGCAACAACAATACATAAACACAATATTCAACAAATTTAAGATTCTTTTTAAAAATATTATTTTCATTTCAATATTCAAGTAGGACAACAATAACCCCCTATTTTGGGATAATGGTAAAGTTATTGATAGTACCAGAGTAATTGGTAAGACGTAACCCATTGTCATGTTGCCTTTAAATTTCTTCACTCGCCGCCTATATAGAAATTTAGACGACAGTTACGTAATAAGTTTCATCCAAAAACGGATCGTCATTTTAGTCCGAGGCAAAACAATTTATTCTTTATTTATTCATTACAATGAAAATTAATGAACTGATTATTGAATTAACTGAATTTAGGTTTGCGTAAGGTTTTCAAATGGCCAATTTAAAACCTAGTGAAGGGTATTTTGATTACAAGTTCAGTTAAAAATCAAAGAGACGAGTCTTCTAATGTTGGAAGATTTTAGGGATCGAGATTCTTTTCTTCAAAACTTTGCACGGTAATTGATTTGCATACGCATGCAATGGACACAATGAAATGCATGCACATTCAATGCACATGTACGCGGAAATAGATTATCGATTACTAGTATGAAATTGAAATGCTAACCGCATATTACTTGCAATGGTAATCTCACAAATCCTGTGTCTGGGCATAGAAAGTTTTCTACCTTGTCCTTTAATATCTGTCTAATGAACGGGCGTATTTTAATCCCCCATGGCACAAAATATATGCTGTAGTTCAAACTGTGTCAGAGGCAATGGATTTATATAGACAATATATTTTTTTTTACTGACAGCAGCCAATTGCCCCCCCCCCCCCCCCCTTTAATTCGTGGATTTAAATAAAGTATAATTTACTGAAAAAGAAAGTTGGAAACTTTTAATTGTTTCTTGCGAATTGTGAAGTTAAAACTCCAAGACGCACAGTGACGCTTAGTTTTGGGAAAATAGCAACTATTATGATTCGCCATGATACAAACGGTAGTAATTGTGAGAGGGCCTACAAAAGTTATGCCCAAAGACACTCGACGTTTTAAATATCTATAATTAAAAAAAATGCCTCCCTTTAGTTTAGATAACTAACAGTAACCGCAACGTTATTCTTGACATGATAAACGATAGAACACGATACACGCACGATAGAATAGGATACACACACGATACGATAGGATACACGGTAAACCTGATAAACGCAAAACACGATAAACAATCTTCACGATAAATGGAAAACCTGATAGAAATGTTGTAAATTTAGAAACAATTTAGACAGAACGAAATTTTGATGCGTACAAAATAATTACATTATGTTGATAATAATATTGAAGAATTTATACATAAAATGTATAGTTTCTTTATCCACGGTCGTACGTTTATTTTTATTGTTTTTTAAAGTTCTATTTTTTTACGCCATTACAGCTACATGTAAAATCAGAAAACTAAATTATATACGGTATTTAATTCATAATTTGATATCTATATGAATTTTCTCAGCCAGTGATTCTAAAACGTATATTGTCACTAATGTTTAATATATGAACCATTCCCGGATTGATTGATTTTTATCTTGCTAACGCATAGCTCTTATCCTTAAACGAATTTGACTCCACTTTTTTGGCACACTGTTTTTGCCTATGATAGCTCTAAAACTTATTGTTATTTCGGATTTCAAACATTTCGGTTGAGCATCCCTGAAGAGATATAATTTGTCGAAATGCGCATCTGGTGCATCAAAATTGGTACCGTATAAGTTTTACATTAACATCTCGTTCGAGAATATTTCACTCATATGGAGACGTCACCATGACCCGTGAAGGGCTTTTAAATTTAGGCCTATGCTCGGCACTTACGGCTATTGAGCAGTAAGGGTTCTTTAGCGTGCCACACCTACTGTGACACGGGGCGTCCGTTTTTAAGGTAATCTCGGAGGACCCGTGATATTCACACCTGATGCGGAACGTTTAGCAATTAAAAAGGGAATTAACAAAATGTAATATAATGTAGTGATATCATGCTTCAGTAGCTCTATTATTCTAATGTCTATTATCTTGAATATCAAATAAAACCAAGTAATATTTTGTGTGTAGCGAGGAGGGGGGTTATTTCGCACCAAGCTCTGAGTTCACCGCTCATTCAACAACTACAATTATTTTCATGTGTACATGTACAAATAATAAAAAAAACAAAACAACGATGACAGCGGAATGGTGCCCAATTGAGCAGAATTTTGGGAGATACATTACCCTTGCACTCTTTTAAAACTTAATCTTCTAAATGTGTGAAATACAATGTCCCTGAGAATGTTTACTGTCAAAACACGGGTGATACAGAGACGCGCACACGTCCAGTAAAGGGTATATAAATAGAACACAGGTGGGAAAAAATCGGAAGAAAAAGAACCATTATTAAAACATATGTAATAAACATTGTAATTTGCTTATTTTTCCTTTCAGATCGGAACTTCCTATTTCTCTGTTAGTGTTAATTACAAATAATTGTTTCTAAACAAGGAAATATTTATGAACTCCAGATGAAGGAGCTTTCAGTTTTACTGTTCTCGCTTTGCTCGGCAAACCACTGCCTACTTTCCAGACTACTTAGAATGAAATTGTGATAAATTTTCACCCTCTCTGGACAGACAAATAGCTCTTCTTCTGCCTTAAAATCAACAGCTTTATGTTCTCCTTCAAATATACTGTCTTTCCTCGATTCCTAAAAATAGCTTCTTTAACAAAACGAATAAAGCTTTCGGAAAGTATCGTACTTTCTCATTAGATTTAATATACAATCCTAATAGTTTCCGAAGCTACACGATATACGGAAAACCTGATACACGCAAAACACGATACACGATAGACCTGATAAACGCAACACACGATGGAAAACGGAAAACATGATACACGATAGGATAGGATACACGAACGATACGATATGATACACGCACGATAGAGCACGATAGGAATGTCAAGAATAACGTTGCGGGTACTGTAACAAAATATCCACAAGGCATATCACGCCGCCATCTTGGTTCTCTTTTCACCAGCTGCATCGCTTGCACTTTTCGGCGAAAGGTTTGATATAATATGATAATTAGACCCCTACCGTGTAGAAGCAACTCTGTCAAGGTCGTGCCTCTCGTATCATCATGGTGGACTGGTAGTAAAGTCGATTTATCGGCTATAATCAACTGTCAGACATCGTCTACTGCTTCTCATATGCGAAAAATCGGCAAAGGGCGGAGAGAAGTTGACATAATTTTGAGATAGCAATTTTGATTGGTCGATACAATTGAAAATAATAAATATCATAATTAGCAGTAAATACATGTCTTGTAGATAGTGAGATAATTGATCTTGAACACTACCTAAATTGGTATATATATATAATATATATAGACGTGATAATAGACATTAGAATATATATATATATATATATATATATATATATATATTCAAAGTTAGACATGATAACTTCACTAATTCATGCATTCGTTGTATTAAAATTACTTGAAAGTTGATGCCATACGTAATATTCAAGAAAAATTCACAGTAACTGAATGAACACCCACACACGCACATACATGGGCATACTCTCAAACGTTCACAGTGATATTTATACAGCCCAAATATCTGTAAATGTTCAGTGTTATCACAATGGGTGACGAGCCTTAGTGGGTTGGAGTCGAGGCAAAACAGGTGGGGTTGGAGGGGGGGGGGGGTCATAAACATGTCCAATGTTTTAGCATTTCGATAGATTTACTAAACTTTCCGTGTCAGCCTGTCCCGGAACCGCCCGGATTTTATTGTTTGCAGGGCTATACATTACCCTGCATTCCTTGTCACCCCCTTTTCCCCCGCAAAAGTATCAGAGTGTACACCAGGAAGGGAATTCTCAATCGCATGATAATGTCAACTGTCGTCCCCCCTTTGGCGATTTGTCGCAATTTGAGAAGCAGTGGACGATGTTTAACGGATGATTATAGCCGATAAATGGACTTTATTTCCAGTTCACCACGACGATACGGAAGGTAAGACATTCACGGAGTTGCTTCTAAACAGTAGGGGTATGATTACATGTACATGTATCATTTTATAACGAACTTTTTGCCGAAAATTGCAAGCGATGCAGTTGGTGTGAGAGAGAGAGAGAGAGAGAGAGAGAGAGAGAGAGAGAGAGAGAGAGAGAGAGAGAGAGAGGAAATCTAAGATGTCGGTGAGATAGACTTTGTGAATATTTTGTTTATAGAAGACAATTTTTTTCTTCAGATATTTAAAACGTCGAGTTCTTCTGGTTGAACATGCTGTCCGATCATTTTGAGTTCATCAATAGGATATGTTTAAGTGAAATAATTCCAGGACTTTAATTGTCATTTATGTATTCATATTTACGTGGGTTTTAATTTTGTTTTCAGACTATTTGTGTAGCAATCTTCCACCTAGAAATATTAGATCATCTTTGAATCAGTTGAGATGACAAAACACCTTATAAAACATGAAATATCCATAACGAAAGAAATCTCATTCTGCAGACGACTCGTCTTCACACCCAAGTTTTATCTAGCTCTCCTAGTCTCCCAAGTTGTGATTCTGGCCGTTTTCGTGTATCCGCGGAATTTCCAGAACTACGACCCTCTGCTGGTCATTACGGACCAGAGATTTCAAGAGGAACTCTTCAACAGAACGACGGAAAATTGTAAGTAAATTGGTCATTCAAGTTCAAAAACAGCTGTCCTATAGATATGCTATGAAACGGAAAGTTGCATATCAAAAATCGTTTAAATTATAGTGCAATGCATGCTTTTAATACGGGTTTAGAATGCCTGATTATCAATTATAGCTCAAACCTAAAGCTGCAGATAATAGGGAGGAAGTAAATCCTCACAAATTGATTTCAAAGAGCTACTACAGTTCGTAAGCCTGCATACATTTGCAATAATAATAATAACTAGATACGATCTCGTTGCGAGCAACGAAGAAATCTTCCGTTCGATGTTGAGATCATCAAACTCCATTTTCTCTCTCTCCTATCGACGACCGGAGATTTTAAAGACAATTTTGCTGAAAGGGGGTCGTAGAAAACAATCTTGTGAAATATGAACCACTGTGTCAATACAGACACTGCATTAAAGAAAAGCATGTTTATAATTTCTACATTTTCTAGCGTATTAAGGTCACGGCGCAGGGGTCACTAAAATAAAAAGTGTGCGTGTGGGACTTCCTTTTTTTTTTTTTTTTTTTTTACAATTAGGGTGCAATTTCTTCACCTTTCTGACCTTCGATTTCTTCTATTACCTACGATTGAGTTTTGTCTTTCTTTCGATGCCCGGATGTGCGTGTGCCTGTAGGGGCTGTAAGCTCGCAAATGAGAAGACGCGAGATTTGAGTACTTCCGGTGACAAACAAACCTTTACGGTTTGCATGAAATCATACCAGTTGGAAATATCCTGCAGTTTTATCGGGGTTTTTTTGGGGGTCGATGCAAAGAAGTGGACGTTATGGGGAAAGTGGTGCAGGTCAGTATAAATGCATTCTAATACCGGTAGTAAACTTGATTTCCATTAAATAATAAATATCTTGGTTTTGTTTGTCACCACATCTGCAGGTCCTTCTTACCGATCACCAGTCTTTAGTTACATATACGCTCAAGTATAACTAAATAGATTTACATTTATTTATTTACAATCCACAAATCAAGATGTACACAGTTATACATCGCATGCAGTCACGCTTGAAATTGTATAAATCAAATGTCTATAGAGGGAGGAGTATGATTTTACAATCTATAGAGAGAATTTATACGAAAAACATCCCTAGACACGGCAGCTGTAGCACTGCTAAATAGTACTCTTTCCATGACATATACAACAAAACTTCATCACTTATTTCTTATCGGCGTCGCGCGTTCATGACCTTCTTTAGCTGTAATAATGTAACCCTCTCCTTTAAAAAAAAAGGGGGGGGGGTCAGAGTAAAAAACTCGGAAAGGGCTACATTATTGCAGCTAAACCTTGATCAATGTATATTATAAAACAATAATGTTTTAGAAAGTGGATTCATTGAGATTCGGTTGGCACTTGGTGGATGGGGGTATAATTTGATAACATGATACAACAGTATTGATGGTTTACTGGGAATATTATTATTAAACAAACCTTCTCCACCCCCATTGAATTTTTCTATCCTCTCTCCCTAAACCAGTTTCAGATTGTATAAATACAGTTTGTGTATAGAAAATTATTAGTTTTACTAAATTCAAGCTTTTACTTAAGACTTATAATAACTTTCTTGAGATGAAGAGAAATGTATTGCATGAAAATGGTTTTTCTTCCAATTTTTTATTTAGGTTAGATGGATCGATGCCATTGAGACTACTCTCTTGAAATATTCCCGGACACCTTGATACCCAGGTCATGGCATACAGTTCCTGTAAGTGCTGACATACCGTCAAAGCAGTGACTTGTGTAACACCGACTGGTGCAATCACGTATTTTTCAACTTTGAATATTGGGATCAACATGTACTCCACAGAAAAGTTCCAGCAAAACCCAAAGCTGGAAAACCATCTGTGATCAATTAAAACAATGTGTGTCCTTGAACATTCCGGCTTTTTATCCTTGAGAGGACAGTTGGCTTATAAAAAAGTTGAACTGTGTTACATATTAGCCAGGGGAGTATTTACGTCTAGAGGGCTAACGAAAGGATAAAATTCACATACCAGCAGTCTACGAGCCAATATTAACCAAGATAAATATGTGCATGGGATGCATTAAACAGTGTATTAAATTCTAATAACTGTTTATTCTACCGTAATATTTTAAAAACATTTTCTGGAGTGACTGTTAAGTACAATGCTCTACATGTTCACATCTTCAGGAATTAAGCACTCGATTTTTTGGGGTTTTTTTGGTTTTGTTTTTTTTTTTAACTTTTAATATCGTTTTCTTCATTTATTATTATTATTTGCAAATCCTGTATGATTAAAATAAAACTCGTGTGTCAAATAGTTTAGTATAAATTTAAAAAAAAATGCACTACTGATTGTTATTGTTTTACTATGTATGTTTTATCAATACATGTTGATTTTGAATTCATTCAGGAATGGAAATATTAAAAGAATAATTATGTTAATGTTATGTGTTCATTCAGAGTCCTTTATGATCCGGGATAATTCTGCAGTCAGCTGTTGTTCAAATAATTAAGTTGCAGCAATAAAATGTTATCACTTTTCAATGTTCTTTGTCCACTAAGAGTCCTTGATGATCCGGATAATTTTGCATGCAGTCGGCTGTAGTCCAAACAATCAAGACAGAATAATTCATATTGCACAAAAGCTGGCCCTGTATCTGATGATGGCAAGGATGTCTGGACTTGAGGGAGTAAATACTCTTCCTGTATTCTAAATGTAAGAAAAAGTTTACAGTGAAGCGTACATTAGAAATAAAATTACAAAGGAAATATTGGTGACCTCAGAAATTAATTCAAGAATTTTCTGATGCTTAACTTTTTTCTTTCTGGCTGTAAACAGGCGTTAATTATACTGAAGATACACATTCTACAAATTTTATACCACATTATTGGAACCAGCCACTGAAATTATGAAATTGCTCTCTCCGGCGTTTGCCTCCTGATATCTTTAGACAAGAACTGCTTATTTCAAAGCTTTTCTTAGAATTTGAAAAAAGATAGAAAATCCATATTGTTTTCAATGTTTTAGACTGCTACTTTACATTTTATACCCAAGAAAAACTTTGAAATAAAATCCACTCATCATGCTTTTATGTTACTGAGCAGTACTTATATATTTCATTTAGAAATTTCAAATCTACATAAAACAGTTGTCACACTAGTTCCATGTGTCCGACATGTTCAATGGAATATATATAACACTGCATGCCTACTAGCATAAAGCAGAGGATGACTAAGAACTAAAGGGTGCATACACAGAACAATACAAAAGTGCAAAGCAAAACTAATTCTTATTTATAAAGTGGTGCAGAGTGGTGTACTGATGAATAGTGATGTTATATACAAAAGCAGATATATAAATATGATAGAGCTGAATATGATAAGGCTGGCACATATGTACATTTAAAAGCATATTTAATTAATGACAAAGAACTTAGCTAATGAAGAGATATAATATAGCAAACAAAATACACAGATGTATGCAGACGATGTACAAAAAATTCCAGCAGCACTGACGTATGTGGGAGAACAATATTTAATGCACGAAAAAAAAATTAATCCTGACCAAAAAAAAGCCTACCTACCTACCCATCATCAAAGGGGTAGGGTTGGCAAACGCCCAACAAACAATTTTTTAATAGTGACCCAACTTGTTAAACAGGGACATAACAAATGTTTGTGGTACACAGCGTTCTCTGATTTACTCATAAGCGTTGGTTTTTCGGACGTGTATTTGGCCCATATTCTATACTCGTAATACTGAATCGGATTTGTTTGTCACCGGAAACGCTTCACTGGAAGTGACGAGAAACGAGACTTACAGCCTCTATATTGACTTATATCATATACCTAGCAGTGTATCAGCCCTGATACACCTATCTTGGCTAGGGTGAGACAGCTGCAAGTAGGTAGGGCTGTCTCGCCCTAAGGGCCGAGATATCTCTGTCTCGGCCCGTTGTCAAGGGGCTGTCTCGCCCTCAAATTTCAAATGGCTATTTCTTCTTTAATCTTTTGAAATCTAACATAACTACATGAAAAAATGATGTTAGACACAATTTTTTTTTCAAATATAATACTTTCTTTCACGACAAAATTTAATTTAAGCAGAAAAATTAAATAAAAACGTTTTCAAAAACAGCGCTAAATTGTAGCGAGTATCTAAGCAAAGGGGGGTAACCCAAATAACAATTGTTTATTTAGAACAAAACACGTTTAACTTCATTTAAAAACAATCAACGTTCTAGGCGACAGAAAAAAGTAGGAGGATTATGGAGGGTGATACTAAAGCATTTTTAAAAATTTAGAAATTTCCGGTCCTAATGGAGATTAAAATGTTAATTTATGGTAATTTTGATGTAGAAAACTGCTTTAAAACGATTTCTGAAATCTAAAATCCCGAGGACTTGGCAATAAAACGAGAAAAGCAGAACCAATATCTTCCGACGTTTTTCAACGACTTATAGATGCTAAACAGATGGGAAACGGTAAAAAAAAAAAAACTTACTTCAGTATAAGGTAACATTCCCTAAGCAAATAAATAGCAGCATCAGATCTGTAAACATTCCCGTTCATACGATGACGCCACGTATACAAAGTTCTACAACTCTTACAAATTATATAAAATAATGAAAACGGGCGAGTTTGGTAAATCCGAAAAAAGAAATAAAAATAATTCACTTAGCATGTTTCATAATGCCAATAGTACTGGAAACATAACCATTAAAGTAAACTCACTGAAGGATAAAATAGTCAAATATCGTTGTATAGTATACCATGTATTTATGTTTGGGTCAATACCTCCCCCCCCCAAAAAAAAAAATTTAAAAAAAAAATGTTTATCAACTTGTTGTGTTTTAGGTATATGATATAAACAATATCACACTCTAATGTTGATCTCGGACCTGGGATTTCCCCTCGAGTGATCTCGGCCCTCGCCCTACGGGCTCGGGCCGAGATCAACTCTCGGGGCCAATCCCAGGTCCGAGATCAACATTAGAGTGTGATATTCTATATATCCCGTATTGTTTAATTATTTCTAAAGTTATAGTACAATACATTGGTACCAGACAAAAATTAGGCTTCCACATAGCAATACAAAGGATAGACTGTACGCCACAAGTCTCTGAGCTATCTACAACATTGGTTCGGTTACGTGTCAACCGATTTGGACATACGTCATCGGGTACCGTTATATTTCGACACACAGCTATCCCGGTTCATTGCATATTTCATTCGTCAGAAATCAATATATAGAAATACATACAAATATGAGTACGAGAAATATATCTAGCAATATGGATCTTGTTTTGCTTTTAAATGAAATTCATTGACAAACAGAATTACATTTGATCTAATTAGCAAAAATACAAGGCAGTTAATAAAAAGGGATAATAATAATGAATAATTCAAAAATGAAAAAAAAAATAATGTAAAAAGAATGTTAACGAAAATAGTGTATATTTCATTGTTTCAATTATATTTATCATTGAAAATTGAGTCTCAACAGCAAATATTCAAAACCACAAATCTTATAACAAAATAAAAAAGACAAATGGAAAAAAGAAGATATCACTAATACTGAATAAAATTGAGGTGAACATATGAATGGCACTCGTTTCTGAAGTAAAAGTTGATGTATTTATTTTTTAAATATATTATCCTACATAATTCAGTAAAATATTGCTAAGCATTATAGAAGGAAGAGCTGAACACATTATTAAACCAGACTGTCTTACTTAATTTAGTTTGAGTGTTTGTAACATTGAGGAAGTGTCTGATAACGGAAAGAGGTTTCTCTCATGCATTTTATGTAAGATAAGAACTATATCTAATGACAGGAAGAAATTGAAAGTGTTAAAATAAGCAAATTTTATGGTGGATGCCAAACAGTTTCTACAGATGTGTTAATTCACAATGGAGTTAACCCCTTCCTTGATAAAATTCTTGTTTCTATTTATGTGAAAATAGCATCCGCTTAATCTTATTTGCACACTAACCAAATATATGCAAGGAGGGTGTTTGGTTCCATTATATGTAGCAGTATCAGAATAAGATTTTTTAATTAATGAATTCGTTTCATAGATGTTATGGAGGTAATGATAATAATGAAGGCATTTTGAAATACACACAGGTCTAGATATTATTGTAATAAATGATCCGGATAGGAAACTAATGAAATTAGATAAATGGAACATATTTTACCTGATGATGAGATGTACAATAAATTATCTCCATATGGCTAAACTAAATGTTCATGTGTTATTCTGTACATGTACGGCTACTTTTGAAACAGTTTCCCTACCCCCCCCCCCCCCCCCCCCACACACACACATCATAAACGTTACTCCCTATATAGCAAATGTAGCAACGTGCCTCTGAGATAACGCTGCTGTTCAAAGCCTGGCTATTACTGTTTTCGGTGTGTTTACATGTACATGCGGGATAATATTAACACCCCAAACAAATAATAAAAATAAAAATCCGCAAACTTATCAAAGATTGTTAAAAGAAGTGATCTTTATGCAACATAAACTACATGTAATATTGAAACGCACATACATAGGTCAATAGATCTTCTTCGTAAGTCAACGGTTGGGTCCACTGTGTTTTCGTGTACATTTTAAGACCCTCCTCCGAAAACTATCGGTATGTGCAATAAATGGTTATACAGTTAAAATATTGGGATTGGGTTTATCTTCATGTCATACTTAAATAACAAAGCTAAGTAAAGAGGTACTGAATTAACATTACTTTAAAACTGTTGAATGGTTGCATATAGATAAAAATTAAAAAATATAAAAAGAGGGAAGGAGACAAACAGAGAGAGAGAGAGAGGAGAAAGGGATGTACGAGTATACTATATAGGTGTGTGTTTTAATATAGAATTAACATAGACAGATTTAAATATTTACAATATTATAATTAAATTGCACTGAATAGTGTTTTTGTTTCATTTTTATACCTTGGGAACTTTCACGTAAAAATACATAAAACGTTGTAAATTTGTGACGTTACGTTGCAAAATTGCGACGTTAATAACAATCTGGCCAAAACAATGGGTACTTTGAACGTCAATAACTATAAAAATTGAAAAGATATCGGAAGAAAGGATGACATATTTGAAAAATAGATATTCTGGGCTTCTGTCCCCGAGAATAATATCATGTTCTGATTAAGGGCCATTTTTGGCTATTCGTGGCTCTGGTTCTTTGACGCTAATCGTTAGACGCATATTGGAGAAATCGCGTGCAGAAATATTGTAAGGAAAAAAAATAATAATAGAGAAAAACTTTGGAAACGAAATACCTTAATAATAAAATAATCTCATGAAATTAAGCTATACAAGTACAAGATACATAACTATTCAGTATTTTTCCTCTTTTCAGGTTCCATTTGGAATTCGACAGAACTCGAACCCGATACAAAATGTCCCATAATTTCACCGTATCTAGGTACGTACCGTGTGATTCCTTGCGATATCTTTGTTTGAATCACTGAATATAATTAAACCAATCAATTATTGGGACTATTAACCAAGCTGTTCATTATATTCAGTGGGTTACAGAAAGCCAATTATTAGTACTGCCATAAACTGGGGGGATACTCTGGAAAAATACCAAACAGTTCGATGTGGAGGACACTTCCGGCCGTCAAACTGCAAAGCTCGCCAGAAGGTGGCGCTACTCATTCCCTTCAGAGACAGATACGCACATCTGAAAATATTCATGAACCATATCCATCCATTTTTGATGAGACAGCAACTAGATTATGGAATATATCTCATTGATTTGGTAAATGATATTTTATGGAACATAATCAGAAACGTCGAATCAGGGGAGTGGGGCAGAAAGGATCACATCCACGTTTTTCGGCAATGTCCGATTTCCGCCATTTTCATATTCAAATAAAGATATATTGGGTGACTGAACTTTTGAATTTAACCCATTCAGCGAAGGATGGGCGTTCCACTCCTGCCTCGATTTGACAAAGCGTTCTTTTTTTTTTTTTTTTTTTACTATTGAGTAAACTCCGGTGACCTATTGTAATTTGGTCTATGTGTGTCATTGTCAGTTGTCCGTCTCACGTTAACAATAGATTGTTTTTAACGTCTTGATAACTACCAATCCAATTCTTTTCAAATTTGGTATGGGACATATTTTGAACGAGATGCACGCTTGGGCCTTAGAGTACGGGCAAAAACTGCCAAAAATACACCAGTCTTCAAAACCTTCTTCTCTACAACCGCATATCTCTAAGAAAAGCTAAATGCATAGGGATATATTTACATTTGCCAATGCACTTCCTTAAATGAAATTGATGTTTAATTTCGTGTGACATAAATTTAATCATGTGATCAGTTTGTTCTTGCGTATGAATACAATCACCGCTTCAAAAGTCAGTTCCTGTATTTTCACCTGGCTTCTTGCTTATGCAATGCAGTGGGGGATTTAGACCCCCCCCCCCCCCTCCTTCTCTCGCCACAAATTTAAATAATAGAAATAGTGTGAGTAAAATTCCAGATTGGCACCCAAAATGGCTAAGCATTTTGGCTAATACTTGACTTTCACACACACCCTTTCGTAAACCCTGGATCCGCCACTGCAATGACATCATAACAGAAATAAACGCAGCAGAATATTTATACAGTTTATTTTGTAAACAAACAAGAATTTCATCAATTTATAAAAGAGAAACATTAAACATATATCGTTCTGTTGTTTCATTTTATACAGTTTTAAATACCGTCTGCAACTTCTACATGGCGAATTTATAAAATAAAATTCTGTGATATTGGAAGCGAAAACATGTAGGCAGAGTTATAAGCCTACATGTATTTATTTCATGATGATAAGTTAACTTGTTGTTTCCTGGCAACTTCCATCACGGCTATGACTCGGTATGATTATAAGCAAGGCTGGTTTCGAGGCTCGAAATCAGGGTACCGGTGTGAGTCTTCATTAAAATCCTACAACAGAAATTTCTCAAGTGAGCAAAAACTCCGGCAGTTCGTTTTTTTTTTTTTTTTTTTACACACACTGAAGGTAAATAAAAGACGCAATCTACCTGCACTTGGTCTAAATCTGTCCTACTATTTGTTTTGAATCGTCTCCTGCATGGCTACAACCGCGAGTCCTAACGATGAACATACCGTTGTTTCTTTCCAAAAACCTGACTAAAAGCTTAACGTTAATTTGACCCAACATATCCACCATCACTTCTCTCAGATCCTTTGAATTTCTGTCGAAATCTGTGATCAACAATTGCGTTTTCAACTATGTAAGTTAGACCAGTTTCTCCATCGCTGATCGCGACCAAATCACACCACGGATGTAGTTTACTCCGCTCTTCTTGTCGTCATTTCAGTTAACTTTACGCTCTAAATTACCTTTATTTTTACACATGTTTCGTCTTGTTTTAACATTTTCAATTAAATATCTATATCTTATATTCTCTTTGATATTGTTGCTAATTTTTTATTCGATAAAACTCCTACGAACTATATTTTGTGTTCTACGATCGTTATTTTGGTCATCTGCTACATAATCATGGAAACTCGGGAAGAACGCAAATCCTTCGGGCGTTATAGGATTTGATCACGTGACCCAACTTCATGTCATATCCCAACAACATTAAAAAATGATATCTTATTTCTTAAGTAGAGCGGGTAGACCAGTACTGCAATTGTAACTTTCATGATCCCCGGAGTAGTGATTTTGATTCCAGAGCGGGTCAGAACTTGGTATATGATTATAGTGTGTATGTGTAAAACATTTAGATAATATCCTCTTTAGTGCTATTGATACTATATTGAATCTAAATAGATATTTAGAAGGAGTAGGTGGTCGTTTACCAAAATTGTAAATTTCATGATCCTAGGTGGTAATGATTTGGTTCCACAATGGAGCTAGAATTATCATAGTGATTATTGTCTTTATCATTTGAAATACATGTACTTCTTTAAGTTTGCTGATACAGTATAAAAACTAAATGCATATTTAGGAAGAGTTTTCATCCTTTTCCCCTGATGAATGCAACATGTGTACAGTAAGCTACACTTTACGATTTGAATTCGTAATATTATTGTGCACATCATCCAAATTCCCTTCAATATAATTTACTTTGTGTGTTACATGAAAAGGTAACGAATAGCGATTATTCCCATAATTCCTATGAAGAATACAAAATTAAGAGCAGGGCAAACATCGACCCCATGATATACAGAATGTACATAGTACCAGAGGTGGATCAGGTGCCTGGGAGGGGTAAGGGAAAAGTAAGCATCCCCTCGTTTGATAGATCACACCCACAGGAGCTCTATATCTTGATCGGGCAAACGGAGTAATCCATAGTCAAAATCAGAATGACAAGAAAGGCCTAAAATTGGTATGAAACAACATTTGATGCAGTGACAGGTTGTATTGGTAAATTGGATCATCAAACAACCATAGTTATAATTTGCGAAATGTTGAATTTAAAAAGACTGATGTATTGTTTATTGATCAAGAACCATACAGTTCATAGGTATAAAGTATATACAACAATAAATTATATAATGAAATAGTAACAGAACATGCTATATCATACTGATGTACATGAACAGGATAAATATTGAGGACTGTTGAAACCTCTGTGACATCAAATTATTTGTCAGTACTCTGTCTCTATTCAAACATTTGTCATACGCAGAACATGCTCTTACATATCGAATCATTTGAGATACATGAACACCGCACGCAGGTGGTAATGGAATGCCATTAATTGCTCATTAGTATATGAATTGTAAGATTTCTGAGATATTGACCTATAAAAAGGAAAGTACTTTCAAAATAATCATATACATGCAGAGACTATACAAAAATATTACTTTAAAACCGAACATTATATATTTGATATGTGTGATAATGATGCTGTAGTTTTCTTTTATAGGACGACAAAATAATGTTTAACAGGGGTCTTCTACTAAATATCGGTTTCCTGGAAGCCAGTCAGGAGTATGACTATGACTGTTACATTTTCCATGACGTGGACCTTCTGCCAGAAAACGACTACAATCTGTACCGATGTTCCGACCTGCCTCGACATATGTCGGTAGCCATCGACAAATTTAACTATAAGTGAGAACAAAGCAATATCAAATAGTTTGACTCTTATAATAAAAACTGAAGTTTTTTTTTTTTTTTTTTATCAAAAATCATCTTGTTTGTCGTTTGTTAAAATGTTTGTCTATCGCCTGTAAACATTAAATCTTCTTGTCTGTCATTTGTTAAAATGTTTGTCTATCGCCTGTAAACATTAAATCTTCTTGTCTGTCGTTTGTCAAAATGTTTTTTCGATCGCCTGTATGTGATCTGTAAACGTTAAATCACATTTCTATTTTTTCGCAATAAACGCCGAGCCAATTTCAGCCAAACTGGGCATACAACATCCGTCCCACCTTATATTGATGGTTTGCATTGTGATGTCGCCTGCGATCATTTGTTTTTCCATGTATTAATACTGCTATAGTCATAATCAGTTGATAAATTTGTTCTGACGCAAATCACATGGTATACGTTAAAAGGAATGAAGATGAAATTACTTCTTTAAAAGACATGTAGAAAATAACTTCATTTAAAGCAGTTTGCACTTTTTGTACGCCATTTGCTGTTTATAAAGCACGTAACATACCAACATACATATATCAAGTAGTATTTAGTAAATTAACAAAGACAATTTTTGTTTTCAAAGACTTCCCTATGATGCAATATTTGGAGGCGTGTCAGCCATGACTAAAGACCAAATATATTTTGTCAACGGATTCTCCAACAAGTTCAGTGGTTGGGGCGGGGAGGATGATGACATGTACAACAGGTCGGTATGAATGGCAAAACTAATAAGTGACCAATCAGGGGCGGATCAAGGAAATTGATTGAAGGCGGGTGGAACCCGAGATAGAAATGTTCCTCTCAAAAAGAAATTGATGACCTCGAGAATAGCATGAAGATAACTTTTATTGTCTATTAGCTTATGCACTCTCTTCGATCCGCCAATGTGGTACACTGTATACTGGGTAATTTCCACAAAAACATTTCAATGGTTTCTCGAAAATAAGTACAAAGTTTACTTTGCAGTATAGGAGCTTTTGTGTTCGGATTTTCATCTTAAGCATCGATTTTACAATAGTGTAAAACACACACATAAGAATTATATACACATTAGATGAAAATTCAAATGCGAAATGTTCTTTTGTCGCCGTGTAAAGTTGACATAACGAACTGTGATCTCATAAATCCCATATAGGTGTATAATCTGCCAACAAAAGTTTCCCTAAATTATATTTTTCTGTTTGTTTATTTGTTATTTTTTATTTTTCATTAGAAAATATTCGCAATAAAATAATTTTTCATAAAGTACATTTATCTACTCAGTATGCACATGTGTATCTGTATGTAAAGGGGGGATAAGAAACTCTACAAATCTTATTCAAAATCACTTTCCAGAACACTGGAACCGGTAATCTAACTATTAGATTGATTGACATTTTGACAGACTGAAGTTTCATCATATGACGGTTATGAGAAGCATGGAAGATGTCTCAAGATACAAAATGCTGAAGCATGAACAGAGTGCTCCCAACCCCAAAAGGTATCTCTCAACTTCTTGCTTACTCTAAGGCGATTGTCCTTTTGTAAACATATGATTTAAAGATGATATCGTCTATAGGTGATGTGCCAGACATGCACCACTGTATTTATATACGTACAGGCTGATAATATAGACATTGATAATTATATACATAACAGGTTAAAAAAAAAATCCGAAATTATCCGGACGTGTACGGACATCTGTCAAAGCATCTTAACATCTTGTTTAGACATTTGCTTCGCCTATTCATTGAAATCAGGAAATCGTGATGTCATATTTAGCGCCAATGTACACATTATATTTACAGATAATTTGCAAACATAGGCGACCTGGTACAGAGGATGGGTGATTAGGCCCTATATGATGAGAAAACATGGTTTACAGGCTTTCACGGATTTCATGTGACATCTTAGAACGACGTGAAATTGTGTAGACAAGATTCACAATTTTTGAGATACATGTCATCACGCTTGCATTCTATTTCGACCAAAATTTTCAAGTTGCACATCTTTGGTTTAATTTTTAATTAGTTTTCTATATATACGCGCTACCTATAGGAAGAGCTCTGCTCTCACGATCCTTCGTGATTATGGGAGCACCTTAAACTACATCCCATAGTGTAAAATAATCATTTTACTTAAAAACACATGAATTCAGTTTTCATTGTCATCATTTGGGGGGAGGGGGTCTTAGTTAATAACCAGTGTCGTTAATGTCAATATAATTCCAATGTTATTTATTACCATTTTTTATCCTTAAACCAAAACAAAGCTGAACGAGAGTTTCCACATCAATAATCCGAAAACGCGATGTTTTAATACGCACCTGAAAGCAAATTATGTAGAGTGAGGAAACTATTAATTTTTTTTGCAATTGTTGATACAGTGAATGAATTGCAGTTATAAAAATCAAACATTCTTTTTGAAAAATTTATCGATGTGTAAACTCTAAAAATTTTACTCACAAACTCAGCATATAAGTGTTTTGTACTTTTATTCAGTTTGTGAATAAAATGTCCGGAGTTTACACATCGATAAATTCTTCGAAAATAATGTTTGATCCTATAATAAATAATGACTAGCGGTTTCCTTTTGTGGGGGTGGGGGTTAGGATGAAATAAATGGACTCCAACGCGGTACATTCTATAAATAAAATTTCATTGGCATTTTTAATGAATTTATTCTTTTAGATAATCACGTGATTAAGTAAAATGGATAAAATATTATATTTGAAAAATAAATCAAGGTGGGACAGGTACAGTTCTTCGTTATATACACATATAAACAACAGTGGCAACATTCGGATATATGTAAAACATTTCAGGTGAAAACTATGATTAGGTTATTTTTCCTGACTTTTATTTCTATCTATTCCAGATTTAATCTGATTAGTACGGGGATGAAAAGAGTGAAAGAAGACGGCGTAAAAGACCTCCGATATGAAGTTTTAAAAAAGATATATTATCCATTGTATACATATATAAAGATAACTATTTGACTAGTTGTTTATTGCTTTATTTGTTCTATATTTCGATTTCATAATTTTTTTTTATCCACAACGTTATTCAATAACAGAAAACAATAGAGTATTATTTTCTTAATTTCTTCAATCGGTCCAGGAAGTCCTGAATATCGACACACTATTGTCTGAGGCAGTAGGTTAAGTGTACAACCCAATCTGTTATACGGTTATTTAAATAAACGAGGTATGAAAGTATCAAAAATTGCCGAACAAATAAAAGAAACTGTAAACAACACTATCAGTGGCATAGCTAGGTTTGAAATATTTGTATTTGTAAGCAGCACCCCCCCCCCCTCCTCCCTTCGTTATATCACTATGCATTTAGTTTTAATTTTAGATGTGCAGTTGTAGAGATGATTTATGAAAAACAAAATAATGTTTGGAACTTTTTGCCTCACCATTATTGCCCTGTTATAATTCTGGTGACCTGAAAATGTCCCACTTGTCCAAAAGAGGCTTTCTACCACACGTGAAAAGAATTGAGAGGGTAGCAATCAAGAAGATGGTTAAAATAGTTAATTGGAAACATATTCAATCACATGCCATTTTAACCCCATCCTAATACCAATCAGGATTATCTCTGTCATTTTGATGATTCTGTCATTTTTAGCTCACCTGAGCTGAAAACTCAAGTGAGCTTTTTTGATCGCCTGTTGTCCGTCGTCTGTCTGTCTGTAAACTTTTTACGTTTTCGACTTCCTCTCCAGAACCACTGAGCCAATTTCAACCAAACTTGGCCAAAAGCATCCTTGGGTGAGGGCTTTCAAGTTTGTTTAAATGAAGGGTCATGTCCCTTTCAAAGGGAAGATAATCACAAAAATGCCAAAAATAGGGTGGGGTCATTCAAAAATCTTCCTCTCAAGAACCACTGAGCCAGAAAGCTGATATTTACATGAAAGCTTCCGAACATAGTGCAAATTGAAGTTTGTTAAAATCATGGCCCTTGAGGATAGGATGAGGCCACAATAGGGGATCAAAATTTTACAAACAAATATATAAGAACAATCTTTAAAAATTTTCTTCTAAAAAACTACTGGGCCAGGAAAGTTGAAATTAACACGAAAGCTTCCTAACATAGTGCAGATTTTAGTTTGTTAAAATCATGACCCCCGGGGGTTGGATGGGGCCAGGGGGATGGATGGGACCACAATAGGGGTTTAAAGTTTTGCATGCGAATATATAGGGGAAATCTTTAAATATGAGCCAAGGTGAGTCAGGTGAGCGATGTGGCCCATGGACCACTTGTTCTTTTACATATGTGTTACTTTTAGAGCCTTCCTTCGCTTCGCTCGGTAAAACAACGTACGTGTAGAATGTGCATAGGCACACCCAGATATTTTCAAAGGAGGGGACGGGTTGTAACCCAATTGTACGTGAACCTTTCCCCACCCATAAAGAGATGAGAGGGTAGGGGTGAAGAGCCAACAACAGCAACATCAAAAACCGACAAAATCAGACCATTCACTGAATTTAGTATACACAGGGAGTATTTTGAATTTGCTATTATAATACTATCACATTTCATTACACATCATTACACATCAAACCTCTGTGATTGTATGCATAATGGTGGTATTAAACAGGTAACAAAAATTACAATTTTCAACTTCTTCTTCTTCACTCCCCCCCCCCCCCCCAATAGAAAACCAAGCGAACAAAAAAAAAATCCCAAAACAAACAAACAAACAAACAAACAAAAAACAAAAAAAAACAAAAAAAAACCACAACACCTTTACACCTTTTTCATGCCAGGCTTTAATAATCAAAGTACTGAAAGACGGTGGCGTGGGTTGCGAAAAGCTTAACCCAAAATTGAATTAAGATCACGCCTTTTAAATGAGCAAATAATTTGTTTTCTCAAGAGAATAGAAAAACATGAAACTCTAATCCATGCACTGTTTTCCTCTTGAGCTTATAGGGAATATTTCCGAACTTTGAGAATGATCACCTTGTAAAATGAAGAATGGCTTTGGAGTCTGTGGCCTTTCCATTTCGAAATGCCCATATTTTTCTAGCATGCCGTGACACACAACACTTAGATATTAAACTCAGACGAAGCATGTTATTTTTCTTATTACAGATCAAGGTAATAAACTTCTTTGTTTCATAATCTAATTACCTGATAAGAAGAATTTTTTTGTGTACCGGTATTTATGGAATGGGTAAATAAATATCATATCCATATATTGTTTTCCAAAAAATATTTCAATTAAATGAGTCATTTACATGTACCATGTGTTCAAATTTTCCTTACATGGATTTTTAATCTCCAGATTGTTTTACCACTTCAGATTGTTCTCGCGCTCTGTCATGTTATTCCAAAATGAATTATGATAGATTCGTGAAATTCTCAAATGTACCTCATGTAGTTGAAATAGTTCTCAAATTTTGATTAATGTCATACAATAAGAAAAATCTCGTATAATTTTTATACGCCCGTCTTTAGATGGGACGAATTATGGTACAGCGATGTCTGTACGTCCGTCCGTCCGTTTGGGATTTTCTCTTTATAGTTTCATTTCCCTTTCACATATCATGCTGAAACTTGCTGTGTAGCTTCTTTGTGGGTCAATCTAGATCATACAGCAATTTTGATTTTTTGATTTCGACCTTTTTTCCAGGAGTTTTGCCCCTTTATTTGAAAATAATTATTATATGAAGGGTACAAAATTTGTCCGCCTTACTCCTCCCACATTTTTCAAGTGAGAGCCTTCTTATTATGCCCCCTTCAAAGAAGAGGGGCATATTGGTTTGGACCTGTCGGTCGGTCGGTAGACCACACGTTGTCCTCTCAATATCTTAAGAACCATTCACTTGATGATAATGATATTTCATATGTGAGTTGGATATGAGTAGAAAAGGACTCCTATTGTTTTTCAGGTCAAAAGGTCAAAGGTCAAGGGTCAATCTACTCTGGACATAGAAATATAATGTCCGCTCAATATCTTGGGAATCCTTTGCTTGAAAAACATCAAACTTAGCACACTGGTACATCCTAAGGAGTAAATAACCTCTATTGTTTTTGAGGTCATATGGTCAAAGGTCAAGGGTCAAACTCGGTAGAGGAATACACTGACTATTCAATGTCTAGAGAACCCTTCGCTTGACAGACATCAAACTAGGTACACCAGTACATCTTAAGAAGAAGATGATCCCTATCGATTTTGAGGTCACATGGTCAAAGGTCAAGGGTCAAACTGGACATTAGAATATACTGTCCGCTCAATATCTTGAGAACCCTTTGCTTGACAGACATCAAACTTGGTACACTGGTACATCTTTAGGAGAAAATGACCCCTATTGATTTTGAAGTCACATGTTTAAAGGTTAAGGGTCAAACTGGACATTGGAATATACTGTCCGCTCAATATCTTAAGAACCCTTTGCTTGACAGACATCACACTTAGTACAGTGGTGTATATTCAGGAGAAGATGATTCATATTGATTTTGAGGTCACATGGTCAAAGGTCAAACTTGACATAGTAATATACTGTCCATTCAATATCTTGATAACCCTTTTGCTTGACAGGCATCAAACTTAGTACACTGGTACATCTTCAAGAGAAGATGACCCATATTGATTTTGAGGTCAATAGTTGATATACTGGATATAGTAATATATTGTCTTCTATATTTTAAGAATTATTTGTTTGATTGACACCAAACTTGGTACACTGGTACAGCATAAGGAGTAGATGACCCCTATTGATTTTTAGGTCACATGGTCAATTCACTCTTGACATAGGAAGATATAGCTGCTCAATATTTTGAATTGATGATACTACTATCAATTAAATGATGTGTGTGTATAACCCTTTTCAATTTTGCACCATGGGGGCATATGTGTTTTACAAACATCTCTTGTTTTGTGGAGTGTTTGTATGGGTATTGAAGATGTGCATGTTGGATGGATTTTGAGAAAAGTACAGGTTGTTGAACTTAGTCTATTTGGAAATTAATATTCTATGGAGGGTACATACTTTGTCCGCCCAACTCCTCCCACAGTTTTCAAGTGAGGACCATCTTATTTTGTGGAGTGTTTGTATGGGTATTGAAGATGTGCATGTGGGAAGGATTTTGATTTTCTTTCATTTTTGAAAAAAAATACAGGTTGTTGAACTTGGTCCATTTTGAGGAAATCTAGATTTTTAAGCTAAGACCCTTTGTTCATATGAAAGTTTGTCACAGCCTCATGAGGGCTGATAATACCTGAAGCAAAGTTATACAAATTATAGCACAAGAAAAACACCCTATGTAAGCATTTCACGGACGTATTATGTACCGTTTGCGGTACTCTTGTTGAAATTGCTGAAGTATTATCATTCTCAATCATAAAATTTTAAACCTTGAAAAATCATTCATGGAATTTTCGATTTTTCAGAAAATATCTTGATTTAGCTATCCAGAGTGTCTTAGTCGTGTTTGTTCCTATATATATATATTTCAACTTATTTAAAATATGCATGTGATGTTAACTTCTCAATCATATGGCATTTCACTCATGTAATCTGAATAAAAGATTTATCAAACTCTCAAAAGTTCTCATATGTTCAAATAATTTCTTTCTAATTTAACCATTAAGATATTTCTCATGATCATATATTTGCAAATACACGATGTTCATAAAATATATTTTCCAAAGTATAATGTTCAAGTTCTCAAAATATTTTGATTCAGTCAAAGCATACCGTATTGCAGTGGGTCATGTTTCTGACCTTCTGTAAATCTTTATTCTATTTTCTCTCATATATAATCTTTGATTTTAAAACATTAGTTATTCTCGTGTTTAAATAGTTCACAGTCATGTGATTTTAAAATCAAAAGTTCTCAAGTAATATCTGGAAATTTTTCATGTGATTAAAGTATTTTCATATGACGCTTTATTCAATAATTGTCTGAAATTTTGGAATTTTTAATCACGAATTCTCAACTAATAGACTGTTGGAGTTATCAAAAAGCTATCTAAAGTAGAATCGATCAGAATATAGGGTCCCGTGGAGATCCGCGTTATAATGTGTCCTCAGTACCTCTTGCTTGTCGTAAGAGGCAACTAAATGGCACGGTCCTTCGGATGAGACCGCAAAAACTGAGGTCCCGTGTCACAGCAAGTGTGGCACGACAAATCAAAGGCCGTAAGTGCCACAGTCCCTTACCGACAATGGTGAAGTATCCATATGAGTGAAACAATCTCGAGTGGGGGCATTAAGGAGGAATGCAACACTAGAAAAATTTGATATGGATAAAAAGTGGAAAATATATATCATTTAATCGATAAAAGTGATGTAGTGCCAAAACAATTCAAACATATTGAGCAGACAATATCTTCCCATGTCTCAAAATATAAAGGAGACAATATATTACTATGTCCCGTTTGACCATTGATAATGTGTACCAAAATCAATAGGTGTACGATGTACCAGTGAACCAAGTTTAATGACTGTCAAGCAAAGGGTTCTTGAGATATGGAATTATATCCAGAGCAGGGTTCGAAATTACCATATAAACGTCAGTCTGTGACTGGTGATTTAAAAGTCTGACAGACTGACATTTGTATTAGTCAGTCCAATGGAACTACATGTAGTTAATTTTCTAAAGCATCATTTAGGAGAATATACTTATGAAATCTTATACACACATTCAGCTGGAGTGGAGACATAAAAAGTTAGCTTCAAGCCCTGCAGAGTGTATTGACATTTGACCATGTGACCTAAAAATCAGTAGGGGTCATCTGCTTCTTAAGATGTACCAGTGTACCAAGTTTGATGTCTGTCAAGCAAAGGGTTCTCAAGATATTAAATGGACAGTATTTTCCTATGTCCAGACTGACCAATAATAATTTGAAAGTGAAAACTTTCAATTTAACTATATTTAGTCAAAAAATGCAGGTTTAGTAGAAACCAATCTGAAACAAAATTAAGAAGAAAAAAAAAACCCTGCTGGGTTCGAACCCGCGATCTACAGTTCAGCGGTCGACGTGCTCAGCTCAGCTAGGCGGTGATTTTTTAAACGAATTGACAAATATTGCTGATATCTATATTTTCATCCATATTTTAAAAGGAAGTCAGCCATTATGACGATGTAAATAACCCCCTTAAACAATATTCAACCAGCAGAGTATAGGGAGGATGTGAAACTTAAAACGACTGTGCAAAATTAGCTAGAAGCATTTCAATTGATTGCAGCAAATTAGTTAAAGGACGAACTTTATTTGGAAACAGGTTACGGCAGCTTCAAATTAGGCAAACAAACAGCATGAATAGAAACAATGTATAAAGTGGACCAGGATTTGACTCCAAACTATCATAAAGATATATTTCCTGCTGAAATTACAACACAAGAAACACTCTAAATTGCATTTACCCAAATGTAAATCTATAAAAAGAATGCTTGTGTACCAACAGTTGTAAATGACCATACATTCTTAAGACTTCGACACAATTTAAACAAACATTTATTCCATTGTAACATCATCGATAGTCTTCTATATACTTGTGGAAAAATTGAAGATCGGATCATTTAAAAAAAAAAACATTGTCAATTCTAATTGTATACTTTTCTTTATTTAATTCGTGGAAAGCATCTACAAAGCGTTTTAATATATGTGTTATTTGTCTAGATGAACAGAATATATTTCCCGTTTTCCAGAAATTCATATCATTATTCTTTTATCGCGGCATTTTGACTAAAGTTTAAGGTATTCGACTTTATGCAGGCATGATGGAGAAGATTAGTACTTATAGAAAGTTAGCGTGATTAATTCTGCACAATGAGCGCTGTAACACACACACACACACACACACACACACACACACACACACACACATATATATATATATATATATATATATATATATATATATATATATAAACGTACTAAGTTCCAACAACACCCGATACCTAAAAGTGTCGGATCCTCAACATGGATACAAGGTCCAATACAAAAAATTATACAAAGCACTAAAATGACCAACGTCACGAACAACAAGATTGTCAAATTTTCGGGACGATCCGTCGCTTCTTCAGGACAAACGAAAAGAATTTGCTCCACTTTCAACATTGATTGGCAAGCCTAAATACAAAAAAAAAAAAACAACCAAAAAACCCAAAACATGTAGTCTGCGTTGTAAATACGTTTGTAGATTAGTGTACATGTAGTGCTAGATGTATTTATATGTAGTTTTTGTTATTGTTCTCTGTTGATATTGGCCACATTATGTAATTCTTTTCGATTGTCCTGAAGAAGAGCTATTTATCTGTCCAGAGAGAGTGAAAATTTATCACAATTTCATTCTAAGTAGTCTGGAAAGTAGGCAGAGGTTTGCCGAGCAAACCAAGGACAGTGAAACTGAAAGCTCCTTCATCTGGAGTTCATAAATATTTCCTTGTCTAGAAACATTTATTCGTAATTAACACTAACAGAGAAATAGGAAGTTCCGATCTGAAAGGAAAAATAAGTAAATTACAATGTTTATTACATATATTTTAATAATGTTTCTTTTTCTTCCGATTTTTTTCCACCTGTGTTCTATTTATATACCCACTACTGAACTTGTGCGCGTCTGTGTATCACCCGTGTTTTGACAGTAAACTTTATCAGGGACATTGTATTTCACACATTTAAAGAAGATTAAGTTTTAAAAGAGTGCAGGGGTATTGCATCTCCCAAAATTCTGCTCAATTGGGCACGATTCCGCTGTCATCGTTTTTTTTTTGTTTTTTTTTGTTTTTTACTTATTTGTACATGTACACATGTTCCAATAGTCGTACGTGTAGATACTGGAAATTTATGCTGGTTTTGATGATTATTTGAATTTTTTACATGCTAAACACAAACATTTTTAAGCGTTTCTAAATTGCGACTTTAAATCAAGCCGGGTTTCGTTTATGTTTTTAAATAGTTTATTTATTTTTTGTTAACAAAATATCAATTCATATAAATATGTTCCAATTACTTATGACTATCAATTATCTCTCATAGTGTAGAAATATTTAACATATGAGCATATGGTGTAGTGCAGTGGATTGTTTTTACCCCCCTCCTCGCTACACACATAATATTACTTGGTTTTATTTGATATTCAAGATAATAGACATTAGAATAAGAGAGCTACTGAAGTATGATATCACTACATTATATTACATTTTGTTAATTCCCTGTTTAATTGCTAAACGCTCCGCATCAGGTGTGAATGTCATGGGTCCTCGGAGATTACCTTAAAAAACGGACGGGGCGGCACGCTAAAGAACCCTTCCTGCTCAATGGCCGTAAGTGCCGAGCATAGGCCTAAATTTAAAAGCCCGTCACCGGTCATGGTGACGTCTCCATATGAGTGAAATATTCTCGAGCGAAATGTTAAGCAAGATAAAAATCAATCAATCCCGGAATTATTCATAGATTAAACATTAGGTGACAATATATGTTTTAGAATCATTGGCTGAGAAAATCCATATAGATATCATATAATGAATTAAATACCTTATATAGTTTAATTTTCTGATTTTAGCTGTAATGGCGTAAAAAAAAAACATAAATAGAATTAAAAAAACACAGCAAAAATAAACGTACGACCGTGGACAAAGAAACTATACGTTTTATATATATAATGAATATTGAAATCCTTCAATATTGTTATCAACATAATGTAATTATTTTGTATGTATCAAAATTTCGTTCTGTCTAAACATTTCTTTCAGGTTTTCCGTTGATCGTCTTTTGCGTTTATCAGATCTATCGTGAAGATCGTTTATCAGGTTTTGCGTTTATCAGGTTTACCGTGTATCCTATCGTATCGTGCGTGTATCCTATCGTATCGTGCATGTATCCTATCCTATCGTGCGTGTATCGTCTTCTATCGTTTATCATGTTAAGAATAACGTTGCGGGTACTGCAACAGTCATTTCTAATTTTTATCTATTCCTTATTATTTATAATATCCCTACTTAGTCCCCCTAATTACTTTTTTCACATTTTTAGTACATTGTAATGCCATATTGGATTAATTTGTTTTTCGATTTAATGTTGTCATATTTCATGAATTTTATTTTTCATCACAGTTAAACACTAGTTATATAGCTTTACACCTCTAGGTACGAAATACTCATTATAATCCGTCATCAGAACGAGTTAACATACCGCTTAAGAATACTCGTCCTGTATTATACCCCCCCCTCCCTTTCAAAGAAGAGAGGCATATAGTTTGCACTTGTCGGTCGGTCGGTCGGTCGGTAGACCACATGTTGTCCGCTCAATATCTTGAGAACCATTCACTTGATGATAATGATATTTCATATGTGTGTTGGTTATGAGTAGAAGAGGACCCCTATTGTTTTTCAGGTCCAAAGGTCAAGGGCCAATCTACTCTGGACATAGAAATATAATGTCCGCTCAATATCTAGAGAACCCTTTGCTTGAATGACATCAAACTTGGCACACTGGTACAGCCTAAGGAGTAGATGACCCCTATTGATTTTGAGGTCATATGGTCAAGGGTCAAACTGGACATAGGAATATACTGGCCATTCAATGTCTAGAGAACCCTTTGCTTGACAGACATCAAACTTGTTACACCAGTTCATCTTCAGAAGAAGATTACTCCTTTTGATTTTGAGTTCACATGGTCAAAGGTCAAGGGTCAAACTGGACATAGGAATATACTGCCCGTTCAATATCTTGGGAACCCTTTGCTCGACAGACATCAAACTTGGTACACTGGTATATCTTCAGAAGAATATAAATCCTATTACATTTGAGGTCACATGGTCAAAGGTCAAAATGGACATAGGAAGATACTTTCTGCTCAGTATCTTGAGAACCCTTTTCTTGACAGACATCAAACTTGGTACACTGATACATCTTCAGGAGAAAATGACCCCTATTGATTTTGAGGTCACATGTTTAAAGGTCAAGGGTCAAACTGGACATTGGAATATAGTATCTGCTTAATATCTTGAGAACCCTTTGCTTGACAGAGATCAAACTTAGTAAACTGGTGTATATTCAGGAGAAGATGACTCCTATTGATTTTGAGGTCACATGGTGAAAGGTCAATGGTCAAACTGGACTTGGTAATATAATGTCCACTTAATATCTTGATAACCCTTTTGCTTGACAGACATCAAACTGAGTACACTGGTACATCTTCAGGAGAAGATGACCCATATTGATTTTGAGGTCAAAAGTCAATAGTTGAACTGGATATGATAATATATTGTCTCCTATATTTTAAGAATCATTTGTTTGATTGACACCAAACTTGGTACACTGGTACAGCATAAGGAGTAGATGACCCCTATTGATTTTTAAGGTCACATGGTCAATTCACTCTTCACATAGGAAGGTATTGTCTGCTTAATATATTGAATTGATGATACTACTATCAATTAAATGATGTGTGTGTATAACCCTTTTCAATTTTGCACCATGGGGGGCATATGTGTTTTACAAAAATCTCTTGTTTTTGACTTGATCCAGCGTAGGTTGACTACTTCTGTTCAGTGTTGACGCTCGATTTGGTCAGACGTTTTTATTGCCACATATTACACTCGATAATCTTAATATGTAGACGTTTTTCAAATTTTGTAGTTTCCGTTTCTATTTAGTTTTCTTTTTAGGTCACCTGAGTTTACTATTGCAATTAGTTTTCGTCCGTCGTCGTCGGTCGTGCGTCTTGCGTTAACAATTGAACATTTTCAACTTCTTCTTAATAACTACCAGTCCAATTCTTTTCAAATTTTGTATGAAGCATCAATGGGACAAGGGGAGGGGGACATAAATTGTAAATTTCAGGACTCCTGCACCCCTGGGGCCCTAAGGGTGGGGCAAAAACTGTCCAAAATTGACCAATTTTCAAAAATCTTCTCAAGAACCACACACATGTAAAAAAAAACCAAAAAAAAAAAACCAAAAAAAAAAAAAAAAAAAAAAAGCAACTAAATGCATAGTGATGCAGAGCAGGAAGACCTCTACCAAAATTGTAAATTTCATGATCCCCGGGGTAGGGGTTCTGACCCCAGGGCGGGCAATCTTGTTATATAATGTTTATGTGTAAAAGACTTAAATTATATCTTCTTTAATGCTATTGATACTAAATTGAAACTAAATATATATTTAGAAAGAACAGGTAGTTCTTTACAAAAATTGTAAATTTGATGATCCCAGGGGTAGGGGTTTTGGTATCAGGGTGGGGCCAAAATGGTCAGTTATTTAGTGTGTGAACAATATACATGTTTAACTTCTTGATAACTACCATTCCAATTCTTTTCAAATTTGGTATGAAGCATCTTTGGAACAAGGGAAACATAACTTGTAAATTTCAGGATTCCTGCACCCCTGGGGCCTTAGGAGCAGGGCAAAAACTGCCCCAAAATGACAAATTTTCAAAAATCTTCTTCTCAAGAACCACACACATATAAGAAAAACTAAATGCATAGTGATGTAAAGCAGACAGACCTCTACCAGAATTGTAAATTTCATGATCCCCGGGGTAGGGGTTATGACCCCAGGGCAGGGCCTAACTTGTTATATAGTGTTTGTGTGTTAAACACTTAAATAACTTTTTCTTTAATGCTTTTTATACTAAATTGAAACTAAATGGATAGAGCAGGTAATCTTTTACCAAAATTGTAAATTTGATTTTCCCCAGAGTAAGGGTTTTGACCCCAGGGTGGGGCCAAACTTAGTATATAGTATTTATGTGTAAGCTTGCTGATACTGTATAGAATCTAAATGCATACTTAGGATTAGCAGAGAAGGAAGTACAAAAATGGTGAATTTCACAACCCAGGGTTATGACTTTACGATGAGCCAAAATTAGTCATATCTTTTGATGTTTTAATGCTAATTCACTTATTATTTATAGCCTTTCATCAGTGTATGCACTTTTGAGGGCAGTGAAGTTTTAAGAACACACCTTGTTTTATACTGTTGCTGAACATTAGAATTTAGCTTTGATATTTAGAACAGGGAATATTTTCTAGATATCGTAGCCCATGGAAGTAGTGATACCTTTTCACTAGTATTCAGGTGACCGATAAGGCCTGTGGGCCTCTTGTCTATGTAAATATTATATCGTTCTGAGGAAGGGACAGGTCGTCCCGGAAATTTGACAATTCACTGTTGGCCATGTCGTTGGTCATTTTTAGTGATATTGCTATACTGTGGAATCATTAGAATTCGTGGTGGCTCAATTTTCGTGGAATTCCTGGGAACCCCTCATCCACGAATTTACATCCTCAACGAATAAAGAATCATAATTACATTCCAGAGTTATCTTTCTTACAAATATATAAATCCACGAAATCACGTCCCCACGAACCCAGAGTTCCAGAGTTATCTTTCTTACAAATATATAAATCCACGAAATCACGTCCCCACGAACCCGTAAAAATTCAACAATCCACGAAAATTGGTCCCCACGAATTTAAATGATGAAAATATACAGTTCCAAAATATATTGAAATCACTACCGCTCTCTGGATTTTAACGTCCATCCTCAGGTGAATACAGATATTGAATAATTATATATATAAGTAGAACAAATATATCCAACGAAGACTAAGTACACATGATCCGCATATGATTAATTAATTAATTACAATGTAAATGTGGATCACACGTACTAAGTCAGCGTTGGATATATACTATGCATTTACAATGACAATTAAAACAAGAGGTACTGTCAGCAATGCTCACTAAGAATACACCCGCTTACCCCAATCTCCCAAAGGGTGTTGGTAACAGGTATAAACTACCTCTTTTCTAAGTGTAAAAACAAATGGCATGACAAACCGAACCATATTGTTACTTCGATGTCCAGTGCGCGTGACCTTTGACCTTTTGACCCCTAAATCGATAGGGAACATCTTCATCCCATGGGTAGTCCATATGTATGATATGGTGACTGTAGGTGGAAAGGATAACGCTTTAGAGCCCGGAAACCATATTGCTACTTCGATGTCCAGTGCGCGTGACCTTTGACCTTTTGACACCAAAATCGATGGGAAACATCTTTAGTCCATGGGTAGTCCATATGTATGATATGGTGACTGTAAGTGGAAGGGATAACGCTTTAGAGCCAGGAAACCATATTGCTACTTTGATGTCCAGTGCGCTTGACCTTTGACCTTTTGACCCCAAAATCGATAGGGAACATGTTCATCACATGGGTAGTCCATATATATGATATGGTGATGGTAGGTGGAAAGGATAATGGTTTAGAGCCCGGAAACCATTGCGTCTACAGACGGATGGACGGATAGACAGACGGACAACCCGATTCCAGTATACCCCCCACAACTTGTTGCAGGAGGTATAATAAATTGAACACGTGCTGTTTTCCTAGAGATTTTATTAAGTATAGATTATTGCATAGTTTGCATTATTTAGTCAATAGAACAAAACATCGGTAGTTTCAGTACTTTATACTTATAAACAGAAAACAATTCAACGATTGTTTTAAAGAGAATGATACTGTTCACTACTCGAGGAACAATTAGAACTGTGAAATGGGCTGCAGAATTCCACCTATTTGGGTTTCACCATCATCAACGATCCTTTTAGCGCCTGATATTTCCATCCATTCCAAATCATGAATTTGCCACCATTCTGGGCAGATCCAGGATACTTTCCGTTCAGGTTTGAGTCATAACAATTGTTGTACCACCAGGCTCCATGATAGGATTCTGCAGTTAAGATAGATGGTGTCATAATCTCTGTCCCATGTAGAGAACATCATTCCGTTGTGAGGAGAAAAACTGTCTCCTACAACAAACAGTGCATTGCTTACAATCATAGAATGGACACATTGCGACGATTTTTGAAAGCGAACTTAATTCATGCTCATGTGCATATAATATGTAGACTCTTTCTGACGATTGTTTTATGAAGAAATATTACCCAACTGGCCATGAAATAATAACTAAACACTTGGACGGACACATTGTGATAATTCGTGCAGAACCATAACTAACGACTCCAGGTATACTTGCCAATGTACTGAAGTAAATATCCATCAGTATGCAAAAATGAAAATATACCGTGTCATTCTGTGATCTAACTTTGAATTATAAATATCCATGACAAATGAAGATAAAGAACACTGATCAATCTCATATCTCCTATAAGCAATACAAAATAGAGAGTTTGGTAAACACGGACCCTTGGACACACCAGAGGTGGGATCAAGTGCGTAGGAGTAAGCATCCCTTGTCGACCGGTCACACCCGCCATGGGCCCTTTATCTTGATCGGGGTAAACGTAGTTATCCGTAGTCAGAATCGGTGTGCCAAGAACGGCCTAACAATCGGTATGAAACAAGTCCGACAACATTTGACCCAAATAATAGGTTGTATTGGCAAACTAGATTATTATAACGACCATAATATTTGCGAAATGCTGACTTTAAACGAGACTGTTGAAACACCTGCACCATCAACTTGTTTGTCAGTTGTCTGTCTCCATTTTAAAAAAATGACCATACACAGAACAAGCTCTTGCGAATTGTATGCAGGTGATAATCGAATATTGCTACATACATATGGGAAGATATATTGCTACAAGTACACAATCGGACTCTCCAAGGGTATACCAGTCATACAATAATTCTTTAGTCAATAGTTGATTTCTACCGAATATGATGAACAAGACGACATTAAAGGACATGGCGGCATCTCGTGCCCGATGTTGGTGATCATTTAAACCATCAGATAGCTGGGCATTGTATACTTCTTACTTGCTGAAATCTACCTTTGTAAAATAAAGTGTGAACTCGTGGTTGCACGACGGTGTGTTGTCTGATATCGTGTGGGCGTGTTGTTGCGGAATCAAGGTTTTTGTGAAAGCAAGTCAAAGTGGTATCGTGCTGTTGTGATTTATTGCCAATTTTGCAACCCTCAATAAAAAGACGAAAAGATGGAAACACTTTTTTTTATGTCATTTGATACTGGAGTTACCTATAAATATCACAATGATATGCTTTTTGACACCCATGTGCATTCAAAAAGACATGGCCAAGATTTTCGATCTATTGTAATTCACAATTGTTTTGTAATAGAAATTGAAATATCTTATGGAGAAGTGTATTCAAAATATCTGACACAGGATACATTTTATATTTATTTGTTAGTAAACACAGTGTTTGTTAGAATGTACAGTGTGGTAAATAAGACTGAAAGATAAACGCTTTAAAATAGTGAGAAAACCAGAGGCCGGTGAAAACACCAGAATTTGTAAAATTTACAACAAAATATTCAATGTTTCGATAACGGTTAATGATAAATCAATTTAGGTACTCAACTTATGCTTGTAGAGCGGGTATTCATTCCATTATGTTGTAAGACTAAAGCTAGAATTCAATAAACAATAAAATGGAGCGATGACACACTCTATAACAAAGAAAGTGCAATAGAAAATGTATGTTTTTCATTTCTTGAAAGTAAATGAAATAATATCTTTGAACCTTTTCACACTGGTATAATATAAGAATATTTGGGTTTATCCTTTCATATACTTTCAGAATCCGAACTATCTTTTATGAGATAAATCCCTGATAATTATCTTCATTTCTTAAATGACCGTAGGTCAATATGGTGGAGTATTGTGTGAAGCGTTTTATCGTAATGTCGTACATGTAGTGCGTCATAGGTTAACTTGCAGTTCATGGCCGTAGGAACCGGAGGGGCACAAGGGGGGGGGGGGGGTGCCACCCCCAATATTGTTCCAAACAAAAATCATATAGTAAAATTCACATATAGTGTAATGTATAATTATTTTTAAGCAGAAAGTTCATTTAATTCAATGAGACTCAGAGTCAGTCAGTGTGACTGTCCTTTAGCTTAAATAAAAAAATATTATGAAAAGCACTTAATGCCTTAACATTTCTTAGGGCATCATCCAAAAGGTCGTAATCACGAGGTAATGGTTCGGTTCGGTTCGGTTCGGCTCCGCATCTGGCGTCAAACCTATGATATGTAGTGACTGTTCCTTTGCCAAGTGCCCGGCACTAGTGTCGTTTAAAATCCTTTACCGGTATTTGTTGACGTCTCATACGAGTGAAAAAATCTCGTAAGAGACGACTGATCAAAAGGTATCTAATATGTGTGACCTTGACTAACTTTCAAGGTCTAATAATTCATTAGATAGCTTGTTCATTGAAACTTCGTCTTGATACAAAAATGTCTATGCCCAACTGCATAATACGAGTTCAACGTTTGTATATATTTAAAATCTTTTTGTAAAGCTAATATGATGAATTGTTGATTCTTTTATCATCACAGTTTTTATGGTAAAGGTAAATCCGACAATGTGTGAAGTACTATTCATCAGTGACGTAACACCCCCAATGTGACGTAGGTAATGACGTGTAACAACTGTTTCAAAGCTTGTAAAGTATCAGGCTGTCAAGACCTGTTTCATTCTTGGTCCAAGAGTAGACACTATCGTATCAGTGTAAGATCAACCTTCCACACAGTTGTAACTTTGATTATATTTCACAATGTATGCCCAGACGGACGAAAGAAAGGCATTTTTCGAAAAAGTGCACGAAGAAGCAAGGAATGCAGGAAAAAAGGGATGAGGAGCACTACGTTTTCTTGTTAGACTCAAAGGGCAAACTTTTAAGAAATATCCTCTTCCAACAAGCATACCTAATATCCCAACTTCAAATATTCGAAAAGATGCTGTTTCCTCAGAGCTTTATGCAAATGATGCTCCTTCTGAGCTTATCCCGATTCAGATATATGGTGATGGGAATTGTTTATTCAGAACTCTCTTATTTGTGTTTGGACATGTGGACAATTTTAAGGAAATGAGGGTACGAATTGTGTTTGAACTTGTTTCAAACCTGAAGCGCTACACGAATGAAAACACTTTTGTGACCATGTCCACAAACAAAAGTTCACTTCAATATGTCTTTGAAATTTCCCTGTCAGAAGAGTGTTTAATTACTGGTGATTTGATTGCTTCGTTACAAAAGGAAACAATAAAAACAACCCAGAACGGTTACTATTCAAGTCTTTTACATATGTTCGTAGCTTCTAACGTTTTGCAGAAACGAATCATGTCGATTTTCCCCGAGGTGCAAATCCCTGGTGTATACAGACAAGATCATAATCAGCTTATTGGTCCTCGTGACCGTGCTGATGCTAAAGAATATCAGGATGCTATCCACATCATGTGGACTCAAACAATTGCTACAAAAAGAGATGGTTGGACACCTAATCATTTTGTTGCCTGTATTCACAAGCATGAGGAACCTCTTTCAAAGAGTTCGAGCTTATCCTTTGAGGATTTTGAACCTCATCGCTCATTTGAACCAAAACAATCACAAGATAGCCCTTCCCCACTCTTGGAGTCTAACACAAATGAGGAGTCTATTGAAACAGGTAAATTGGGGGAAAATGCAAACAAAGAAACTGACAAACATGTTAAGGTTGCTTCCTTTATTGATTCTTCTTCAGAAGATGATATCTCAGAAATACCAGTTCAAAAGGCCCAGGTTGTACATGAAAAATGGCATACACCAGAGATCGGTAGTTCCCCAAATCAGCCACGGAATATTTTCTTTCCAGCAAAAAAGTTTGGTGAAAAGATGAGATCTTTCAATGCCTCCTGGTTTGATCGGTGGTCTTGGTTACATTATGTAGAAATCAAAGATGTTGTATTCTGTTTTCCTTGCATAAAATCTTTTCAGAAGAAGACTCTCAGTTGTCACAAGAAAGACAGCTTTCATATCAAGTGGTTTTAAAAACTGAAAAAAAAGGAACCACAAAATTTGCCGCACACGAGAAAAGTGATTGCCATAAAGAGGCAATGGAAAGGGAGTTTACGATAAAGGAGGAGGTTAAAGATGTTGGAGAATGTCTTTCAAAGACGCACGAAGTCGAGAAGAAGTCTAACAGAGAGAATTTGCTTAAAATCACAAACATTTTGAAGTTTTTTGCTCGACAAGGAATTGCTCTTCAGGGTGACAAAGACGAGACAAACTCGAACTTTAATCAACTTCTCATGCTAGAGGCTAAACGCGATCCCCAGCTTCAGGAATGGCTACAACGCAAGGCAAATAAGTATGTTGCTCCAGATATACAAAATGCATTTTTGCAGGTGATGGGGTTGCATGTTTTGCGACAAATTGTTGCTTTCATCAAATCGTCTTTTCAATAATGGCAGACGAAACACGAGATATTTCCAACAGAGAGCAACTTGTTTTATGCATTCGATGGGTTGATCAAAATTTTACCGTTCATGAAGATTTATTAGGGATGTACTGTCTTTCTGACATTGGGGCTAATTCAATAACCCTAGCAATTAAATATGCCCTTTTGAGGTTCGATCTGCCTATCAACAAAGCACGAGGCCAGTGTTATGACATGGCTGCTTCTATGGCTGGTTCAAAGACAGGTGTTGCAACAGAAATTCATGCACTTGAACCCAGAGCCCTTTACATACACTGTTATGGTCATGCTCTTAACATAGCTTGCAGTGATTCTATTAAGGGATGTAAGTTGCTTAGAGACACCCTGGACATTGCAAAGGATATAACAAAGTTAATTAAAGAATCTCCAAGAAGGGAGATGATTTTCAATACATTAAAAATTGCCCAAAATCTAGAGAAAACGTCAGCGGGAATAAGGGTTTTGTGTCCCTCAAGATGGACAGTAAAAGCCTACACATTTTTGAGCATTTTGTCAAACTATGAAATTCTAAGAAATATTTGGGATGAAAGCCTCCAATACGTGCGTGAGGTAGAAATGAGATACAGAATTAGGGGAGTGGCTGCTTATATGTGCAGGTTTGCTTTCTTCTTTGGGTGTTTACTAAGTGAAAAACGTTTACGTTATGGTGATAATTTGGCAAGGACTCTGCAGGCTCCAAATCTCTCGGCGAGTGATGGTCAAAAATTGGCATCAGCGACAATGAGTGTTTTGCAAAGTCTCTGAGATGAGACAATCTTCACTCAGTTTTACGAGGAAGTTGTTGAAAAAGCAAAGCAGATGAACATCAATGATCCTGTTCTTCCTAGAAAACGCAAAACTCCTCGTAAACTTGATGATGGGACAGCAGCACACACTTTTTCATCGTGTGCAGATATGTATAGGAAAGATTTCTACGAGGCATTAGATCTGCTTTTAGTTGGCATAAAATCTAGATCTGACCAACCAGATTACAAAGCTTATGTTAATCTTGAAAACCTCGTAATTAAGGCTGGCACAGGTCAAACGTTTGAAGAAGAATTCAATTTTGTCTCGACCCTATATGATACAGATTTGAAGCCAAAGGATCTTCACTGCCAGCTTATACTGTTAAAGACTGTTTTGCCAAAAGACTTTACGCCAGATATTCCAAGTGTGGTTGAATTTTTCAGACATTCAAATGAAAAAAAGTATGTTTGCCGAGATCCTCAACATTCTCAAACTAATGTTGGTACTTCCTGCAACTAACTCTATCAGTGAGCTCTCATTCAGCGCCTTGAAAAGATTGAAAACATCACTGAGATCAACAATGAGCCAAATACGAACAAACAATTTGCTTTTATTGCATGTTCATAAATATGAGACTGATGAACTGAATCCAGAAAAAAATAGTTGAGGAGTTCGTAAGTGAAAGTGATCACAGACTGGCGATTTTTGGAAAGTTTACCAAGTACTAAATACCTTATGACTCAGAAATGAGTGATAACAAAATGATAAATATATAAACAAAACAAAAAAAGAAAAAAAAAAAATCCTTAACACCCCCCTCCAAAAAAAACAAAACAAAAACAAAACAAAACAAGCAAAACTTAAAATTTAAGTTGAGGGGTTTTCTGGGAAACTAATTAGATTCTATGTGTATAATAAGATGTATCTACATGACGTACACCTCAATACTTGTACATATTTATGCAGTTTTCTTTTTACTAATGGTTTTGTCGATATCTCTTTTTTGTCGTAAATTACTTTGGCGTGGTGCCCCCCCCCCCCCCCCCCCCCCCCGAAGTGAAATTGCTTCCTACGGGCCTGCAGTTAAACTTTAACATGAAATGGTGAAGATAATGAACAGCGATCAGTCTCATACACATGACTCTATCCTTATATCAGATATTTTGTGATGGATTTAGATGATGTTAGTGGTGGATCTACTATTTGCGAAAGGGGGGATTGGCATGTAAAAGTTAGGCATCAGACATAATACTCATCCATTTTGGGAGACAAATCTGAAGTTTGCCTTCTAAACATCTTGCGATTTTTTTCGAGTGTACTAAAGCCACCACTAAATGCATACAGCATATATACATACTTGCTGATCCTGTGAAATCCGATACAGTGAGGTTGTAATTATTTTCCCTATCCCCGACAGCAAATGTGTAATACAAAACACGCGTCTCGTCACAATCAAAACTTTGAAGTCCAACCGAAAGTACTTGATTCTTTGTCTTTGTTAAAGTATGAATTGCGTCATTTCCTGTAAGGTGCATTGAAAACATTTAAGCATAGTGATACAATATAATAATTCAGAAGGGCGATTAATAAGCAACTGGAAAAATAACTACCCTCGTCTTCTTCGGGGATTTTTTTTAAATTAATGGTATTATTCAATGTTTTTCCCCTTATATTTAGTTTTGATTTAAAACGAAATACCATATTTCTCTGAATAGTCTCAATATGATTTCCTTTAATATAGTTAATTTGGATTATCCCTTTCTCGACTGGTGTCAAAAAAGCGGATAGATAATATTCTGTAGATAAAGGGCGAAGATAATGAACAGTGATCAATCTCATAACTATATATATATATATATATATATATATATATATATATATATATATATTAAAAGAAATAGAATAAACAGTACACAAAGTTAAAAATTTAATGCAAGCGCTTTCATTTTATAATCCTCAGGCGTTACATTTTAAAAAATTTAAAAAACATTTTTTAAAATGTAACGCCTGAGGATTATAAAATGAAAGCGCTTGCGTTAAATTTTTAACTTTGTGTACTGTTTATTCTATTTCTTTTAATATTTTATACCGGACACTGTGATTTTTTTTAAAAACACAATTTGGATATATATATATATATATATATATATATATATATATTAATATATATATATATATATATATATATATATATATATATATATATATATATATAATATATATATATAATATATATTGTCATTAATATTTGCTAAACCTTAAATACTCTTATTACATATAATTGTGATAAAAAGATATCATAGATGTTTTGAGTTGGGTACATTTATTTCAATAAGTCAGGTGGGAGTTACTTTGGGTAACCATGAGTTCTGATTCGAATCTGTCATTTTTTTAAAATTGTAGATCAGGTCATTGAACGAATGGGGTAAACTAAACAGCTCCGTAGAAAATAATATTAAAAAGCAACCCTCCCCTTAGACTTGCTCAAGTCTCTATGTTGTTTTTATTACTTTATGATTTCGTTCAAATTTTTCTGTGCTTCAGAAGTATAAATAACATTAAACGTTAGTTTGGCATTATTAAAAAGTATTAAAGAGAGCAATGGCTATTAAACATAGAGACTAGAGCAAGTCTACCCCCACCGAAAAAAAAAAAACAATCAAAATACAATCCGCAGTATAAATACATTTGTAGATTTATTTCTACCATTTTGGAAATGGAAAGCTTTCATTGTGTTAAATATCTTTTGTAAATGTATTCCTTTGTCAGGAGGAAGAAAAAATTGACATTCTAATTATTTACGCCGTACCTATTTCATTCTAGTAATTTATATAAATTGTGTATGCGATACTTTTTAAATGCACCGGTTATGGTTGGAATATAGTGCTTTATGTGTGCATATCTACGGGATGACTCTAATTCTGGAGCAAGTTAAACGAG
The DNA here is from genome assembly GCF_947568905.1 of Ostrea edulis. Taxonomy (NCBI): domain Eukaryota; kingdom Metazoa; phylum Mollusca; class Bivalvia; order Ostreida; family Ostreidae; genus Ostrea; species Ostrea edulis. The sequence goes on from NC_079166.1 coordinate 23,313,979, forward strand.
TAAAACCTCGTTTGGGTCAGTTTACGCTTTATAATCCGTGAAGCGGATTTTAAAAAAGCGTAAACTGACCCAAACCAGGTTATACTCGGATAACTTGCCCCAGAATTAAAGTCATTCCTCATAATTTAACGCAGGAGACAAAACTACTAACCTTCGTTTATCAAAATGTACATAAACTTGGAAAAATACAAGTCAACTGAGCCGCGCAATGATTCACTTGGCAATAACGACGAAGCGTCTACATGTGGCTGTGAAGGTCGCCATGTTTACTCCGTTGTCAATTTGCCTTACTTAGTTCAACAGAACCTAGCCTATTTATTACATTATTGTACAGAAGGTGAAGTTTGTCGTAACGGAAAATATGTGTAGACTATGCATGCAATGCGTATTTCGCTGCCCTTTAGAGATCGACTTTAAAGTCGCTCATCTCCGACAGATTGCGAAAATACGGGAAATTGCATTGTTTAGGCCTAGATCTACCCAAAGTAAGTCTTCAAATATCAGAAAATGCAATAATTTGCGGCTTTTTACTCTGTTAATATTTCTACTACATGAAAACTTACCTTTGCATGCAACGATTAAGTTTTCACTAATGGTAAATCCAACACAAGAAAATATGTAAGTAAGTGACAAATCGCCATCCACATGTCAATGTGACTGACGTCATGTGGTAAAATGTGACGTATGGTTTTTTTGTTTTCTTTGTTGAAATACCCCCCCCCCCCCCCCCCCCCCCCAGTGAGAAATGTATTTGAAAAGGAACCAGACGATGCTTACTTGGTAAAGCATTAATTTGAATATAATATCTTTGTTTTAATCTATTTTAAAATTATTCGATCACCATACAGAGAAAGATGATTTACAACAGTGATTAGCGTACAAGTGGCCTAGATACTAATTGACAACAAGAATAGTATGTGTATCAAACCGAAGTATCTTATTGTACACGTTGACTTTATATTCCATAGAAGGCTGAAAACATTGCTGCGATGTAAATTTGGAGACAGAAGAAAAAATAGTTCCGGCGTCTGGTTGTCAAGGATGTGTGTCCCCATACCAAACGAGGTTATACAAAAATAACCCGCGTTCCTCAATTGGAATTTGACCAATCAGAGACAAAGATACAATAAGAATTAAATTTTATACGTATGAATAGCAATCTCACCAATCCAGTAGTTTTTGCACGGGTCTCCAAATCCATTTTTGTATTCTTCCCAGGTTTTATAAAAGTCCGTAGATCCATCGATTCTTTTTTGAATGACCTACATAAAAATTCTAAAATAAATATCTCATCTTCTTTTTTGTTGAAAATATTTCAATGAACAGTATTGATAATGCGACATGTTACTGAGAATACACACTTCATATAGTGATCAATATTGTCATTTCTAGCAACGTTTTGAAGTGTACGATACCGCCAGTGGATGGTATAAACATTTGTGCACTATCTAAATGGTTATTTAACATTGTTTGGAATTAGCGCACCCTACATCTCCATTTGAATAAAATAAATGAATTAACACTTCGAATATCAAAGTAAATGGACATACATATTTTAGCTAAACAATTGCAGTCTAATGCCAGGATTATTACGTTGAAACTGAAACCAGCTGTTTTGCATTGTTTAACTTATCTATACTTCTAAAAGTAATAATTTTGTCAATAAACTCCGAAACGCTTGCTCCAGAGTTACACTTTGTACCTTTCATAGTGTTCCATATGTGAGATGAAGTCCGTAGTCTATAACAGAACCTTACTTGATCAAAGAATATCGTAAAATTAATTAAAAACCTATTTTCGGTTTCGATAAGCTACCATGAAAAACAAAAAATGGGAGCACAGTGGCGGATACGCTTTGGCGTATCTAAGCCAGACTTATTTTTTGCTTTTAATGACAACTTAAAATAATGCGAAATGATGTAAATCCGTTGTTTATTGATTCTTGATTTTGATGATACAGAAGAATTAAGTTTTGATAATTTTTGAATAAATAGACTCTGCCTGTTTGTTTCTTCAATCCGTGATTTTAGTCTTGAATTAACCTCGCCTCATAGAAATTTCCAGAAGGAAGCGCCAAGAGCGAGACGTTCCATCGCTAAAGACGCTATTCTCGGACCACGACGGCAAGCCGAAAAGATGCGATCGGTTTACAGCATAACACTGTGTAGGTGTTGAGTGTTAGGCATACACCCCCCTCCCCCTCGGCACCATTGACCTGACACATCGACAACATTTTAAATACCATCTTTATCTGATATTTTTGATGTTGTTTATTTTTTCCGTGGTTATACAAGTCACTGTTACGACATTTAGTGATAGCAGTTGCTGATATGTATAAACACATGGGTAAACACAAAAAGCTGTCCTTTGGGTTGAACATGTTTTGTGATGACACAGATCTTGAAAGAACGTAATAACTAGAAAGAAAAATTGTCCAATATGTCAGATATCGAATGACGCGGGACTGTTATGTGAAGTTTGCGCCTTTTATTTAAATGTTAAAACAGTTTACCGAAGTGAGGTTATTTACTAACTGAAAATGTCTGATAAATCAGGCTTGCTAACAATACTATATAGCAGGTTTCTGTTTGTAATTCAGATAGTGAATTATGTTTTCGATTATTGCGTTTGATGAGAAGAAACATACAGGGTTCTTGATTGCGCACAATATCTAAATCCTCACGTTTGGTACTGTGTTGGTGTGGGGTGGGGGTGGGGATGATTTGGACTAGCCCAGATGGAAGATCTAAGCAAAAGAAAAAAGGAGCACCTGTTCATAACCAGCACCAGTATGTATGGATTACATGTAGTTTAGGGTAATAATTTATTAACTACATCAATATGAAATGCAAATAATGACATAAAAGGGAAATATGATTTTTCCTTATTTTTTCCTAAACTCACTTTGATGTGTATACCACCTATCCTCATGTTTCAGAACCGAACAAAACCGCTCTCTGCCACCACAATTCGGCATGACAGATTAAAAATGCATATCAAACTTTCAATAAGCTTAGAAATAATGTATGTTACAGAAGGAACATTTGATTTAGAGCCCCAAGGGATGTCCTAATCATCAAATTTTATTTACTGTATATGATGAATATAACTTAACTAATGTACACAATTATAAAATTTTTGTTCTTGAATTTATTTCAATTTAGATATTGTTCATTCAATTCATGTTTGCCACAATTGAAGCACGCATTTAAAGTCCCCCCTCTATATACACGCGCGGAGTTTCAGCTAATAAGGTTGCATACGTTTTGGAAGTAAAGGACTTACTATCTAAACATTTGTGTAACATAAGCATCGATAAACAACGGATTTACTTCAAATTGTAATATCTTATTAAGTTGTAATTAAAAATGGAAAAAAAAAAAATGGCTTAGATCCGTCAAAGCGTGTCTTTCACCGTATTCTCATTTCTTTTTTTTATTTCAGAGTAGTTTATTGAAAACGAAAGTAGGTTTTCGATTAATATTACGACATATACTAATCAAGGAAGATTCTATTATAACTTACGGACGTCACCTCACATGTGAAACAATATAGTAACTCCGGAACAAGCGTTTCAAAGTTTATTGGTATATATTTGTTTATTTATCAGTATATATTTGTTTATTGATAAATATAGATTTGTTTATTTATAAGTATAGATTTGTTTATTTATAAGTGTAGATTTGTTTATTTATAAGTATAGATTTGTTTATTTATAAGTGTAGATTTGTTTATTGAAAAGTATAGATTTGTTTATTTATAAGTGTAGATTTGTTCATTGATATGTATAGATTAGTTTATTGATAAGTGTAGATTTGTTTATTGATAAGTATAAATTTGTTTATTTATAAGTGTAGATTTGTTTATTTATAAGTATAGATTTGTTTATTTATAAGTGTAGATTTGTTTATCTATAAGTATAAATTTGTTTATTTATAAGTGTAGATTTGTTTATTTATAAGTATAGATTTGTTTATTTATAAGTGTAGATTTGTTTATTGAAAAGTATAGATTTGTTTATTTATAAGTGTAGATTTGTTTATTGATAAGTGTAGATTTGTTTATGGATAAGTATAGATTTGTTTATTGATAAGTATAGATTTGTTTATAGATAAGTATAGATTTGTTTATGGATAAGTATAGATTTGTTTATTTATAAGTATAGATTTGTTTATGTATAAGTGTAAATTTGTTTATTTATAAGTATAGATTTGTTTATTTATAAGTGTAGATTTGTTTATTTATAAGTATAGATTTGTTTGGTTATAAGTGTAGATTTGTTTATTTATAAGTGTAGATTTGTTTAATTATAAGTGTAGATTTGTTTATTTATAAGTGTAGGTTTGTTTATTTATAAATGTAGATCTGTTTATTTTTAAGTGTAGATCTGTTTATTTATAAGTATAGATTTGTTTATTTATAAGTGCAGATTTGTTTATTGATAAGTATAGATTTGTTTATTGATAAGTATAGATTTGTTTATTTATAAGTATAGATTTGTTTATTTATAAGTGTATATTTGTTTATTTATAAGTGTATATTTGTTTTTTGATAAGTGTAGATATAACAACGTACCGTCCAACCGCCTCCCTCCGTAGTCATGTCACAGAACACTTCCTTTTTTTTGACCGCCCACGTATATCTCATATACACCGTCTTCTACGTCATCTACTTTGTTAAAAATATCTGCGCAACTTTCATATTGGGAACCAAAATCTGCAATAATAATGCAATAACTAATTGATGACATTGCGTTTTAAACTTTGTCTGATTTCGCAAAAATGTAAGCAATATGAACATTTTAAATAAAAGCCTCATTTCATCATTTCATAATTTTAGATGAATGCCTCTTCATCATTTGATAGTTTGAGATATATACGATTTCATCATTGTAATTGAAATGTAATTGAAAATAGGGATATATTTAGATACATTCAATTACTTGTAAATGAAAGCTTCAATTGCTTTTAATTAAAAGCAAAGTCAATTACAAATATTTCCAATTACTTTATGAAAATGTATTTAGATACAGCTAATTACAATATCCCATCCCTGTCGACCACACCCACCGTGAACACTTTTACCTTGATCAGGTAAATGGATTAATTCACAGTCAAATCACCGTGCCAAAACAATTGGTATGAATCACGTCAGATAGCATTTGATCCATTGATAGGCTCTGTACTTTGTTGTAAACAAAGACAATGTTTGTCCTACTTTAAAAGAATTATTCTTTATTGATAGCTTTTCGTTTTATTTACTGATTGCATAGCATAATTTAAGAAAGACAAAAATCCTCATCATTTCTTCTCGCTCACTCTCCGTTTCTCAAACTATTACCGTCCGTCTCGACTGGTGGAATGAGGTTTGCGTCAATACCGGTCAGGTAAACAAGGAAGACACCCGTTACAAATGAGATCTGTTGGGAAAATGAATAGAAGTTCAATGATTTATCTTATATGAAAAATATTTTCACTGAACTGTATGCTTGAGTGAATATATGGAACTAATTTAATTCTTATTGTATCCTCGTCTCTGATTGGTCAAATTCCAATTGAGGAACGCAAGTTATTTTTGTATAACCTGGTTTGGTATGGGGACACACTCCTTTGACAACCAGATCTAAGCCGGAGCTATTTTTTTCTCTCTATGTTTAAATTTTACATAGCAGCACTGTTTTCAGCCTTCTATGGAATATAAAGTCAACGTGTACAATAAGATACTTCGGTTTGATACACATACTGTTCTTGTTGTCAATTAGTATCTAGGCCACTTGTACGCTAATCACTGTTGTAAATCATCTTTCTCTGTATGGTGATCGAATAATTGTAAAATAGATTAAAACAAAGATATTATATTCGAATTACTGATTTACGAAGTTAGCATTGGTCTGTTCATTTTCAAATACATTTCTCACTGATGAAAGGAGGGGGGGTCATTGCTGATCCGCCTTGCAACAAAGCAAATAAAAAAAATCATACGTCACAATTTACCACATGACGTCAGTCACATTGACATGTGGATCGCGATTTGTCACTTGCTTACATATTTTCTTGTGTTGAATTTACTATTATTTACAACGTTGCATGTAAAGGTAAGTTTTCATATAGTAGAAATTTTCACAGAGTTAGAGGCCGCAACTTATTGCATTTTCTGATATTTGAAGAATTACTTTGGGTAGATCTAGGCCCAAACAATGCAATTTTCCGCATTTCCTCAATCTGTCGGAGATGAGCGACTTCAAAGTCGATCTCTTAAGAGCAGCGAAATACGCATTGCATGCATAGTCTACACATATTTTCTGTCATGACAAAGTTCACCTTCGATACAATAATTGAATAAATAGGCTAGGCTTCGGGGATTATAAAGTGTAAACTGACCCAAGTCAGGTTATACTCGTATAACTTGCCCCAGAATTAAGGTCATTCCTTAAATAACAAACGGGGCATCTTTCTATTCCTTTCGTAAATACAGTCAACTCTCGATAAACCGCCACCTTTTGTTCTTATGAAATTATGGCATTATAACGAATTTGGCGATGAATTGAATTACAGTCATCTTGAAGAAATAGAGTTACCGTTCTTTTATTTGTAAGAGTTATCTTTCCTCTATTTACAATACTTATGTAAGTAAGCGATCCTTTGCTGCTAAGATGTCGCCCACTGTCCTTCTTTTTATATAGCCTTTTCCCATAAAACAGAAAAATGATTTGCAATATCCTGATGGGTACATTTTTGAAGGTGTCCTTGGCACGTAATGATTTGCTTTTTCTCATCGAAATTTAACAGTTTCTTTGATGTAAAAACAACTTGACTTCAGTTCATCTCGAGTATTTTTCTTGTTTATTCAGTACAGCAATTACTGGGATCCTTCTGTCGAGGTGTACGCCAGAGATCGATAATTACCAATTTACTGCTTCACTGACCACGGGTAATCATGGCGGTTTATCGAGATAATTAACAGGTTGAAATATACTTTTGTAATGAAAACACTGTGACAAATGGCGATAGCGAATTTGGCGTTTTAACGAGAGTTTTAAGTAACAGGGAAAATGTTCCTAGAAAAATGCGGCGTTATAACGAAAATGGCGATGAATTGAGTGGCGATAATTCGAGAGTTAACCTGTATGTTTAATAGGGCAAAATTATGGATGCTTCCCATATAAAAAAAAATTAAAAGTCAAAGTTCATTTTTATTTGCATTCAGTTTTTTTTTTTATATTTACCAGATGTCAATGGGATTGAATATGACTCAAGATATTGTACATTCGTTGTCTGTTATTGAGGATTTCAGTTATTGTAAACTCGCGAGGATAGTAAACTTCGTTCACCGATGGTTTAATGTTATTGAATACTTATTCTGAAATGTTCATTCCCGCCCGATATCTTTTCACGTTAAGACAGCCATAAAATGTACCTCTGTGCCCTTTACGCTATATGACGTCACAATAAAAAAAAATCACCACATGCTGTTACACAACTGCATCACCTGGAAATGTCACAGCCTATTCTATTACTATATACTAACCTCCTCAAGTGACTGTATCATTTATTTCTTATATGCTGGTCTCCAATTTTTGCTATATTTAGCATCCACGAAGCTGATATTCATACTATGTTTTGATATCGAAATAACCCCTAGTGTGAAAGTATTATGCATTTTGAAATGTACTCCTTTGCATACATCAGTTAATGAAATCCTACGTTTGAGCTTGAAGTGTAATTTCACAACAAATTTATACATTTGGCCATGGAAGTCTTTAACCAATTTCGAGATTTACCTTCATAAGACAAACACGGGTGAATATGATTCTGGATATTTAGTCAATACCCTTTTTGTCTTAATTGTTAGGCGCTATCAATTTTAAAAGTACAGATTTGTTTACATTTTTGCTGCAATGTTTTTACGTCAACAGTTATTTGTGAAAAATGCGGAGACACGGAGCTACATATGTATAGTAATATACGCATCACTATAATTAAGATATATCTTCCCCGAATAATGCGTAGTGTACATGTTCAGATACTCTTCAGCAAATCAAACAGAAAGAAATACGGTTGACGTTGTGACCGTTGAGACGATTGACGATCCTTAACATTTTGCAACACGACTTTAGATATCGTATCTGCCTATTCGTTTAACGCGGGGGGAAACGCAGTTAATGTTACACGGTGCACTGTGACGTCACATCTGCGGTTTTGCTTTCTTTCAAACCAAGCAATTATAAAAACATGGGTGGTACTTTCCATAAATAATATTTATTTTAAATAGGTCTTCATTATTTCTATTTTCACATATTTTGTTTTACAGGAAATATCAGTTTGCCGAGATGAAAGATCATAAGCATTCGTACATGTTGATGATTTTTGTTTAGCACCTATCAATCCACAGAATGCTATAGAGTTGCATATAACCTTATATGTAGAATGTAAATTCATATTTGCTATTGTTTAGATTGATGCTTTCCATCCTTTATACCAACTACTTCTGATAAAACGTACTTAGCTACAGCTGTCCAGCTATTCATTTTTTAGAGCTATCTAATTTGATATATCACTTACCTCTAAACAGTGCATGTTGATTTCGTGCAACAACAAGGAATAACCGCGCATCGGAGGCAAGTCTATTTGTAACATTATGAACTGTCAATCACGATCTCACACTGGTAGTAACCTCCACCCACAATATTTTATAGTGACGAAATATTTTGACTTGTAAACTGATAATTGTTGCATAGAGAACCACATTTTACATGCCTTTAAGTAATGAAATAACAACAGCTACGATACAGACTAAGCTGAAGACAATATCATTATCTTTACACAATTACAGTCAATATATCTATCATAAAGAAGGTTCCATTCCAAAAAGAACTTTGATATTTTTAGTTTTGTTAAATCAGGACCACTCTGTTGTACCCAAGACGCCAATACAATATTGTACTTTTGTTAGACATTAACAATGCATAATTAAAACCATTCATTCTACTTACCCTTCGTTAGCATCATAGGACATCGGAGACTCCACAAGCTAGAAAACATCTCTTATTTAAGTATTTTGAATATTTGCGGCTTGCTGCTCTATGAATGCTTCTAAAATACACCACAAAAGCAGACTGTGTTTTGTCAAAACAGCACTTAGGGTCAGAAATACAATGCACATACTTAATGCCAAAAAATATCTGATTGCAACATTGGACCTCAAAGGCAATGCCCTCTTTAACTAGTTTTAAAAAGTAACATGATTATTTCTTTTATATCCAGCTAGTCCGTTTATATAAGGCAATTACACATGAACATTTTATGGGCATTCAAGGAAAATGTTAATGAGAATGAATATATTTTAAAGCTTGATATCGAACTAGCAAATCTGAATCAGATTTTAATGAATATTACTGAATTGGATAAAGGCTTTTCTGAAAATGAAGACACGAAGCAAATGTTATTCATATCTCTTAACTGATTCGATACACAAGACCTTGTTCTGCGTATGATCAGTTTTCAAATCGAGGCAGGTTACTAAAACAAGTCGATTGCGCAGGGGTTTGAACAGTCCTGTTTAAAGTCAGCATTTAGCAAATTATATGGTCGTTTTAACTATCTAGTTTCTTGGGTCAATTGCTGTCTGACTAGGTTCATACTGATTGTTAGGCCGTTCTTGACACACTGACTTTGACTATAAATAACGTCGTTTCCCTGATCTAGATATAAGGCTCACAGCGGGAGTGGCTTGTTGACATATCCAGGATTCTGTGTTTGTCAAACTCTCTATATGTATTGCTTATAGTGTTTTTGAGACGTCACCAAAATGTAATTTATATAGATATGTCAATGAAGGTTTTAAATTACAATTGTATTTTACAAAATCTATTCCAAGTATGTATGTTCACAATATTAGTTAATACCGATTATTCCTCACATAGATTAGTACGGCGGTGTAGAAAGGCCAAGTAAAAAATATATTATTCGTTCGGACGAATTAGTAATTCGTTCGGACGAATCAGCTATTTGTTCGGACAAATAAGTTATTTGTTCGGACAAATTAGCTATTTGTTCGGACAAATTAGCAATTCGTTCGGACTAATTAGCTATTGGCGTTGCCTTATACATGTATCTAATAACAAATTTACTTATTCGTTCGAACGAATTTCTACTTCGTCCGAACAAATTGCTAATTCGTCCGAACAAATTACTAATTTGTCCGACCAAATAGCTAATTCGTCCGAACGAATTGCTAATTCGTCCGAACGAATTACTAATTCGTCCGAACGAATAATATATTTTTTTTACTTGGCCCCTCTATGCTGCCGTGGATTAGAAATTGAACAAGGTAGATTTAGCAATATTCCAAGAAACGAAAGAAAATGTAAATTATGTTTAGATAGTATTGAAGATGAATATCATTTTATATTAGTATGTCCTTTTTATAATGATTGTAGAAAACAATATTTAAAGAAATATTATTATAAACGCCCCTCCACTTTCAAACTTATCCAACTAATATCAACTGGAAATATTACCGAATTATGTAAACTTGGTAAATACCTATATAAATGTTCATCTATTAGATCTCAGTTATTATAATAGTATTCTCAGTATCTATTCTATCCTGTTCATGTACATGAGTATGATATATTATGTTTTGTTATCATTTCATTGTATAAGTTGTTGTATATACTTTACACCTATGAACTGTATGGTTCTTGGTCAATAAACAATACAATTCAATGAGATTAATTTTCCTTGAGAATCCTACCGCCAGTTCCTTAGGCTCAATGTTACAAACAACGGAATAAATACCGTCAACATAAGCACATCTGTCGTCATAAAAGAGCCCAGTCGTTTTTCCTAACTTATTTTCAGTGGAAGTATACAACCTATATTTCCCACAAACATATTTCTACTATTGCATCGAAATTTTTTTATTATAAACAAACGTTATAATGCCTAGATGTATAGCATATTATACTTAATCCACCTACTAAATCTTGTTCTTTGTCTTCTTTCAACTATAGTCCAGTTGGACATGCCATTACTGGTGATGTTGATAGAGTTTAAAATGAGGACCTCAAATCACTTATTCGAAAAGGTATTAAACACAGAGAACTTTGGCCTTTCAATTGGCGACAAATCTTCATCTTTATTATGAATTGTGTCGAAGATGATGCCAGGCGATAGACTAAATATGAAAAAAGTGAGATCTAAACAGCATATGCAGGTGATAATGGAATATTGCTACATAAAAGTGGGAAAGTTGACGATGGAGAAAATGAAATCATTTCGTTTTTCATAAAATTTAGTAGTTAGTATGCCCTTAATATCTATTTTCAATTCAATATTTAAGTACGAAACAGAAGTGGACGGTTTATTGCACAATATCTAACAAATCGAATGAAATGATTTATGTAGAGGGACTCTCTTTTAAGTAATACTTTACATACTGATTACGACTACGCTTCGAAATAGCTCCTTGGTAGACCGCTCGCTTCATAACCGGAAGTTTGTGGGTTCGATCCCTGCTTATGTCCTGATCTTGTCAAACTGAAGACATCCGCATAGGTAGTGATTGCTCTTTCGCCAAACGCTCGTGATTTAGAAATATAATTCATGGGTCTTTTGAATGTGACCTTGAAACGAAGATGATATGTTGCAGTAAACGTTGAGATGTTGAAAACTACTTTCTACAACCACGAGCTCCAGGCATATGTCTGAAATTGTGGTAATTCACCTATACCTCATAACATCTGAATACGAGTGAAATATTCTCGACGAGACTTAAAAGAAACCCAAATACAAAACAACCGTTTACATAAACAAGACACATTCCTCACGGAAGGTGTCACTGGTAAACAGATAAAATTTACTCTTACAGGTACCCGACCCCCTTTTTTGATATGCGTTATTTTCACGTTTTCATTTTCCAGGACGTGTGCTAGCAATGATTTTATTTTTGTAACGTTAGTGATTGATGAGATTAACAACTGTTTGTATTATTTATGTTTTTAACCGCGGTACTGTTCATCATACTTTATGAAATATTGTGCAAATATTTCTGTTTCCCCTCGCAGTCTTTCTTTTACCCGAATGGTTAAACGAATAGTTTTATCCACTGTTCAAGAAAAGTATCGGACATAACAAAAGGCACCTGAACATATCATATAATGTCCTTACTATCTTAATGGAATATCTGGACGTTCTCCAAGAATGCAATGTGCAATTGCAGGTTGATAATTTCCTTATTATGATAATGAGAATAGCATATTCCTTATGACATAAATATAGTATTGAATTATGTTTTCCCATATATTCTAGAGAAAGTGAAATATCAGCAGATAAAGAAACTGGAGGGAAATAAATAATCAATCATTGATAACGATCAAACAAATAAATTACCAATCATTGATAGTGACCAAACAAATAAATTACCAATCATTGATTACGAACAAAAAATAAATAAATAAATTACCAATCCTTGATAACGATCAAACAAACAAATTACCAATCATTGATAGTGACCAAACAAATAAATTACCAATCATTGATTACGACCCAAAAAATAAATAAATTACCAATCATTGATTACGACCAAAAATATAAATTACCAATCATTAACTAGGACCAAACAAATAAATTACCAATTATTGATTACGACCAAACAAATAAATTACCAATCATTAATTACGACCAAACAAATAAATTACCAGTCATTGATTACGACCAAACAAATAAATTATCAATCATTGAAAACGACCAAACAGATATTCTACCAATCATTGATAACGACCAAACAAATAGATTACCATCCATTCGTAACGATCAAAGACATAAATTACCAATTATTGATTACGACTAAATAAATGAATTACCAATCATTGATAACGACCAAACAAATGAACTACCAATCATTGATTACGACTAAACAAATAAATTACCTATAATTGATAACAATCATACTGATCAATTACCGACCATTGGTAACGACCAAACAGATAAATTACCAATTATTGATTATGGTCAAACAAATAAATTACTAATTATTGATTACGACCAAACAAATAAATTAACAATCATTTGCTACGACCAAACAAATAAATTAACAATCATTCATAACGAACTAACAAATAAATGACTAATTATTGGTAACGGCCAAACAAATAAATTACTTATTATTGGTAACAACCAAACATAAAGGAAAGTATTTTAGTTTCACGAGTAAATTGGTTCTCTTTGATAAAAATGTAAAAACAAAGAACAATGATCAATTTCATAACCCCTTCAAAGAATACAAAATTAAGAGTAGGGTAATAGCAACTCCCCGGACACATAACAAATGACTGTTCAAAGCTAGATTTAATTTTCTATGTCTGTTTGTTGCATTCAAACAACATTGCGCTAGAACTTGTATTTTTATCATTAGAAATATCAAAACATGTTGATGTAAAATTTCAATTATTTACCTAAGTGATTACAGCGAACATGAGCTCAACAGACTGCTATCTATAGAAAAAATCAAATCTTTATTTATTTCATTTCATGCAGCATATTGATGTGGAAAGGTATTTAATCATTAAAGACATGTTTTGGACGATTTCGTGAGTGAAACCCATTTGCTTTATTAAATTTTAATCAATGTACATTTACTTTTACGGTAATTTTAGTACATCAACAATTATACGTAAAACTTATACGGTACCAGTTTTGATGCACCAGATGCGCATTTCGACAAATAATGTCTCTTCAGTGATGTTCAACCGAAGAAGCATATGATGCATTCTATGTAATGCTTAAAGCCAGAAACGTATCTTAGGAAAAATTGCCTCTACTTTTAGAAATTTAATCGATCTTTAATATTACCAGATAACAAAGATGTAGTTAATTACATATAAGTATCACTAATCATCGACAGTTTAGTTCAAGAGATTTAGTTTTGAAAAAAATGCATGCAAATCATTATTTCATATAATCGTAAATATAGGCTTGTTCATTTTGTATCATTATGTATGTCTGTACGTATGTAGCATCGAGCATTATTGTTTGATGACGATGATTAATTAATCTAGTTATATTACGATTTTTCTGTGTTGGATGATTGACACGAGAAACCGTGACATTAGACCTATACAATCAAAACATTTTTATCTAAAAACTTTGGATGTAATCAACGAAATGTTCTTGTTTTTCTTCCAAAAGTGGTTTATTTAAAGTCGTGAATGATTTTAAATACTGAGTAGTTGTTTGAAGCAGTATGCAAGCTTCTAAATGAAATTTTCATGTTCAGAATAGAAAGCAGATCATTTAATAAATGTGATGAATCTGTGTCAAAGGACATTCCAACATACTATTGAAGGACCTTACGTCCATACACTAAATATATGCATATATTATCAATGAGAAACCCAATGATAATTTTCATATCGACCACGGAATACATTTTCATTGGATTAACCTGACATTTAACAAGTTATTTATTTGATATGTAGATATATAGGATCTCCCAGGGTTTGTGGTTTATTATGAGTTTTTTTTATTCAACAGTGTCTTTTCCTCAAGCCTTGACGAGGGAATATAAAACACCTAACGAGTTATAATTCAAATAAAAACATGTCATCAAACAAAATATCAATCTATTGTAGTTCTATTTTTATTGTAGCAGCTATCTATGATGTCAAGAGCCCTAGACGTGTACAGTAGTTAAAACAATATAATGATAATGTGTATCATTATTGCCCATCTCTTAATTTACTATTCCGTAGAGGAGTTATGGGACTGATTACCGTTATTTATCTTCACCTTTTCATTTTCAGCAGCCAAATACTAAAATTTGTTTATTGAATGCAACATAAGTTTACAGGTGTTATATTTACAAGGTGAAAACGTGACCATGTGAAAATAGCAAGAGTTATTTTCAGTGTGGAAATAACCAGGACGAGTTATCGAAATATTTATTCGTGATTCATAAAATCATCTACATTTTACACCATGTTTTTATGTCCCAATATAAACCGAATCAACGTATTGTTCAAATGTAAATATTTTCATATATTTTGCATATTTCCTAAGGTGATATATTTTCTACGCTATGTTGATTTAAACGTTGATACATGGACCGCTAAAGCTCTTAAATGCAAAAACGTCAAAGAAAATGCAATAAAACGAGACTTCAATGCTTTGTTGTCCGATGTAGAATTCATTATTCCCGTGTGGCAAGTTTTTTTTTTAAAATAGCCTTTCTCCTGTTTTGCACTTGTGAAAGTATCAGAAATACTGTCTCACGTGTGACATAGATTTTACATCCAACAAAGAAATCATTGAATATCCTATACTATTATATATTGCAGTAATAGAGATGAAAGACATGCAATGATGAAAGTAAAAAGTTATAAGAAACGAGCAGTGATCATTCTCATAATTCCTAGCAAGAGTACTGACCCCTTGATATATCAGAGCTGAGATAAGGTACCAAGGAGGAGTGGGCATGCCCTGTCGACAACTCGCATGCCTTATATTTATGTATGGTGAACGGAGTAATTCGTAGGCAAAATCAGTATGTAAAGAACGGTCTAACAATTAATAGGAAACGTGTCAGACTGCATTTGACCGAGCGACAGGTTGTAGTGTTAAATTATAGAGTTGTAACGTCAGTAAAATTTGCGAAATGCTGACTTGAAAGAAGACTATTAAAATCATATAACAAATCCTTTGCCCTCCGTAATTTAGTTAAACTGGGCTAGGTCAAAAGATCAAACACGACCGTGTCACAAAGTCTTGCTATGCAGAATATATATATACAAAATAGGAAAACCCTACCCAAAACAGTTACAGACATATTTGATTTATTTTTTTAAAGTAATTCAAACTCCCAATTCAAGGTCACACGGACAAAGGACATGATGTGAAATAAAAAAAAAACATGCCACTTGAAATATATATACAAAATTTGAAAGATCTACTTTAAATAGTACATGTTCTATTGAATAGATAGGATTTTTATCAAAATTAGGTTAAACGTCTAGGGTGATGTCACAAAATCACTGATATGTAGAAAAAATCTTTAAAAGAATATTTTGAAATTTTTGAGCAAGGGCTCTCATAGGTTAGATATACATTCATAAGAAAACTTTTATGTAATATAATGGTGTGGAATTTTGATTTCCTACTGTGGCCCCACACCACTCCCTTGGTCCATGATTTGAACAAATTTGAATCTACGCTATGTCAAGAAGCTTTTGCATATAGAAATTTGCTACCCAATTGTGCCCCATCATACTCCCTTAATCCAATGATGATTTGAACCAAGTCTGAGACTGGTACAATAGTTCCTGAGAAGATGAGAATGTGAAAAGTTTACAGACGAAGAGGCAGACTACAGACAAAAGGTGATCAGAAAAGCTCAAGTGGGCTAAAAGTGAAACATTGTTATGTACACATTTGAATCTTGATTGTTTACCTAACACTGGCCAGACGTTCAAAAGGTGAAGTAAATCTGCATTTTTATCTTCGAAGGTAGTATTCGTCACTCAGCGATGTTTGTAAAAGACTCATCATGCATTCCATCCTATTCTAAAATACCTTCCACTGGACGGGGAACACACCAATTAGTCCGAGTAAACATTTATTCAGAGGCTGTCTTGTGGAAAGTGTACTTTGAAATAACCAGCTGGTTCTTCAGAAGAAGCCCACGAGGGGACACAATGACAAGCAGGCATTGGATGGACAAACGTCATCAAGACAAGCTATGCAAACCATTGATCTAATAATTTTTCGGACATTTATTCTTCCCATTATTTCAGAATTCTAAAAGAAATTATCCATAGCAGACTTAAAAGAAAATAACCCCTAAAAGTTTTAGAGCTATTATAGGGACAAACAGTGTGCCAAATAAGTGGAGTCAAATTCGTTTAAGGATAAGAGCTATGCGTGAGGGAGATAATCCTTAATTTTGGAATGAATTTCTAAATTTTATAACAACAATTAAATATACATCCGTATTTTCAAGCTAGTAACGAAGCACTTAGCTACTGGGCTGTATATACCCTCGGGGACTAACAGTCCACCAGCAGAGGCCTCGACCCAGGGGTCATAATGTTAAACATATACGGTATCAATTTTGATGCACCAGGTGCGCATTTCAACAAATAATGTCTCTTCAGTGATGCTCAACCGAAATGTTTGAAATCCGAAGTATCTATTCAATACAATTTAAACATAATTACATTACATGGTGATTAGTAAATGTCGCAATCTTTTAAAGATAGAATCTTGAAATAGATCTTAATGATTCTAAAAAGTTTAACCACAAATATATGATGAAGAAAATTGAGTTCAAAGGTCATAAAATGGAAGCTTCGTACTTTATATACATATCCATCAATTTCTAATGAACATGGATCTCTATTGTTAATCTAAAATAATTGAATTTCTTGTATCTAAATATATTTGATTGCTAAACAACAATACCATATCAAATGTTATCAAAGTGCGCTACCCGTTTTCCTCCCAAAGTTCAATGTACCGGGTATACGAATGTTCAAGTACTTATTTTCAATCACTAAATTTAAATGTACTTGCATCATATTTAACAAAAAATGTTCTTCTTATATCCAACCTCTTAAAACCAATTTCTAGACACAATTCTTGATACTGGGTTGTTCCGATTGGGGCATGTGTTGACCAATATCTGTCTATAAACTGGGTCTTCACAGCAGAAATGCATGCGATATGCACATAAATCGGAAACAAAAAGTAGTTCTAAATACTTAGCCCCAAATACTAATGTATCACCAGGCTTTTGAATACCCAATTGGCTCTGTAAATGTTTTCTATAATTAAGGCCTTCTGAAAATTATGCGTTGTATTTTTATAAAATATTTCAAACGAACTTGACATTAATTCCACATTTGGTGATCGCAGTTACACCCCAAATGCCTTTTCAAAAGATGAAATTCTTCGTAACCATGGTTCCGTTTTAGACACATGAAATGTAAAGATAACGATTAGTGATCAATCTCATAACTCCTTATAAGCAATACAAAATGCATTGATGGCCAAACACGGACCCCTAGACACACCAAATACATGTAATTGTGAATTTAGTTCACTTTCATGTGAACAATACAACATAAAGAGTTGGCCACACACGGACCTCTGGATATATCAGAGGCAGGACCAGGTGCCTAGGAAGAGTACGCATCCCTTGTCGACCAGTCGCATCCACAGTGATCCCTATAACTTGATCAGTTAAACATATATATTCGTAGTAAAAATCAGTGTGTCAGGAACGGCGTAACAATGAGTGTGAAATACGTCAGACAGCATTTGACACAATGATAGGCTGTATTGGCAAACTAGATCGTTACAACGACCATATAATTTGCGAAATGCTGATAGATGAAACTTGCTGTTGGGGATGTGTATGGCATGTCAAACGTTATGATATTTGATCTTTTCCATTTGTGTTGTGTAATTTGTGTAATTTTCAATTTGTATTCTATATTTTTCATTTGCATTGTATAATTTCCAATTGCACTGTAACTTTTTCATTTGTATTCTATATTTTCTATTCATATTGTATAATTTCCCATTTGTATTGTATATTTTCCATTGTATTATACAATTGTTTATCCTTTGCATTGTATAATTTCCATTTGCATTGCAAAATATTTCATTTGTATTGTATCCGAGAGATAGTTTCTTTTTATTTGTTACGAAGGATTTCATTAGTTTAGGTCCCACTAATATTTAGCCGTCACCAGCTGCAGGCGACGTACCACAAATAGACTTACGATGATCAGCGCATAATGGCGTAACGGTGGGGATTCTTTAACGTGCCAACACCTGTCGCAACACAGGTTGTATGTTTTTAAAGTAACATTAACCGTGATTTTCACTTTTAAATAGTTATGCGTTTGGAGAAGTATTAGCTATATTTGCGTCTAAGGTGTGATGCAGTCATGACACGAGTAGAATTCAAACATGTGACCGCACGGTTACGAACCAAAGGATATATCACTACACTACCGCGACCGACTCGATATAGGATTAGTTGAGCATACATGCAGCTAGCATTGACGAATCTTGCTCATTGCCGCATCAAACCTAAGACATAAACACAGGTACTAATTGCTTCTTTCGAATTTGGAATTTGAAAGTGAGAATCAGGAGTCTTTCCGAAATGACCTTAAAAACAGATAGCCTTTGTTGCGGCAGGTGTTGACACGATAACGAACCCTAATTGCTACGGTCTTATGTGCTAAGCACGCCTATATTTGTGGTACATCAGTGGACAATTCTTAAAGCAACGTTAACTAATGAAATCCTTCATAACAAATGAAAACAAACAATCCCAGGGATGCAATACAAACGAAATATTATACAATGTAAATGGAAAATATAGACTGCAAATGAAAAGTTATATAATACAAATGGATTTTATAAAATTACATATGGCAAATATTGAATACAAATGGAAAAATATACAATTCAAATGAAAAATATAGAATAAAAAGTAAAATTATAGAATACAAATGAAAAAGATCAAATATTGCAACGTTTGACATGCCATAGGTTGGGGTTGAGGATGTGCTTTCTCCGTGTGTCTGTTTCGGTTATGTTTATCCTGTTTGTATTCTCCAGATAAAGTAGAAACTCTCTTAGTTTTGGGTTTCATTTTGAGCGACGAGAATTCAAATCAGTGTTATAATGATGCTTTTTATTGAATTAAATTACATCATATTTAATTTCCCCATTCCTCCAGGAATCCGAATAGCTGGATTCATCATCATCAGACAAGGGAACTGCAAAACAAATGTTTCAGATATAATATGTTTTCCCAACGTTTCAATCTGTTAAGTTATCATAACACATTACCAATGTTTGCCGTAATAATATGTGTGCATCTTTAAATTCATACAATTATAAAATGTTAACCAGGGGTTGTGTCCAACCTGGATTGCTATTACGCGGGTCTGAAGTCCGAGAACATTCGTACGCCATATTGTTACCATATCCATGTAGAAAATGGTTAGATAATGAGGGCATTAACTGTAGGACGTGTATCATACATCACATTATATGTATATTACTCAGGAAATAATACTCCCTATATTATCATTATACTTTGAATGGTATATTATCCTTTATTAATGTACATTATTATGTGGATATTACCTTAAGAGAAGGCTTATGTAGGCGTTGCCTGCTTCCTAATCCTCATTATGTAATTGATGATAAAATACAGTTTAAATGTATTGAAAATATCAAAATGTTGCATGTGTCTACAAAAACAAGAGTACCAAACTCTCGTCCCATAGCTATGACACTTAAGACAATAGTGAATCCAATCATGGTCAACTAATCACGTAAGATTTTTTTAAACTAGCAAAGTTCTGACAAATCTTGCAAAATATTGGTCAAAAGCTAGTATCTCGGTTAAACGTTGGCGGTAAAACATATCCTCTTTTATAGACCCACCGGGCTTCTAAAGGTGATACATTAATATATTTTTGTTCAGTTACTAAGGCAGGATATGTGATGATATTTCTACTTACTTAATAATCACACTGTGCAAAGTCCATGTTCACAAGAGTGTCCCAGCGCACAACCAGTGCAGGGATTCCCACGGATATACGGTGGTACATCATTACAGCTTTTCCTACAAATCACACATAAAATATATGAAAAATCTTTATATCAGAATTATGTATTCATATTCTGAAGTAGAAATACAAGAAACTGTTAAATTATCATTTCAAATTAATTTGGAATTTAGTTCACGTTCATGTGTCTGTGCTTGTAAACCTGTTTGTACTTGAGCCCTGGTTATGAATCTACTGTATCGTAATCACACATAGTATTTGATGAACGAATGCATCTTATACATGTAGGGACTAGTGAATATGCAATGGGAGTTTGGACCTTTCAATAAAATAAAGATTGGATCAAAAGGCAACCTTTAGAAATGAAGTTTTGAATCCATTTCCCAAATAAGGAAAACATGTCCCCAATCGATAGATCGTTGAAACCCTTGCATCATCAACTTGTTTGTCAGTAGCCTGTTTCGATATAAAAACTGACCATACACAGAAGAAGCTCTTGCGTATCGATATATATAAACATCATATACAATTATGGCCGTGGGATTATCTCCCTCACGCATAGCTCTTATCCTTAGACGAATTTGACTCCACTTTTTTTGGCACACTGGTTTTACCTATAATAGCTCTAAAACGTCATTGTTATTTCGGATTTCAAACATTTCGGTTGAGCATCACTGATGAGACATTATTTGTCGAAATGCGCATCTGGTACATCACAATTGGTACCGTATAAGTTTTACATACATGTGATAATGGAATATTGCTACATAAATATGGGAAATTGACACTGGAGTTTTACGTATGGCAATTTTCAAATCGAGGCAAGCAACTGACAAACAAATTGTTGGTAAATGGGTTTCAAGAATCGTTTAAAGTCAGCATCTCGCAAAATCTATGGTCGTTATAACGACTATTTTGCCAATAAAACCCATCACTGGGTCAAATGCTGTTTGATGCGTTTCATACCGATTGTTATACCGTTCTATGCACACTGATTTTGATTACGGAAACTCCGTTTTTCTGATCAAGATATGGGGCTCAAGGTGGGTGTGACCAGTCAACAGGTGATGTTTACTCTTCCTAGGTACCAGTTCCTACCTTGTTTGCTGAGGGATCCTTGTTTGTCCAACTATCTATTTTGTATTGCTTATAGTATTATGATCACTGTTTGTTATATTCACCTATCATCCATAATCATAGAGTTCAGTTTATATTCGGGTGTTGAATAACCAAGTATAGAGTAATAGTGGCTTTTTGAAATAACATATCTAAAACTTTCAATGAAACAGAGTACAGTTTTGTGTGAATATGACGCGAACCTAACTGTATTGTAACCTAAGGTAAAAGTGAATAAAACGTGATATCATGTACATTTGGCCTTTTATATGAACGATCTCTATGACTGCCGTTCCGTCTTTCAATATTCGGAAAGAGTCCCATCATATGCGCATTGGAAACCTTCCCAAGGAAATATGAGTGTTGAAACCTTTTAAAATCATCTCTGGAAAAAGTCTTTTAAAAACTTTGAAGTAACACTAATGATATTACTAGGTAAAATTAATACGGTTACAATTTTGATGGACCAGATGCACATTTCAACAAATAATGTACCTTCAGTGATGCTGAAGGCGAAATATTGGAAATCCGAAATAACAATAAACTTTATATTTCGTAAAACAGATAAAGTGAGCTGTGTATATTTTTTAAAAAATTAGAGTAGAGAAAAGAACAATGTTGTCCATGACAATCATATATATAATTCTTTGATTAAAAAAAATACACTGTAGGAGTTTGTAAAAATACAGACTCCTATCAGGAATTCCAAACAAATTTATTGGGTAAACACAGACCCGGGACATCCGAGATGTAGGGTCATATTCCCAGGGGAAGTAAGCATATCTGTCAATCGGTCAAACCCGCTGTGAGTCTTATGTCTTGATTATGTGAACAGAGCCAACCGTAGTCACAATCGGTGTCCCAAGAACGGCCTAACAATCGCTATGAATCATGTCAAAAAGTGTTTGACTCTATGATAGGTAGTATTGGCGCACTAGATCAATCTAATGACTTTCGAATTTGCTTAAATTCTGTCTTTAAACGAAACTGTTGCAACCTCTGCATCATCAAACTATTTGTAAATAACCTGCTTCAATCGTGATATCCAGTGGGGATTTGGGTTAGAATAAATCCTCGGTAACCCTTGCTTGTCGTAAGAGGGGACTAAATGGGGAGGATGAGACGGTAAACACCAAGGTCCCGTGTCACAGCAGGTGTGACACGAAAAAGATCCATCCCTTCTCAATGACCATAAGCGCCGAGCATGGGCCTAAATTTTGCAGCCTTCACCGGCAGTGGTGAAGTCTCCATATGAGTGAAATATTCTCGAGAGGGACGCTAAACAATATTCAATCAATCAATCGTGTGCTTTCTCAATATGAAATCTTTTAATAAGATCTATTTGTTTATCTGCAATGAAAAATTCCAGTGTGGATTTTAAGGGACTTTTCAGAATCATCTAGAATTACTACTATGCAATCTGACATCAGATGGCATGGTACTAGATAATGATTTACTTTTGTTCAAGATGCATTCGTTTAAACACATAATAAAATCACTTGAAAATTGATACATACGATGCATAGTTACAGACAACAAATATTCCTCCAGGGCACCTGTTTTCTGCACAGCCAAGCCTCTCTGTATCAGCCCAGATGAGCTAAAAACATGATATAAAAATATTAAAACATCACTTAGTGTCGTTCCATTGTATATTCCATAGTGTATATACCGTCTGTAAATTCAAGAAATTGTTTTCGTGATGTAAATTTCAAAACTTGTTTTGCGTGGTGTAAATTCCAAGATTTATTTTGATCGTGCAAACTTCTGTTTTTATTTACTCGATGTTGCAATAACACAAACATTTTGTTATTTTTTCTAGAACTTCCAGCAAAATTTTCTAAGTAAAGTTTCTAAATATTGACATTTTGCTGAAAGGTGAAGATAACGAATAATGCTACATTTTTATTAAGAACGCAAACAGATTTTCATCAGAACTATGTATCCTATCTTAATATGTGTTTTGCATTTGATGCCTGGTTATGTACTTATATGAACCTAAACATATATTGCATATATATTATAAAAAATGTATATTATAACGAATATATGTTATATCTTATCTATATATTATATTTTCTGTCGTACGACAACGTTTATTTGTACATGTATAACATAATATATTTTGTATATGGGATCGGTTTGCTAATTTGCTAGAACTTTTAACCAATCCCTTTGTATATTTATACAATTAAACATGTTCAAATCAATGATCAATCTCATAACTGCTATAATCAATACAGAATAGAGAGTTCGGCAAACACAGAGCATTGGATATACCAGAGGTGTCATCATGTGCCTAGGAGCAAGCATCCCCTGTCGACCGGTCACACCCACCATGAACCTTATATCTTGGTCAGGTGAAGGGGTGTTAAACTTTCGTTTTGGGAATAACTTCTTAGCCACTCGAACGCTTGGATATCACCGAGACGCTTTAACTATACAATAGTTTATCCTATGACTGGGAAATAGTTCGACTGACTAATGATATGCCAATTTCTACGTAGAAGTTAGGATATAGAAACGATCCATTACCATTCACATAGTAGCTAGTTAAGTTTTTTTCCCTATCTCCTTTGTCTAAACCATGGCTTTTTTAATGCATTGCCTGAAACTCTTGAACATTAATGAGTTTAAGATATAGAAATAAATAGGATTTAAAAAATATGATTATGATTATTGCTGATATCTAAGACATTAAACTCAGGATGAAGGACAGTATGTCATTTAACTTGACCTGTAAATATGTTCCACACTGAAATTTATCAGAACAGCAAAACTTTTTGAGGTCATAATACACCGACTTTTCCGCCCATTTTTTGACTATATCTGATGCTGTACGGCTTTTACTGTAGCGTTTCTGAACTGAAAAAAATAAGAAAGATAGAGCTATTAGTATTCATCGAATGAGACATGAGAGGAGTGTATAGCCGTCACATTTTCTCTGGAGAAATCATGTGGGCTACACAGTAAGTTGAAACAATTATTTCATTGCATGAGTATTACCAAGCAAAAGGTTTTATCCGACTTCATTTGATCGAGAACTGTGGAAATAACATGAGCTCACCCATCTATAAGCTCGAGCGGCCAGGTTTGTATCCCATACCTGTAATGTACATATTATGCTTATAATAGTGACAAGGAGAAGAAAACAACTATCTGACATATCTAAACGGGTTAAAAACTTAAATTAAATAGAGACAAGAGGGAATTTTTTGTGAGCTGAAATCAACATGAATTCAATGCAAGGAGTGAGAATTCCATCACTGTCTGTGCGCAAACACTCAAACTTTCCAGATGTAATATATGTTATACTGACTTTTCCTCCTTTATAACATAGAAAAAGAAGTTAACAAAGTTTTGAATTTACCGGTCATTATACGAAATTGTGACCGCTTATCAGTGCATTACTTATTAATCATTTAGTAGATATTTTATTGAAAGTAGACATTAACGGTAAACTGACAACTCAACTGTATGAAAAACGGGATGATTTCAGCTTCTCCATCGTCAACTTCCCATATTTATGTAGCAATATTCCATTATCACCTGCATATGGTGTTTATATATCTCAACTGATTCGATATGTAAGAGCTTGTTCTGCGTAAATCAATTTGACTGGCGTAGAATTTTATTTGGAATCATTTTCTGTTCACAAAATTAAAAAAGTTTATGCTGATATCACGTTAGTTAAACTTTTAATGACAATTTTTGGGACAGATATGTAGAAATAATAGCAAAGTCAACGTAACGAAATTGTAGCGTCATTTGACGTCAAATATTATGCTATTAATAGTACGTGCCCAGAAATCAATTACTGTCATATAATCATTTACAACACAAATAGTTCATAGTGTGTTGTTGAAAAAAGTGACATATTATAGAAATGCTAGGAATTTCAATTTCCAACAATCAGAACACTGCTTTTACACGGAAATGACATAACATCAATTTTACCCTTCCGGATTACATGTAAGTTCATATTTACAAAATCATTTGACATGAATGTGTATAACTCACTTTCAACACAATTATACATGAGTGAATAGATAAATTTATGATTGGTTAAATAGTAAAGTATTATCGATAGTTCAGTGACAATGCCTATCGTCGACATTTCATTCCTCAGTCAGGGTCAAGCGCAGTAAATCGTTGATTGGGTGTTTTTACAAACGATCTTATCTGACGTTACATGTGTCTTTGTCTTCTGAATTTAATTCATGACAATGTAAGTCCATTGTTTAAATAGACGATTACACCTATTGCTGTTGAGAAATATTAAGATGTACGAGAATAGTCTTTTCTCGTTATTCTATGTGGTCTGGGAGATGGAATCTCTATACGGCCCGTTCAAAACGCGCCAAGTATGATACATAATGTAACTATTATTATTCTGACCGGATAAAAGAAGAATCACTCGTAATGTAGAAGTGCGTTATCCAGCAAAAAATATTTACATGTTCTATTTGTGAAATGTGCACTATGTAAAGTGAACTAGAGAGGCCCTCTTGTCTAGAATGATGGATATGTGTATGTATTTCTGGTGAAAATGCAAAGATATAATAAACCTGAGACAGTTGGTTTGAGCATGTTGGACAGTCCATTGAACGGCGCACGTATACGTGCTGTTCTCTCTAGCGAGATTTACACATTCATAGTAAACTGCATGTTCAGCTGTTGAGGTACAGACACATTTTTAAATCTAGAATTTCAAATCCATAAGATTATATTTCAAATTTCAAAAGAATATATTCCGTTATCTTACAATATGTCGCTTTCAATTCAATGCTTTGAAACCGTTTTTCAAGTTAAGAATTAGTAATGTGAAAATAAAAAACCAGACTAAAGTGCAGCAAAATCACATGTGGTGTGGTACTCTAAATATATTTTGAAGGGTTTAAAGAAGTTTTACTTTGGTATGCGAGTGTACCTTCAGAAATCTCCATTAGCCACGTCTTCTCGTTTTAAACAGAGACAATCACACTGAATCGATTAGATAATGTGAATAAAACACATTCGAATTAAAATACAGCAAGTAACACATGGTGTGCTAATTTGAATCTCTTTTGAAACGTTTGCAATTTTCTTAACTTTAAACTTCCAAAAATTAGTCGTAGCGATTATAGTCGGTTTTTCCTCCTTTTAGACAGCGGCCACCACGCTTGATCGTATTGATTCACAATTAAGAAAAAGAGGCGATTGCAAACAATATTTTACAA
Organism: Ostrea edulis; assembly: GCF_947568905.1. Lineage (NCBI taxonomy): Eukaryota > Metazoa > Mollusca > Bivalvia > Ostreida > Ostreidae > Ostrea > Ostrea edulis. The sequence goes on from NC_079166.1 coordinate 23,340,907, forward strand.
TATGGCATGCAGCATAACTCGCAGTCATTCAGTGGTAAAAAGAAAGACACGTAGCGGGTGTGTATGATAATGTGCTGTTCACGCTTCCCATTTTTATTTAGATTGTTAGAAAATTATACAAAATGTACATATTCATGTATAGAACTTTTTAAAAGGATTATTTAAATAATCACTATTTACAATTCATAAAACTTGACGAATATAACCATCCAAGAAAACATGACTTGTGACAGATATACTTATGTACCCCTCACAGACAGAATTGTATATTGTAAAAAATTACATCCGTACGAGGATGCTGGCAAACGGACTGGGGTTCGGACTGCATATGTGACACAGGGTACTGCAGGTAGTGACAATCCGTATGACACAGGGTACTGCAGGTAGTGACAATCCGTATTTTTCACTATATTGGACGGTGAAGAGCGGGAATGAAAGGACATGTGTCGGTTTTCTATCGTTGTTGCCATGCAATATGGAAACTAAGCCGTTAAGTTTCATTTGTGTTACTGAATTCTCTACATGCTGAACATATCGATATCACGTGTTAGTGAATTCTCTACATGCTGAACATATTGATATCACGTGTTAGTGATTTCTCTACATGCTGAACATATTGTTATTACGTGTTAGTGAATTCTCTACATGCTGAACATATTGATATCATGTGTTAGTGAATTATCTACATGCTGGACATATTGATATAATTTGTGTTACTGAATTCTCTACATGCTGAATATATTGATATCACGTATTAGTGAATTCTCTACATGCTGAACATATTGATATCACATGTTGGTGAATTCTCTACATGCTGATCATATTGATATAATGTGTTACTGAATTGTCTACATGCTGAACATATTGATATCATGTGTTAGATAATTTTCTACATACTGAACATATTGATATCATGTGTTAGTGAATTCTCTACATACTGAACATATTGATATCATGCACAACGAGATAATATTTACAGTGAACCCCAATTTTTCTCGAACCTTGACGTTTAGATAAAATAACACATATTTTAGAGTTCGGGGGTAGGGGGGGGGGGGGTGGAGGTGGGGGCGCTTTTGGACAATACTAGCCCCCTATGCACGGGAAAAGGATGCTTCGTGCTTTTATGGTAATTTGTAAGCACTTTTATGATAACCTTGTCGATATTAATTGGTGTTTAACCATGTAAAATGCAAAAATTATTACACACTTTAGGACCTACACATAAAACTTCCACAACATAATTAGTAACCGTATTATCATCAATTGACCTTAAATGTTTGTCTCAAATTAAATTGACATGTTGAATTATTAGAAATCTAATTTTACCGTTTTTTTATGTTTCATATTTGTATGTTTGGATAAAAGATTGGTTCTATAAATTAGTTTTAACATGTATGTATGCTACAAATATACATGACTGTGCATATATATATATATATATATATATATATATATATATATATATGCGAGATAAATCAAATATTATGGTTATAAGTGGATATTAATTTTAATCTGAAATTAATTGAAGTTGCATCAAAATTAGAAACAATATGCACTAAGATATTTAGATAATATCGGTATGACTCAATATATAAACACATTTGAGTGGTGGGTAGTATTTTCAAGTGAATTTACCAGACTACTCTTAGTTTTACCCATTTAAAGAAATTAATGACATGTAATACATGTATCTAACTAGAACTCCTTTCAGGTATAAAAATATTCTATGTTGGAACTGGTCAGTGATTATTTGCATGTAAAAACTTATACGGTACCAATTTTGATGCACCAGATGCGCATTTCGACAAATAATGTCTATTCAGAGATGCTCAACCGAATTTTTTGAAATCCGAAATGATAAATTTGTAAGAGGTATTTTAGGGAAAACAGAATGCCAAACACTGGAGTCAAATTCGTCTAAAGAAGCTATGCATGAGGGAGATAATCCTTTATTTTGAAATGAATTTTTAAATTGTATCACAGCAATTAAATATACATCCGTATTTAAACAATCACCCGTGATGTACAATGTAAGCAAATACAACTAACAAGCTAAGTTGTGTTTCCTTGTTTACGTTGCCTCGATTTTAATTTCATATTCAGGAACTTTAACGCCGTTTTCAGTGAATTGTGACGTCGAAAGATAAGTACCCTTTCCCCATAACACCAGTCATTTTAAGAACAATTCATTTTTTATTCAGTTTAATCTAAAACGGTACCAACATTACCCATGGATAACGCTAATAAAGGTGCTTGTCGTTATACATATATATTATGTAGAACAATCGAAAGAGATGGGGCTTATCCATATTTGGACAACGCAGCGAAAGCTTAAGCAATAATGATAATCGGCGCGAAACATCGACTAGAGATGGGAAAATCTTATGCGCCTTATTAGATTGATTACCGCTCGTTAGTTTCACCTTGCATGCAAATAAACGGTAAGGTAAAACCAACGAAGTATGATCAATCTCATAAATCTTATGCAAGGTGAAGATAACGAACAGTGATTAATCTCATAACTCCTACAAGCAATACAAAATAGATAGTTGGGCAAACACGGACCCCTGGACACACCAGAGGTGGGGTCAGGTGTCTTGGTGGGGGGGGGGGGGGAGTAAGCATCCCCTGTTGACCGGTCACACCCGCTGTGAGCCCCATATCTTATGAAGAATACAGAATTAAGGGTATGACAAAGACAGACCACTGGAAACACCCGGAATGGGTTATCTAAACAAATAAATTGACATGTATATAAATATATAGACTGGAAGATAAAAAAAATGAATACAAACTAGAATGATAATTAACGAAATTGATAGATATATGTTATTACTACAGTAACTTGATCCGAAGAGTCGGATCACGTCGAGTAGACAGATGCAGATCATCACATCACACGAGACGCGCCTGTCAACGAGACGTGATCCAACGCTTCGCATCAAGTTACTGTAGTAATGATCAATTTATTATATAACCCTTATGCATTTTAAATCCATTCACATTAGTAAGATAATAAATGTAATCCAAATTATCAAAAACACCGACATGAAATTATATTTTTATGTACGCAGTTTTGTTTTGTGACGCGTTCAATATTTTCCACAAATGCTTCATACAAAGGTATTTTATTGAACATAGAAATCAACGGCAAGTTTACAACTCAACTTTATGATAAACGGGATGGAATCAGGTTCTCCATTGTCAACTTCCCATATTTATGTAGCAATGATACATGATCACCTTATATTGTGTTTATATCTCCCAACCGAATAGGTACGAAAGAGCTTGTTCCAAATATTATCAGATTTTAAATCGAGGCAGGCTTCTGACAAAGAAGATGGTGCAGAGTTTTAACAGTTTCGTTTAAAGCCAGCATTTCGCAAATTATATGGCCATTACTATGATCTAGTTCGCAAATACAACCTATCTTTGGGTCAATTGATGTTTGACGTGTTTTATACCGATTGCTCGACCGTTCTTGGCGCACTGATTTTGACTACGGATATTTCTGTTTACTTGATCAATATATAGGGTTCACAGCAGGTGTGACATTTCGACAGGATATGTCTACTCCTCTCAGGTACCTGATCCCACATCTGGTGTATCCAAGGGTTCGTATTTGCCCAACTCTCGTGTTTGCTTATAGGAGTTATGAGACGGATCACTGTACTTTATCGTTACCTTTCAAATTCGTATAGGCTAGGCGCCTGTCTAATAATACCTGCTCAAAGATATAGTGACGAGCTATCAATGTGAAAAAAATATGCGCACTAAAATATCAAAGGTTTGTGACTACAACATGCTTTCAGTGATATAAAATTGTTATTTATCATTAAGCCCTGTAGTGATATTCCATTTCGTATATTCATATAGTTTGACAAGATTAAAAACCTTATTCAGTTGTGGACATTAGACGTTAAGATGATAAAGGGGACCTTGTTATATTTTGAAAATGTCATGTATACTATACTGATTTGTATTAAACTTTGTTCAAAATGGTAGATAGGCCCGGTGGACCGATTGTTTAAATCCAACTTTAAACTGTACATTTACATAATGTCTAAAAAAGGTACACGTCACTATATACATGTAAGAATAAATTACTTATATAACAAACTTTGAAAGTATCCAATTATGCTTCTTTTCAAATAAAAAATCAGATTTCATCTGTTGTAGGAAGGTAATTGAAGTATTAAACATAGGTCATTGTAGATTTTCTCGACACGCTTACATGACAGGCTTTGAAAGTAGGGAATTGTGTGTGTGTGGGGGGGGGGGGATCTGTCGTTCATCCACAGACAATTATTCTAGTAAGGCGAAAATATAAATACACGAACACTTGAATTGAAAAATCGAACTGTTGAATATGACTTAGATCTGAATGTAAATTGGGTTTTGAGTGCAAATATATCCACAATTCAGTCAGCTATGCATACCTCTATCAATATTCTCAAGAAATTCCTATTAAAGTTCACTGTGATCAATAAATGTACAATGATGGAAATAGCTTGGTATTGCATTCATATGCTTTGATGTGATATTTTTTTTCCTATTTGTAATTCTTTCTTAGATAATCAACTTCCATTGGAGAAGGATGAATGATGAGAAAACTGTTATGTAAATATAAAATATTTTGATTCAATCATATTACAATGTATATAATATACTGGATTGGAAACATATTTGATCCAAATATCTCATGTATTAGAAGTTTTTTGTGTTGCATAAGCAAAATTAAGGCTTATCTCCCTCATGCATAGCTCTGATCCTTAGACGATTTTGACTCGTCTTTGGTACTTTTTTTTAGTTCTTCTAAGTTTATTGTTATTTCGGAATTCCCATATTTCGGCTTGAGCATCACTAAATAGAAATTATGTCGAAAAGCGCATCTGGTGCCTCAAAATAGGTACTGTATAAGTTTAACATTTATTGCATTGATCTAGAATAAATTTAACGTGGTGTCTAAAGTTTATCATCATATAGGTAAACAAATATGTTTTTAAAAATAAATTGCGTATGACAGCTGTTTGTGATGTATTTTTGATTTTCTTCAACTAACTCTAGGCAGAGTTGTTTGAGAAATGAAGGTTTGGACCACTGGTGTAAGTGTCACAACACGGTCGAAATGTTTCTACAAAGTGTTTAGAGTTTTGAAAAAAATATATTTTACTACGAATAAAGCGACTTTATATATATTATATATATATGTATAAACTTTATATATTCATGCATATATATATATATATATATATATATATATATATATATATATATATATATATATATACTTATTGATATGAATATATTTTGTCGCTAATATTTGTACTGTTTGAAATAATTCACAAAGAGTAATGCCGGAAGTATCCTCATCTCAATAGATCACTGTGCGTGCTAACCATTACATAATATGCCCAGCTGCCATTAGAATGATAGTGTAACACCAAAATACACGAGAACGACTTCATATCTATATAACATAAAAATCAAACTTTCAAATCAGGAAGCATAATGCTTATCAAATTCAACGAGAAAACTAGATATAAACAGCTGGTTAACATTGAATGCCAATTCGCCACAATGTTCTTCAACTGACTTGTCTTTCTTATAATCAAGTAAGCTTGATGTAAAACTACATTACAATAAAATAAATCTACAGTCAGAAACTATATATATCATGAATAAGAAAGGAACATGATTACCTGATGTTAACATTGTTATCAAAATTAGATAAAGCTCGGCACAAAACTAAGACACAATGTAGATGCATTAAATAACATTTAAATAAATTCATCTTTCACAACTGCATAAGGTAACGAAAGAGGCACAAATCATGTCAGTGTTTATTATATAAGGATTTTAAAGTGTGACAATCAAAATTCAAAAAGAAGGATTTCAAAGATGTGTGTCCACGTGGATCACATTAAACCATTCAATAATTTCCCTTTTGAAAAAAATGCATAATGTATAATTGTTTGAATGTGTGTGGGTGGGTCTGTGTTCTATATGGCTATGACAAATTACCGATATCTGACATTGGTTTAGTTGTTTTGTTGAGGTAATGTAAAAGGAGAGGGGGTGTATAAAAAGGGATAAACGTTCATGTGGAGGACCTACTCCCCATGCACTTCCCATATATTCCTTGATCTGCATATATGCATATCATTTTAAAGAAGGAATAATAAGGTTTTAGATCAAAGTATAGCTACTACACGTAATGTTAAAATCATCATCAACCTACATGAGCACCATGTAAATATAATTATTGTACTGATTTCATTACCCTTTTTACCATCAAAATATTGAAAACAACCTATTCTAAGTGTTGCATTCAAATCATTCATTCATTTTAGGTTGAATTCTGATTCAATCATAATTCAAAGAGAAAGGAAAGATGTTTAAATTTGTAAAATATCATCATGAAGTTGTATTGTAATGTAAGTCGTCCCAGAAAGTGCAGGTATATCTCTATAACATGGCATGTAGATTTTTCAAGTGCATTGTACACACTGAATACCACATTTTTATATCAAAATGAGTGCTACCTTCCTTTGATTACCATAAAAAAGATATTGTATACATATGAATGAAAATAAAATAATGAGTGCTGATAAAACCCGACAAAAGATTATTTTTGGAATTAGAACCTTTTCTGGAGAATGGTGTGTTTCTTTATCACATCAACTATCATAAACCGACAATGTCGTAGCATCATACACAGTGCACATCGGGACGAAGTCACAAAATGTCCAAAATTAGCTCGTCTATTGTTATTACCTAACGCAAGCCAGATTAGTTTAGCTATGGAATATAATCAGTTCATTTATTAAACAAGAATATTGAGCGAACTTAATGTTCAATTGTGAGACTTTGATTTTGTAGGCTGTGATAATATCATGTCTAGCATAAGAATTTTTTGAAACAAAACTCATTCATTGTTGCTTTAAGATTACAATCATCATGCACATATGCACGACCTCAGTTGCCTTAGATAAACATCGAATTCCAGTACCCACTGAACAGGGGCGAGACCATTCCAGGTGAACAGATACATGGGACGAACGCACTCAGACCAATCATATAATGGTGCGAAACCACTCGGATTCAGTAGCTTGATTATATTCACATGCATACCTTATTGCATATGTGCAAAATGATTACTTTTGGCTTTATAATATGAAATCGAATTAAGACCTTTTTTTCATATTTCCACTTTGATTCTATTCCAAATCAAATTGTTCAAATTCATTCATAAATTTGATAAAATGCCGTCTTTATTTTAGACTATTTTGTATACTGGAAGCTTCGGCTTTGAGGCTGTTCGTTTTTGTTTATTTCCCCAATTTATAGTAAAACTGACGATTTGCATGCCTATAGCCAGAGCTTTACAACCTCGACTTATGAAACGCAGCACCTTTGTCAGAAATTAGAATGGTCATTTGTTGTGGAAATAATTGATAAGAGTATCTAAACCAATGCAAATCTTTATAAGGCAACAAATATACGAAGAGTTGTTTTAAACAAATTGCCAAATCCGACAAATAAAACACAATGTAATAAATATGACGACAGTAGTTTGACAGTGGTTAATCAAAAAATCACAACGTTCTAATCAGTGCCAACGATGGGACAATTCCCATCGTATGAAGCACATATACTTGAGAATGAATTAAAAATGAATCACAGACCCCTGGTAGCAGTTGAAGTGGTGTAAGTTGCCTGGGGATAATATGAATCTCACATCGACAGATCAAACTTAAAGGATACCTTCATAAAACACTAATTCAGCGATTACAGTATGCACGCACTCGCGCTATATCGAATAATAAAACTTGTTCAGGGAGAAACTAGTACATTTTCAAATTGCAAAGAACAATTATGTTAGGAATATTATAATTTTAAACTGTGATTTTGTCTGATCGCGGGGAGTGGTTTGTCTAAGGCATGCCTACTTCCGTCGATGACGTATTATGTATGCATATTACAGTATATGACGTCCGCTGCGATACGAGGTGCCACTGAGATCATATTCAAAATGGTAAGAACAATTATGCAAGTTGCCTCTTGTAACAATGCAAGTCACGTATTGAGGAACAATGTAGTGAAATTAATGCTGATGAGAAGGTAACAAATTAAAGACGTAGGACTGTAGCGATTGATCCCGGAATGTTTTCAATGTGGTGCGAATTACTATTTCTGTTTATAGATATGGAAATTACATTACGTATATATATATATTGACAGATAGATAAATAGAAATAATCAATGTACATGTTTGAATGCTAGTATTTCAATCCATCTTGATTTTTTTTAGTTGTGTATAAATGTCGGTACGTCATTATTTCACCAGGTGTTATTGTCCCTCATCATCGTCTACGGTGTTCTATTCAACGCCTTCACATATGCAAGCCCCTACTCCCACAGTATATCTAGAATAAGGATAAGTATTACAGACGAGGAATATATGGATGTGTCAGCTATTGATCAACATACCAAAACAGGAAAAAATCAACCCAGGGATCAAAGATCTTCCCTCGTGAGTCAAGTTTGTTCTCTTCTCGATTTATCATTTTAGTTTATTGTTCTACCTATTTGTAGTTTATCTACATCGGAAACCGAGTTCGTGCTTATCATTGCAGTCATGAGCTTCACATGAATAGAAATAACAAAGTGTATGGTGAAGCTTAAGATACTGCATTCTTTATCATGTTGAGTTTTTAAAAGTTGTATTATATCTATGGTAAAAACAAGATTTCATTTCTTCAATGTTATGGGTAACACTTTTTTAGAATGTACATTTCGTCTAACTGTGGGTTTGGAAAGGGGATGGTGTTGCCGCTAAGTTTGATGTGATTTTTCCCATCCAATTTATGAAACAATACCGAGAATGTCAAAAGTAAACTGTAAAATAAGAACAAACATACCTGATGTGACTAAAAGCTAAACCAAGAGATATGATTCTCCTTACACATGAAAAACACAATTCAAAACAGAGATGACAATAAGGATATCGATCTTCTTATCTAACATATTCCATTCATTGACGCTGATGTAAATCTACATAGTTTTTTTCCACAGCGTGGTTTGATAAAAAAAAAATAATGTACCGTCGTTAGTTTGTATATGTAAAACTTATACGGTACCAATTTTGATGCACCAGATGCGCATTTCGAAAAATACTGTCTCTTCAGTAATGCTCAACCGAAATGTTTGAAATCCGAAATAACAATGAAGTGTTAGAGCTATTATAGCCAAAAATAGCGTGCCAAAACAGTGGAGTCAAATTCGTCTATATGTAATTCCAGGTATACCTAATTGTGTTTTGGTCGTCAAAAATATTGATTAAAAATAATAATGGAGAATTGATGATATGGTGTGGTTGCCGATCTAAAGAAACCGAGGATTAATATTAATATACCTTAATATACCATGACCCTTCACTGCCTAGGAAAAAATCAAACACGGTAAAGATGAATAAAATAATTGCACAGTCATATCATATTTCAGAAAGTAGAAAAATACCTTTACTGTCATTAAAATACAATTACATATTGCGAATCTTTAATCTATTCCTCTTATCAACACTACTCCTTTACCATCACTTAACTACAATTATAGTTCAATATATTTTCAGTACATCCCTCACATCAACAATGTGACAATGTGAATTAAGGACATCAACATATGTGTACCCTCTGAATTAAGGGGAAATACAATTGTAACTTGCATTGTGAAAAAATGTATCCCTCAGAGGATACAATAAAACAGACGACAATGAACGGTAGCGATTTCATACATCCTATAGAGAATGAAAATTGAAGGTAGCGAAATGACCAGCCTCATAAATCCCCTAAAAGGATATGAAACGAAGGACAGGGAAGATACGGACCACTGAACACAAACCATGTAGATTAACCAACTTTGTATATCAGCATCTATACCTTATTATGTAATGAAGATTTTGTGTAGGCACTAGATAAAATGATAAATCGTAGAATAAATAAAAAGGAAATTTGTTTAGCAATAAGATAAAAACTACAGAGATGTTTGAAAAACACAAAGTAATCACACTTTCACATAGCTCCTGGGTGCGACCGGTCAACAGCGGATGCTTACTCCTCCTAGGCACCTAATCCCACCTGTCCAGGGGTCCGTATTTGCCCAACTATCTATTTTGTATTGCTTATAGGAGTTATGAGATTAATCACTGTTCGTTATCGTCACTTTGCATATACACACTCACTCTCTCACCAAGAAAGAAAATATAGATTTCAAACATTTCAAAATAAAGGATGATATCTCCTTCAAGCATATATCTGATCCTTGGACGAATTTGGCTTAAGTTTTTTTGGCACTCTAGTATTATTTTAGCTCTTACAAGATTGTTATTATTTCGGATTTCCAAAATTTCGACTTGAGCATCATTGAAGAGACATTATTTGTCGAAATGCGCATATGGTGCATCAAAATTGGTACCGTATAAATTTTACATTGATATAATGAACCTGGCAATATTCATAACGTATACAACGTATAACGGGCAAGACAATCCAATAGTCAATACAACAAACATGTCAGTCCAGCCTGAAATTGTAACTGGTAATAAATGTATTAGATAATGGTTCAAATTGTAACATATTCCGCTAACAATAGAAAAAGTTAAGGTAATTTCCCCATACCACATTTTAGTATTGTGAAACCTACAGATTTCTATTACAATTTCCATGTATTTTATCGAGGATGTATATTGACCAAATTCACGGAGAAAAATATGTATAGCGGCCTTTCCCAGAGTATAAACATTTCTAAAAATAGAACACATCACTTTAAAACAAGCAGTCTTAATATACATACATTTTAAGGCACTGTCTTTATTTAAACGATAGAAATATGTTTCTTTCATATGAATTAAAGACAATGTATTGTATTTGACGGTTTTCAATAATTTTTCATCTACTGAACCACGTTCTTGGTTTCAAGGTGATGAAAATGCACGTATGATAGTCAAAAATGACCAACCATAGCCTACCATATCCGGAAAATGTTGTTTTAAAAAACCTTTAGATTTTTTAAACATTTCAATATGTTTTACCTTTACACTCCAGCAATCATTTCACATAAGAAGTAGATAAGGTATCGGGTAATTTGAGGGCCCAATGACCCCCTCTAGGTTAAAAACCTTCAAAAAAGCATATTGGAAAAGGATGTCTAAAATTACCATCTCAGCAACCAGGTTTCATTCTTCATTTACATTACTAAGTTAACATTCCAAGAAACACTACAGGGTGGTTTTTCAAAAATAGTTTAAAACATTAAACCTTCAAATAGCTAAAAACCATTTTCATTGATTGTCGTAGCTTTAGGTTCGGGCTTGAAGTTAGAAAAATCCTAACTTTTGCTATGCAGTTTACTAAATCCATAGCCTACCTCACATCAATCTAACTAAAATCAGATCCTAGGATACGCTCACAATCGCTATGATAGGATCTGACATAACCCCATAGGGGGTCATGTCTGCATGACCTTTCGCTTGGAATATCCATGAGAACTATCCGCCTGTTAGATTGCGCCATACATGCAATGATGGCTATTTAGGCGGTTCCTGGCAAATCGTAAACAAATTGTTGTAATCTCTCTCCCACGAAGTTTATTCCATACTGAAAAATTGTATATTCCCGCATAACGAATTTTAAATTTTCGCAATAATGCCTGATCTATTCCGTTCATACAAACAACAAAACGTACGATATGAAATACACCGAAATTGAATTAATTGTGAATTTCGATTTATATATAAATAGCAATGAGTACGATTTGAATAGTTTTCAAGATGGTTTACTTAAATAACGCGAGGAATATGACGCCACTTGACGTCAACGGTGCATTGTGACGTCGCATCTAGCTGCGATATATTTTCGTTCAAACCAAACAATCGCAGCCACTTTCCTTGAATTGTGAACACCGACGATTTCATTGCCGACGCGCTGATTGGCTGGCATAATGTTCATCAGAACATGACTCCTAATCGGGTTATGTCAGATCTACTTACGCAAAGTATACGGCGCGGATCTAAGAAGTCTGATTTTAATTAGATTGACGTCACATGAACACTGATATAACGTCACAATATATGAAAAAATAAAATGAGTCGCCAGATCTAGTTGGATCAAAGTGATGTAGATCTAGATCAGAATGATTTTTACATTTTTAACGCTCATTTAGAAAATGCTAACCTAAGCCCAAGTTACCAATTTTGGAAAATTCGAATATTTTAAAATACCCGAATTCTGCATTCCCCCCCCCCCTTGTTAATTTTCAGTCCCTGGTAGTTTATAACAATACGATACAACCATGCGATGCGAGTCTTAATGGCATGTAACTACAGCGTGCATTCCGAGTCGTTTTAATCAAAACATCAGTAAAGGTCATGTCCGGTCAGAAAAGTGTTTAAGATAAAAGAAAATTACATTACAACACCCATGGTCGATACTGTACGTAAAATAACACAAACGTACGGCACCTAGGCCTAGAGATAGGGCCTAAATATGTGACAAATCTGTCATCGTATGATCTAAATTGAACACTCTGATATCATTAGACACAACAGAGATATGCACATACATTGTACATTTGCATGTACATATGTATGCGCATTTGTTATTGATTCGGAAGGCCTCGAAAGCGATTTTTGTCTTGTAAATAAATATAACAAAAATTCCAAGGGGGGTTATACGATGTCATTATAGCTTTAGATTATGCATATATTTCATATTTTATTTAGATTATGACAACATCGATCGTATTCTTTCGGGTTTAAATAAATTATAGGGAAAACATAACAAAAATATTTGACTGTAATTACATGTAGCACACAAGAAATTAGATTTTGTTGAATAGGGCATTTGATTTTTCTACCCATCATTAATGATCAGAAATCACACAAAAGAAATGACCTACAATATATACATTGAAAGTTTGAGACACGATTTAACATCATAATTTGTAGTATTTGCAGAAATCTCACGGGAATTACTGAACGATGGTGTGTCATAACACAATGTGTATTGAGGGTTTATGACTTCGCGATGTATATAACTATAAGCATTTTATCTCCCGAGCGTTGTCTTGTATAAAACCGGCTTGTTTGTATTACTGCGATTCGTATGTTGTTGCTTTTTAATTCTGAATTTTTGTTGTTTGCTTTCAAACAATCAGTCCTAATACAGCCTACAAAATTCACCAAAACGCCAGCGGGTTCGTTAAATGTGTGGTAACGTTCCTGACTCGTGAGTAACGTTTCTACCGTTATTTGACGTGGTCTGGGGAATTACCTTAAACAGTGGTAAATTAGGTTTTGTAAATGTCAAATTTCTCAAATTCATTTTTGATAAAATGTTAATTGCCTGAATGTTTGGCTACTCAACACAATTCAATTGAACGCCACGCCACACTTGGCACAACCAGGCCTCCATACACAACACAGCGCTAACAGCCCCTCCGCGTCCAGTACCAGAATCACACGTCTCCCACTGGACAGCGATACTGAGTAACGCCGCCTTCAAACCAATGCCAACACTGGGCCCCCCAGCAGTTGCTTAATCCACAACGTGGAACACCCATGTACAGCGTGGTCTCACGTGTTCTGATTCCATAGACCGGTAGACCCACGCTGAGCACCTTCTGAACGTTGATATGGTCCAGTTAGTTTCCTAAAACCCCTCTGCATGACTGGATGAAACCAATGCCTACACAGTAAAATGTGTGTCTCCCTTGCTACCCATTACCCAAACTAACTTCTGGAATTCGACAAGAAAAGACACTTGCTGGACAGCATGGAAACGTGACCACATGCTTGACAAAAACGCCGCTATTCTCACTGATCAAAGCGGTATATTAAAGATAGCCTTATCGACCAATATTCACACTACGGAAACACCTTACAGACATAAACAACTATTTACAGTCAACACCACACAAACTAATTAAAATGAAAATTTACTTCATCACACTACCTTTGAATATCAGCCATGGAATTATTTTAGAGCGTCCAAAACTGCTGTTGATTTTTTATATCATTATTGCAATACATTTCAAAGATCAATGTTTTCTTTATTTTATATCCCATCGTTGTGATAAATTTCAAAAAGCCAATGTCTTGGATATTTGCATATCATCACTGTTATGACTTACAAAGTTCATTTCTCTTGTTTATTTTGTATACCAGCATTGATTTCAATTATCAATTATTAAGGTGTTATTTGCTTTGTATTTCAGCATTGTCATTGCTCACTAGGATTAAGGTCCTATTTACTTTTTGTATCAATATTGTTTTTAAAATTTAAGAAATAGTACGGAGGACTTATGAATCGCTGCTTTATAATGGTGTTAATATTATTCAGAACATGATCTAGTATATAATTAATTTGTAGGAAGGACCACCAGGGAATAGTTACCAATTCAGATGACCACACTTTGCTGATCTGACAAACTGCAGCGAAAGATGAACGGAGAATTTTCGTATTTAATATTCGTTGAAAAATCATAATAAAACTATATTCCTACTTTTTGGTCAATTCATAATTTTATAGCAATACAGCAATATACTTGGTGAATGCCTGTCAATTTTATGAGTTATATAGTGATGAATTATACGAGAAGCACTAGATATGAATATTTCAGTTTTCCAATTTTGTTGAACAAGGAATTCTTTATGATATCGAAAGGTCTAGTCATTGATTCATCGTGAGGAATGGTCGTGTAAAGTGCCAAATAGACATACATTTTGATATAGTTAATTTAACAAAAGTTTTGCGATTTCAAATTCACTAAACGTCTAGTAGAATTGTTTACGGTAACTCTTATCTTATGTCTAGAACTGATGTTTTTGAAGAATTTCATCTTTTGAAAGGGCGATTGAAGTAAAAGTAAGATTGTCAAAAGTAGAATCCATGCCAAGTTCGTTTGAAATGGTTATGCTAATCAGTTTTACAAACACATACACTGCTGCTACAAGCTTTTTCAGCTGGAACCAAAACATATTCCCTATCTAATTCTTTCATCACTTCTGGTTTACTAAAAACAAAAAGATAGATGGTACGTGCTGTCGTTTTCATATGTCTGACACGGGGTTATGATATTCCTTTTACACATTTCATTCATTCTGACAATTGAGAAGGGATATGATTGTAGGTTCTAAAATGACATCAAATGACAATTCGCTTTTGTTGAACTTCCTTAACCGACATATGACGTTATGTTACTCCTTGATCATCATATAAATCCACAATTGTGAAATACGAGTGATATCGGACGTGGATCAGAAGAAAAAAACAACTCCCAAATTATTCTTTCAGAGGAATATGGAAAGCTACCCGAGAGTAATTAAACTGTGATGTTTCAGAATCACTGCATGTATGGAAGATGAAGATAACGAACAATGGATATATTAACTCCTATACGCAATACAAAGTAGAAAGTTGGGCAAGCACGGACTCCTGGACACACCAGAGGCGGGATCAGGTGCCTAGGAGGAGTAAGCATCCCCTGTTGACCGGTCACACCCGCCGTGAGCCCTATATCTTGATCAGGTAGACGGAGTTATCCGCAGTCAAAATCAGTGTGGTAATAACGGCATAACAATCGGTATGAAACACTTCAGACAGAATAATATGAACAGCACAACAGAGAAACTAAGCAATCCCCAAATAGCCTCAAATTAGCATCTTCCGATATAGAAAATAGTCATCCATAGAGACGACATCTTCGCAAATACATGGATGAAATTGAACTTTCAAAGAAAGTTAAAACAAATTCTCTCTCTCTATCTCTCTCTCTCTCTCTCTCTCTCTCTCTCTCTGTGTGTGTGTGTGTGTGTGTGTGTGTGTGTGTCTGTCTCTCTCTCTGTCTATCTGTCTGTCTGTTTCTCTCTCTCTCTCTCTCTCTCTCTCTCTCTCTCTCTCTGTATCTCTCTATGTGTGTGTTTGTGTGTTTGATATTTGTTTATGTAACATACGTCTCTCGATAAAGACGTCAATGTTTGGGTTGGGTTTCCTTCCTACCGGTAGATAGGGAGGCTGTTCGTAATAACCCGAACCTTTTCTTGAAATTTGGCTTTGTTTAATCCGTTTTAGATTAATTGCTCTTGGTAACGTCTTTGTTGAAGTGAGTTTTGTAATTCCGCCAAGCGATTGTTAAGAATTTCAGTATCGGAAATAATTGTGCAGAGGCGTCTCGTTAAATTGTATGTCATGTTGTTTCTACCGGTAGTATGCTTAGGGTGGCAGGAATCAAAAATAAGATATTGTTTGATATCTCTCAATTTGTAAATCATACCTGTCACTATGCAGTTGTCTCTTTTAATTTCATCTACTGAACCCTGCTTTTGGTTTCAAAATTATGAAAATGAACGTATAGTAGTCCACATTTTGACTCCATAGCCTATCACATTCGTAAATCCGTAAGTTCTAAAACCTACAGATTTTTGAAACATTTTGATATGTTTAACCTTTACACACCAACGATCATTTAACATAAGCATCGATGGGTCAGCGAACAGTTTAAGAGGATACTACTCCTCCTCTATGTTAAAAACCTTGACAAAATGCATATACGGTGTTTACAATTCCTATCCCTGTAGACATTTTAATACATCATTTACATTACTAAATTACCATTTCAAGAAATATTCCAGGGCGGTTTTTGAAACACACTTTAAAACATTAAAGTTTTAAAAACTAAAAACTAATTTCATTGATTGATGTAAGCTTTTTGGATCGGGCGTGAAGTTTGGAAATCAATAAGTGTAACGTGGATCATACTAAAAGGCGCAATAAAACACCGTGCCTGTGGTTATGAGAAAGACAGAATCTATGGCCAATGATATATATGAAAGGTGAAGATAATGAACAGTGATCACTCTTGTAACTCCTATAAGCTATACACAGTAGCTAGTTGGACAAACACGAACCCCTTAACACACCAGGTGGAATCAGGTGCCTAGGAGAAGTAAGCACCCCCTGTCGACTGATGAATTCATGTTTCGCATTGTGAAATAATAAATCTATATTTCAACCACATAGTGATTTACTTCGCATATACTTGAAAACCAGACTAATTCATTGAATACACCATTTGAATACTGATATGACGTTACATTTGATAAAAAAAATAAAAAATTTAAACTTCCATCGGGGTTCGTTTGTTCGAAAATATACGCATGTACGTTTGGAATATTAGGCCCCGACGGGGAGTTTGAAAATGAATTATGTCGTCATATCGCTGGAACAACATAAACTTATGTAGATCGGAATAATTTTTACATTTGTTTACGCCCAGTCATAGAATTTTAACTAGGCTCATGTTACAGTACAACCTTTCGGAAATTCGATTATTTTAAAACACCCGAATTCTGCGTTCCTCAAACTTGGCATCGAATTCTTTGAACGTGTAATAAGATTTGTGACTTGCGAATAACGCCGAGACGCTACTTGACATGGTGTGTGGAATTAACTTAATTACATCGTCTAATTTTCTTCTTTGGACACGCCACACTGACAATCCGCAGCAGTTGTACAAACATGTAGTGAAATCAAAGGCATCAATTTGAGGAATATAGGTTATTTTTCTTTTATTATTATATGCCAGGGATTTTTATGTTCGATGTAAATAGTCTGTTTTTCTTTACAATCCTTTTCCGATTGGGTTTATAACAACTGCAATCATCAGATTTGGTAAATCCAGTACCTGTGATTCCTCACAACAAGAGTTTGCTAGGATAACCAAATCTCTTTTGACTTTCGAATTTGTTTCGTGATGATAAGTCAAAAACAGAAAACATATCCTGTTAAAGATAGCACTTGCCGCTAATCCTTTATCTTGGAATTTTCAAATACAAGTTGTCGTTGGATCGAATACTTTTTGTCGTGTTTCATAGCAATTGTTATGCCGATCTTCACACACTAAAAAAAAATAAAATAAAAAACTGGGCGCCACCATATACATGTAACTGAAAAATTGTTGAGTGTGGCGGAAAACATCAATCAATCAATCATAACTCCTATAAACAATACAAAAGAAAAGATAGTTGGGCAAACAAGAACATTTGGATATCCTAGAGGTAGACTCAGGTTTCTAGGAGGAATAAACATCCCCTGTCGACCATTCATATCCGCCATGATCCCTATATCTTCAGGTAAACGGAGTTATCCGTAGACAAAATCAGTGTGCAAAGAACAACCTAACAATCGGCATTAAGCACCACAGACAGCATTTGATCAAATGATAGGATGTGATGGCAACCTAGATCGTTATAACGGCCAGTGGATTTTTGAAATGTTGACTTTAACAGAGACTGTTGAAGCCTGAAGCGTGCGGTTTAGGATGTGCTTTTTTCTTGTGTCTGTTTCGGTTGTGTTTATCTCCAGATAAAGTAGAAACTTTTAATTTTTGTGTGTGTTCATTTTGTGCGACGGAAATTCAAATCAGTGTTGTGATGATGCTTTTTATTGAAGTCAAATACATCATAGTTCATTTTCCCATTCGTCCTGGAATCCAAATATTTGGATTCATCATCATCAAACAAAGGAACTGCAAAAGAATTGTTTCAGATATTATCTATTACTCATTTTTTTCTATCCACAACACATTACCAATGTATGCCGTAATAATATATGTGAAGCTTTAAATTCATACATTTCTAAAATATTCACCAAAGGCTGTGTCCTGCATGGATTATTTTACAAAGATAACCGTGCGACATAATGATGCCAGATCCATGTAGAAAATGGTTTGATAATGAGGGGATTAATTTTGAAATATGTACCCTACATAACATTCTATGTATACAACTCCTCATATTGAAAATGTCAAAATATTGCATGTGTCTACTAAAGCAAGCATACAGAACTCTCGTCCCATAATTATGACACTCTAGTCAACATTCGATCCGATTTTTGTCAATTAATCACGCGCATTTTTTTCAGAAGCAAAGTTCAGACAATTGTTGCAAAACATTGGTCAATAGATATCATCTCGGTTAGAACCTGGGGGTAAAACCTCGCCTCTTTTATAGACCACCGGACTTCTGGAGGTGATTAATTGATATAATTCTTTAATTATTAAGGTAGAGTTTGTGATAATATTTCTACTTACTAGACAATCACTTTTTGCAAAGTCCATTTTCACAAGAGTATCCCTGGTCACAGCGACTGCAGGGGGTCCCAGGGATATATGCTAGAACTCCATAATAGCTTTTTCTACAAATCACATAAATAATGTTGAAAATCTTTATACTAAAATTAAATCTTCACATTATCAAGTAGAAATGACAGAAATCGTTGAATTATGATTTTTAAAAAAAATAAATTTAGTTCCCTTTCATGTGTCTGCGTTTGTACTTAAGTCCTGATTCTGAATATGATATATAAACATCATGCACAGTTTTTGATGAACGAATACATCTTGTACATGCAGGCATTAGAATAATTTAATGGAATTTTGCACCTTTCAATATAGTATAGGTTGAATCCACCAATCCTTAGATATGGAGTCCTGAATTCCTCTCC
This sequence comes from Ostrea edulis, assembly GCF_947568905.1. Taxonomy (NCBI): domain Eukaryota; kingdom Metazoa; phylum Mollusca; class Bivalvia; order Ostreida; family Ostreidae; genus Ostrea; species Ostrea edulis. The sequence goes on from NC_079166.1 coordinate 23,360,472, forward strand.
CAAACAAGGAAGACATGTCCCCCATACATAGCAATGAACAATTCAAACCCTCCCAAAGAAATATAACAGTGGTAAATACGGGTGTTGAAACCGTTTAAAATCATCTCTGGAAACTTTTGTCGTTTACAAACTTTGAAATTACACTAATGCTATTACTATATTTCGTAAAACAAATAAAGTGAGACATACATCTTTTTGACACTTTTTGTAGAGCACAGAAAAGACCATTGTTGTCAACGGCAATCATATATAATCCATTATACTATTATATGGTAAAATACACTATGGGTTGGCTGTAATATATCTGACCCTTATATAGATTTAAGCAATTGGTGTGTTAAAGCAGAGCGTGTTTCCTTTCTGGGATTTAGTCATGAGATAGAAGTTCATTAATTTGTGGTATGATTAAAGTGATTGCAACAATTATCAATGGGAAATAAAGGTTTGATAAGATTTCTATAAAATTCATGTTTACAATTTCATATCTGAAATGAGAGGCTCCCGTTTGGATTTTATTCCAAGGCTAATATGTAAGTTATAAATTGTAAAATATATTCGATAGGGTAATTGATCGCCAGAATTTCAAGAAATGCCTCGGTTTGTCTACTTTTGGCAAATAGGATATTATTTGATTCAAATAGTGCCTTATTCACAGATAAGTAAGTTGGACCGGGAAACAGACATAACCCATTTTGGTGCTCTTCCACAAGATATACCTAGTCTTTTATGCATTTAGAATTGTTTCTGTATAGATCAGTGCATATCTGTTAATCCGTTTATAATATTTTTCAGTGTAAGATATAAGATCATGAATGAAAGGTTCAGATAGAGGACACTTTTTAATCCCATGGCTCCTAAAGAAAGATTGGGGTAAATACGGACCCAGGACATCCCAGATAGAGGGTCATGTGCATAAAAGAAGTAAGCATATTTGTCGACCGGTTACACCCGCTGTGAGTCATATGTCTTGGTCAGGTAAACGGAGTAATTCATAGTCAAAATTGGTGTCCCACAAACGGTCTAACTATCGCTATGAAACTTATCAAAAAGTGTTTGACCCAATGATAGGTTGTAATGTCACACTAGATTAACCTAATGATCTAAGAATTTGCGCAATTCTGATTTAAAACGAGAATGTTGGAACCCTTGCATCATCAAATGAACCTGCTTCAGTCGTGTGTGTCTCGATACATCTTTTGATAAAGACCATTTGTTTATCTGCGATGAAAAAGTCCAGTGTGGATTTGAAGATACATTTCAGAGTCACCAAGAATCACTTCTGTGCCATCTGACTTCAGATAACACAAATACTAGATACTGATCTACGTTTTGTGCGAGATGAATTAATTTAAACACAGAATAAAATACATTGAAAATTAATACATACGGTGCATAGCTACAGATAACTATTGTTCCTTCACTGCACTTGTTTTCTGCACAGCCATGTTTCTCTGCCCAAGCCCAGATAAGCTACAGTAATGATATACAAATATTGCAACATCACTTAGTGTTGTTTCATTGCATATTATCATTGTATAAATGCCGTCTCTAAATTAAAGAAATTGTTTTGTTTTATAAATCCTAGTTTTGGTGGTGTAAATTCCGAAACTTAGTTTGGTCGTGCAAACTTTATGATATGCTTAGTGGTTGTAGAATCGTTATTATATACCCACTTACAGCATGCCGTCTCTGGAAACAGTCTAATTATTAGACATGATAAGTAGCAGAGAAGACCTGGAAACCATTGCATGAGATCGAGGGCAACGATTTTCAAGGCATTCCTTCATAATAGGGTACAACAGTGGAATGGTACCAACGAAGCCCTGGAATAGGTGTTTTGATATCAAACTACTTTATAGTTCGAAATGCAGTACTATAAGTTCTTCATTTTACCTAATGTTTTAAAAACATAAAAACATTTTGTTGTCTAGTTCCTTTTTTCTGGAACTTCCGGCAAAACGTTCTAGGTGAAGTTTCCCAACATTAATATATTTTTTAAAGATGAAGATGAGAAACAATAAAGAACGGTTTAACACAGGGGATGTGTACTCCTCCTAGGCACATGATCCCTCTTCTGGTGTGTCCAGGGATCCGTGTTTGCCCAACTATCCATTTGTATTGCTTATGCGATTGATCACTGTTCGTTATTGCATAAACAATACAAAATAGAGAGTTAGGCACGGACCTCTGGAAACACCGGAAGTGGGATGATGTGCCTAGGAGGAGTAGGCATTCCCTGTCGACCGGTCATATCCACCATTAACCCGTTGTCTTGATAAAGTGAACGGATGTGAAACTTTCGTTTAATGAATAACACCTTGATCAATTGAATGCTTGAACATCACCGAGACGCTTTAGCTATACAAGTGGTTATTCTGTGACTCGGAAATAGTTCGACTCACTAGTGATATGTAAATTTCTACGCGGAACTACGGAAATAGAAACGACATATTGTGTTTTACAGAGTATCTAGTTAAGTTTGTTGGATTTCTGTATCTCTTTTTAAGGTAATTCCCGAAACCACGTCAAATAACCTCAGAAACGTTATTCACGAGTCACGAAAGTTATCACACGTTCAACAAACCCGGTGAAATTTTGTTGAATATTAGAGACCATATCCCTGTCCATAGGACTGATTATTTGAAAGCAAACGACAAACTTTAAAATTAAACACAACATATGGATCGCAATATTAAATATAAGTCAGTTATATACAAAACACAAAAGGAAAGCAAAACATACAAACAATCCGGCGATATACCAAAAAATAAATAGATAAATAAAAATAACTCGGGAGACCGAATGCTTATAGTCTATACATCGCAAAGTCTAAATTTTTGATACACATTGCGTTGCGATTAAGTTATTTAGTAATCCCCTTGATATATCTGTAAATATTACAGATTATGATGTTAAGTCGTGCTGGATCCATCCTGGGCAATTTCTTTTGAGTCATTGCGGATCAGTAATAACGGGTAGTAATATCGAATACCTTACAACAAAATACAAATGTGTGCGTGTTACATGTACTCACAGTCACATATCTTAGTTATGCTTCCCTGATGAATTATCTAAACCTGAAAGAACATGATGTCGTCATGGCCTTCAAGTATACTTACAATCTAAAGCTGTATGGCATTGTAACCCAACCAATCTACGAAATAGTGTTTTTTTAACTATTTATTTACACGACCAAAATCGCTTCTGGGGGTCATCCGAATCCATAGTAAATCTGATATTTTCCAATGATTTCAGGGTGTTCAACTGTAGAGCATATGCTGACAGATGTGTAGTTCATTTACCTCGACTAGGTGTCAAGTCATTTGTGCTCCTGTACGTATCCATGTGTGTTACATTTAATTTTCTTCTGTCTAAAAAACTTTCTGGTCAGTATGAACTTCTCGGATGTTTTAGGCAAGTTTATTTGATTCGACACTTTGCGTTGATCGCGGCAGTTGAAGAGGAAACGAGAATAATTAGGGTAGTAGATATATTTCCAAATAATATATGCTCATATGGTTATTTATTCAAACAATTTGACATTTATCACAATCACCATAATAATAAAATTCCAGATAAGGTTAAGCCTATCTTACAGACCGGATGCCGTTTTTGTTGTTATGGCGATTAGGTAAACAACGGTGTATAAATAACACCAACCAACGATTCGTGAGAATTCATGTTACATACCAGGTAAACTACATTTAAATAGTTTATATAACGATTGATGATTCATTTAATAAACAATATATCCATTGAAGATAGTGACTGAATGATAACTTGCTATATGTGTTACTCGTGTTACGATATGCATTTTAATTCACTGATTGAAATAGATTATATGTCTACACATAAATCGATTTTTTTTTTTGGGGGGGGGGTCTTTTTTTTAAAGCGGGGGGGGGGGGGGACTTTTCGAAAACATAAAGAAATACAAAAATAAGGATTTTGGTGTCATTGAAGTGGGTTGAATACATGTATCCAATGTATCAATTGCAATTACATATGTATTTTTCTCTACTACTATAAAATCAGTCAGGGGGAGGGGGTTTCACAAAGCGAAACCCAATATATGGATATAATATATAAATAGGCCTACACAACTATAATATCGATACTCGCAGTATTGAGCATTCCATCAAGATTTAGTTTTTCTCCATTAAAGATAATTAATATTCGATGTATGTATAATATTGGTTGATTAAATATTGTTTAACCCTCGAGAATATTTCACTCATATGGAGACGTCACCACTGCAGGTGAAAGGCTGCAAAATTTAGGCCTATGTTCGGCGCTTACAGCCTTTGAAAAAGGAGGGATCTTTATCGTGTCACACCTGCTGTGGCACGGGAACTCGGTTTTTGCGGTCTCATCCGAAGGACCACCCCATTTGGCGACGTATGTAGTGCGAATTCTTTTGAGTTTGCTATTAGAGGTGCTTAATGTTAGATTTGTTTTCCATGTCTCTTGAAGGAAAAGATGGTATTTTGAAAACATTACACGTATCGAAATTTAACATAATTATGTCTATATGAAAGTTAACGAACGGCGATCAATCTCATAACTCATATAACTCTTATACATTGTAGAATACAATATGCAATTTTCGTTGTTTATTTGCATTTTATATAGTGATGTGAAATTCAGTAGCTAAGCTCTAAACAGAACATACGTTTTAAAATTAAAAGAACAAATTGAATTATTCTAATCGATATGGGAGTTTTAGATTATCATTGCTAAAAATATATTTCGTACGTTGAAAGTCCAAGTATATGAAAGGAGAAGATAAGGAACAGTGATTAATCTAATGACCCCTTTAAGGAATACAAAGTATAGATTGGACTAATCTCGGTTGAGATTCGGTTCGGCTGAATATTTGGACTGACGCCTTCGCCGAATCTCGGAGCAATCCTTCATAATCTCGGAGCAATCCTTCATAATTCATGTCTGGAAATTTACTTTCAGCTCCGACCGGTTCTAGCAATTAATGTACACTTATCTGACACTGTTGTTTGCTTCAAATCAGTTAGTTAACCATTAAACTAAATATGTATCACTGTTAATGCAGTATTACTTACCGTCTAAGTAGGTAAATTCCATAAAATAAACCATTGCTAATTTTTCCGTTAAAATGAAGACTTCTATGGCGCAATATTTTATCAAACTAACTATATATCACTGATTTGACCACTGAAACAGAATGAATGGTGTAATAAAATTTTAATATCCCTAAATGCTGACCCTGCCAAAGCAAATTGATATTTCAATTTATTTAATAATACTCGTTGATTGCAAATAGTTAGGGGACCACTCAGAAGATAAATCACAATTCATTACTGTTAATTTGTTCATGTTGTACATGCCTATATGGGAAACAACAGAATTGAAGTTACACGCGCATTCACCGTTCATGTAAAACACGTTTTTATGCCGACGGTCGCTACGATTCTTGCGCTATATACTTCGTTGTAATTCCTATTTCTTCTTCAACATTCCAACGGTACAGCATGAAATAACAAACAATACTGTTACTTCATTGTGGATACATTAAATTTGCTAAAACTGCTATGATTTAGATGAAAGGCGAATATAACAAACAGTGATCAATCTCATAACTCCTATAAGCAATACAAAATAGATAGTTGAGCAAATACGGACCCCTGTACACATCAGGGGTGGGATCAGGTGCCTAGGAGGAGTAAGCATCCCCTGTCGACCGGTCACACCCCACGAGGTCTAAGATATCAGTATACATTGATAATTGGGCATATATATATATATATATATATATATATTTAAAATTTGTATTCACCTGAGGATGGATGTTAAAATCCAGAAAGCGCTAGTGATTTAAATATATTTTGGAACTGTATATTTTCCTGCTTTTTTTATTGAATTATTTTGACTGTGTGATATCAACTCTTTCTATTTGGATTATATATATATCATTGAGGGTTTATCTCTCTCTCTCTCTCTCTCTGTCTCTCTCTCTCTCTCTCTCTCTCTCTCTCTCTTAACAAAGCATTGTAGATGACTGATCACTGGTTAAACACCACTGATTCTATGCAAAGCATTTTCTAAAGTTGAAATTTAGAATAAACTGGAGATCTCCATGAAAAATATATTCGTAGTCTTCGTTGATCAGGTTTTTCGACACTCTGTTGGAATTTCAATGGGCACGAATTGTGCTCCTTTGTTATCCGAAGTATTTTTATATTCATATGAGGCAGAATTTATTCAAACATTTCTAGAAAAAAAAAATCTTTTGTGTCCTTCAATGCGACATTTAGATATGTCGACGACATTTCAGCTATTATCTATGCTAATTTTCATTCAAATGCCGATTTGATAAATTCCTGTGGTCTAGAGATAAAATACACCACATGGGCATCCACTCCTGCTTTATGCTTAGCTATTGTATTGAAAATAGATTTTAACGGCACACCAACAACTGGATTTTATGAACACGGGATTATTTCACCTTCCCCATCGTCAAGTTTCTATGTTTATGTAGCAATATTTTATTATTAACTGCATATAGTGTTTATATTTCTCAACTGATTCGATACGCAAGAGCTTGTTCTGCGGATGATCAGTTCTTAAATCGAGACAGGCTACTAACAAAGAAATAAAGTGTGCAGGGAATTCAACAGTCTAGTTTAAATTCAGAATTTTGCAAATTATATGGTCTCAATGCTAACAGACTGCATCCAAACCTTCAAACGCTCGAATACCATACCAGTAAGGATTCTTTATCGTGTCAGCACATGCAATGACAAGGGCCTCATATTTTAAGATATCGTCTGAAATCCGCGTTAAATGATTTTCAAATGCCAAGGGTTTCGGGTACTAACAACCAATAGATTGGACTTTGTCGCAGTTAAGGTATAAACAGGATTTGAACCCGCGACCTCCCGGTCACGAAGCAAATGATCTAACCACTGAGCCACTGCAGCAGGTCAATCTTCATGCGTATGTGACTCTTTAGTATTCTAAGTGCAATAAGGAATGATCAAAAATTACTAATCTCTTTACATTTTAGATAACATTTCATTGAGGGTTTAGGTATTACAACTATTCATCTACAAGAGCTATTCTATCATTTAAAAACATATTTCACATGGATCGTTCAATGATGATTTGGTAATTTTCATGTCCAGTAAAATATGTTTATATCATGATCAGCAGTTAGAATTAATATCTCCCTCGATGAGTAAGCACCTTGCAAATTGCCAAATTAAGTTGATATTTGAATTTATTTAATAGTACTCAATCATTACAAATAATTAGAGGAATAACCACGAATATTTGATAAATTGCGATTTATTACTGTCAATTTGTTCGTGAAGCACATGCCTATGTAAGAAGTGGCACAATTGAAGTTGCATGTGGGTTAACTTTTCATTTATAGACAAGTTTGTTGCTTCAACAGTCGCCATGAACCGTGTGCTATGTGTTTGGTTGCAATTCTTATGTCTCCTGCAATGTTCCGACGGCACGAAGGTAAGCTCAAAACGAACGATAAATTATTTTTCATTTATTTCATTGTTGATGTATTCAATCTGCTAAACAGGTATGGTTGAGGTATCACAATCACTTAAAATATTGATAAACATTGATATTAGTGTTCTCTCTCCTTCTCTCTCTCTCTCTCTCTCTCTCTCTCTCTCTCTCTCTCTGATTATTTACTAAATGTGCTACCATTAGGACAGAAGTAGGAAGGTATTTATAAAAGAATCCAGAATCTTCATTTTAAAAAGGGATCGATCACCACACGCACCATCCCCTACTCTATTCTCAGAAATAGCTATTGCAATTTTACAAATGGAATTGCTTAGAAATAAGCAAATTTAATTATTTTCTAGCAAAATCTAGAACGAGTTGGGGGTAATATACTTCCTTCGCCCTGGGTATGCTCATCTACCCCTGAAATAAAGATTTTAAATTGAAACCAAGAATGAGAGCTTGAAACATCGTCATCAATCTGTATTCAATGCCAAGGTGTAGATAGCTATAATGTTACTGTGATAGTCACTATGTAGCATTGGTGCATTATTCATGGATCAAATTAGAACACCATCACATCGGACAAAATTCCAATATTTAATCCACGCCACTGATTGAACATTTAGGCATCGGCATCTTGTAAATGAGTGTAGATTCCTATAAGTACAAGTGAAGATAACGAACATTGATCAATCGCATCAATCCCAAAAAGAATGCAAATTCAGAGAAAGGTGAACGCGGACCACTGGACATAACAGAGGCGGTATCGATGAGTAGGGGGGACTAAGCACCCATGTTAACCAGTAACATATGTTGTGTCCCTGTAGTCTGACCAAATACGTGGTATCTCTTCTAACCGCAGCGACGCATTGGCATCAATTCAAAAGGGTATGCTGAATAAAATTGATCATAATCATTTCGTCTTAAGATTATGATTACATCTTGCCATGCGTGCGAGTACATTTTCTTTGTAATTAATAAGTAAAATATCATTTTTTTTCTTTACGCATGCCACTCTAAACTAACCCTATAACATAGGAGGGAAGTCCCTAAGTTTTCCATCACTGGCCGACTTCATCAGTTCCAACATAATTAAAATAGAAACTCGATGTCAGTTGTTATTAATTTAGGTCTGGCACTGCCTCGGTCGTATTGCAAGGTCTAAAGTATCTCGCTTTCCCCGGTTTTGAACAATGTAATAGGTTTCGTGGTAGGCTTAATAATGTAGGGCACTGCATTTAGCAGGGAACAACAGGTTCTAAGTAGGATGAAAGTGAACTAATCGACATGTTCGTAAGTTGGTGATCTCAGAACAACGAGACGAGACTACGAGATAAAAAAAACCAAAAACGCCCGATAGCATTATGAGAGTTTTTTGTTGACGATTCAGCGGCAGGCGTATGTCTAGACTTAGACTTGTTTTTTCCAAATCTTTATAGCTCGCCACCCGAGATCACTGCGTATGATATTGTCATAATGTATTATATTCACTGTATTCAGGACGAATTTACAGTCGACAGACGGATGAGGAAGACGTCTTACCAGATTGTTTCTGCAACAAGATTGACTTACGTAAAGACCCAGAAATACGTTGCTGTCATCCGGGCACCGATGAACACAAAATGGATAGATACGAGAACGCCGCATGGATGGGAACTGTAGAATGGCAACTGGGTAGTATCCCCTTTTCCCCTTCAAATAATTATTATGAATTTTCAAGTAGTCAAAAAATGGTGCTGTTATAACAGCGAACTATGCAAAATAATTTTGATTTATTTAGAGTCTTGTGATCTCCAATTTTGACCAATGCTAGGTGTTCTGGATAATTTTGTCAAATAATCTTCGTACTTGCAACTCTTAGTATATCACTGCTAAAGTCCTAATACATTTGTCTGAAGAATTCCAGGGCAGACGTATGATAAGTTGCCAAACTATCTATTTTGTATTGCTTATAGGGGTCTCCGTGGCCGAGTGGTTAGAGCACCGCGCTGGAAATCACACAACCTCTCACCTCTGTTAGCACGGGTTCGAATCCCGCTCGCGCCGATAAGTGAGAAAGTTTCCCAGTTTACTTTCCGACGATCGGTGGTCTCTTCCCAATTACATTGTATCTGGGTTCTCTCTTCCACCAATAAAAACCGGGCGCCACCAGATAGCTGAAAAAATGCTGAGTTTGGCCGAAAAAAATCAATCAATTAATCATGTATGAATAATTGCGTATAGTAGATATGAGATTGATTACTGTTTGTTATATTCACTTGTCATAAACATTGTAAACGTTTGCGATTAAAAACAAAACATTTAAAAATTAAGGGTCCTATGTTTAAGTAAGGTAAACATACATTTGTGTAACTTGATATAGCTAATGCAATAGGATTTGTTACAGCTGCCTAATCATCGCACGAACGCAGTTATAAGGATGTATGACATATCATACATTATTTCACCTGTTTTAACCAAAATCGATGTTTACTAATAACCGCTTCACTCTGCCATTTCAAGTGACACACATATAAAGGTGTTAAAAAAAATTTGTTCCGTTTGTAATTTAAAAAAAAAAATAGAAAAACGAAATATTTTTGTTTCAATTTTTTACTGGTAACACTTTGGAATTTTTTTTTTTTCATTATATTGGTAGTTATCCTTCCCAATGTGTACTCTCTTGTGTTACTATGGAGTGATGTAAACATAATGTCTATAACGTCATGAAATAAATATGTGGAGTTCGTTGATAAAACAGAGGTCCTGTACAAGTGTCGATACAGTTAATGAACGAGTTCAAGCTTTGGCTTTATTGGATGCAGGATTAAGTGTGAAGGATGTTGTTAAGTAACTATGTAAAAGTGAGTGATGGGTAACAAAGTGGAGACGAAGGCGAGAGCAAAATAAACAACTGACTGATCAACCGAGATCCGGTCGACCATCGAAAATAGTGGGGGTAGTAAAGAAAAAAGTGGAGAACACAAAATACAAAAGAGGAAAATCAACAAGAAAATGCAGCAAGGACCTTAAGAACTCAGACTTTAATGTAAGTCACGTAACTGTTTATAATTACTTGCAAAAAGTTAAAAATTGGAAGGCATTTAAAAGATCGAGAAATCAACATTTACTACTGACAAAAAACAGAGGCAAAAAAGATTGAAATTTGCACGTGATCACAGGCATTTGAGGGCTTAAGACTGGGAAAACTACCTCTTTCGTGATGAATCTACAAGCTATTTGTTTCATGTTCCGAACCGACAAGACGATGTTGTATGGGGGTCCCAGTAAGATGAGGTTCCAGACGTAAGCTGTGTCAAGTCAAGCGCTAAAGCCATGATATAGGGTGCGAGGGGAGTCCAGGGTTTGTCCAAATTTCACATTGTTCCAGCCGACAAAGCTATTAATGCTGGTTAATATGTGAATACAATTCTTCAAAAAGAACTAAAACCTGCTCTGAATCGACAGAAATATAGTGGTACCACACTATTTTTTACTTTCTAAATAATATTCTCACTGTTTTCTTTTACATGCATATGTCTTCAAGCATGTAATTATGGGAAAGTTAATAACTTTATAAAGTAATTAATCTGCTTTAAAGTAATTATGTACAAACATAATACATGAACATCGGGTCATACAGCTTTAACGTTGTTCAATATTCGACGCAATGGTCACTTAACAGAGAGCCAAAGTAATTCCTATATATCACTTTAAAGTAAGTATGAACTTTTGTTCAAGACTTAGCTGGACTTAGATTGTTCTTCGCATGTTCAGGAGTAAAGCTGATTCTTACAGATTCTTTGTCATTGTGTGACCGTATGAAAGGTGAAGATAACGATCATTTTTCAATCTCACAACTCTCATAAGCAATGCAAATAGAGAGTTAGACAGACACAGACCCCTAGATATACCAGATGTGAGATCAGGTGCTTAGGAGGAGTAAGCATCCCTTGTCGACCGGTAACACCCGCCGTGAGTCCTATATCTTGAATAGGTAAAAGGAGTTATCCTTAGTCAACATCAGTGTGTCAAGAACGTCTTAACACATCAGGCAGCATTTGACCCAATGATAGGTTGCACTGGCGAACTAGATCGCTATTCATGATGTATATGTATGATGGTAAATATAGATCCACCCTTGGACACGCATCTGAATCAAAGGAGTTGTACATGTCACAATCCTTGGTTATATTTATTCTCGTACCTAGTTTACGATATATTCAGGGGTAAAAAAATAATTCAAATATTTTTTTCTGGGTTGGGTTTCACCCCTCAATTCCCGAGGGAACAGGGACGTGTGTATTTCCGTTACGTCATAGATACGGTTTTTGAATTAATCATAGTTTTAGAAGTTGAATATGATCAGTGGTTTTTGTCTGGCAGTGGACAGGGTCGAGATTGCAATAAATCACCTGGGCATATAATGTGACCTAAAGGGAAGAAGAATGATTATACTAAAATAGAACTGATACAATTCAAAAATGTTTATATGTTGTTTATTATAGTGTCAGCAGAAAGCGATGAGACTTCAGCATTATATAAAGGAACCGTAACAGCCTCCCTCGACACGCACATGATACTTCCTGTAACGTTGACATCAGAAAAGGAAAGTTTAAACCTTGATTTCAATACATTCGTGGAAATAGAAAAACAAACGGAGTTCAACGTCAACAACTGTCAATTTCAAGTTGAAGAAAAATACTCTCCAGAGGCCACAATATATAAAATCACCATCAGATCATGCATTTGTCAACGTGGATTTCAAGCATCCGTCGGTAAAACAACTCCATCTGGATTCGAGGAAACAACAGAATTATTGCCCTTGTACTTCTTCCCTGTACACATGCACGAGGGATCAATGCGGGACGACCAGATTTCTACAATATTTATCAACCGAACAGCCCTCAATAAGGACGGAGTACACGTAAAGTCGCTGAAGTTCTTGATCAAAAAAGAGAAAGGTGATTTCCAAACCGATATGATAGACCGATCCACCTACGGGTATAGCCTGCTATAGATATGTCATCTTTGACATTATGTACTTTATTATAATATTAAACTGTATTGTGTGCAATGGTAGATACTCATAATCATTGCATATCGAAAAGCTATCACTATCGGAATGTACATCAGTATATATTATATATAGCAAAAACATGTAGATGATATTATAGCACAATGTACGCAACACATTGATCAAGCAAGTGCATTTACTTTCAGTGTAATAACTAGAATCGATGTTTCGGTAATCAAATATAAGTTCAATAAATAGTCATACAATTGCTATGGTTTGTGGTATATTTTTGTTTTCTTATTTAACGCCCATGGTAGCGCTTTGTGTAGTTTGGTTTTTTGACGGACAGCAATCCCAATATTTTAATCACAATCGACACTGAATTGCAAAAATGTTTGACCTAAAATTCAATTATATCCAACCCGAACTTAGACATTTTAAAAGTTTGAATCACAGCCGGTCCTATAATTCATGGTCAACTCAATATTTGAAAAATGGTGATCGTAATTCTTGGGATGCGCAAGATCTCAAAGACAACCAACCCAAGATGTTTTTAAATGGATACTTTAAGATTTGACAAACAAAACATTTCAAATACAACCATAGCAAAGATCAACTTAGAGTTTCAAAACTTGGTTTACCTGAGATGCCTTGTCAATTGTAGCCATCTTGCAAGTTGCGGTTCTTGCATGGTCGTGTATCAATGTCGAAAGATACAGATCTTATTATACCACGTGTTCGCAGTTTAAGTTGTACCACGCTGCATGTATTTTCATTAAAATGTTCTCATATTATTATGCTTGTAGTCATTGTGTTCTTTATAAGAAGGGCATTACCCTACCCATGGATTCATAGGGCGCTCTACTGAAGAAACTATGTACATATAGATCTTTACACCTCAGCATGAACAGGACTGTTAACCTTAACCACATTACACTCAGTAATTGACTATTGTGTATACAGTGTAAATGATGTAATACTCAACCAATGTTATATCCCCATAACCTCACACCAACATACTTTATTTTACACGATTTCTACGAGAAAATGATAATTCGGTTGGGGGCGAGGTACATGTATTTATTAAATGAAACTGCCTCATTTTTGTACACGTACAGCGTTCGTTGTTTGTCCTTCGCTATATGCACATGTATAAGGGTTAAAATCATAACTGAAGGCTCATGCATTTTTCTCTCATTCGGAACTTTTGCCACGTTTTACCCAAACAATACTTGTGTTTTGTAATAATGATAACAATGATTTATTCTATTTTGTGATATTGATGAGTGATCCACAGTTTTCTTGTATTTTCACAGTTGATAATCCTGATATGAGTACTTGATAAATTAAATTTCTGATACAATAAGAAGCTTATTTTCACTCTTATGCACAAGTTCCTTTTTAATTTTTGCCTTGCTATGAAAATCGATCCTTTGACTTTCGTGTTCCGAGTGACAGTGAACGGTGGACACACGGTGAACGCTTTGTGAACGGTAAACGCACGGTGAGTAAAAACTGTAAATGGAGAGTGCACGGTGAATGCACGAAGAGCGAGCGGTGAACGAACGGAGAGCGAACGGTGAGCACACAGTGAACGCACAGAGAGCGAACGGTGAACGCACAGTGATCGAGCGGAAAAAGCGTAAAGTAGAACATTTCAGGGACTGTATATACACCAAGTATCGATCACCCGCATCCAATTAAATAACCACGTGCCATTACATATTTCTTCCTCACCAGTGAGTGTTGAAATACGTGCACAGCTTTAAAGGGACTGATTCACCATTTTACACAAAATTTTCTTTTTTCACTTTTAATGATCAAAATCTACTGTCTAATGTGTTTCAAAGATTTCAAATGAAAATTAATGTTATACATCACCACAGAGGCTCATTTTAGAGAGTTTATTATTTGTTTTGCAAACAAAGATTGTGATATGTTATTGCTTACGAAATTTCAAAAGAAATGGATATCGATCTAAGTTTCTTATATATCTTTCACATTTCAAGCATTTTGGGGGTAGAATTATAAGTTAAAATTTGTGATTATGCAAAATTAAGATGAATTATATTACAAAATCAATATTTCACTTGTTTGTCTATATAAAAAGACTCGAGTCTTTGTTTACATAACACAGATTTAAGCGTGTAATATAGCTTTTATTCTTGCATTCAGAAGGTCAAAATTTTGGCTGTCACTATTAAATGAGTTATATTTTCAATGTTTAACATTAAAAATGAAAAAAATATGTTTATCAAAAATCGTGAACCAGTCCCTTTAATTCTATAATTATTGCGGATGAAGTTGTGAACTAAAATGTAGTGATGCATGATATATTGTACAAAGGGACCCACCATATTGCATGCATCCACTCATCCACGCTCACATTGTACACAGAAGAACACATCATTAGATTTTAATAATTATGCTACCCTATCAGTCGAACTTCTTTCACATCTCAGTCCCCCACGAGAACTAACGATCGTAATCCTTGTATATTATGCACGATCGAGAGGGGATGAATACTCTTCATAGGCTCATTTTGAAGGAGTAAAGAAATATCTTAATTCGTTATAAAGACTTAATTATATTGTTTTAACGAGTTAGTATCTCATTATAACGAGTTAATTATTTCGTTATAACGTGTTAGTATCTCGTCATAACGAGATAATTATATCGTAATAGCGAGTTGGTATGTCTTTATAACAAGTTACCTATCTCGTTATAACGAATTAGTATCTCGTAATAACGACTTCATTATATCGTTATAATAAGTTGATTATCTCGTTTTAACGAGCTGATTATCTTGTTATAACAAGTTAGAACCTTTGGGAATGGCATGAGCCTGTTCTTTCCAAAATTTGATCATAACAATTATGAATTATCAAAAATCGCAAATTTGAATCTATAAAATATCTGACTCACACACGATTATTCTATGATGACTACATGTATTATGCAATAATTTTATTCGTCGTGAAGATGACAGGAAGATGTTTATTTCTGGCTGCAAATAAATTAATAGGTGACGATATATGTTCTTATATTCAACAAAAATACTTACATGTATTTAACATTGCCATGAGTAAATTTAGATTTTTTTAAATTTAATATACCACAATGGTTTGACAACATATTCGAGCTAACTCGATATCTGGGCAAAAAATCTGTCAGCCTAGATGCAGAGGATTTTATTGAGAATATAGATAAATTTATATTATTAAAGCAAGCACGTAGAACTAGGGAGCGTCTCCTTTTTAGCTTACCTGGAAGTGATTTGTTCCTAATCACTTTTTGTTCGGCGTCCGTATCTCCGTCTGCTTGTCAGTAAACACTTTTACATTTTCAACTTCCTCTCCAGCATTGCAAAGCCAATTTCAACCAAACTTGACAGAGAGAATCCTTAAGTAAAGGGGTTTCAAGTTTGTTCTAATGAAGGGGCAGGTCCCTTGAAGAGGGAATAATCACAATAATACAAAATTGAATGATTTTAGAATTATCCCATGAACCAGTTGTCCGGAAAATTTAAATGTAAATGGAAGCTTTCTGACAGTGCAGATTCAAGGTTACTAAAAGCACGACCCCCAGAGGTAGGATGGGGTTACAATAGGGAATCAACGTTTTACATGCGAATACATAGGGCCAATCTTCTAAAATATTCTTGTCAAGAACGACTGCGTCAGAAAAATTGAAAACTTAAAAGTTTTCTGATAAAGAGTAGATTCTAATTTGTTCAAATCATGTTCCCCGGTGTTAGAGTGGGGCCACAATATGGGGTCAAAGTTTACATTTAAATATATAGGGAAAAACTTAAAACAACCTTTTGAAGAAGCACTGGGTCAGAAAAGTGGTAATTTACATGAAAACTTCTATACATACAAAAGATTCAAGATTGTTGAAACCATGATCCCCAGGGTTAGGATGGGAATCACAATAGTGGATCAAAGTTTTATATGCTGATATATTTTGGAAAAATCAGTACAGTTTTCTTGCAATACATGTATTTAAGCTAGGGTTTTTATATGTTGTATATACATTCTTTACAGAAAGACCTTTCAAGTGATTCCATGGTGTGTGATCCTATGTCATTGACCTGGGAGTTTGAGTTACTTTTGATAAGATTCTGACCTATAAAATATGTATTGGAATGTTTAGGATTGATCCTTCATATCTTATAAACATTTCTTATGGCAATACCTTTCATTTCATATAATGTCCTTTGATCTTGTAGCATTGAACTCTTAATTTGACCTACTTTTAAGGAAATATAAACCATTAAGTATAATCAGGAAGTATTTAGGTAGGGTTTTCATATTTTGTTTATAGATTCCTTGGCAAGACCTTCTGACACAATGGTGTTTGATCGTTTAACCTTAGAGTTTGACCTATTTTTGAAACCAAACTGACGTACTTGATATATCCTGAAACTATTTAAGGTAGGACTTTCATATTTTGTATGCGTACCTTGTTATACTTTGTTCTTGGACCTAATTACCTTGAAAAACCGCAGGACTAAGATTGCTCAGGTGACCAATATGACCCATTTACAATTCAAAGTAAAATATATTGGGTTATATCCCCCTCTTTTCAAACTAGTATGAAGTGTTAAGGATGTAACACAGAAACTTGTTTCATACATATGTCCACCCACCTTAATAACACCACAAGTTACTTAACTAGGTTTTGGACACCTCTCGCTTCATGTTTCATCTTACGATTCATGCTCACTTTTGTGATATAAAGTCAAGGTCACACAGTGTACTATTTGGTATTAGCTTCCTTTACAAAAATTGATGTAATAAGGATGGCTTTAAAACAATATTTTATATTTCATGTGAAACGGTGACGAAACAAAGTATAAATAAAAAGTAGTTAAAACATTCTTTGCTGCATAAAATATGGCAATGGTCAGACAAACTTATAAATACCACAGATAAGCACATCATGTATATTGTGTACTAAATATATGACTAGATGATTCAAACTGTTTAAACATCTAAGGTATGTCAAAACCTATGATATACGTATCATTATCTACACAAAAAACTTGAACAGTGAATGGACAACCTAACAAAATGACATCTAATTGCAGATATGTGTGCATTACTACTTGTTTGCAACTGCATCTGCGAGCTTGCCAAGAATATTTGTCAGTCGTGAAAGCATGTTCATCTGTTCTTTGTGCATTGTCTTTGCACGTCGTCTTCCTCCTTTTTGTCTTTTTCTTCTCGTTTCTCTGTGTAATATTTTAGAAAATCTATCATCCGAGAAGCATCTGATGCGCGATGATGTTTTATTTTTCTTCCCTTGACTTCTCTTCATGAATTTGCCTTTTATTATCCTTACTTGATCTTGATTTTTCATTCTTGTTAGCTACTGCTACAAGGACCTAGTTCTTTGGGATTGCTCTTCTGGGTATTAGTTTTAGAGGAATTTGTTAAACTCCTCTCTACAATGTGAATTGACTGTTATCAAACAGCTCCTCCATTTCAGATGAAAATTCGTATTCCTTTCTCTCGGAACCTGTTCTTTTTTAAGAATTACAGACACCTGTGAAGTCAACTTCTCCTGACATTGCCCTGTCCCCATCATCGAACACCAACATCATGAGGAGTACAAAACGAGATAGCCCGTGGGTATCCCATGATGTCATCTCCCTTACTTTGAAAAACAGGGCTACGAGCCTGTACATAATGCCAATCCACCAATAAATTAAAATGTAAATACGGGCTGATCAAGCTAACAGAAGCTTGGCTTTATTGCTGTTGTTAAATATCACGAAAAAATATTCAAATATTATAACTCCGGTAAGATATATAAACTTACAAACATGTGTGTTTTTCTTTATCTTGGGAATTTCTAGATTAAGATTGTTTTTGGTTTATTTGTTTAGGTACATGTATCATTGCTACTACTTGTTTTCAAACTAATCTTATATTTCGGGAGTTAAAGAAGATCTTGCAACATTTCCGTATGATAGACCTTTATCATTTTAACGATTTAGCTAAATCGTTATACCGAGAATCTGAATTCGTTATAACGAATTAATCATATCGTTATAACGAAATTATTTACTCATTATAAAGAGATGCTAACTCGCTATAGTGGGATAATAATTTCGTTATAACGAGTTAATTATCTCGTGATAAAGAGATGATTACCTCGTTAAAACGAGATAGCTTACTCGTTATAACGAAATAATTAAGCCGGTGTAACGATATAACTAACTCTTTTTAACGATATATCAACTCATTATAACGAGATACTAACTCGTTATAACGAGATATTAACTTGTCATAACGAGATAATTAACTCTTTATAATGAGATACTAACTCGTTATAACGAGTTAGATTTTTTTTTTCATTTTTCAAAAATGAGCCTATCTGGCTTTCGTAAAAAGGCTCATATTTTTGCAGGAAAAAAAGATTGTTACGCACATTTTTAAAAATGTCGTTAATCCTGTGATTAGTGGTATGACATACCTTTGATGTACCACCATTTCACAAAGATTTGTGATTTGATGGTTACGATGACATTCAATACCAAGACTGATCCAGCTATTTGAAAAAAGGGAAGGGTTACTTAAGAAATAAGATATCATTTTTGAATGTTCTTGGGATATGACATGAAGTTGGTATGTGATCAAATCCTATAACGCCCGAAGGGCGTTATAGTAGATTTGATCACGTACCAACTTCATGTCATATCCCAATAACATTCAAAAATGATATTTTATTTCTTATATTTATATTTTCTATTTTGATTTGTGTTCTTACCGAGCTTCCATGATTATGTAGCAGATGACCAAAATAACGATCGTAGAACACAAAATATAGTTCGTTAGAGTTTTATCGAATAAAAAATTAGGAACAATATGAAAGACAATATAAGATAGAGATATCTAATTGAAAATGTTAAAAAAAGACGAAACATGTGTAAAATAAAGGTAATTTAGAGCGCAAAGTTAACTGAAATGACGACAGGAAGAGTGGAGTAAACTACATCCGTGATGTGATTTGGTCGCGATCAGCGATGGAGAAACTGGTGTCGGTTTAGCTTACTAAGTAGAAAACGCTTGTTGATCACAGATGTCGACAGAAATTCAAAAGATCTGAGAGAATTGATGGTGGATGATGGATCAAGTTAACATTAAGCTCTTAGTCAGGTTTTAGGAAAGAAACAACGGTATGTTTATCGTTAGGACTCGCGGTAAACGTAGCCATGCAGGAGACGATTCAAGACAGTAGGACAGATCTAGACAAAGTACATGTAGGTTGCGTCTTTTATTTACCTTCAGTATGTGTAAAAGAAAATAAAAACGAACTGACAGAGTTTGTGTTCACTTGAGAAATTTCTGTTGTAGGATTTTGTTGAAGACTCGCACCGGTACCCTGACCTGAACATCTAAATTGTTCGAGCCTCGAAACCAGCCTCGCTTATGATCATGCCGAGTCATAGCCGTGATGGAAGTTGCCAGGAAACAACAGGTTAACTTATCATCATAAAGTAAATAGGCTTACAACTCTGTCTACATGTCTTCATTTCCAATATCATAGAACTTTAAAAAATCGCCATGCAGAAGTTGAAAACGGTATTTAAAACTGTATAAAGTGAAACATCAGAATGCTATGTTTAATGTTTCTCTTTTATAAATTGATGAAATTATTGCTTGTTTACAAAATAAAATCTGTATAAATATCCTGCTGCGTTTGTTTCTGTTATGATATCATTGCTGTGGCGGATCCAGGTTTTACGAGGAGGGGGGGGGGTGAAAGTCAAGTATTAGCCAAAATACTCAGCCATTTTGGGTGTCAATCTGGAATTTTACTCGCATTATTTCTATTATTTAAATTTGTGGCGAGAGTGGGGTGGGGGTGGTGGTGGTGGTTTAAATCCCCCACTGCATTGCATAAGCAAGAACCCAGGTGAAAATACAGGAACTGACTTTTGAAGCGGTGAGTGCATTCATACGCAAGAACAAACTGATCACGTGACCAAATTCATGCCATACGAAATTGAACATCGATTTCATTAGTACTGTCATATAAGGAAGTGCATTGGCAAATGTAAATATAGGTAGATGATTTAGAAACTGCACTAAATTATATCCAACGAATCGATAAAGATAAATAAGTGTGTCATTTAGTGCTAGTACATACAAGTAAGACGACTCACAATATTTAACTTATAAATAAAAACACTAGCATAGTAGACGAAGAAAGGGGCTTTAACTCCTTAATCCACCAGGGTTTTTTCCTGGGGCAATACCATTTTTCGGCGTTGTGTCAAGTTCTATGGAATTTCTGTTACTTTTATCATTAAAATCATGCTACATGGCTGTATTTCTGATGTTAGATTTCATAGTCCGGTCTGAGAAAGTCGTGTCATAGTACGTGCATTGCAGGTGATTTACCATAGAAAAATCCGCTGTACTACATCATTGAACTTTATATAGTTGACATATATCCTTTGTATTGATTTAAACACTGACCATACGCAGAACAGGTCGTGTATATCGAATCAGTTTAGCAACAACAACAAAAAAAAAACCAAAAAAAAAAAAACAAAAAAAAAACCCCCATATGCTTGTGATAAGGGAATATTGTTATATATATGGGAAGTTGACGATGGAGAAGCTTTAATATCCCCGTTTGTCATGCAGTTGAGTGGTCAGTTTGCTGTTAATGTATATTTTCAATGAGTATGAAGCAGAAGTGGACGAATGTATGATGAACGAAGATAGAGGCTCACGTCGAGTGGTGTGGTTGGTGAAAAAGGGATTATATATCCAGGGCGTCATGTTTGGCCTTTTCTTGATTTTATGTTCTTTCAAGGATCGATAGGTCCAATTGTTATTTTCACTTTTTGCATTCCTAGGTAACGTGACAAATTTGTTGATCCGAACGACTGGGAAGTACATTAGTAACTTAATAATGGAGTGCGCTTGAGAATCGAAACCATGTGATCGTGGCATATTGCATCTATCAGTCATGGGATACAATTGGGTTTGATTATGACACAAACTTTCAGTACAAATCGGAGAATATGAACTACAATTGCAATCTCACTAGCTATAGGACCCGCAGTTACCGTCATCACTTTATTATATTTCCTTTAAACAACCGTGAGTCTGAGTATCTTAGAGAAAAACGTCATTTTTGAAAACAAATTTCAGCCTGTTTTGATTGTTTTTCGTGTAAATCCATGACATAGAACACGAACTCACATTTAAAGCTTCATTGCAATTGTCCTCTCATTTGTTCAGTCACAGCTACCTTATATATCATGCGCTGTCGCTAGACATAAATCTGGGATGTACGTTTTGGATTACAGTTCATGTCCAACAGTTGTAAATACATGTACTAGAAACAAACTAGAAATAGTATCTATTCTTGACTTTTTCTAACATACTTTCAGGCATTTCTCTATAATAACATATAAGACAGTTATGTTGTAATCCAGAATACAGCGCTTTTTTACTTTGATATATTTACATGTAGGCTACCATTTCTTTCTATGCCCTGACTCAATTATTTCTCTTTTACTTTTCTATTATATCTAATTGAAGATGCTTTCGTTGTGCATTTGATTACTTGTTTTTAGATTATCTTTATAGATCTATATTTATGGGATTGATCACTGTTAATCTTCACCTTTTTTTTCATTCTAAGCACAGACATCTACAGTTCCTCCTGTAGATTATTAAAACATATATGCAACTACATGTGGCTGAGAGAGAAATTTGATCGGATGGTTCAAATTTTAAATTACCAGAACTATCGGCCATGAGTCATTACGCCAAATAAATAAGATGTAATTGTAGCATTTTCCGCATCCAATATTAGTTGAATTTGACTTTTAAATATGTACAACGCATAAATGACCTTTCCTCAAATCCAACCAAAGGCTATAAACGAGTTATCAACAACGATGTATTTACCATAGAAAGGAGACATTCACTTTTGGGGAGATCATTTTATAATTTTCGTTTGTTAGCAATATGACGATCATCGGTCAAATGAGTAAAATTTGCATGATTAATCATCAAATCAAATTATGTCTACATTTGAATTTATCAAAATATCCCCACTGGTTATAAATAATTGCATTGGAAAATCACACGTAATTCATGGATAATGATCTAAAGCACACTATATATGATTCAACAAGTAGTCCTTTGCACAGACAGCTGACTGTATAGTTATGTATCTGGTGACGTGTGTGTGGTTTTCGTTGCTTTTTCAAACTGTGATGCATGTAAACTCCAAGAGTACAGAAGTAAGTCATCATACTTAAATGTTAACTAAAGCGTTTAATTCCTATTTCATTTAAAAACATTTTTCTTGAAATATAATGCACGTTATTTCAACATATTTGACTCATTTTAATCGCAGTATGTATCAAACATCATTCCGACGCAGGATCCATTTTTAGTGGATAGACAGATGGGAAAGACCTCTTACCAGATAGTGTCCGTGACGAAATCCACAGATTCGGATACACAAACATACACTGCTGTGATCCGAGCACCACTAAACACAGCAATGGATACCCACGATAATGATGGACACTTTTCTTCATGGAGAGGGAATTCAGAATGGCATCTTGGTGAGACTCTCTCTCATACTATGTTGACGGTACTACCGTTTGAGCGGGAGTAACTTCATCTATGTACATATTTTGTAATGGGTTTTTTTGTTGTTGCTTTGAGCAGGTTCAGTTTAAACAATTTCCATTTGCCAAATACGCATTGCATGAGTTTTCTACCAGGGTTTCATATTAAAAATCATTAAAACATGTATACATTAATGTGATTGAAATATTGTTCTGCTATATATGCATTTTATTTCTACTGCCTTCACTGTGACATGCTTAATTAATGCACGACTTGTTCTTAGCTAAATGCTCTCAGCAGTCGACTGCCTTTACTTTCCCCTTTTCTACTCTCCCTCTTTTCAAGTTGCTAATTGTATGATTAAAATCTCCAAACCTTTCAAGTTTGTAAAATTGTGTTTAATCAGTACTGCCTTTGAACATAAAACGCATTTCAATATAATGATAATTTAAAGATAAATCCATGAATTCAACAATTGGGCATGTATATGCGCGGATACCCCCACCATGAGCACATATCTAATTTAAAAATAACGAAATTCATGTAATAATCTCCTTGTAGCAATAGTATGTTCCAAAAGAGAAACTTAGAACAATTTTTTTTTATAATAATGTACATAATCCTACTTCTAACACAATGGTGGTATATTTCAGCATTCACATACGACTATTGAATAAAATTGCAACATATTTAAGCCCCTTTCCATTGTTGTTATGATGATACATTAATTAAGATTAATTCGCAAAACTGGAATTAATTAATGATTTGTCAGTCGTTAATAGCAAGTGGCATGGTTGATTATAATGAGGAAGGGAGATGGTCATCGTGGTTTGCATTACCGGACATGTTAAAAGTACATATATAAATGGATTCAAGCACTGATTATTTCAGTCGCAAAACAAAAATACAGAAAAAAAAAAAAAAAAACAAAAAAAACAAAAAAAACAAAACAAAAAAAAAACAAAAAAAAAAACAAAACAAAAAAACAAGCAAAGATTTTTTAAAAAATACAATCCGACTGAATTTCATCGATTTATTGATTTTTTTAAAATAGCATTTATTCAGTACCAGTGCTCCCTCACATATTCTAGCAATTTAAGTTAGTACCCCTTTTTTCGTCTTAGAATAATATACTCCCACTGAGAATTTAGTATTCTAATCAAATTTGTGGTTTGCAGTTAATTATGCACAGTTTGTATTTGATGCCATATTATGTATTCCTAATGTTTACGTATAACTAATATTGTTCCATTAGTATGACTTTTACAAATGGAAATAACAAGTACGTATTTAGATTCGCCACTGTCAGTCTTATCATGACGTACGTCAAAACGTAGACATGACGTCACACATCATCTTAGCCTGTCTTTCATAAACATTGCTCTTCGTTAAACATTTCGCCTAATGGTGAACATAATTTTGGACATAGGAGGCCACACGATTAGGATGATAGTCCACGTAAGTTCAGAATCATATTCCAAGGAGTGATTTTGCGAGATCTTAGCATTTGTGACAAGGGACTTCTGGGATTGGAATAAAAAAAATCCTTGTTAGAGGTTGAGATTTATCTTAGATTATTTCCCGCGCTCTAGTCATTAGAGCTCATAGTATGACCCAGCGGTTCGCGCTGTCTCGTTTCGCTTGCTTTTTCAAAAAGTATATATAATACCTGGTTCTTGTTAACGTATGTTTTCTTTGATTTTGTAGTGTCCGTTGACAGCGGAGGTACTTCTGCCTTGTACCAAGCAGTCGTGAAAGCTTCCCTCAATACTTTCTTAATTCCCCCAGTATGGCTGACAGCTGAAACTGAAAGTTTGAACCTTAACTTCAGTCCGTTTGTTACAATCGAAAAACAAACGAAGTTCAAGTTCAACGACTGCCAACTTCAAGTTGAAAAGCGAAGCAATCAGGAGTCAACTTTCTACAAAATCATCGTTAGATCATGTAATTGCCAGCGTGGATTTAAAGGATCTGTGGGGAAAATAACTTCCTCTGGATTCGAGGAAACAGCAGGTTTATCTCCCTTGTACTTTTTTCCTGTACATATGTATCAAGGATGGATGAAAGACGACCAGACATCTACTATATTTATAAACAGAACCGCACTCAATAAAGATGGCGTACAAATAAAGTCGCTGAAGTTCTTAATCAAGAGAGACCAGGACGATATCGATACTGATTACATCGATCGGTCGACGTATGGATACAGTCTTACTTAAATATGATTGAATGATTAAACTATGGATACAGTCTTATTTAGATTTCAGTGAGCGATCAAGCTATGGACACGTCCTATTTAGATTTGATTGAACGATCGGACTATCGGTACATCCTTATCTATATTTGATTAAACAGCCAGGCTGTGGATGTAGATTGATTGACTTTTTTATTCCGGTATGATTATTGAATGTACAGGATGTCGTATAGAATAGTAAATATAAAGATATTCTACGCATTACATGACATTGCAATGACAAAAGTTATCATCAGTCCTTGTCTTTGGTATCCTAAAGTTAACAGGCATTCTTTGATTAACATGAAATTGATTGGCTGTCACGGAAATTAGTTTTCAAATATTAGCAGGTACCGTGGACGTTTTACGGTAGTGAATCTATTCTGATGTATTTTATCCAAAATGCCCGATAGATAAGCGCAATATACATAATTGCCAAGGTGTTTATTCTATGTATGGCTTTACTGCCCATAGTGATTTCAGACTACCAATGGACCGCCTCATTACAAAATAACTCCCCAGAACAAAATCTGACGACCCGTCAATAGGCTCATTGTGTAATGAGTATACTCAAATGCACAAGCGTCACAAACACATCAAATCATCAAATTTGTGTATAGTATAACCTCAGATGGCTGGACATACTACTCAACATATTAGAAATATCAAACGTCCGTGCAACGAGTATGCGTGAATGCACTCCTATCACAAAACAACATTTAACTCATTATAATAGCAGTACACAAGGTGCATATTATCAATGTATAACATTTGCACCAGTCCATGGTTGAGATGGCTGTGTAACATAGAGAAATAGAAAATATCACATGGTAGAATCCATATCATATATCATATCAGCCCTCGGGTTGATATGGGGCCCTAGTGCTGATATGATATGATATATAGATTTTAGCATGCTATATTCTACTAATCATATACTGCACTTTTTTCTACGCATTAATTTATCTTGTATGCATACAGTATAATGTTTTTGAGGGGGTTGTCATCTGATAAAGGGTTGGAGGGCTGTTTTTACATGATGGTGCTATTCTTTGTATTACACGTGGGTTAATTTATTACACTTTAAAGATATATCAGGAAATATTTGATACATTGCATACCTTGATACACTATTTTTTTTACTATGGTAAAAACTTTGATTTATTATTATGGTAAAAACTTGATTGACATCAGCACAAATTTAATTTGATGTATACATTGGTTAACTACATGTGTGGTAAAAACTTTGATATAGTGTTGCACTACAGTAAACACCTTGATACATTGATTGGCTATGGTAAACTTTGATATACTGATTATTACGAGCGAATACGTAATTTCCAGCTTGATATGTATTTTTGCACGCCGGTCTGATATGTGATATGGATTTTCGGACCGGTCGTTCACACTGGCTATTGTGACGTCACCCGTATCACACAGTACATAATCTGCATAATCATTACCAAGTCTATGATGAATATATATAATAAACAGTTAAAAAGACAGTGCAATATAATTTCGGAATAGTTACACTCTACCATTGGAGTTGCGGTGCGATAAAGGCGCCCCCGTCTGGAATGGTTGCATTATTTAAATCGTGTGGGGGTGTGACGAAAGTGCCAACATCTAGACAGGATCACAGCGACGTTTCATAAACGAGAAGCAGACAGACCTGGACCAAATTCGAGTTGACACTGAAAAATAAATAGCAGAGAGAAGCATAAGGTCCATAAAAGGGAAAGAGAAGGAGGGTTAATTTACAAGGATATTTTCTAAAGACAGATTTTAGTATAGCTAAATAGTAACAACAATTCAAGAAAGAAAATGTGGACCATGCACTATTTTCAGAGTAGGTTTGCTTGGCCGGAAAACAATCTGAAATAATAGATACTAAGCATGGACCCTTAGATAAGTGTACATATTAGTTCTGGACAAGCTATTGTATGCGGTATTATCTTTCAATCAAATCTGCCTTCATGTCAGACACTTCTCGTCATAGCGATTAATAAAATAGTGTTATATTGTATTATTCTTTTTTTATTTACTGGTTGGATGTAAACAAAAAATACAATATGACAATGGTTGTCGTAAGTTAATTTATGTACTCATAGCCACCCTGTAAATTTAAAACATTACAATATGACGATAGCAACAGAGATTGAGCCAATCTCTATGTGTTCATGTGGGGTATAGGAAGTGTTTGGGTAAATGAGTTTCTAAAGATATCAAAGAATATAAGCATGGCTCAGCATACAACTTACCCTAAGCCTCCACTGTTTATGAACTTCGTTTTGTGAACATTGATTATAATTGTTACAAAAATGTGTTGAAGGCAAATATAACGAACAGTGATCAATCTCATACGGTAACACATACAAGCAATACAAAATAGATAGTTGGGACACCTGTATATATTCAGAAATGGGAGCATGTGCCTAGGAGGCGTAAGCATCCTCTGTTCTTCATTTTATTTTTATTTCCACACTATATGATATTGTAATAGGATTAAAATCCTCGGTATCTTGTGATAGGAGGGTTTGATCATTTTGACACCATTTTAAAAATAATTAGTCATCCGCACCTTAATTTGTATTATTTCCCAGGATCTTTAGGATTTGAATTATGTTTGGTCTTATTTTTGGGTATGTTTCCATACCTTGAGTGAGCTGTTATGACAACACAGCTCAACATATATACTTACATACATTTAGTACGTATATTTAACAACAGAGACAGACGAGGAAAAAATCAACAAAATATGATTTAAAAAATGCTAAGGAAACATCCTGTCTCTAATTATAAAGTATATGTATAATGATAATAACTAAACCAACCCCCAACCCAGGGTATGGACAGGTCATCATAACTAACGGTGCAAAGACCAAAGAAAATGAAAACTCTATTCAAATTATATGTATATTTATATACCTATCTCTTAACTTTTAGGTTTTGGGGCCTAAAATAATTTAGCAGGAGCCATCAACGAAAGATTGGTGCAACCTAGTAAATATCTGATCAATCTGAATATAAAGTGAGATACTTACAGTAAGTTAATGCTTTCTAAGTCCTCCAACTAGGTAACGAAAAGCAGGGTATTTATACGAAATTGGGACAAAAGAAAACCATAACTTTGAATGTATTGAATAGAATATTGAAGGTATGAACTATACTCGTATTTTAGCATCACCAATAGAGGTTAAGTCATGTACTTCCGAATCATTATCAAATGAAAATCAAGGTTCCGAAAGTCAATGATTGTTTTGATGATTGAACACATGGGTATCTGTAGAAACTGTCAAAATAAGACTTATGTGCAAATAAACAACTAACTGAAGGTAGCACAACGTCATACATGATAAACATAGATAATATGCATATACATTCAATGCATTCTTGCTACAGTATCTAGAATTTGTGATATTAGCTCATTTATATGACTGAAGTTCGAAAACAGTGAAAAATCTTGTGAATTCTGTATTGATGATGTATATGAAATGATTTCATCCCGTTTTCCATGTAAAGTACATTGTGAGCATGTTTGCATATACCTATCAAATAAAGATTATTCCATCTTCCCGGAAAAAAAAATCAAGAACAATGAAAAATCCAAAAAGTAGTGTGCGATTTTGCAATCTAAAATAAAGATTGATATACCCCTATGTTGCTATCAGATATTGATCCATAATGTTTTATGTAATGTTCTTGAACTGTAAAGCTCCCTTTCTATATTTAACCGAGAAACAAGGTCCTAAATATGCACGTTGCACCTCTGTCTTAAACGGGCGCAAGCATGGATACTAATATAGCTTTTCTAACTGTTATGATGAGCGTCACTTACTTCACAGTAAAGCGTAAGTTTTGTTTACTTGTTACTAATCATTTTACGTTCCAGTAGATAATTCCACGGGTGCATCGGTAGCTTTAATTGACATGGCGCATGTGCCGGATACATGATACTCAGGGCTATATCAGTGTGGTTTCTACACTCGAAGTGTTCATTTCCAAGCTCATATCGGGTACATACACACCTGACATTATCATGTCCACTACAGGATGAATGCGGAAGCAATAATATCGCCTTTTGTTGAACGTCTTAGGTTTGGTATATTGTTCCATTAGATATGGGAGCCCGAACCTCTCTATTGCATAGCGAGTGTTCCATCCACTAGAGTCTCGTACCGATCCGGGTTAGAATCGATGAAGAACACCCCTTGGTTGTCATAAGAGGCGATTAAATGCAGCGAACTTTCGAAAGGGACCACAAAAACGTGACCCTGTTGAAGATTCCTCACTACCGGAAGGCTGTAAACGCCGATTATAAGCTTACATTTCGCAGTCCTTCCCCGACAACAGTGATGTCTCAATATGAGTGAAACATTCTCAAGAAGGACGTTTAACAATATAAACTTAATTAATCAATTTATCCACTAGGTTACAGCAAAGCGAGTGTTCTATCCAATAGGCTACAGCAAATCGTACCAAGATTGTTTGCGTCCGATAAAACACAAATGCTGTCTGATGTTTATCTAAAGAAAATATAGTACCTCTCTTGCTGTTAAACTTTTTGACTCGAAACTCACTTCAACCTGCACTGGTCTTATCTAACCTCCATTGGTCCTCAGGCTGATGCCTAGAAAAAAGATCATCATAATTGATATGTGCACAGTTAGGTTTATATTATACCATTGAGTAATTAGACTGCGTCAGACAATGTGAATTTTAAAATTGTGTCTCAACACATATTCAGTGAAAAATTAAATACTGATGTTTCAAAACTATGAATTACAATATGAGAAGACATATATGTTTGCATAAACTGCCAGAGACTCATCATATCTGTTTTATTTACAAAATGTGTGTCAAGAGAAGGACATACGTGCAGTATACATATTTTACTTATATGTATACAATGCATACATTTGCCTATGAGAGGGCATATGCAGACTTGTGATTAATTTACATTATTTTTAAAAAGGTTTTACCAACCTACATGTTTGTGTGAAACACGAAACCTTAGGTTTGATATATTTCTTAGGTCACTGAAATTTCAAAATAATAGTATATGTATACTATAGTCTAGGGAATTATAATTCAACACATGCCCCCTTCCACTTTCTATCCGGTTCCCCCATACCCCTACATAGCAGATTTATACAGATATTTGTTTTCATCACTTTTATACATGTAGTTCAAGGTATCTTATTTTCGTAACGATATGTTCTTAATAAAAGAGTTGTGAATGCCCATGTTTACAAATGTGGTATACATATACACGACATCCGTTTACAATTATATGTACAGGTGGGGGTTATATTTTAAGCACACATGGAATACATATATACATACAATATAATACATCTAATGTATGCAAGTTATGTAGTGTGTTTGAACTTACAGGTGTTATTATAAATCACGTTGTGAAATAGCAGAGGAAATGTGAGTTGAACTTTTGAATACAAATTTATGGCATTTTTTTTCAATCACCAAACGAAACTATGATTTCGTTGTCCAAGTTGAATGCATCTACCAAATTCCTCTT
This sequence comes from Ostrea edulis, assembly GCF_947568905.1. Lineage (NCBI taxonomy): Eukaryota > Metazoa > Mollusca > Bivalvia > Ostreida > Ostreidae > Ostrea > Ostrea edulis. The sequence goes on from NC_079166.1 coordinate 23,391,362, forward strand.
TTTACAATAAACTTTGTTTAGCCTCTCAATGACTGTATAAACATTATTTAATCTCGCAGCATGCTGCACTCGGACATTACGATGCATCAATCAACAACTCTGTTTACGTAGCACATCTATGTACATGGATTGGTGTTTGGTTTAACATTTCGTTTGGCAAAATGGTTCACACAGATGAAACATTTGATCTGGCATTATTACAGACATTGACGTATACTTATGTGGCATGTGCTGATTTTCTCTAGGTGAGTCAGTCACAGCAACAAAACACTTTCGGAACCCCTTTTTGTTTTTCGACTATTGTATGACGTATTCAGGAATTCCGTAAATTAAATTCACGTGAAAATATACATGTTTACTTATCACGTGGTTGCTATCCTTCGGTACATTAAGAAAAGTAGCTGCTGAACTGTTGAACACAACAGCACTGGGCGTTACAATCAAATCTTTCAGTTTCAATACTGACCATATTGGTGCAAACAAATTACACATCTATTACTAAATCCTGTCCAAATGAAAAAAAAATGTGTCAATTCTAATTTTGACAAGTTTTAACAGGGGCTATATTTTGTGGCGGAAGAATTCAGTAGTAAAAAAAAATCTTAATGTGCATGGTATAACAGAATCTATTGCCTCAATATATCTTCTGTTCTACATTCCTATCCTTGTATTTCAGTTTTATAATTTATGATACAAGTTGTTGAGACTTGTAACTAGTTCAAATGTTGTAATCTATGAAGCTGGTTGATATATTTTTTTTTTTGCAAACAGAACACCGATTCTTGAAAAAGATAAAATTAATTTACTCGAAATTTTGTATAAAAAATCTGCATTTCCCCAAATAATGCAATAGTTTGATCTCCACCCTCCAGTTTTTTTAATTCATTGCCAAATCTGTTATAATATCATAACTTCAAAAGAACAAACGATGACGGTCTATTGAGAGTATATATTAGACGCATGTATATTACAATCAGTGAAGCATTAGGTACCAAAGGAGTTTGTTGCAAAGGTGAATGAAGTTGTGCATACATTTACAAATGATATCGGTGTTTTTCTGTGTGACAACTGCTGCATCAGTAATTTTCAACATATGCTTTATCACCAAAGTAAGAAGAAGATATGCATATGAATCGATATTCTTAACAATGAAATATATTCGGATATATTCATTAGAAAGTTCAATAAAAATAAGTTTTCCATATATTGCATATAGTATTTGCTAAAACAAAATATCATTTATTTACTTCCTATTGTTTTATTACAATTCTTTAGAAAGGACTGCAGAATCCAACAAGAACAGGGTAGTAAATCTCGGAGAATAAACCACGATGTATGAACTTAGTCTGCTGTTGGTGCCTACAATGTGTTAGATGTGCCAAATACTACAAGAGAAACAATGGGAGAAGAAAAGTGTGCCTACACAGACCATCAGAGAAGAGAAGCAAGGGGATTCTCTGACACAACGAAGAAACATTGGCATAACATTAATTTGAATCGATTTTTACATTTGATGAGTTGATAACCCTCCAATTCCCTGTATTTCATTACAATAGCTTTAAATAATTTAGGCAGATTTAAGTTAGATGTAACAATCTAAAAACATGTTCTTTTTATATCACTGATGGAATATTTAACTATTCCTAACATTACCATAGTTGCATATAATTGAATCACAGAAACAAAACTCGGTATTGCTGGTGCAGACTGCCATTATACGCACAAAATATCGTTTATTTGTCATATACACTCTATGTAAAATGGACGGTTTTTATCCGAAAGAAACTATTAAAAACCTTTGTCAGTGTAGACTGCACATTGCCTCTAAATTAAAGATCGTGCCCATGGTAGAGTTTTGGGACATGATTACATATATGATACATTGCAAGTTTTCCAAGTTAAATAAATATGCTTCTAAAGTTTGGGTATGTAAACAAACAGTTTGAATACAAATGCATCTATTGAATAGACTATTTTGGGATTGTATGGAATTTTAAGGAATTATGATTATTATTTTAGGAATTGGATTATGTTGATTGCAAGGTAAATCATTTGCTGCAATTGATTGCATTGGTTATCATAGAAATTAGTGTAAAAAACCTTCAAATTGATTGTAAGTGTAAAATTGAATTCTAACACACTTTCATTAGTAACGCTTACTGAAGAAAACGTCCTGCTAGCCTTACGGTGAAGTTGATCATAATTATTAGTACGCAGAATCTACTTCATAATTAAATCGTCGATATTTGACTCACAATACAAAGTATTCCTTACAAAATATAAAGAAAGATTCATATAGTAAATGCTTTGGATGAGTATTTGTACAATTCTCCGATGATAACTTACGCGACTGTGTCAAATGGAAGGTTCAACAATTTTGCATATTTTCTTTTATTGCCCAAACTTTCATCCATTTAAGTCTCTAATAGGAAAATAGGTTTTTGAAAAATAGAAAACAGATTAAAATCCAAAGGTACAGTAATATTAGATCTTCCGATAGCAGAGGAAATCATTAATCTTTTAATGTACCTTGTCTAAAAGTATATCTTCCAAATAAAGAAATCGAAAGTTACTATTCCAGAATGAAGGTGGTACTGGAAATCATATTATGAATTTAAAGAAAAAAATGTTACAAAACAAATAACGAAGCTGATGTATACAGAAGACGATGGATTAACTGGGAAATTTATGTGATAATAGATATTAGTAACAACATATCAATATTTGTTTTACCATATAGTCAAGCTATACTTGACATGTGCTTATTTAAATTATTGTGTATATGTTTAACGCTGAAGTTATAATACAAAATCCTTAATTAAAACGCGTTGAACACCTAGGTAGACCTGTAACAAGTGGTCCACATCCTATACATTTACAACTCTGGTGTAAAGCATGTAATAAAATGGTTGACGAAGTAATTATTAATACAAAACCTATGACTCACAACTATTCAATCATTTTTCTATCTTTAACTTACAAAGCAGGATCTAAAAGATTCACTTCCTGTTTTGCCACGATACAAATATGGAAATCTCTACCTACATTCCTAATTGCTACAACTCTAGTATATTATTCTACAGTTCAGGGTAAGTAATTATGATTGCTTGCATTGCTAGGAATGATGGGTAGCAGATAGTGTCTTATAAATCACTATAATAAATTATGAAAACTCAATTTTGCAGTATGTTTGTTTTTCTCATGCTTAATTGAACTTAAAAACATGGGGCAAAACTAGTATACAATAAGACGTTTTACAAGCACCGAACTGGGTAATTCCATGTATTACTTGAAACATCAATTTTTTGCATCTAATAATTTGCGAAATCAAGTCATATCAATTAAAACCAACATTGCTATTCCTCGACAGGCTAAAATATAATCAAAGACAGTGGAGTGGGCAAAACTTCTGGTTTTGTTTACCAATGATAGGTATGTTTACCATTGGTGTTTATGACGGTGTAGGGCGAAAATACATTGATTGACATTTGGTCAGAATGGTTCTATAAGGAATATGTGCCCCTCTTCCAACAACGTTCATTCCATTTTTTGTATATTTTTCGGCTGAAACTGGCGACTGCCTAGCTCGTCCAAAACATGTTCAATCGGATTAGATTATATTGCATTGTTATTTCGGATTTCAAACATTTCGGTTGAGCATCACTGAGGAGACATTATTAATTTTGTCGAAATGCGCATCTGGTGCATCAAAATTGGTACCGTATAAGTTTTACATTATGACCCCTGGGTCGATGCCTCTGCTGGTGGACTGTTAGTCCCCGAGAGTCTCTACAGCCTAGTAGCAAAATACTTCGTTACTAGCTTGAAAATACGGATGTATATTTAATTGCTGTTATAAAATTCAGATATTTATTTCAAAATTAAGGATTATCTCCCTCACGCATAACTCTTATCCTTAGACAAATTTGACTCCACTTTTTTGGCACACTGTTTTCCCTATAATAGCCCTAAAACTTCATTGTTATTTCGGATTTCAAACATTTCGGTTGAGCATCACTGAAGAGACATTATTTGTCGAAATGCGCATCTGGTGCATCAAAATTGGTACCGTATATGTTTTACATTATTACCCCTGGGTTGAGACCTCTGCTGGTGGACTCTTTTTTCCCTGAGGGTCTCTACCGCCCAGTAGCTAACTACTTCGTTACTAGCTTGAAAATACGGATGGATATGTAATTGCTGTTATAAAATTCAGAAATTCATTTCAAAATTAAGGATTATCTCCCTCACAAATAGCTCTTATACTTAGACGAATTTTGACTCCACTGTTTTCCCTATAATAGCACTAAAACTTCATTGTTATTACGGATTTCAAACATTTTGATTGAGCATCACTGAAGAAACATTATTTGTCGAAATGCGAATCTGGGTCATCAAAATTGGTACCGTATAAGTTTTACATTACAGGGGATGCTTACTCCTCCTAGGCACCTTATCCCGCCTCTGGTGTGTCCAGGGGTCCGTGTTTGCCCAACTATCTATTTTGTATTGCTTGTAGGAATTATGAGATTGATCACTGTTCGTTATCTTCACCTTGCATTATGGTGACCTGTCGGACCAATCAAGGACATTGGTGTTATTACTTTGAAGAAAAATCCATGTCATTCTCGCAGTGTGCGCGCTTGCATTATCATGCTTAAAACCTAGTATTTTGTCTTCCCTGTCGTCCTAAGATTGAATCTTGACAAATCTTAACGTAGTAGTCAATCGAAAATTTGTCTTATAACTTAAAGTTGCATGACCCGGTGTCCATGTATTATTTTTGTACATAATTACTCTAAAGCAGATTAATTACTTTATAAAGTTAATCATTTTCCCTGAATTATATGCTTGAAAATATCTGCATGTAAAAGAAAACAGTGAGAATATTATTTAGAAAGTAAATTTAGAAAGTAAATATAGTGTGGTACATATATAAATCATCCGAAAAACCTCGGGACTTTCACCCGAAACACGGTGTTTTGGTGAATTCAATTAAACTTATGGCACGGAACTGTTGTAACAAAACATACAGCTTTACACAGATAAGACCACCGATATCTGAAAGTTTGAACTGGTCACGTGACTGCCACTTGAAATGGCAGAATGACGCGGCTATTTGTAAACATCGATTTAAAATCAATTGATTCTGGTTAAAACAGGTGAAATAATGTATGATATGTCATACAGCCTCATAACTACATACGTGCGTTTATTTCATAGCGTTCTTACGAGATGGGAAAAATTTTATAAGTCGGACCATACAGCTTTAAACATGTCCTAAGACAATATTGAGGCACAAGTAAAACTATTCGAATATCATTTAATTATTGTTTGTAGACACAAAAGCAGTGTTTGGTGAATTTCTTTCTTTACGTTTCATTCATTCAGTCAATGATTGTTTCACTATTTCCATGGGGATCCGGGTTAGAATAAATCCTAAGTATTCCTTGCTTGTAGTAAAAGGGTTACTAAATGGGACGGTCCTTGATATACACGCTGCCCCATGTCACAGCAGGTTATAAGCCTATATTTTTCAGTCTTCCATCGACAATGGTGACGTCTCCATATGAGTGGAAAACTCTAGTGCGTGACGTTAAACACTATATACATCAACCAACATAGGAAAGATGGTGCCCCCAGTATCCATGTATAGTCGAACAGGTGTATGCGTTTTGTTCGATTAATGCGACGTTCGTTAAGGATTTACATTAGTATTATCTGTATTTTTGGTTTTCCCTACCCACCCACACCTTCGTTTGCGGAATACCATTTTTGCATTCAATATACTATTTTGTTGAATAAAACAAGTGCGACGTTACTTACTTCTAACAAACGCATCGATCATATTGTCTTTTTTCTTCACATTTATGAAGCAAATATCTAATTTTAGAAGGGTTAGCATGAGGGAGAAAATAACAGAAATACATTAGAATTTTACGATAGCGTTCCTATAAATAATTTTCAATGTTTTCATTTCTGTATCACAATTTCTGTAATCAAATAGTTCACAAAGCGAGTTTAACTTTAAAAATACAAAACAGAGTGCAAGGTCACATAATTTAGAAATAAGGTGCAATGTATTAAATTCTATAAATACATTAAACACTTAGCAATGCATAAAATCGTAATATTAAATCTTCCTGTCTATGTTTGTATATACTTTAATCTTTCATATACATGTAACATTCATATTCATCCTTGTAGTTAAAAGATGATAAAATTCACCGAGTATAACAACACCCTGAAATATATTTTAAGATTTCTAAAGTAAAGACATTTTTGTGAAACGGTACTGTCGTATCTTATAATTGTCATAAGTCAGATCTTCAGACACTCTTTTTAGATAGCTTTGTGAAATCCGACCCATGACTCTTTCAATGACGGAGTGAGACATAAGAAAATTAAAAAAGATATCGAAGATAAAGAGGAAAGTTAAAGCGAACAACAACATCCCAAATATTTCAAAACACTGATAAATTTGCATTTTCTCTGTTTCCTATCAATATTAATTTATTTTCTAAATGTGTGGTTTCATTATAGATACTTGCTACAATCAAAAACAAAACATAAACGATACATGATACATACTGGTATGTTTTTGTAAATTTTATAATTACTACAAACATCAAATTTCTAAAGTTTTATGAAACATGTAAATTTTCTGTGATGGTAAACAATATTGATATGCACCATTTCCGTATTATAGACATAATGGATGAACGGAAGGCAAAAATAAGATCCCATTCGTATTAGTATTCATGTTAGTTTTATATACATTGATTCGATCACCATTTTCATCATTTTTTGTAAAAAGTCTGTTTGTAGCACTCAGTGCAATATAGTAAATCGAGTTTTCTAGATCTCCTCTTATTATATATTTTTCAGACTTACAATTGACGTGTTTTAGGAAATTTACATTAACAAGACTGGCAATACTTTCCTGATAATGATGAACAGGAAACTTACATATTTTGTATTCATAATTTTATTCAAGTTGTCCAAAAAGTAGTAATTGGTTTTTCTAATTAGTACACTGGGTGGCCAAACGTACTGCAACACACATGGCTGACATCATCACAATTTTACTCACTTCAAATTTCATTTTTATTGTTGACCCGTAACAAAGGAAGATTGTGTCGTGATGTCAGGTATGCGAATCAACTAGAGTGTAGATTATATGAAGAACAGTTTGTGATTCAAAGTAGCAGATGATTTCCGGTAAGGTATCAAATGAAAACAATGTCGACGAATAAGAGGAAATTGCCAAAGGACCTAAAGGAACAGATTGTAATTCTAAATTCAAAGGAATTTACTAGCAACAAAATTAGTGAATCATTGGGAATCCATTGAAGCACTGTTAGACGAGTTTTGAAGAAAAACATCTCTCAGAAAGAAAGTGTTGAAAACGATCCCCAGAGTGGAAGGCCCCAAGTGATAGATGAGAGGGTTGATTGGAAACTTTATTGCTCTCTGAAAACTAACAGACGGCAATCTCTTCAAAACATTATATCAACTTTTAATAGGAATGAAGGTACAAATGTGTCCAGGAGAACTGTTCATCGTAAGTTACATCGGAAAGGATACAGGAGGGGCAAAACTTAGAAAACGCTTACAATTGCTAAAGTCAACAGACAATGCCGAATTTTGTGGTGCCGAGGAAAAAGACATTGGAAACCTCAACAGTGGCAGAAAGTTATTTTCTCAGACGAAACACAGGTAGTCATTGGACAAAATAACTATATAAGTTTGTGGAGAAATCTCCGAGAAGTGGATGCCTTACTGTCTGAACCAATGCAAAACGTCCGTGAGAGTAAGTTGTATGTTTTGGTAGTGTATTACCTATGATGGTATTGATGTTCTTGTACATGTTGATGGAAATCTCAACCAAGCAAAGTATATTGATTTGTTGGATAATCACTTGTGGTCTGTTATTGTAAAAGCTTTTGGAAATCAGCAATGTATTTTCCAAGACGATAATGCCACCCCACTCCTCCAGACAAACCAACACTTGGAAACAAGAAATCGGTATTCAACATTCAACTGACCTGCATAGTCCCCAGACCTTAATGTCATTGAAAATGTATGCCGTTGTATCAAAATCAAACTGTCCCGTGAGATTGATGATATTAAAAACCGATATGACCTAGGGGCTAAAGTGACAAGAATTTAGAATGGTCTATCTCAAACATGCATTCGAAGCTCATATGTTTCAACTCCTTCAAGACTATGCCAAATTATTATCCAGAAATGATTTACAATAAAATGCTAGAAAAAAATAGAAAGTAAATAATGTTTATTCCATTTAAAGCTGCTTTTTTATGCAGCTGGTATTTACATTATGATGACGTCAGCAATGGTTGTTGCAATACTTTTGGCCACTCAGTGTATACATATGTTCATTTCAATACTTTGAATTTTTATAAAAGAAAACTTTTAGTGTGATTCTGCACGAAAGTTTGATAATACTTCCGCTGATTGCCGACCCGTGTACGTTCGCCACTGACCACTGCATATATGTAGCTCTCGGGGGTTGGGGGTTGGGGGTTGGGTAGAAGTGGAACAGCAATGAGAGCTACAGGTCCACAGTTACTGCATGCAAATATCAACTGTCATATTATACAGAGAAGTAATAAATATCAAATTAATTTCTTGTAGAGATGGATGGAGTTTTGCATTTACATTTTCAAATTCTACTGGTGCTCTTCGTTATGATAGCACTTGTGTCCGTAATATTCAACATATACCTTTTCATCAAATTAAGACAAAGGTATGCACATACATTTTCATGATAAAATTCAAGTAAAAACTACGTTACTTAGAAAATAGAAATATGATGCTGACCACAAATAGTATGCATATGTTTGTTGAATGATAAAAGAAAAACAATATTGACTCCATTATAGTAAGTGACTGGGTCTGATGATTGATGTTTGTCTTATTTTCTGCACTGAACTTTTTAGTTTAATGTATATTTACAATTCTGTAAAAGTGACAGTAAGAGTCAACAAGAACAAAATACGTGTACAGGACTATACAGCGGTGTCTCCAATCAGTCTGCCACAGGTGCCTACACTGACCTAGATATGACAAGCATTACAACAGGAGGAGATAACCAGGCCTACACAGAACTAAATATCAGAAGCCATGAAACAGGGACAGCAGGAGGAGGGGACCAGACTTATACAGAAGTAGATATAACAAGCATTGCAAGGGGGGCAAAGAAGGAAGGGAACGAGTACGAATCCTTGTCTCCAGCAAAGAACTACATGCATCTTTAAAATACGTCCTAACATGCAACGTTGATATTCTATATATTATCATGAACAAATATCCAACCTACTGCTTTGAATTCATTACACAGTAGTCAAGGATATCACCCTGATAACAAAAGAATTAATCACTGTAGCATGTACATTTAATGATTTTAAGCATAGTATTACACATCTCTTTTCTCTAATTACTGCATCCAAGGATTGCCACACAGTACAGATGCATGAATTTTGAATTGGTTTCCAGACTGCGTGTGTGTACTTACAACACGATCTAGCTGTAACCGGGTGTTTAACATGTTTTGATACACTATATACATTTATTGCATGATAGTGAGAGAGATATGAAGATTTATTCACCCAAGAAAAATCATATTCCCCGAGGGCAACGCAATATGATTTTTCTTGGGTGAATAAATCTTCATATCTCCCGAACATTCATACAATAAATTGTTTATTATACCGAAACAAAGCAAGACCACAAAATTGCATTTGAGATTGGAGTCCGCTCATCTATACATTGTACATGTATGTAGCTGAGATTGCCCTAACGGTAACACCGCGCCTCAACGAATTAGAAGGTACAAACAACGAAATACAGTGATATGATAACCATTTTTTATTTTACTATTCTCCTTGAATGCTGATTTACTTGCTTGTTTTTATATCAACCAAAATCAGGGGATTTAACTGTGTATCAGAGACCCGCATGTTTTGTGCCTTACGAATTATGGAAGTAGAATGACTCGGACTTAATGTGACGTCACAATACATTTCATCGTCTTTGACGTTAAATTTATGGAAAATGCACGAGGCTGCCTAAGCGGTAAATATGATAGGGATATATGTTGTTTGAGAGGGAGATATGAAGTTTTGTTATCCCTGGCATGTGACCGTCTAAACCAATCAGATTACGCGTTGCATAGAACTCTCATACTGAGGTATAATAAAACTGTTTATATATGGATATATGTACAAATGCTCCTCATATATTTATGGGTTTTTTGTTTTATTTCTCATGGAGGCAAATGACTTCATTATTGAATAAAAAGATCACGATTTCGAAATATGAAGTCAATAATGCAAATTAGTACAATGATGGGGTGAGTAAGGGTGTTAAGTGATGACTAGAGACTCATTGCAGTTAATAAACCATATGCAACATTGTTTACAAAGTAATGTTTTCTGTATATGATATATCTCCCCTTTTCCAAAAGCAGATTAACTCCCAAATCTTATTGTAATCTGTTGGAGAAAGGATTAGAAATTATGATATTGCTGTCCAAGCAGAACAGATATATTTTTAAAGTCGCATTGAACGTAGAAACATTTTGAAGCTTAGCATCCTAAAAAATTGATATAATCCATTGTCATTTATTTCTGTAAAATTATGACAATTACAAAGAGCTATGTTGAGATAGATATAAACTAAAATAACTTTGTATGTAGAAGCCTTACTGATAGTAATTCCCTTTAATTGTAAGAGCTAGTCTTTTATCTACATGTAAATTGATTTCATAAAACCATTTGAAAAACCTGTGAACTTTAACACATTTTCATTATAAACATGTACATTTAGAACCAATCAAAAGCTAAATATTTAATTATCTTCCTTTTGAAAAAGCATACTGATTTCATGCCAAGATTTGTTCGCCCCATAACGAGCTTGTAGCAATAGTGACATGCAGTCGATTCCTCACTAGAGTGAGTTTTCATTGATTGCACTCTGTGAGAGGCTAGTACTTTTGATTCAACAAATTATAATCCCTCTTAGAATCTGGCGCCCGACTCTTTCATCCCCGATTTATCTTTAAATATTCGCTTGGATAAACCATACTAAAGGAAGAAGATGATAAAATGACATGTATGGAACATAAATGCTGAAAAATCTAATACCAGTTTTCGTATTTGTAAGAAATATTCTGAGATTCGAGATCAATCGCAGAGGTTATCATACGATATAAAAATGATTACTTGTTTTAGATAGATTTATAAATACATCACATTATCTGTTGCACTTGTGATAGTTCGCGTGTTGTATTATAATGGATAGTTATCGTAACGATACAATATACTATTAGTGCATTGTAGAGGCAGATCCAGGATTTCCGAAAAGGGGTGGGGAAAGGGGTGAGACATGTAAAAGTTAAGCATTAACCAAGCCATTTTGGTGCGAAATTGGAGTTTTACTTATACAGCTAGCAATTTGATACCATATTCTATGCATAGTTTGAATGTTTTCAGTCTGATCATCTATATATATAAATCAGTGATACCTTGTAGATTTGTGACGAAAAGGGGTAGGCTGGAAAACCTATAAATCTACCATTGTATCACATATATCAGCTAGTTAACGGAGTATAATGTGTGAATGCATGTATTATATAATGTGAATGCATTACTACAATCGCAATGACATGATTCTGTGCACTTTTCACTTATCTACTCTACTTATAAAGTGTATTCAGGGAGCTGTGTGTATCGCATTACCAATGAGACTAAGACCGACTGCAGTTCTTATAATAGTGTTGTGAAATTGAGGGATTGTAATTTACTTTGTGCGAATTACCCAGGTAACCGCTCCTTTCTACAGGAAGTGAGAATGAGACTCTGAACTGTTTGTTTTAAGTAATCGGTTGATTTTTTATTAGTCATTGGGCAGTTTTATTGACGTTGTCAGTTGTTTAGGCTTGCCTACATACACCACATATCATTGCAGGGGTCACGTGGTCGACAATGGAATCCATTTCGATATGTGGTATTATTATTTTACTACCTATACCGTAGTATCTGTGATTTGTAATTGCGTTCAATGGGGTTTTACGTCGTGGTAATCGAGGTTATTCGATAGGAAGAGTGGCGTGGAAGGTGGCTTATCTAAACTAAAAGAGATGGAGGCAGGTGTTGTCCAAGAACAGGACATACACCATGGGGAAGACCCAGGGCATGTGAAAATATTCAATAAAAGCCTCCTTGTCATCCACTTTTTTTTTACAATACACACACACAGGATGTCCCAGTATAGACAGGACCTCATGCGTTGGGATCAGGGCAGGGGAAATAGGGCAGGCTTAAGGTTACAGTTGGCTATCTGATTGGTAAGTAGAACAGATTAGATAGAATTAAGTTAGCCAAAGAGAATATCACATAAGGTATGTCTAGGCTAATTAGATCCAGGGATATGAATGGCACTCCAGAGCTCGTGGTCTAGGTATAGACTCCTAGAGGAAAAGTGACAGGGTATATGGAGACTGAAGTTTCAAACGGAGTACGCCTTTAAGGCAGCTTCACCCTGGAGTGTCTGCACAATTGCTTTTGAATGTCATTCCCCAGGGAGGGTACCACGCCTTGGAGATACTGCCAGACAATCAACTGCTGCAGCATGGGAAGGAGACCTAAATATATTCCTGAGAACATAAGGGATAGCATGACCGGATCCCAAACGAACAAACTATTGCCTCTGTTGGGGTTGATCCAGCCAATTTTGTATATATACATCAAATTAGGAACTTCACTCCCTATTTTCCAAGGTATGGTTATTTAGAGGCGTCTCGGGTTGGCTTCAAAGTCCAAAGGTGCAGAAACATCGTTCCTTTTTCGTACCAAGGGCTGATTTATAGCACCTTGACAATCACGGATTTTTCTTACAAATCCTTACGGATCTTCGACTCGTAGTCAATCGCAAGCATTCGTAAATCACTAGTCGGTGTTCTTTAATAACTCGTCACCACTCGCACACGCTCGTAAGTGAAAGTAGGGGCAAATGTTTTGACATGTCAAAAAATATTACGATTGTCCACGGATTTCATTTTCCGTAAATAATCCGTAAATAACTAGTAACAATCCGCAAGTATCATAAACTGGTCGCAAGAACACGTAAACTGCTCGTACGAATCCGCAAAACACTCGTAAAAAGTTTTTTTTTACGAGTCTTTGAGGTCAGTCTACGATATGTTACAGATAGTTTACAAATTGTTTACGGATTGTTACGAATGCCTAAGTGATATTTACGATTTCATTCACGTCGTGTTACAATCGCTTCACGGATTGTTCAGAGTCATTACGCGCGCTTTACGTATAGACACAATTCCTTTACGGGTACACACTTAACCTTTATGATTAATACCACCTTCACACTCACCGATTTTTCTTATGAGCCCTTACAGATCTCCGACACGTAGTCAATCGCAAGCATTCGTAGATCACTCGTCGGTATCCGTGTCTAAATCGTAACAATCCTTGTACTTTTACAGATTTGTGGAATACGTAATGATCCGCAAGAAAAATACTTAAATGTGGAGGTACCATTAGTTGGTATTTAGCCTATTGGAAAATCGACAGTCATTTCGTTGTGTTAAGAGTTTATCAGTTAATTGTGGGTCATAAAATTGAGGTACCAGTGAAGCAGACGAGTTTCGTGCTAGTGGTAAACGATGACGGTTTTTAATCGACGAGTGTAGTTAATCGGTAGACCAGGAATGGATCAGAAGTCAAGCACACATATGTCAATGTTCAGTTTGAAGACGGGGAGTTTTTCCTATCTCGAGTCAAAATTGTGAAAAGAATCTCGTTTTTATTTTCACTTTGATCGGTTTTATGGTTATGGAATTATGGGACTAAGGATCAAAAGATCACTATCTACGAGATGAAATAATTTCAGATTACATGAAGAACTTTTCATGGACTTTATATGTAGTGCTGGGATTCCTGTAGTAATCTTCTATATACCCGTCCATAACTCACGATCATATATACATGGAAGGCGAAGATAACCAACAGTGATCAAACTCATAACTCCTATAAACAATGCAAAATATATAGTTCGGCAAATACGCACCTCTGGATATACCTGAGGTGGGATCAAGTGCCTAGTATGAGTAAGCATCCCTTGTGGACCGGCCACACACGCTGTGAGCTTTATACCTTGATCAGGTAAATGGAGTTATCCGTAGTAAAAAAAAAACAGTGTGCCAAGAACGGCCTAACAATCAATAGATATCTATCTACTTTGGCTGAAATTGTCAATTTTAAAATCTAAACAAAACTATTTAGTCGTGAATAAATTTGTTAAAATTACGAAGGTTTTAGGGAGCAAAAAATGATAATGATCAACGTTATTAATGAATCACAGTGTCATTACCGAAGATCAGAGAGAGAGAGAGAGAGAGAGAGAGAGAGAGAGAGACAGAGAGACAGAGAGAGAGAGATAGTATTTATCATAGTAAATTTTAAAGTTCAGATTCCTAACAACTAAGATAAAAAGAAAGGCATTACTATCTTTCAATACACACCATAGGATCATTCCTAAATATGCACATTTTTCAATCCAATGACATACTTTATATACAGTACTAATTAAACAAATCTGCAAGAAATGAGTAATTAAAGTGTTTAAAATCTCATATTTTTTTCCTGAAAATAGGATATCAGTATAGCATAAAAATGTTCTCATTTCCTCTTTTAACAAAGCCAAAACTGCCGTGCTTAGGCAATAGTATCCTCCTAAATGAGGTCTTATCATTTATGTAGTGACAGGTGTTCATTGAAGTGCACAAAACCTTACACAAAGGCGTGCGCAGTGACAAAAAATAGCCGAGAGGATTTAAAATACAGGTTGTCAGGTACATTGTATCATTAGGAAAATTGTCTTCTTTAATTAAAGATTTTTTATTAGGTGAGAAAATGTGGAGCATCTCAAAAAGATATTACATTGATTATGGTTCGTTATCGTAACCATTCATAATATAAAAAAAAACCAATGACTGTTATGCTGAAGTACCAGTAGGAAAGTGGACATACTCTTGTACATAAAAAAGATATAAAACAATTCTCTTTGATCCACTGTTAATTGTAGAATAATATGAATATCATGAAATGATAATGAAGTATTTAACAAAATTTCAAGGTTCCATTCAGTCATATATGAGGTTTTTACAGGCTTTTTTACATATACTTCCGGGTTGATGTTGTCGCTGATAACCGCGGCAGAGACTAACATGAGTAAAGACAGTCCTGCACAGACGAAGAGTTTTTCCTCTTTGAACTATTCGGTGGCGAATTCTTGTAATTTCAAATCTGAAAACTGATTTGAATTTCTGAAAACGGACGATGATTATTGTTTCATCTAAGTCAGACATGTTTCGATTCTACGAAGTTCTATTCCAATTTCTAACATTTAGCAACATGCCGATATCAATTATTAGGACCTAGAATAACATTTTGAAAACAGTGGCGGATCGAAAAGGGGGTGATGGGATAGCAACACCTTTCGGTTGAACCATGTGCCATTGGGGGTTTCAATCCTTTTGGGGTGGAATGGGTACAGACTTGGTTTGCAACCCCCTTTTGAAACATTTTTTGGGAAGATTCGACCCAACTTTAATGTGTCGACTCCATCCAAGTCAGGCTTGGGGAGTACTAAATATCTGATGTTTGAGATTGCATCGAATTTGGAGACATGAACTAAATTCATGACAGACACAGATTACTAAGGTTCGTAAAACACACCAGACCTAAGATCAAAATAGACTTCGGATGGAGGGGGGTGACCAAAAATATCTATAAAATATTTCCCTCCTATACATTGAAATTAACCCCGTTCCGAACCTTTATTTGTAAATTATTGTGTGGAGAAACTGTTATGACCTCTGGTGTGTCCAGCGGTCCGTGTTTGCCCAACTATCTATTCTATATTGCTTATAAGAGTTATGAGATTGATGACTGTTCATTATATTCACCTTTCATTCAGAAATCAATAGGTTCAGATTATAATGTCGTCTACATTCCAGATTCGCTACAATTCAAAGAAATGAAAAAGTCGGAATTCAAGGTATGGCCATAATGTTTTTGGGTACAGCTTTTTAAGACAAATGTCAACATTAGAGGACGTAATGATGTTTGCACGATACTCTTTCCCCATGAAAAGACACATAGTAACCTATGACAGATGAGGGTGTTTATGTATCTCAACTGATTCAATATGCAAGCGCTTGTTCTGAGTATGATTTGTTTTTAAATTGAGGCGGACTACTGACAAACAAGTTGATGGTACAAAGATTCCAAAGTTAGCATTTCGCAAATTCTGTCGTCGTTACAATGATATTGCTTGTCATTACATCCTTTCATTGGGTCAAATGCTGCCTGATGTGTTTTATACCGAATGTTAGGCCGTTCTTGAAACACTGATTTTGAGTACGGGTAACTCCGTTTATTTGATCAAGATATAGGACGAATAGCGGGTGTGACCGGTGGGACCGGTTGACATGGTATGTTTACTCTTCCTAGCAACCTGAGTCCATATTTGGTATGTCCAGGGATCCGTGTTTTCCCAACTCTCTCTCTCTCTCTCTCTCTCTCTCTCTCTCTATCTCTCTCTCTCTCTCTCTCTCTCTCTCTCTCTCTAGCATTGCTTATAGGAGTTAAGAGATTGATAACTATTTGTTAGGCACCTAGCATTATCTGAAACTAAATACTGAATGAAAAAGAAGGATGGGTTTGGAGAGTATTTCAAATTCATCTGCTCTAAAATTTCATCAACCATTTCAATGCTTCGGAATGGAAAAGCAAAGTGATGCTGGGAATGATGGCTATTAAATTTTCGAACACAATTCCTTAATATACATGCCTGGTATATATATATATATATATATATATATATATATATATATATATATATATATATATATCTTTTCTTTTCTTTTTCAACTAGAATAATCTTAATCCATTGATCTTAACAAAGTTCCAGTCTTCAACATTTTTTTATGAAACTCGTTTGAATCTTGTGTTACAACACATTCATATTGCATGTTGACGAAAGATGTACATTATTCGTTTCGGTACTAAATGTAATTTTATAAAATGTTAGATATTTCATCTGTGGCTTTATTCTTCTCGTTACCTTGTACATGTAAGTAATGTGTTTCTATGGTTATGCAATACTTCATACTCGTCCGTGTTCTCGAGTTTTGAAATTTGCGGTTTTTATGAAGAATTATCTCTTCGAAGCGAAATAGCTTCTCTACAAACATTGTCTGCATCTTGACAAAATTGGAGACACACCCTCTCCTATCAATATTCTAGGAATGTGAAGTCAAGCATTGTTGTGTATTCATTTGTGTAATGGAAAGCGGGCGTTTCTTAGGCAAATGCATGTCTTCCTATTTTTCTCATCATGTATATCATTGAATTGAATATTGAAATTTTAGAAAACAAAGTTGCATTGATCCAAGGAAAAATTATAATGTTTGATAAATCAATAAATTCACTTGACAAAAAAGGGAAATTTTCATTCATTTATCAAATTGTTTCAATTACAATCTAATAAAATCCTGTCTCCGTGTTTCCTTCTGCAATGCGTCCTGTCTATCTGTGTGTCAGAGTTTTGAAATGCATTGTTTTGAATAGGGTATATAAGCACTATCGGACATATGGTAAGATTGGGGGTGCAGACGCATTCCGTTTCTTTTTGATTGGAGAATGCTATTGTATATGCCCAACTGTCTATTTTCTATTGCTTGTAGGGGTTGTGAGATCGTTCACTGTTCGTTATCTTCGCCTTTCATATGCATATGAAAGGCGAAGATAACGGATAGTGATCAATCTCATAACTCCAATAAGCAATACAAAACAAAGAGTTGGGCAAACACGGAACCTGGATATACCAGAAGTAGGACCAGGTGTCTAGGAGGAGTAAGCATCCCCTGTCTATACGATGAAATCCATGGTGCAATTCGTGATGGATATTTTATCCCCTCAAAATCAAAATAATAAATTCACCATTTTTGCTGTAGCAACAAAAGAACGCGGTAGAAAAACAGGTGTGTATTGTAACTACCTTAAATTGTGTGATTGCGAGGTATAACCTCTGGTGGTGGACTGTTAGTCCCTGGGGGTCTCTACAGCCCAGTAGCTAAGCACGTCGTTACTAGCTTGAAAATACGGATGCACATTTAATTGCTGTTATGAAATTTAGAAATTCATTTCAAAATTAAGGATTATCTCCTTCACGCATAGCTCTTATCCTTAGACGAATTTGACTCAACTTTTTTGGCACACTGTTTTTCCCTATAATAGCTATAAAACGTCATTGTTATTTCGGATTTCAAACATTTCGGTTGATCATCACTGAAGAGACAATATTTGTCGAAATGAACATCTGGTGCATCAAAATTGGTACCGTACAAGTTTTACATCATGATCCCTGGGTCGATGCCTCTGCTGGTGGACTGTTAGTCCCCGAGGATCTCTACAGCCCAGTAGCTAAGTACTGCGTTACTAGCTTGAAAATACGGATGTATATTTAATTGCTGTTATAAAATTTAGAAATTCATTTCAAAATTAAGGATTATATCCCTCAAGCAAAGCTCTTATCCTTAGACGAATTTGACTCCACTTTTTGGCACACTGTTTTTTCCCTAAAATAGCTCTAAAACATCATTGTTATTTCAGATTTCAAACATTTCGGTTGAGCATCACTGAAGATACATTATTTGTTGAAATGCGCATATGGTGCATTAACATTGGTACCGTACAATTTTACATATGCAATAAAATTTAATACGGCGAGGAAAAGGTATATGCGATAAAATGCGTGATTGCGAGGATAGGGGTTTAGACAAGTGTACATTAGCCAGTGTTGTATTCCTGTATTTCACACCGGTAGTGAATATGGCGGGTGCAGCTGAACTATATGATTATATTGCAAATCCGCCACATATCATCACTGTGAGATTGATTCATATATTCTTCCCAATACATCAACTTTTCTATTTCACAGATCCGCCACAATGTATTAACTTCTTTGATTGTTTCATAGATCTTCTGCAATATATCGACTTTTCCGTGTGATTATCTCACAGATCCGCCCCATATATTAACTTATCTATGTGACTCTTTCACAGATCCACCCCAAACATCAATTTCTTTATATGTTTATTTCACTGATCTGCCCCTGTATATCATTATATCCGTTTGAATATCTCACATACCTGCCTCAATATATCAACTTCTCTATGATTTTATCTCACAGATCCAACTCAATAATTTACATTTTTTCTGTTTTTATTTCATAAACCAACGTTTATGTGTGAATATACAATCCCCACCACTCCCTCCTCCACCAGTGCCCTCCGCCGAAACATATTTGTACTAAACAAGATACACACAATGAGCATTAGTCTTTACAAGAATGAATGTCATTGTTGTATGGCAAATCACCTGTTTCTAAAGCTGCCATATTCAACTGTCATGAAATACATGAGTAGACAAACTAAACATTGTTGATATTACACTTCATTTAGTGACGTATTCTCACAAGAGACAAAATACCAATTTAAGTGAGACTTCAAACATCTGGAACATCTACAAAGAAGATTACCCTAGTTACTTCCCCTTCATCTGCAATTTTAAAAGGAATGGAAATGTCTGTCCCGTTGAGATCAATGTGTTAAAATTAGGCATTTGCATAATGTCAATGTAATTAAGGCGTGGGGGTGTATTTAGTTTTGCTAATATAAACAGAGTATTTGGGGCTGAAAACTTAAGAGATCATTTGTTATTATTACCTATTTTATGCTCTCCAATGCCAGCGTGCTTTCTCATTGTGTGTCTTATATGTTAATCAATGCATCGCTGTTAAGATTGGCACACTTGTTTAATCGTTGGGAATTTAAATGGACAGGCTTACATTTTCATCCCGAGCAATGATACATGCCCCGTTGTATTTAAACATAATGAATTACGACACACCCAGGAAGGTCTTGTGCTCTACAGGTTAAAAATATTGCAAAACAAGAGTGCGTTTGTCTGTATTTCCTTTTCTTGCATGCTTTTGTAAGGATTATGTTCGGTATTTGTTCGAAAATCAAATAACATCTTTAGGGATTACATGTCTTAATTTCCTATTGGCTATTGACCCCAAAATCAAAATACACCTGCATCATGAATCACGTAATCGTAATAATATCAATCATATCGTAAACAATCACAGTGTACAAACATGAGAATCAGAATATAATCCATTGCTTGCCACACATTTACATAATAATTAATGTAGAATTAATGTAATGTAATTAATTAAGGTAGAATATTTTCAACCAATTAATGAATAAAACACAGTTAGGGTGATTCGATTCTATAAAGAATGTGTTCTCAGTATTAAGTAAGTCCGCACTCTGAGATTTTGTGCATGTAATATTAGTTTCCGACATCTGAGACACGTGCGAAAAATAATACTTCTTTTAAGAGCACTCGGTATAAGAAAAGAAGAATATAATGAAAAATTAGGGATATATGGGTTGATTTATCTATGTATGGTTTGCTACGTTTGATTGTAGTAGATACATATGCAAAATCCCTAAAAGTAAGGAACTATTGAATTTTCTTCGGTGTTCAAATGTTGAAATATATAAATTTACACACATTTCCTCCACTGTTTTGGAGTTTAGAAAACCTGGCCATGAATTACATTCCCACTGTAAATCATATTCATTTAGCTTATAGAAAGATACATTTATTTTCAATGTTGTTATATTTTGACAAAAAAAATTATTTGTAGTTCGTGGCGTTAAAATGTACTAGTAAGTTTATAATCACAATGTATGTGGATTTTGAGTCATATGATAAATATTATACACGTTGCCAATTAAATGTTCTTGGAAGTGTTCACTTTTGAAACCATATAAAGTTCTCTGGAACATATTAATTCCGTACACAATAATTATTTATATTCAAAAATCCTGAATGTAATTCAATATATTAGGGCAGATGTAGTCCCCAAGGACAGTTCCCTCATCCCATCAAGATCTAGAATGAGATATATTATGACAGATTATGACAACTGTATAGAACCATTGAAATCAGAACACAGTCAAATCTTGTCAAAATCTCGTGATTTCAACGACGCTGTGGGAGAGAATTAAGTTCCATGCGTTGCAGTTTGTAGACGTCTGTAACATGGGTAAAGACGAGAAAGTAGGTGCACCAAGTGATCCCCGGTATGAGTGACATATCCTGACTCGGACCTGAAACTGCACATAACAGATACATTAATTAAGTTTTTACCTGTTATTACGTAAGACATCAAACTGACGCCCCACTAGAGGCTGTTTCTATGATATATCACATTTTACGAACCATCACCTGCCTTTATCGAACCTCGAAACCCATCCACCTCGATGCAAAATTGTTTTCTCTTAATGATACCATTTATATCTTTTTATTGATAAAACACAAATGGTTTTAATAGTGTGTATAAATGGCATTCATGAATTTGCATCAACATGTAGTTTTTTGACAGTTCTTATATTAGATATGAGTGGCAGTTTTTTGAAAATATCCCTCATTGAATTGATAAGAGATTAAAGAGATTAAATATCAGCTTTATTGTCACTCATAAGATGGCTTGATAATAATCGCCGAATCTGTTTCCTGTTTCAATTAAGAAACGTATATGCAATTAATCTAGGCACCAGGGGCAATCGATTCTCTTTATATGAACATTTATCCTGTCAACACTGATCCTAAACATGCATATTATCTTCTTTTTACATACAGCTCAGTTATATTTTGAACGATTTACATAGTCAACGATTAAGAGATTACGACAAAAAGATACCTTTAGTGATCTGACGTACACTATTTTTGTGGAAAATTTGAAATTTATAGTAATCTAAAACTAATGAAGCAGACATGCATGTCTTCATCTACGTCATTCAGTGAATGAAATTCTAAAATTATCAAATATTCATTTATTTGCCAGTTGACATGTGCCCCAAATACCAATTACATGGAAGAAGGACAATAAACCAGACTTCAACATCTCTCGATAAGAAAGTGATATTTGAAGTACACCAAATTTACATTAATAGTATTAATGTTTTATAGAACAAGTGAAAATAACAAACAGTGATCAATCTAATAACTCCTAAAAGGATAAAACAAATAAGAAAGGGGCAAAAAAGGACCCTGGACATACCTGAGGTTGATCCAAGTGCCTAGGAATAAGCATGACGGGTCACACCCGTTGTGAGTTCTGTATTTTGATCGAGTAAACGGACCAATTCGTAGCCAATAACAGTATATACCGTTTGATCTAGCACTGGATATGTAACACGTCCGACAGCATTCGACCCAGTGATAACTTGTATCTACCAAAACGTCCTTATAACGAATAGAGAATTTTGGAAATGCTGACTTTATTTAAAGAAGTCTGTTCAAAGCCCAATTGCATCATCTTATTTGAAAAAAAATGCTTGATTCGATTTTAAAAACTGATCATATACATTTGTATACACAGAACATGCGTTTGTGTATTGAATTAATCTATAAAGGTGAAGATAAGAAACAATGACCAATTTCATAAGCAAAGCAAACTCGAAAGTTTGGCAAATACGGACCCCTGGATATACCAAAAGCTTACTCCTCTTAGGCACCTGATCCCACCTCTGGTGTGTCCAGGGGTCCGTGTTTGCCCAACTGTCTATTTTGTATTGCTTATGGGAGTTATGAGATTGATCAATGTTCGTTATCTTCAACTTTCACCAGGTGCCTAGGAGGAGTAAGCATCCTCGATCGACCGTTCACACCCGCCGTGAGTCCTATACCTTGATCAGGTAAACGGAGTTATCCGTAATCAAAATCAGTGTCACAACACGAACTTGCTCTTTCCATGTAGAAGCTTTTGAATAAATAATATCATGTATCGAAACAAAAAGAAAAACAGGTCAGGTAGTATTGGAGCACAAGTTGTGTTGATGAAATTACAACACACTGTTGGAAAACCGGCGACTACATAAATAGGTAATAACTTAGATTTCCCGTTGTGTGCGATCGGTCAACAGGGTATGCTTACTAAGTATCTGATCCCATCTGCTATTCCCAGGGGTCCGCGTTAACCTTACTTTTTCTTTTTATTCTTTATAGGATATATGAGAATGATCACTGGTATCGTCACTTTATCACTTAGTACCAGTGTTTAATTTGCTAAATAATAAAAATGCAGAATTTGCTACATGTATAGTGAGGTTTTGTTACGTTATTTGCTATGTTTCCTATGTAATTTGTAAGACGAGATTTGATGTGTTACCAGACTTGGTGTAAATTTCCGTACATCCCGCTGAAATTTGTAGTAGATAAAGGGACTTTATAATACATTGTGTCTATCTAAACCGAAATTTTAAAAGAAATGGTACGAACATTTCAGAATGGTGAACTGTGCAGTGTTCACAATGCATAATTAAAGATTTGATTCATACGTTGTGTTTGTGATTCGGTTATAACATGAAAAAAAACCATGAATTCAAAAATGGAAAATTTCTAACGGTATACCCTAGTAAAAAGCACCTCGTGGAATATACGGCATAATAAAAAATCTAACCAAACCAGAAAGAAATAAAAGAAGAAGAAAAAGCTCAGCACACATAAAAGCGACTATGATCGACAGATATAGAAATATAGGAAATTTTAAAGACCCCATTTTGTACATTGGAATTTGGTTATTAATCTTTTTATACTTTCAAATTTAGAAGAAAAAGATAGTAAAAACAGACTTCTATAACTTTAACCGGTTGATTTGACTTATTGAGCTGTGATTCTATAAAATGGTCTACCGTTGTTAGGAAGCTTCACTCTCTCCCGAGTAGTAGACGAGAAGATGAGGAGGTTCCTGATTCTTTTGATAATCCTAGCGGTGTTCATTCACTTCTCTCTCTCAGAGAAGAAATGTAAGTTTATTTAGAATTATATTTCGAACTGTACCGATTTTCTTGTATCGAACGAAGACAATTTTCTTTTAATACTGTGTTTGATTATCTTATATGCATCCATTCTTTTAACACTTGTTGTTTTTTTTTTAATTTTACCATGGCTATGAAATGCAGTAAATTAAAGACAAGTGTAGATGGATTCATCTAATAACTAGAATTGAAATTAGATTAAAACCGAATACTCTAATACATAATAATCCCGAGTTCAAAGATTTGTAGATTTGCCTGTCTTCAATAAAACATGTTCATTTTCACTAAACATATTGTAATAAATGTGACAGATATGATCATTCCAGGCCACCCATTTTTGTGAGATTGTTTTTTTTAAAATGTCACTCCACTTAAGCTAGTCCTATAGTTTACAGAATACAGATTATACTCATTAAAATCCTAAAACATATAAATCCTTTTAATTATCTAATGAGCGCTGTTTCTGCATTTATATCTTTACATTTGGTAATGATAGCAAGTTCCTCGTCACTACGTTGCAAGTTTTAGCAAAGTGTGAATACATTTTTATGAATATAATACGCATATTCCATCGGCTGGGAATTCTGATGGAAGTGAGAGTAAAATTAAAATATAATAAATAAATTTTATTTAAACTTATTTTTTAAATACACGGAGGTTAGAACAGCGACACTGCATGTCTGTATGCTTCTGCAGAAGCGCCAATGCACTTTACAAAGGTATACCGATGTGAACCAGAGTAGTTCATACCTTCGTGTGTTTGTTAAAAAACTGTCTTAATTAGCAACTATATAATTATGAATCACCAGTTATATGGCATTGGGAGACATATGTTACGGTCAGTTAGCATTAATTTCTTTTATTTCCAATATGATACATATCAAAGTAATTTTCACCATTATCAGTTATCCATCATTTCATACAATTCATATATTTCTTTCATATCACTTAGAATAATCGTATAATCATTTTCATATTTCTTTTATATCACTTTCAGAAATACTAAGCTTAAGAGTAATTTTATAATTACATTACGCATTTCATAAGTGCTGTAAATAATAAAAGTAATGATAATAATTCACGAGGGATGAATTTGAGGCTTGACGAGGCCCATCGTCAGTACCATAAACATCTGACTAGAGATTGAGAAGCTCCGATTCGGACACCAGCCCTTACAATATCTCCTTTAATGTAACAGTATTAGCTGATGTTTTAAGGCGTTCTTTCTTTTTTATAGCAAACAAGAAAGGAAGGAACAAGATGGCATCGGAAGAATTTAAGAAAGACAAGGTAAGGGTTAATCATATCTTCCTACTAGTTAGAGAAAATACAAGGTAAAGATTAATCTACATAGCAGGGAACAGACATTTGATGGAAACAAAAAACCACGGAAACTATGAAGCACACAACCACGTCACGTGATAATATCTTCAGTCTTTAATTTACATGTACAGTTCCTAAGATGTAAAACTTATACGGTGCAAATTTTGATGCACCAGATGTACATTTCGACAAATAATGTCTCTTCAGTGATGCTCAACCGAAATGTTTGAAATCCGAAATAACTATGAAGTTTTGGAGCTAAATATAGCCAAAAACAGCGTGCCAAAAGAGTGGAACTAAATTCGTCCAAGGATAAGAGCTATGCACGAGGGAGATAATCCTTAATTTTGAAATGAAGTTCTAAATTTTATAACAGCAATTAAATATACATCCGTTTTTTCAAGCTAGTAACGAAGTACCTAGCTACTGGGCTGTAGAGACCCTCGGGGACAAATAGTCCACCAGCAGAGGCCTCCACCCAGGGGTCATAATGTAAAACTTATACGGTACCAACTTTGATGCATCAGATGTGCATTTCGACAAATAATGTCTCTTCAGTGATGCTCAACCGAAATGTTTGAAATCCGAAAAAACAATGAAGTGATAGAGCTAAATATAGCCAAAAACAGCGTGTAAAAAGAGTGGAGACAAATTCGTCTAATGATAAGAGCTATGCATGAGGGAGATAATCCTTAATTTTGAAATGAAGTTCTAAATTTTATAACAGCAATTAAATATACATCCGTATTTTCAAGCTAGTAACGAAGTACTTAGCTACTGGGCTGCAGATACCCTCGGGGACTAACAGTCCATGAGTAGAGGCCTTTACCCAGGGGTCATAATGTCAATCTTATACGGTACCAATTTTGATGCACCAGATACGCATTTCCACAAATAATGTCTCTTCAGTGATGCTCAACCAAAATGTTTGAAATCCGGAATAACTATGAAGTGATAGAGCTAAATATAGTCAAAAACAGCTTACCAAAATATACAATTCTACAGACTGTTTAATTCGAACATACTGTTACGCAGGTAATTCTAGAGTATTGTGTTAGGTCCAAGCGAATAATGCAATCCGCTTTCTTGAACTGTGTAGCAACAGTTGAATTATGCTCACAAGAATCAGAAGAAAAGGGGTTTTTCTTGGTACCTAATGCTTTGATTAATTTGTAATCATGACTAAATTTCCTCACTCGCGGATCTGGGAATTGTGTAAACACAACGAGCAATTGATAATTGAGAATTGCACCATAAATGCGGAAAATTGAAAATGGAAAATCTTAAATAAAATGTATGTCATAAAGTTGCGTTGTTAGTTAGATGTTAACATCTACTTTCAGTAAAATATCAAATTACGAAGGAGGTGTAGAATACCCTGTGGTGTCTTATTTCGAATTCACAGGGATATATCGAATAGAGAGATTATTGAAAAAGATTATTGTTAATAGATAAAACGTCATTGATATCTCTAAATATCGTCTTGAATTGCATAACAAATGCATGTGTTCGTGTAGAAGTCTTTGAATAAATTCTGGCTCTTAACAGTATAAAAGAATAAGGTAATATAAGAGCAAAATTCGCACCTATGAGTTTTATAGAGCTTTAGCAGCAGTGAAATCTCACGAAAGTCCAGTTTCTCAGTTTGGCATGTTATAATTAGCTTGTGTGTTCACTTATATGATCTCATGTCTACCTACGTAAGATACAGATATTCTATGAAATAAAGTTATGAAAGATATTTCTATCTCTCATACCACGTGATGATTATCTTTCATATCCCATGACGTAATAATTAATACACAACTAGCCTGTAACTTGCCTTGATTGACGAACAATATCGTCCGCAAAGCTTTTGTACTAAAACTGACAGATTGTAACATCCCTGATAATTTCAAGGTGTATGTGACTGGACACAAAAATACACATTCCTTGAACAACTACCACACATTCAACAACAGTCACATATTCCTCATATCGACAATGCTGTCCAGTACATCTATGTCATCTGGTGCATTATGCCAGTTCACAGAAACCCAGCCCGCATGGTCTAGTAGCTCTAAGCATATCTCCACATTGCCTCTGCCAACGTCTATTGTCCCTATACATGTCTCAGGTGAAACAAGTACCTCCAATGTCCATGAGACTTGAGTCATTAAACGTGTGTAAAACGAAAGTCTATCCATGACCATATCCACCAAGAAAAACCACTTGGAATCTCCCATTTGACACTCTTCATCAAATTAATGCTCAATCAATATTAATATCAATGCTCCTATAACTTAAAGCGTGCAGTTTTGGATTCAGATTCTGATTAGGTCTGTCGAAATGTTTTGCGTTGATGGACTACCATGTGACGTCATTCATCGTCCTGATTATTGATTTATTGTGTACTTATTCAAAGAGAAATAACTCTAATACAATTCACTTATACACTCGTCGGCCGATTTTTTGTTGGCAACTTATCCAAAATGAAGGTTGTAGAATTCGATTCTAGTGTTATTTTTAATGTACAGCAAAGAATTAATTAATTGGAAAATTCTCAAAATGGCGTCGCTAGGCATAGGGAACACGAAAAATTCCTAGAAATATGAGAGAAAAATACTCTCTTATGAGTTGCCATGAAATATTAAGGTGATTCCACCCGCGGGGTTCCAAAAAAAACCGGTAAAACCCTTGACAAAGCCTCGGGTTTCACAGCTTTTTATTGCAACCCTCGGGTGGAATAACCTTATATTTCATCGTTACTCATAAGAAAATCTGATATTCCATTGCATACAGTCATCTTACAGAATGAACAAGTAAGGATATTGGATGATAGCAATATTGCATTATCACCTGCATATGATGTTTACATCTCTCTACTGATTCGATACGCAAGAGCTTGTTCTGTGTATGATCAGTTCGTATATCAAGGCAGTCTGCTGACAAAGTTGCTAATGGTGCAGAGGTTTCAACAGTCTCGTTTAAAGTCAGCATTTCGTATCTTATCTGGTCGTTATAAAAATCTAGTTTGCCAATACAACATATCAATGGGTCAAATGCTGTTTGACTTGTTTCATACCGATTGGTAGGCTATTCTTGGTACAGTGATTTTGACTACGGATAACTCTGTTTACCTGATCAAGATATTGCGCTCATGGCGGATGTGAGCGGTTGACAGGGGGTGCCTACTCCTACTAGGCACCTTATCCCGCCTCCGATGTGCCCAGGGGTTCATGACTGTCAAACTCCCTAATTTGTATTGGTTATAGGAATTACGAGATTGATCATTGTTCCTTCTCGTCACCTTTTTAAAGTGAAAAATGTCACAGTTTTAGATCTATGTACCACGCTCAAGTCCGCTTTCGTATTAACATTTACCACGAGAAAGAACCTTGGCATTACAGATGATATCCAAAAGTTGCCTGTTGTTAATCATCCCTAACCTCTAAGTTACCATAAATAGTCGCTGGAAATATGATTCTGAATAAGAATACATATGTTGAATTGGTTAAAGGTTTCTCCGTACATGCTCCATTGATGTCACCTCCAAATGAATAAACGATTTTCCCGAAACGCCTAACGAAATCGATTTGTAAACATAAATATGTGCTATTTACGATATTATAGAACAATGTTTTTTTTTCTTTGCGGAATGAGAATAAACACGAAAATGGGAACAGAAAAAAAGCAACAGAGGATGAAATCGACAATGAGGTAAATATTTTTTTTTTAAAAATCACTCAAGACATGTATATACAATAGCACACCAACAACTAAGACCTACTGTGTACATGTTCATCTGCTTTGTTTACAATCGTTTAAATATATAACATGTCACCTAGTTTCGTCTTCACACTTTAATTTATTTTCTATTCTGTTTCAATCAATAATCACGGTGGCCATTTTGAAATTAGCATTGTTAGAAATAAACAGAACACCTGCACATTTACAAAACATATACACAGCTAAAAACACTGGAACAGTTACCCAATACTTACACTCACAACATTAACACTATACAACACAGTTAACTAATGCTTACACTCACAACACTAACACCATACAACAGAGTTAATTAATACTTACACTCACAACACTAGCACTATACAACACAGTTAAACAATACTTACACTCACAACACTAATGATATACAACACAGGTAACCAATACTTACACTCACAACACTAACACTATACAACACAGTTAACCAATACTTACACTCACAACACTAACACTCTACAACACAGTTAATCAATACTTACACTCACAACACTAACACCATACAACACAGTTAACCAATACTTACACTCACAACACTAACACTATACAACACAGTTAATCAATACTTACACTCACAACACTAACACCATACAACACAGTTAACCAATACTTACACTCACAACACTAACACTATACAACACAGTTAACCAATACTTACACTCACACCACTAACACTATACAACACAGTTAACTAATACTTACACTCACAACACTAACACCATACAACACAGTTAACCAATACTTACACTCACAACACTAACACCATACAACACAGTTAACTAATGCTTACATTCAGAATACTAACCCTATACAACACAGTTAATCAATACTTACACTCACAACACTAACACCATACAACACAGTTAACTAATACTTACACTCACAACACTAACACTCTACAATACAGTTAACTAATACTTACATTCATAACACTAACCCTATACAACACAGTTAACTAATACTTACATTCACTACAGTAACACTATACCACACATTCAATCGATACTTACACTCACAACACTAACACCATACAACACAATTAACCAATAATTACACTCACAACACTAGCACCATACAACACAGTTAACCAATACCTACACTCACAACACTAACACCATACAACACAATTAACCAATAATTACACTCACACCACTAACACCATACAACACAATTAACCAATAATTACACCCACAACACTAACACTATGCAACACAGTTAACCAATACCTACACTCACACCACTAACACTATACAACACAATTAACCAATAATTACACTCACAACACTAACATCATACAACACAGTTAACCAATACCTACACTCACAACATTAACACCATACAACACAATTAACCAATAATTACACTCACACCACTAACACCATACAACACAGTTAATCAATACTTACACTCACAAGACTAACACTATGCAACACAGTTAACTAATACTTACACTCACAATACTAACACCATACAACACAGTTAACCAATACTTACACTCACAACACTAACACCATACAACACAGTTAACCAATACTTACATTCACAACACTAACACTATGCAACACAGTTAAACAATAATTACACTCACAACACTAGCACTATACAACACAGTTAAACAATAATTACACTCACAACACTAGCACTATACAACACAGTTAATCAATACTTACAATCACAAAACTAACACCATACAACACAGTTAACTAATACTTACACTCACAAGACTAACACTATGCAACACAGTTAACTAATACTTACACTCACAATACTAACACCATACAACACAGTTAACCAATACTTACACTCACAACACTAACACTATGCAACACAGTTAACTAGTACTTACACTAACAACACTAGCAATATACAACACAGTTAACCAATACTTACACTCACAACACTAACAGCATACAACACAGTTAACCAATACTTACACTCACAACACTAACACCATACAACACAATTAACCAATAATTACACTCACACCACTAACACCATACAACACAGTTAATCAATACTTACACTCACAAGACTAACACTATGCAACACAGTTAACTAATACTTACACTCACAACACTAACACTATACAACACAGTTAACTAATACTTACACTCACAACACTAACACCATACAACACAGTTAACTAGTACTTACGCTAACAACACTAGCACTATACAACACAGTTAACCAATACTTACACTCACAACACTAACACCATACAACACAGTTAACCAATACTTACACTCACAATACAAGCACCATACAACACAGTTAACCAATACTTACACACATAACACTAATGATATACAACACAGTTAACCAATACTTACACTCACAACACTAACACCATACAACACAGTTAACTAATGCTTATACTCACAACACTAACACTATACAACACAGTTAAACAATACTTACATTCACAACACTAACACTATACAACACAGGTAACCAATACTTACACTCACAACACTAACACCATACAACACAGTTAAACAATAC
The DNA here is from genome assembly GCF_947568905.1 of Ostrea edulis. Lineage (NCBI taxonomy): Eukaryota > Metazoa > Mollusca > Bivalvia > Ostreida > Ostreidae > Ostrea > Ostrea edulis. Next base: position 23,422,956 of record NC_079166.1, read on the forward strand.
TTACATTCACAACACTAACACTATACAACACAGTTAACCAATACTTACACACATAACACTAATGATATACAACACAGTTAACCAATACTTACACTCACAACACTAACACTATACAACACAGTTAACCAATACTTACACTCACAACACTAACACTCTACAACACAGTTAATCAATACTTTCAATCACAACACTAACACTATAAAAACAGTTAATCAATACTTACGTTTGCAACACTATTAATATACAACACAGTTAACTAATACTTACACTCACAATACTAACATCATACAAAATAGTTAACCAATCGTTACACTCACAATACAAACACTATACAACATGGTTAACCAAAACTTACACTCACAATACTAACACCACACAACACAGTTAACCAATACTTACACTCACAACACAAACACTATACAACACATTTAACCAATACTTACACTCACAACACTAACACTATACAACACATTTAACCAATACTTACACTCACAACACTAACACCATACAACACAGTTAACCAATACTTACACTCACAACACTAACACTATACAACACAGTTAACCAATACTTACACTCACAACACAAACACCATACAACACAGTTAACTAATACTTACACTCACAACACTAACACTATACAACACAGTTAATCAATACTTACACTCACAATGCAAACACTATACAACACATTTAACCAATACTTACACTCACAACACTAACACCATACAACACAGTTAACCAATAATTACACTCACAACACAAACACTATACAACACAGTTGACCAATATTTACACTCGCAACACAAACACCATACAACACAGTTGACCAATAATTACACTCACAACACAAACACTATACAACACAGTTGACCAATATTTACTCTCGCAACACGAACACTACACATACAGTTAGAGAAGAATTACACTATCACGAAGCAAATACACCATATCACAAATCCTTTCACAGTTACACAACACTTACACCATTACAAGACGAGAATTACACAACAGTCTTCTGCTACACAATACCTACACCGTCACAGAATAATTAGAGGGTTTTAAAGAATAATTATTGTACTAGGATATTGAACCTGACGCTCTTTATATGCAATAACTACTCAGTACTAATTTTGTTCACTAGGATATTGAATCAGACGATCCGTACATGCAGCTACTACTCAGTATGGGGGTGGGAATAGATGGAATCATTAAGCACGTGAGTACCGCAGCAAAAAGTTGTCTCAATTTATAATTTCGTCAATCATTTAGAGACTTCACAAAATGTAGATGATATGCTGTAAATCTCGAGTTATGTTAGACGACCTGCGTTATTTAGCAGTGGGAATTCTCTACCTAGCCACTGGCTACTGTAATTCAAACATTGAATGTCAGGCTTTGACCTTAAAGTATGTGCCTTATAATTCTAGTGCCCAACATTTGGCAACAACTATTAACTACATAACAAAACTTATGTGGCGTGCTGAGAAGGGTTTAGAAAAAAAACAACAATCACTCATTGCTGAGGAACTGCATATTTCATATTTCAGCCGAAGGGACTGCATCCTGAAAAATCCACGATGCTGATGGAAGAACGTTTAGATAGGATTGTGGAGCGGCAGAGATACACCGATAAAGAGGGAAGGCGGAACAGGAGAAAGCAGGTTTGCTCGTTTGAATGCTTATGTAGGTTGTTAGTAAATGACAGGCCTATCAACAACTTTAGTGTACTTAAAGTACATGATGCACTACGGTCAAGAATAATGGAGATAAAAAAAAATGTTAACTTTAATCGAACTCGAAAATATATCTTCCACTGAAAGCAGATATTAACTGATTTTGGTGCAGTTCCAAATAACCCTATAATTTATTGTTTTTCTAAATACAAATCAGTTTACCAAATGCATTGAAATGATATATTATGATGGTCCATGATACAGGTCTGACGTGTTTCATACCGATTGTTAGGTCGTTCCTGGCACACTAATTTTAACTACGGACAACTCCACGTACTTGATCAGGATGTAGGGCCCATGGCGGGTTTGACCGGTCGACAGGGGATGCCTACTCCTCCCATGCACCTGATCCCACCCCTGGTGTGTCCAGGGGCTCCTGTTTGTCCAACTATCTATTCTGTATTGCTTCTAGGAGTTATGAGATTGATTACTGTTCATTATCTTCGCCTTTTAACTATTAATAAAGGTATGAAATATCATCATATCTCACAATCCCTGTAGATTGAAAACAGCCATACCTTTATTCTTCAAGCTGAGATTGGCAGCAGTTTGTAAACCTGCCTACTATCTTTGAACATGTTTAGCTATTCAAAAATCGCTGGGCTAATTTCAACAAAAATACCAAAACCTATTATGGAGTAAATAGTAGTCAAGTAGGTTGGAACGAAGGAACACGTTTTCTTCCGAACTTCGAAATACGTTAATCACTGTTCGATGCATGTATCTTCACTTTTCACGGAAACGTAGAAACTCATCCTCTATGTAATTTTGTCGATAAAAGTCAGCAGTGACGCTGTTTGTTGGTCCTATTGTTGATTTTTTGGCATTGTCATGCATTTCTAGCAAATTATATATCAAATCATTCTTTTGTGTATAATGTATCTAATCGTTTTTGTATTAAGAAACGACGAAAGAGGAATTTTGGACCAGGTACACAGAATTGGCCAAGGGGTATCGTCCCATATATATTTGATGCAGATCTAGGTATATGTATTTCTTTTCTTACTGAAAATTTCAATATTGCTTGAAAATCTGCATTCTTTTGATTCATTTTTTTTCTTTCGGATGCCTTATTTGAGCTAAGCATTGTTAAACTTTTCCTACCAACAACAAGGCCAATTTATATCACACAAAGCATCTGTGAATAAGGTCATTCAGGTCTGTTCAAGTATGTGTTATTTACACTCAATAAAGGTCAACAGGGGATGCTTACTCCTCCTAGTCACCTGATCCCACCTCTGGTGTGTCCAGGGGTCCGTGTTTGCCCAACTATCTATTTTGTATTGCTTGTAGGAGTTTTGAGATTGATCGTTATCTTCACCTTGCATAGAAATAGTCATATCTGTGATCAGTCATTAAAATACTTTGCTAAACACTACTCTAATTCTTTATACAAGCATTCTGTAGTTGATATTAAAATATGCTGGATTTCTTCATTGACAACACCTACGTAGTCTTTGGTGATCAAGTCCTGCAACAGTCTGTTGGAATTCCCATGGGCACGTATTGTGCTCCTTAAATAGCTGGCATGTTTTTATATCTTCAGGAATTATTTATTTAAAACCTACATGGGAAGAAAAAAATCCTTCTATGGCCTTCACTTTGACATTTATATGTAGCAAATATCGACGACGTTTTCTCTACTAACAATAATCATTTTTATTTATACTTTGATACTTTATTGAGCATAGATGTTAATGGCAAAGCAAAAACTCAACTTTATGACAAACGAAAAAACTGCAGATCCCCATCTTTATGCATCAATATTCCATTATCACCTGCATATGGTGTATATGCCTCTCAACTAATTCGATACGTAACAGTGTTCTGCATAGGATCAATTTTAAATCGAGTCCGGCTATCGGTAAATAAGTTGATGTTACGGTTATTTCAACGTGTTTTTTTTACAAGTCAGCATTACCTTAATTTAATGGTGGTTATAATGATCACCAATACAACTTATCATTGGTTTGGATATCCGCTGACGCATTTCATACCAAATGTTACGCCATTCTTTACACATTTCATTTCAACTACTCTGCTTAGCTGATCAGATATAGGGCTCACGGTGGGTTTGAACTGTCTACATTGGACACAAATTTCTGCTAGGCAACTGACCCCTAAATTGGAATAGCCATGGTATGTCTTTTTGTTTGTATGAGTTATGACATTGATCACTGTTCGTTATCTTCTCCTTTCATTTGTCTTACTCTTAATTTTCTTTTTTCTATAAGAGTTATATTACTTGACTGTTAAACCGTTCTTGGCATATAGATTTTGACTATAGATAGCTACGTTTACGTGATCAAAATATAGGGCTAACCGCGGGTGTCACCGGTCGATAGGAGATGCTTACTTCTCGTAGGTACCTGATCCCACCTCTGGTGTTTTCAGGGATCCGTGTTTGCCCAGCTGTCTATTTTGTATTGATTATAGGAGTTATGAGATTGATCACTATTCGTCATCTTCACTCTTCATGACCACTGTTCGTTATTTCCACGTAATCATCCTGTACACAGACATCTGCCTCGGATGGATTTACGCACCGCTCTAGTGCAGGAGGAGGGTGAAGATAACAAACAATGATCAATCTATTAATCGCATCAATAATTAAAAAAAAATAAAGTAGGAAAAACACGAATCCTTGAACACGTCAGAGTTGGGATCAGGAGGAGTAAGGATTCCCTGTTTACCGGTCACACGCACCCTGACTCCTATATTTTGACCAGGCAAACTGAGTATATCGAAGTCAAAATAGGTTTGTAATAACGGCGTACCATTTAGCACGAAACACCAATCGACCTAATGACTCACAGTGTTTCATTATAACTGACTTTAAACGAAACTTCTGTTTTGGTATTCGCTGTAACTCAAACTATTTGTCAGAACTCTTATTGGATTTTAAAAATTTTCAAACAGAGAACATGCTCTCGCGTATCGATTCAGACATAAACTCCAAATGATGTAATATTGTTTCATAGACATAGTCAGTTGACAATGTAGAAGCTGAAAACATCACACGATTAATAAACCTGAGTGGTTAGTCGTAAATGGTGAGTTTAATCACAGGCGAGGTTAGTATTAAGCTACGCATTCCCTTATTATGAAAGCTTATATCCGTATCACCAATGATCAATTTACTAAAGGACAGCTTAATGACATATGACAATGGTGAGCGTTGTTGCCCTGTATCTATGATCAATTATATTTCACTTTTGTCAAAAGTGCTTTACAGAGGCAAAAACAATGGAAGTGCATTGATATTTCCAATGACATGATAATGAAAAGTACGTTCTATTAACTACACATCAGAGTGTATATGAACGATTAAATAATAAGCATAACAAAATATAGTAAACTCCCTGTGCTGCATTAAAAAAAAATAGAATACCAGTCTATGTCGGTAAGAGATGCAAGTGTGCATATACGATTTATACAATTTTAGAATTTATTTACCCACTTTCGTTTCAGTGGCAAACAGAGAATCATTTTTGAAGGGTGTTGAGTTATTTGATAACCTGACCTGTATTCGATGGAAGCCAAAGTCAACGGAAGTGGAGACAGAAGTTGGCCACACGGGATACGTTCGTGTTCTAAAGTACGTATGCAATCAGGAACTGTATTATGTATTTGTCGTACCAAATCAGGAAACCATTCATAACTCTACGTATTGAAGCTGGGGCTAGATTTATGGATTTTGTATTGCATTTAGGACTAATGCGTGGAACTCGAGGTCCCTTGTCACAGCAAGTATGACACGATAAAGATACCTCCATATTCAATGGCCATAAGCGTCGAGCAAAGACCTAAATTTTGCAGCCCTTCACCGGCATTGGTGACGTCTCTATATGAGTGAAATATTCTCGGCAGGAAGTTAAGCAATATTCAATCAATCGATCAATCGATCCCTGTGATCGACAGCGGTTGTAGGTGAGAGGGTATATCGGTCGTCCGCTCGGACCTGTGAGTTTCCTCCCACCTAAATGATCCCCTCTCGCAAACATCCGCGCATCAAAGCACCCCATTGGAAATAATCTTTAGAGCTTTTATGGGTTATCCTTGGTATTTATGTATATATGTGTGTATGTATGGTATGTATATACCAAATAAACATTTACTAATTCATTTATAAACGATTTAAACGGTATACAGATGTTGTAACTTTCCACACTATCATAAACGTCGGATAACTCTTATCACACTGAAAATGATAATAAATGGTATATTCGTCTTGTCACTTTACTGAATATTGTTAGAATATCAAAAGGTAAAAATAACGAACAATGATCAATTTCATATATCCTCTAAGCAATACAAAATAGAGAGGTGGGTAAGCCAGATGATATTTTCATTCCATTGTTCTGATAGCTAACTTGGTAGACAGGACAATGCTAAAGAAAAGTTAGATTAGGATTACCTTTCTGGATGCAAGGTGAAGATAACGAACAGTGATCAATCTCATAACTCCTACAAGCAATACAAATTAGATAGTTGGGCAAACACGGACCCCTGGACACACCAGAGCTGGGATCAGGTGCCTAGGAGGAGTAAACATCCCCTGTTGACCAGTCACACCCGCCGTGAGCCCCATATCCTGATCAGGTAAACGGAGTTATCCGCAGTCAAAATCATGGATATCATACCGAATACTTTATGTTTTACAAGTAGAAAATTAAACTAAACAGTCATGAAACTTGCTCTCTATATACCTTTACCCTTTAATTGAAACGGCACCTGGTCTCACCTCTATTGTATCCAGACGTTCGTGTTTGTCCAACGCTCTATTTATTATTGTTTATAGGGGTTATAAGATTAATCCATGTTCATTATCTTCACTTTTCATTTAAAGCATTGATAACCATTCGATGTCTTCAAGATTTAGCTATTATCAATTTGGCATTCTTCAATGAAAATCAATGACTCAAATTGTATTTTAGCGGGGGTGGATGTAGTTCAGGACTGGGTTTTTATGGCGATGATGAACACCATATTACCCTGGCGGAACCTGGATGTGGATCAGTAAGTAAAGCGGGGGGACACTTGTTTCTCTTCACATAATACTTGTTTTGGAATTAAATTTGTAAATAAAATACATCTTCTAATACAGAGTGACGTAAGCCACATATATAAAAAAAAAATGACCTGCAATATATGATGTGTTTGGGAAACTGCTTTGGATAGTGATATATTATTTGGAAATTTCGTATTTGAACCATGTATTAGAGGAAAAAGAAAGGGAACATGATTTTGTACACTGAATTATTTTTTTCATTCACAAATTCTGATTGGCAGGATAGCAATTAAATTCACATATTTACATTGGTTGCAAGTGGTGTTTGGGATTAAACTATTGTGATAAATGGTTGTGAATGCGCTGTTATTTGCTAATTTCCATTGGTTATACGGATGATTGCGATTTATTTAAACTATTATGATTTGTTATATGTCAGGTTAGCGATTACATTAATTATTTTTCATTGGTTATAAGGATTATTGCGATTTCGTTGATTTGTTATAGGTGAGGATAGCTGTACATGAAATGCTACACAGACTCGGACAAAGGCACGAACAATCGCGAAAGGATCGGGATCGATATGTCAATATTCAATGGGAAAACATCAATCCGGGAACTGAGTACAACTTTTATCGACGAATGACATACAATCGTAACCCGTATGACTTTGGAAGCGTACTGCAATACGGGTTGACGGTAAGATACGTTTATGACGAATTCGCTAAACTTCAGATAACACACTGTACATTAGATATCGTTTATGCTGTGGAAGTGCCAAAAAATGTTTTACTTTTGATCACTACAGTAAGCTTTATGGTACCCCATTGCACGGTCTGATTAATGCTTATCGGATTTCATTTCCCTTCTCTTATGAACATTTTTTTTAGCTTCTGTGTAACGTTGATCCCCGCTGAAACGAGAACTATCATAACGAGTATACTATCACATCCAGACAGATTTAATAGTTGGGATGTAATAAATTAGTGCTCGTTAAAACAAGGAATGGTTTTAATGTATATGCTGGACAATGGTAACAAAACACCCCCTTTGGACTGGAGGAAAAATATCTACAAGTTCATTGAATGTAAAAAAAAAAAACAAAAAAAAAACAAAACAAAACAACCTCTTAATGAAGCTATCAGATGCACAGCAATATATTCAGGTGATCATAAAGTACAGTGATCAATCTCATAACTGCTACATAAAAGGTGAAGATAACGAGCAGTGATAAATTTCATACCTCCTATAGGGATACAAAATAGACAGTTGGGAAACACGGAACCCTGGATCAGTCATGATATATCAGTCAGCATTTCGCAAATTTTATGATCCTTATAACATTGCCAATGCAATCCTATGATTGGGTCAAATGTTCTCTGATGTGTTTCATACCGATTGCTAGGCCGTTCTTGCAACACTGATTTTAACTACGGATAACTCCGTGTGTTTGATCAAGATATAGGTCGACAGGCGATGATTACCCCTTAAGGGCACCAGATCCCACCTCTGGTATATCCTCGAGGTCGTGTTTGTCCAACTCTCTTTCATGCAAGGTTTTAATCAAATTTATTTATCGGTGTTAATGGTATACTGTGGATAAGTTATGTCTACCACACGGTAGATAGTGGTAATATGAAACTCTCGCGCTTGACTTGTTTCTTTTTCTACAACAGATGGACGTCGCTGTTTGTTACATTCACCTTATCGTACTATTCTTTTATTTTCAGGATTTTGGAAATGGAAATCCTACAATAGAACTGAGAGACGAAAACCTGAGATTCCTGGAGTACCCGGATGATCACGTCTTCTCTTTCTATGATTTGAAGGATGTTTTGGATCAGTATGGGTGCACATGTAAGAAATTCTTACTCCAAGGATCGTATAGTTTATAGCAGAACCTTGAAAGTATACCGATGAAATGTCTACCGTAACTAAAATAAAATATCGAATATCGTGCGTGCCGTGTTCAACGCATTTACAAATTCAGAATGTGTTAATTGGGATGGAAATATGCTATGGAAGAGTACACGATAGCGATCATCCTTAGTTATCCCACTACATACTAACACATAACGAATGGTGATGAAAAACGTTGGGCGACAGTACAACTTAAACATTGTTAATATTCCTTTAACTCACTGTATAATGTCACCCGTCTGTCAGATGACTTGTGACTGCTGTAGATGTGTGACCATGCACATTCACTTAAAAGCCAGAACAACTGCTGAGTATTATCTTCATTATTTTGTATTTTAGCCCATTGTACAGCGCCCCCTGTCTGTCAGAACTCCGGATATGTCAATATCAACTGTCAGTGTACCTGTCCGACTGGATTCACTGGAGATTTATGTCAAACGATTGTCACAGATCAGGGTGAGTACATGTATATCACTATGTTTTTACACCCATTCAAGGGTTTTTCAGTCATACGGGGATGTCACCAATTGTGGGTGAAGTACCACAAATTTAGGCAGGAAGGACCGTCACAGCGATTGTTCTTTAACTCGGCAATGCATGTAGCGACAAGGTATTTTAAGATTAAATCTAAAAGATCCGTGATTCTCATTTCTGGCAAAGGAGCCACCACTTTCTATATTTACGTCTGAGACACGGAAATGCTACGGCTTGGACTTTAGGTAGATATATAATTCATAATCGAGATGATTGTGAAGTATATATCTCAGTTGAATGTTGTATATTTTTATTATAATTTTAATGTTAACGCGCTTTAGATTAATTTTATTTATACCTGGCGCTATATAAATGCTACTGGTATCATAATAATATCATAATGATAATAATATATGATATGTAAAGCAGTTTATCAAGTAGATATTCTACGGCTAGATAGCTTATATCCATTAGATTTCATATCGCTCAGAATAACAAGCAGAAATAAGGAATTATCTTAACAGTCATAAAGAGGAAAGCATAAGAGAAGTACATACAACGTGCACTCATTGAATCTTATCTTTTGAGCGATAGCTTCGTAACTTACATTGCTGACCTCTCATGATGAAAGAAACTATCAATAGGAAGTAGAACAAACAAATAGTTAAGATGTGTTTTCTAAATCAGTTGTGATGACCTTATTTATCCAAAGAATAATTTCAAAGGTAGGTTACTTGCACTACAGTGTGGTGTATATCAGTCTCTAGCAAAACTAGTGAAATATAAACTGCAATGAAAATGAGGTTATTGTAATTTTTTATTCATATGTCGATTCGATATACCCTTGTAAATTCGAGATAAAAGACACCATAAAGTCTTCCACGTTTGCATCGTATTAATATTGTATTGAAAATGGATATCAACGGCAAACTAACAACTCCATTTTCTGACATATGGGGTGAGTTCAGCTTCTCCATCATTAACTTTCCTTATCTATTTAGCAACACTCCATTATCACCTGCATATGGTGTTTATATATTTTAGCTGATTCGATAAGCAAGAGCTTGTTCTGCGTGTAAGATCAGTTTTTAAATAGAAGCAGGTTACTTACAAACAAGCTGATGTTGCAGGGGTTTCAACAGTCTTGTTTAAAATCAGCATTTCATAAATTATATGGTCGTATAATGATCTAGTTTGCCAATACAATCTATCATTGGGTAAAATGCTGTCTGACGTTTTTCATGCGATTGCTAGGCTGTTCTCTGCACACTGATTTTGACTGGCCAGTCAAACTATAAAGATTCACATCCATTCGTGAGATATGTCCCATTTCCGTTTATTTAAAGATATTTTCTTCAGGTGTTTTCTTTTAAACGGTTAAATATTGGGTGTTAACACTTTCAGTGATGATAGATGCCTCTATACTAAGGTCCATTATTGTCACCGGTCACATTGTTATGGTGGACATGGGCCTAATGAAGAACAATAACAACTGCAATTGCCAGAGCCATGGTTAAGTCTAGATTTATAATAAAGGTTGTGGCAGTTTCAATATGAGTGCAATCAGGCCAAAATTGATAGTTCTTCATCTAAAGTTAGTTACATATATTTATGCCTAAATCTCGGCTGGTACAATGCAGATCCGGTCATAGTCCATAATGCAAGAACAAGTAGCAGTGTAAGGAAAAAATATGGCGACAATGCCCATTCAACAATAGTAAAGCCTATGCAAATTTCATCAACATGTGTTTTCAAAGCTTCAATTATTTTCATGTTTTGAATTTTTGAAATATATACCAAGGATGGCCCATGAAAGCTCGAAAGCTTATTTCCGTTGGGGTACTTTGATGCACAGGAGTTGGCGTTAGGTGGTCAATAATGTTGTAGGTTGAACACAAATATGTTCCTTGTTGCTTTCAGATTGCGGTGGTTATATCGATTTGGAGGAATATGGTGTACTGGAGGCATCTGTCACATCTCCTAATTATCCGGATCAAACTGGTCAGGGGAAAATCTGTAGATGGGTTGTAAAGGTAAGAAAAAAAGACAATAGAGGTACACTGTATGACCATGTTAGGATTTATAAACAATATAACTATCATTTCGATGGAAGTTGTTAAACTAGACGTACACAATATTGCCGTATAAAGTTGATTTTTTCCCCATTTCACCTCACATTTAAAGACCTAAAAGGAAATGATTGTTTTCATATATGATATATTGACGACAATGTGTTGTTTGATATGTATAAATAAAGTTTGGATACAACACTAGAAACATGGATTCTAGAAAACAATGCTTTTTAAGTTTGTATATAACGTCGTCCAAATAGTAAAAATTGTATGCCCATCATATCATGGCCTGCGAATCAAGTGATCCCCCTCGTCCATTGCCTCGTGTACTGTTAGCAGACGCGACACTTTTATCGTATAAATCAAATATTATATTGGAAGTTTACTGCATTCATGACACCATAATATAGACGTGGTGAATGATACTGGATTTTACATCCCTTCCATGCATCAATGATAATGCGCAAGTTAATATATAGTAAAATCAAATTTCAGTCCGTCAATATTATTATTTGTTCAATGGTTCAATCAACCTGAGTGAGTTTTTCTTCTTTTTTTGTGTTTACCCACTCGTCACAAAATATCTATCTTAACTTTTCTTCACTTACATGTACATAAAAAGAAAAAAAGAACAGCAGTGAACCGGAAGTTAACCTTCATCACTTACTTAATCTTCTTCGTGTATGTCGACAAATAAGGTAACTGATCTTCATTACTTGACTTCATTTTTCCAAAAAAAAATATATAGGGTCCTCTGGGTTACATCATTAAGATGACCATAGACGGTCTCCACATGGCTTATAACCCGGACACACTGCGATGTTATCATTGGCTGGAAATACAGTACAACCTCCCGGGACAGCCAGGCATAAGGTATCTAATAAGTACAACCTCCCATAAAAGCCACATATTGAGTCCAACCTCCCTAGATAACCAGGCATAAGGTATTTTTCCGAGGTGACAAGAGATATGGTATATCAATAATATAAAACTTATACGGTACCAATTTTGATGCACCAGGTGTGCATTTCGTCAAACAATGTCTCTTCAGAGATGCTCAAGCCAACATTTTGGAAATCCGAAATAACAATCAACTTGTCAGAACTAAACGGAAAAACAGAGTGTCAAAGACGTGAGCCAATTTCGTCCAAAGATCAGAGCTATGTATCAGGGAAATAATCCTTAAAGGGAAAGGCAACCCTAACCACATAGTTGCTTTGATGAATAAAGTATCACTTACTGATATCGTAATTGACAGTCTTTAACTACAAAAATCCTTGCTTAGCAATTAAATCAATATTAATATATCATGTATTTTAAATTACCCGCCGCTAAGAAAGTGGCCATTGAAGTTTAATTTATGACGTCACACCGTCCATTCCGGTTTATTTCATCAGCAGCACTGTAAACATGACAAGTTACGAACAGTTAAGTTTGAAGCCGTAGAGATTTTCAAGAGTCCGTTCTTTCGCAAGAAGAACTTGAGAAGACGTTCAGTCGAGTGGCAGACAAGGCAGACGGTACACGTTCTTCATACAAAAGTCTCGAACCTCAACTTGTCATTACGTAAATGATGGATCCACAGTTTACGTAGTCTTTTCTTTTCAAAAGACTTGGTTGAGTCGGGAATTTTGAAAAATAAATTTTTTTCACATCTCCCCGTCGCATTAGTGTAATTAAGAGGCCGTCCACGGAGATATCAGGCAGTAGCTATAATACGGCTGGCACATGCAATTCCCCAAAATTTTATTCATACCCAATAAAAGTTAAGGTCATACGCCAATTTTATCGTATGTAAAGTGAATTTCACAAAAAACATTGTTAGATGCCAAAACTTGGCCTATTTCATAAATTCGAGGACACTATATAATCTATAGAAAATGATCATTTTGTAAAGTTAAATAATACCCAATACAATAAAATTTGTCCAGAAAGTATAAACAATATTTGAAGGAAATTCCTTAATAATTAAGATGAAACAATCAAATTGCTGGGAAACAATGCTGTTGTTGAGCATTTACTGACAGAAGTAGCCAAAAAACCAGTAATTTGAGTTACCTCCCTTGGCGTAAAAAAATGTAAAATGATCCGAAACTTGCATAAATTGTAATTTTCGAAGAAAACAGTATTTATTTAGAACATTTTTCACTTATCTCGATTTGTTTATCAAGTGTAAACGTGGAATTAATTTTTTTTTTTAAATTTGATGGTGAAAAATAAATATTCAGCCCGGACCTTATTAAAGTTTCGTGGGTAAACAGATATGGCTGACAAGTGATAGAAACGTGAAGTTTTTCTAGGAGTGGTCCTTATTTTAGGGACTTGTCAACCCTTAATAATTGTTCAAAAGACATAAGTGGATATTCAAGATATTTTAAAGTTGGAACTGCGTGTAATATTCATCCGAGATTGACCCCCTGCTGTACAGATCGGGGTAGATCTACTTCGAATTCGACGTAAAAGTTTAACTGTTTAAACTATCGTGCACGGTGCAGATGCTTACTAGTATGCCGAGGTCATTGCGATTCTTTGGGGATTTACTGGAGGCAACCACCACCAATTGTTGTTATCTACTACACAAAGGAAAGTGTAAAGCAGACAGAGCAGTAAACTTCAATGTTTCAAGGGAAATATTTGTTCCCGTTGGAAGTGGTAAGTATAAATGTCGAATTTTCTCTGTTATTTTTCTTTGAAAACTGTCTTTGATTGCTAGACAATTTTGATGCAAGTTCTCATGATGTGTCAATGCAAACAATTCATTTGATGAAATGATTCTTTTTAAAATAATAATGATTAAAATGATAAATCCCCACAGTAAAAACAACATTAAATCAATCGGTGTGGGGAGGGGGGGGTGTTGTTGTTGTTAATGTAGGGATTTTTAAAATCTGCACTACAACACAATGTTTATCCACAAATCATTGAATTAAGAAACAATAGAATCACACAAAAACAAGATGAAAGTGGTGAAAAGTGTTTATTGTCCTGCAAGCTATGTACATATCAGCATGCATGCATAAAAAATAATATATATTAAAATTATATCAGATTATTTTTGACTGATTTTTTTTTTACTAGCTACTTTTCACATGTGTTCGTTTTTTGGATTCCTAGATTTAATAACTATTAAAGGATGAATGAATCAGTGTGAGAGGGTAGTATATGTACATGTATGTATGTGACAAAAACCGAATAACAAATATAAAAAAAATAATGATATATATTTATTCATGTAATTATGCAACTATAAGAACCATTATATGGGTGGGGGTGGGGTGTGTGTTACAGGTTGATGTATATCATTAATTTCTCTAAATTTAAGCTGAATGGATTATAAAATTCAGATGGTTTAACGTGACACAAAATCTGATGATTTATTTGCATGCACACAGGTACTAAAGTGTATTAGTGTGACATACATGTATATACCAATTACCAAAGCTTATAATGAATACAACGCCCATTTCATTACAGATTTGGAAAATAATTATAGTCAAATCACCCCTACTGCAAGCCAATTATCAGACTGTATCAGTGAGTATATTTATTTATTTCAATCAAAAGATTTTAAATTCAGAACATGGTACATCTGACCTTGTCATAATTCATAAATTATGTAAGTTTAGAACTATTACAGATAAGAGCTTAATTCCACATTTGACATGTATATTTCTTGAGACAAATCCTGACCAAAAGCATCCAATGTCATGATGTCACAATCCTTTTGTTTTGACTCACTTGACAGACATACATGTAGAATATAAAAACTTTAACTTTGACAATAACATAAGAATGGTTAGAGATGGGGGTTGGATATTTCAGAAATGTGTTTTCCTTCATGTCATATGATAGTAACATTTTTACCTTACGACCTTGACCCTTCATATTGAAGTTTTATGTGATGTCACCATGCCACACACAACACATACATGCATTTTTAATTCATGACTGTTATCAAAGATTTTAACCCACTCGACAAGTTTTAAACTCTCTTCAGACAATTCTTGTTTAGATAATTTCAAATACTAGCTCGTATATATATATATATATAAGTCAGAGGTGATGTTTTGAAATCAGAATGTGGTTTAATTTTTGAATCAATGAATATATAGTTTGTTTTGTTTTTTTAGCTCACCTGAGCTGAAGGCTCAAGAGAGCTTTTCTCATAAATATGTGTCTGGATTCTGTTGTCATCATTGTGGCAATAATTTTTCCCATTTTCATCTTCTCCAGAACCACTGACCCAATTGAATGAGATTCATTTTCGTTTAAATGAAAGGTCATGCCCCCTTTGAAGGGAGATAATCATGAAAAGGCAAAAATAGGATGGGGTCGTTTAATGTAATGAAAATATGCAAGCATTCCCAGGTTGTGTAGATTGGAGTTAGTTCAATTCATGACCTGGGTGTAGGATGAGGCTATAATAGGGGGTCAAAGTTTTATAAGGGATAATATAAGGAAACATCTTTAACAATCCTCTTCTCAAGAAGAGTATATCAATGATTAGTCATATTCATAAGCAAGGATCTTCAGGTAGTGTAAATTTTATTTTGTTCAATTCAGAGGCTAAAGAATTAGGGTATGGAGGAGATCAAAGTATGATGTGGGAATATGCAGGAAATTAAAACAAATTCTTTTCAAGGTTAGCAGGGCCACACTAAATCCTTTCAATTTAGGGGGGGGGGGGCGCAATGTCTGTCTGGAACTTGCTCATGTTAGTAATAAGGCTCTCATATTTCATATTTTTATTCCTTATAATAAGACATTTCTTTTGATATCAATTTTTTTTTTTACTTTTGTGTTTGGCCTACTTTTAACAAAATATAACCTACAGTAGACAATTCTCCTGAACTATATATAAGGTAGTCTAGCCTTTTATGTTTAGTATTTAGATATCTTATGGCAAGAACTTTCATTTGATACCATGCTGTTTGATATTGTGACCTTGGTTTTGAAGTTTAACCCAGATTTTATTATATTGATATTTTACATAAAGATATACAAAATGTGTATATTCTTTATTACCAGACTTTTAATTTAGTACCTGACCTTAGTCTTTAAATTAGCATGATTTTCAAAAACTTTAAATTGGTATATAGTTTCTCAGCCACTTTGGATTGGGCTTTGATATAGATTTCACATATTATAGATTACTAATGAAAAGAGCTTTACTCTTGAACTTCTGACTTTGACCATGTTGACCTACTTTTGAAAAACATTCATTATTACCAGATCTGTTATATCTTGAGGGATAAGGTATTGGGTTAGTTTGTTTCACATGAAATGCCTAATGACCAGAATTTATTTTATATCATGACCTTTGACCTTGTGACTATATCAAACCTATGATCTTGACTTTCTTAGTGCATTGCTTACAGTGCTATTTAAACATGTTCATCATTTTATTTCCATTAATTTACACAACTGTTGTTATTTAGATCTCAGCTGAGTCCAAGATAGGAAGAGGCTTTGGAGAGAACACAGAATTACTACAGACAAAAGACTTGTGAAGTTATAAGGGGAATTGCAGAACTCATAGCTCCACTTCAATCTAGATATGTTGACAGTTATTTCACAGAAACACTTTGCAGCTGACAAAGATAATCAAATGATGACCACTACTTTAACTCTATGGTTGCAGCATATTTCAATTTTTGAAGTGACAAATTTTATTCCTGTTTGTGAACCAATATTCAAAAGAAACACTGCTATGGCATTATACATAAATTAGAAGAGTGGTGGGGTGGCAAAATAAGATTCCACACTGTGAAATGTATCAATTGTTAATATACATGTATCAATATAAATTCAGTGCCAATTTTCATAATTTCTAGGGGAAAAGTTTGTTTGTAACAATTGTCAGAAATATGTACTAGCTCTTACTTTGCAAACCATGCTACTAAGTACCAGGCATTAAGACATGATTTGTTTATTGTCATTTGTTAAACAGAGACAGTTCCAGTGATTTGAAAGGGGGGGTCCAGAAAAATGATCTAAAATCTGCATTAGGTCATATCCAATGAATTGATAAAGTAAATATGTTTATTATTGATTGCTAGTTACATGTAACCTTTTATGCATCAGTTGAAGATACTTTATGAACATTTTCTGTCACTGGGTAAAATTCAACAAACATTTTGTGTATCTGGAAGTGGTCAATATATATTTCAACATCAGAGTAAACATGCATTAAAGCAAGTCAGCCAATCTGATGTAGGCAGAAAATGGAATATGGCATGATATTTCATGAATGCAAAGGGAAATGCTTTACAAGAGAGTCAAAAAATTTCTGGTTAATGCTAAATAACTATCTAGATGTCCCAGAGAAAAGGAGAGGGTGTTTTCTACCCCTCCCCCCAACCCCCTCGGGATCTGCCAATGTCAAGTTTGTAATGTGAGTGAATGATTTTAGATTCTTCATGATAGGCAATTTATTAAAATTTGATTTACTGATAATTTTAACTTCATATATGTGTATTAATTAATTGACTATTATCTCAAATCCTGTGTCAGAAATGACCTCTAAAAATCAACATTATAAAATTTTATACAATGAATTACATAGGCATTTTTTTTTGCCTTTATTATATAGAATGTATACAAAGACATGAAATTTATTTCTGAATGTTCATATGTTCTAGTAATTTTTCTTGAATTTTAATCATTTAATCATTGATTTGTTATATTTACGTCATATTTATTTCTATTTATGTAGTTCAACAATCTTCATTTAAGTAGTTGACCTCTTTGCACTTATTGAAAATTTTGAGATTTCAGTTCAACTTTTCACCATCAAACCTTGATTTTCCCACTGAATTTATTTTTGTAACTTGAAATACACCTCTTCAAGTTTCTGGTTATACATAATTTATTTCTTTTGAGACATTGTATTGGGTTTTGTGAGATCTTATATTTTGATCATTATTTTGTAAAATATATTGGTGTGAAATATGTGCAATTTTAACAATTAATAAATTCATTCATTGGATGAATATACACACAAAAACCCTCTTAGTTATTGCATATAGTGTATATCTAACATATAAAATATTGCTTTTCTCTATTTTTTAGTTATATGACATTTTAGAGCTGTTCAAACATAGCACTTTTTTCCAATATTTCGTGACCTTTTTGCACCGAAAATTATCTCAAAGTTGTTTTTCCATGTCGAACCCAAACTAAACATGATAGAAACTTTTTATTTGGCAAATTTCATATTGGGGTCAGTAGGAACCTGTGCACAAAGTTTCATGAAAATCTGAGAGATAGCATGTGCCGACCTCTGCCTGATATCATAATGGACACCCTCTTAACTGCTTGCCATGAAGGCATAAGCCTATATATTCGTAATATCTACCCCATGCACATCTTTGATGATCTCGCAGGTATTTGGGTTCACCCCCCCACCCCCTTCAAATAAGCTACATGAGTTGATTTTATTATTTTTTTCTTGAACATATTTCTAATGCATATCAACAACGTCTTGCATACCCATAAAGTCCAAAATAATTCAAAATAAGCCCTTTTAAAAAAATACCAAAATGCACTTGTTATTATAAGTTATGTTATAATAACCAGTGAGGGTATCTTTTTTTAAAGGACTTATTTTGGACTTTATGGGTATGCAAGACGTTGCTGACATGCATTAGAAATAATTTCAAGAAAAAATAATTAAATCAACTCATGTAGCTTATTCGGAGGGGGGGGGGCTGAACCCAAGTACCTGTGGATGATATTAAAATCTCATCAAAACCGGAACAGACGGTGTGACGTCAAAATTATTGATTTTTGTCGTAGTTGACATGCATTAGAAATATTTTCAAGAAAACAATAATAAAATCAACTCATGTAGCTTATTTGGAGGGGTGAACCCAAGTACAAGCGGATGATCTTAGAAGTTCATCAAAACCGGAACAGACGGTGTGACGTCAAAAGTATTGATTTTTGTGGTCTTGAATACCAAAGAGTTACACATGTCAGCCTCTATAGATCGTAAGAATTTCAATTTTTGACGTTTTCAAATTAGTACTGAAGCATAACTAGGCCATATATCAACAGAATTGTATGACAAATCTTTATCATATGATTAATTCTATCATTTATCATGTAAAAATATTTTGGGTTACCTTTCCCTTTAATTTTGATTTGAATTTCTAAATTTTATCACAGGATTTAAATATACATCCGTGTCTTCAGGCTAGTAACGAAGCACTTAGGTACTTGGCTGTAGAGACCCTCGGGGACCAACAGTCCACCAGCATTGGCCTCGACTTGGGGGATTGTAATGTAAAATTTATACAGTACCAATTTTCATGCACCAGATGCTCTTAATCGGAACTTCAAGTTCATTCCAGTTCATTCACGATATTATATATAATTATATCACAGCATTCTACGGGTATTATGGTATTGAATATATAAGGTATTGTATAACCAATTTCATTAAACATATCTAATAACTGATTAGTTAACAGCATTCTACCTGATATTATCGACAAGGAATGCTTACTCCTCCTAGGCACCCGATTCCACCTCTGGTGTGTCCAAATGTCCACGTTTGGCCAACTATCTATTTTGCATTGCTTATGGGAATTTTATGACATTGATCACTGTTCGTTATATTCACCTTTCATTATGTAACCTTATTCAGAACAAAATATTATAGAACGGATTAAATTACAACTTCCTACAGGATATCATGTAACCTATTTCACTACAACATCCTAAATACCATCCAGTTTATTTTAAGGTACTGTCTTTTTATTGGCAGACGCTGTGGAGATATCGTGGGTCATACATTTTATACGTCTCGTGATTCACCTTCATTGATGATTCTTACCATGGATACTAAATTTGCAGGCAGTAGAACAACACTCAAAGGATTCAAACTTCACTTCGAAAAACAAAGAGAAGGTAGGGATCCTATTGTTTGATGGAAAGAAGTTAAATTTTTACAACCTTTATTTTGAGAAACGAAAGCATAATTCTTCATGGTCATTTTGACAAACAAGACGCAGTTGAAATTCCTCATTTGGAGAAAGAACAGATCCTTTGTTTCGCAAAACAAAGAGCAAGTACGCTTTATTCAATGGGCTAATTTTAAGTGTTTTATTGATATATATCAAGTTTGTGCAACTAAAATGCTACATAGTTACCCACGTTTGTAAATCAATATTCGGATTCTGACTGCGGATTACCCCGTGTATCTCAAAATATAAAGCTAACGGTGACTGCGACCAGTCGATGCGTTCAGATGTCCGTGTTTGACTCTTAATTTTATATTCCTTATAAGAATTGTAAGATTAATCACTGTTCATTATCTTCCCCTTTTTGTCATCACTTCCGGTGTGATGAAATACAGTTAACATGTTTACTGGGTAAGAGAACTTAATCCAGTATAGGTGTTCATTTATAAGGCACTGTCTGTAGGAATTTATTCCTAAACTAATCGTGTTTATTAGTATCTAGTATGATAGCATCTGTTTATCAAGTGAGAAGATTCGCTAACATATTCATTTACTCTGCATAAGTGTGTAGGGACAGTCTCTGTAAATACGGAGTGTGTTTTCCAACGGAAGTCACGGTATGCCAGTACAAATGTGTGTGCCAGATTGGATACACCGGCGAACACTGTGATCAAGTCATAGGTAAGGTGATTCACTTCAGCCCAAGTCTATTTCATTCTTCAAATACTTGTACCCTGCCGATATTTACGTATATACATATATTATTCTGTAAATATATGATTCTGTAAACCAAGCCAGAGTACTTTCCCTCCAGAACTTAACGTACTAGTAAGAAGTGAACAGTAATATAATCTTAAAAGCCTTGTTTACTATCTTCATCCAGATGATGCACAACTGAAGTGCACTTTTGAAAGATTTGAGAAGTGCTTCTTCGACAACATTCTGGAAGGAGATGACTTTGAATGGGGTGTGGGTTTTGTAAGTATATTTCGATAATAACGTATGTTTACTGGCTTGTCTTAAACTCTTATTGATGATTCAAAGGATGCATATTTATACTATTATGCTAAATAAAGCATCGATATACCAAGGCATGTTTATTTTTTTTCACACTTTGTATAAGTTACGTGTTAACTTCCAACCTATCATTGGGTCAAATGTTGTCTGACTTGTTCCATACCGATTGTTAGGCCGTTCTTGGCACGTTGATTTTTACTGCGAAAATATCCGTTTACCTGATCAAGATATAGGGCTCACGGCAGGTGTGACCGCTTGGCCTGGGGTGCTTACTCCTCCTAGGCACCTGATCCCACCTTTGGTATATGCACGGATCAATTTTTACTTAATTCTCTAATTGGCATTGCTTACAGGAGTTATAAAATTGAACAATGGTCGTTATCTTCAGATATTGTTATATAATGGAATAATAATTATTATGATACGTTTAATTCTTAACACATACAGAAGCACACAATATCCATGGGAACGGGTCCCGAGGAGGCCTACAAAGGGGAGAGATTCCTTTTTACTGAGATGTCGTCACCGAGAGAACCGGGCGATAGAGCAGTGATACAGACCACAGTACCCCTACCA
This sequence comes from Ostrea edulis, assembly GCF_947568905.1. NCBI lineage: Eukaryota > Metazoa > Mollusca > Bivalvia > Ostreida > Ostreidae > Ostrea > Ostrea edulis. Next base: position 23,444,727 of record NC_079166.1, read on the forward strand.
GGTCAGTTATGCAGACCACAGTACCCCTACCAGGTTAGTTATACAGACAACACTACCCCTACCAGGTTAGCTATGCAGATACCACTACCCCGAACAGGTCAGTTATAGAGACCACAGTACCCCGACTAGGTCAGTGATACAGACAACATTACCCCGACCAGGTCAGTTATTCAGACAACACTACCCCGACCAGGTCAAACATCATAACCAACACTTTTTCATAATAGCCAAAGCCTATCCCTTTTTGAACAATTGAGTATTACTGAAGGTTGTGCAGAGTGGTGTTCGTCTAAATTAGAAGACGTTTTGACGTAATGTTAATGAGCATGAACAACATTAAAAAAGGTTTATGCATTATTCTTTATTTTCGCAAAACTAAGTAGTACATATTCTCAAAGAAAATAACAAATATGGATTGGAAGCAATGTCCTGAAACTTTTCAACACGTTGAAATATAAATTTTATATGATGATGTTAAAACAATGGTCACTGTGATAATTTTGATCCCACACTAAACTAAACCCTGTCCTTGGATCATGAAAATTACAATTTTGGTAAAGGACACCTGTTCTTATTAAATATCTATAATCAGAATTTAGTATCAATAGCATTGCCACCGCTGTGGTGGTCCAGGGGTAAAGTGTTCGCTCTGTATGCGGGCGGTCGGGGTTCGAATCCCGGCCGCGACAGACCTAGTTCGTTAAACAGGTAGTGGCAGTTCCATCACCAAACTCTCGGCATCAGGTGTGAATGTCACGGGTCCTCGGAGATGGCCTTTAAAACGGATGTCCCGTGTCACAGCAGGTGTGGCACTGCTCAATGGCCGTAAGCGCCGAGCATAGGCCTAAATTTGAAGCCCTTCACCGGTCTTGGTGACGTCTTCATATGAAATAAAAATTATTGAGAAGAACGTTAAACAAGATACAATCAATCAATAGCATTTAAGGCTATGTTATTCAAATATTTGACAAATGAACACTTTATATCCTGTTTAGCTCCCACCCATCTTCCCAAGGCAAGGGTCTCTGATCCGCTCTGCTCCGGTCCCTGGATCATTAAATGCTCTACATGACTATGCATTGTTTTCTCTTACAGATGTGATGTTATAGAGAAGAACGTTTTTGATAGAAAATGTGAAAACAGTTGTAATGGTAGTTTTCGGTATAAAGTGTTCAATTGTTATTACGCAACTAACTTACTGTTGTGTTCCAATTAAATAGTGTATGAAATATTTTTAGAATACAACGGAAATGAAACAAATCAATAGTTTGATATATATATGTAAGTCACTTATAATAGAAAGGAACAAACAAACTGGACAAAAAAGAAAATTACACATAACCACATACACTAACAAATGCCACATGTCAAAACACACCAATAATGCAGGATTATGAAACGCTTTACATCCATGTCATTACCTTACCAGACATCATTTAAATACACACATAAACATGCATCTGTATGACTTGTACTACAGAATCCAGTGCATAAGTATCTGTAAATAGCAATCAAACCATGAAAGTGGAATTATTTTTTGTAATCAATAATGAAGTTATTTTCAATTCAAAATCAGGTTGGAGAGAATCTGAATCCAAATAAGTCCGATAAATACATGTATAACTGAAAACAAAATTTAGGAAGTTATTTAGAAAAGATGTTCATCATACATGTGCAATATTACTTTGAAATTGAATACTGCGTTATCAACAAGAGTGGATATAGCTCATTTTTAACATGAAAGTTAGTGCAAGAAGATATACTAATTCAAATATGATGATGAATTAGACTAACATATAAGCATGGATTTACATTTAGCAATTGTAGTGATTGTTTGTTATACGTAAATCTAAAAAAAAAAAAAAAACCCAAAAAAAACCAAGAGTTTGTACACAGGTACATTAAACGCTGTACTCATCAACTTGTGTGTATTATACTTCTTGTGTAAAAGCTCAGATTCATATTGCAAAGAAGACTCACCCGTTTGTCTGAATGAGACATAATACACATTGCTATTGTTTTAATTTTATAAAACAGTTCTATATATGAAAATGCTAATAACCTTAGCAAAAAACCGTAAGATTCGAAGCTTGTGTAGGAGTTCTAATATGGAAAAAAAACCGTAACAGAAGTGACTCGCAATAAATATGCAAGATTTACAACATGTAAATGTAGCTAAATGAGAATCCCAAACTAGACACTGAAAAGTTACAAAAGTAATTTTCAAACCGCTGTTAGAAATAATGAAGAGGCATCTCACCAAAAACCTAAATGCATCTTTTTTATATGAAAAGATCGTTCAGCGAAAACAAAATGTGGGGACAGGGAACAACGACAGTACATCCATGCCCCTCCCCCTTCTTCATCATTTGTACGTTCGGAAATACATGTAGCATATGCATGTCATTGTCAATTGTTTGTTTGAAGTACAAAGAAATTGAAAACACGATTACTTTTCGTTATATGCAGCGTGCTGTGGACCGCAAACCATTTCACATTCATGCTTGACACAATGGCAATGTTTATCTAACACTTGTTCTAAACATATGTATTTCAGTATACAGCCCTCGTAAAATTCCACACGGTGTTTTGAATACTTGAAACCGGGGTATTGTCTTCCATAATATAATATAATATAATGTTGTACCTTTTATCTTTTCCTTGCCCCAAGACTATTATTTTTAGTCTTATTTTTGAAACTAAATCACGAAATCAAATTTGATTGTGTTGACGATGATTCTGAAGAATATCTTGGTTGTTTAGAAATAATAAAGTAAGCTTAAGTTTCACCGTTGCATCCTCTAAATATCTGCATGACCGACTTACAGATATGATCGGGGAAGGTGTAAGCAGTTACGCAATATCATCCTTCTGAGACACCGATCTCTGTCCTTCGCTGTAAAAGCATAATCGTGCACAAATTCTTTCTCGTTCACAATGGACGCGGATCAGTTAATTTTCTACTGTGTTGCACACATTTTTACTGCGTCGGACAAAACTTTTACTGAGTCGGAACTGCAGCCAAAAACACAAGTGGAAAACCCTCCTGACTCGTGTATAGCTTAATGACGCGGCTTCTAATTATAGATTGCACCATGCAAATTGATCTTCCTGACCTCTAAGCGCCATGCGAAGGTAACAATGCAAAGGCACCCTAGCTAAAACGGTTTCATATACATATTCTTATTCAATTTTAGATTTTGAATCACTTTAATTATTACAGACGCAGATTCAAATGGGAATTTAACTGAAGAATCAACTGCATCTGTGTCTCACATTCCCCACGAATGAGGACAAAAATATCACCTTTCTATACATATTTTATTCACTGTTCAACGAACTGTATTTCCGGTAAAAAAAATGCAACTGCAGATATAAATGTTTTCCCCGTGCTAGATCGGTTGCAAAATTACGACTACTTTAAACACGACTTGTTGACTATAGCGATGCATAAATTCGCCTATAGGTAGCGATAAACCGGAAATATGATGACGAAAGCAAAATCCAACTCGCGGCAATAAGCGCTTAAGCTACGCTTAGCGCTTAAAAATATTGAAAACTTGCCTTTGCTCTCAGTAAAACCGTCAAGTGTGATGTAGTGATTTTCTAAACGGACATCGTCTACTCTCGAACACAATTACAACACATTATTATCTAAACATGTTGTTAAGTTCATACATGTCTTTACAGATAGGAAAAAATAATGTTAATGAAAATTGATCCTCATGAAAAACAAAACAATAATTCACCGCACTATGCATTGGCTTCATGAGTAGATATCTATTAATATTTCAGCAAAAGATGGATGTCTCTCCTTTGGTTACAACATGTTTGGTCGCCACGTCAACAAATTGACTTTGTTTGCTGAGGGGACAAACACATCCAAAACTTCACTCTGGTCAAAAGAAGGGAACCAGGGTTCTGATTGGTTGATAGCCAAAGTGAATGTACCAGGAACAGAGGGATTAAAGGTTCAACATTATAACAGTATTTTCTTACGCTCTTTTTAATTCTTTGCAAATCCCGAAACTCTAGTTACCTTATCACGCGTTATCATGTTCATACATTTTCTAAAACTCTACTTAGCTCATCCCGTGATATCAAGTTCAGACATTTTCTAAAACTATACTTACCCCCCATCACGTGATGTCATGTTTAGAGACTCTCTAAAGCTCTAGTTACCTCATCACGTGATATGTTCAGACACTTTCTGAAACTCTAGTTACCTCATCACCTGATATCATGTTCAGACACTTTCTCAAACTCTAGTTATCCCACCCTCTGTTATCATACTAAAACTCTAGCTACCTCAACACGCTCTCCACTGTGACCACAATTCGTGTGTGATACAAATGCCTTCTTAAATTTTTGATTGTCTGTTTATTAGCTCTCCTTTGAGGCCATCACGGGAGATTCCTGGGACAGCGACACAGCACTTGATGAAATCACGTGGGAAGTTGGACAATGCGGTAAATTGGTTTTGTAAATGTTAACGGAAAACAAACTCCTCAATTTTATGACAGAAGGGATGATTTCATTTTCTACTCCGTCAACAATCCATATTTATTTAGTAATATCCCACTTTCACCTGCATGTGCTGTTTATGTTTCTCAACTGATTCTATATGCAATAATTTCTTCTTGTTTTTAAAATCGAGGCAGGACACTGAGAAATAAATTGTTGTTACGGGCGTTTCAACAGTCACGTTTAAAGACGACTTTTTGCTAATTCTATGGCCGTTATAACGATTTGATTTGTTAATAGAACCTGTGACTGGGTAAAATGCTGTTCATACCCATTGTTAGGCCGTTCTTTACACACTGATTGTGACTACGGATTACCCCATTAACCTCATCAAGAGATAGCGTTCAAGGCGGGTGTGAGCGGTAAACAGCCTATTCCTCAAAGACACATAACCCCACCTCTGGTGTCTCCAGGGGTCCGTGTTTGACCAACTCCTAATTTTGAATTACTTTTCCTGGCAGAACATATTTTGCACCTACTTACATGGCCAGATTTATCTGCAACCGAAGGGAAACGAACAATATATTTTCATTTATTGAAATTTATTGACGTATGCAATTTTTGCTTGCAGGTGCCAATATCAAAGACTGTATAGAAACAGGAAAAGAGTACGAGGGTACACATGATCACACGAAAGGTGGCATCACATGTCAAGCGTGGTCAGCTAATGAGCCGCATGTACCTAGTTCAAGTAAAATATCAGTTATCTCATCACAAAGTACATGTCACATAGTTTATTGAGATTATACTAATTAAGATTTACATTCCATGAATCTTTTCTCTTATATTTCGTTTGAAATTGACAATGCTTCCATCCTCGACAATGAACAAATGTTTGTTGAAAACTACTTTGATTCGCTCGTTTAGTAATACGTACTGTCCGCATAATCATTGCCAAATATTGAGCTTTGTCAAGGTCCTGAGGTGAATCAAATGTTTTGGTAAAGGGTTAACAATGTAATATATTATTACTTAGACATATTCTATATATCTAAAGTAAAAATTATTGAAATATAATTATGAACAATAACTAAATCCACATCTGAAATGTGGTTTAAAAAGTATTTTACTATTGGATATTGTCATAGTGTCTCAATATAATCTAGCACCGAATCATGCTAAAATCAATTCGAATTCTCCGACACGCGTTTTGGAATTACTTTGCTCGTCGTTTATTACGATCCATCGACATGTGGGATTTTAGGTCAATTTCAGCTTAAGTCGTGTTCAGCAACTCTGAATGATTTTTGGTAAAAGTTAGGAACCATCTGTCAAGAGAAAAACATGCTATTTTACTCTGAAGTGGAATAGGTATTCAATAAAAAGCTTATTTCTGATATATATTTCAGAATACGCCTACCTTGCTACCGAGTTGAACTATTGTCGAATCGCTGATGAGCCTGCGCCTTGGTGCTACACCACAGACAACAAGACGCGATGGGACTGGTGTGACGTGCCTTATTGCAGTGAGTATTCGTGTGACATCCATCACCCTACGCATGCAGTGTGTGGTTGTTATTTTTATTTATTTGGTTTTGCGTACCGTCGAGAATATCTACCCATATTGAAACGCCACCAGCTGTAGGTGAAGTACAACAACTTTAGACATATACCCAGCGCTCAAGATCGCAGCAATGAATTCTTTTAACGTGCGAACGCATACCATGAAACGGAACGTTTGCTCTTAACATCACATTCGAAATATCCATGATTTGCGCTTTTAAATGCCAAGTGTTTGGCGAATGAGCAATCCCTACATATATTTACGTCTTAGGTTTGACGCGAGCGGGACTCGTGTCACGATATCCCGATTACAAAGTGAACCTTCTACCGCTGCGCTAACGCAACTGGTATATAGAGTATGTAAGTCTAATCTCTCTCTGTTACCTTTTGACTATTTTACTCATCAGCACCACTTGGTAAATTTAAGAAAAGGCATGATCAAATGATAATTTATTTATCATGTAATGATATTATCCGTTACTACATAGAATGTAGAAGAAATAAGTTATGTATTAATGATGGAAATGTAGAACCTTCAATTGTGTCTTTCTCTTGTTCACAGTATCGAATGAATGCATGTACACACCCAAAGGACTAGACTACACCGGAACTGTGAGTCACACTCAGACCGGAATACCGTGTCAAAGGTGGGAATCACAGGATCCCCACCCTCACAGCTTAAACAACCTGTACAAGGACGAGAACTACTGTAGAAATCCGGACGGGAGTATGGGTCCCTGGTGTCACACCCAGGATCCAGCCACGAGGTGGGATCTCTGTGACGTACCCAAATGTGGTAAGTAAAAGGAATGCCAGTCATTCTTCTGCTGCCTAGCATTGTGACAAAAGTCTACATTGACAACAGAAGCCAGAGAAGTATCCAAACTTATAAAAATCCACACATATCCAGAAACGCGGTTAGTTTTGTTAAAAAACACTCTTTATATTCAAATAAGGAAATTAATTGTTTTGCAGAGAAAATAGAGAGCAGGGAGTGTCTTATAACGGGTAGGGGACTGGACTATGCTGGACAACAAAGCGTAACAACTTCGGGTGAAACATGTTTACCTTGGACCGACGGTTAGTGAAAAATGTACTATGCCTATCATAGGTAGGAGTGATTGTTAGTGAATATTGTATCATAATTACTATACATGAGTGTGACGATTATTGCTGAACAATATATTAGCAATATACAATATTCTAGCTATTGTACGTGAGCATGACAATTAATTAACAATGTACTGCTCACAGCGGGTCTGACCGGTTGACAGGGGGTGACCACTCCCCCTAGGCACCTGACCCCACGTCTGGTGTGTCCAGGGGTCCGTGTTTGCCCTACTATCTATTTTGTATTGCTTATAGGAGTTAAGAGATTGATCACTGTTCGTTATTTTCACATTTCACCTTACTAAACATAGGCGTTGACAATTAGTGAATAATACAATACGTGGGTGTGATATATAGCCGGTAGTTAGTTTTGGAGTCTCGCTGACGGTCCCCAGAAAACCTACTCTTTTTTTTTTAATCTTGGAAACGATCTTTTTTCCGTTTCAAGTGGGTTGTAATCCTTGACAAGGGATATCCTTTAACTTCCCATCCAATGGATGTAAAAAAAAAAAAAAAAAAAAAAAAAAAAAAAAAAAAAAAAAAAAAAATATATATATAATGACTTGGTTGTCAATGTAGTGCTCCCCCGATATATTGCTAACTTTTGTTCAAGACCAATTTGGGCAATAAAGCAGGGTGGTAATACATCGAATTAAACATTACAGACAATTCACTGAGCAGTCAAAAGAAATTCAGTTCTGTAAAAGCTGGGTTCCATTCTGTATAAACGTATAAATAATCCAGAGTTTAATACAGGATTTTTCTGTAACTAACCTGACTACTTGCATTCCTTGTCCAGAATGTCACACCGTACCTCTCTCCCAGTACAGATGTGATTACTGATAGGTGAAGATAAGGGACAGTGTTCAATCTCATAACTCCTATAAGGTGTTAGGTGATTGATATTATTATCGAGGGTAAACCCTATAAAATCTAACCATTTGTTTGGGAAAATCAGTGGTATATTACATTATGCGGGGTTAGCATTATAACGTGGGTGTTAACATGGAAGTAAATCTTTTCTTCGGGATTTTCAGGCACTGGGCGGGGGGGGGGGGGGGGGGGGGGGCATTATAACGGGTGGCAATATATCAAGGGAGCACTTTATTTGTAAAAAGTCCATGCACTGTTTATACATTATTAAAACGTGCATTTCAACCTTTTTTTTTCCAAAATCTCGAAATAACACGAGAATTCATATTAATTTATTTTGTACAAAACGTTAGATAACTAGTTTTAGTGTAAAGAAATACATAAGAAGAAATAGTATCCTGGAAAATAAAAAAAAAAATTAATCACGAAAACCACATATTCCTGTGCCTGTTTGATCGTACATGTGTTTGAAATAATTAAATACCGGTGTTATTTACTAAAATTTATAAGATGGGTAAATTCTCATTGAAGTGGTGAATTTTTTGGTGAGAAAATGACAACTAATGTCCCCTTTAATAATTACGAATGTGTCAATATTGAATGCCCGATACGTTTTCTTGAAGTAATCCCTTCGTCCTTGCGTTGCAGTACGATAGTACTGGGTTTCTTAGCTTTATTTCAATAGAATAAAGTTTACTTGTGTCACAGAAATGCCTATATATATGCCAACCAGAATTTGTCTTTAGCTTTATTACTATTCTAGTTCAGTGTAGGGACATTCAAAGTGTGTAGTATCATAATAAAGTGCATTGTTGCCGCCCTGTCTGCTTTTATTATATTGCTATGGACACCAATATGTCTTGGGATCCAGTTTATTTAGAACGAAAATCGGAAAAGTTAAACCCGTGACTTAACAAAATTTTGTATCGGAAGTTAACAGTCTCTCTTTGTAGAATTTACAGTAGAAACCCTTATTGATTTTCAGAGGCAATGAGTGGCGATTCCAATCACTGTAGAAATCCGGATTTATCCTCCAAGCCTTGGTGTTACGTACAGGGAGAAAACGGACTGGTCAAGGAATATTGCGACATCCCACTCTGTGGTTAGATAGAAAATAGAATTATAAAATGTATCCAATATAACTGAACTCAAGTAACACAATATACTATGTACCATGTATTATTAAATACGCCATAAATTCTATGTTTGACATATTTGAATTTGCTTGTTTGTTTTGGCGTGATTTGTTTGTCTTTCAGTTTATTTATTTTTTACTGATTTCAGCAAACTCGCCATGTTTTCCAAACCCATGTAAGAACAGAGGTCATTGTGAGGTCAAGGACGTATCCTACAACTGTACCTGTCTGGACGGATTCAAGGGAGATAATTGTGAATTAGAAGGTAAAACTGATTTTAAACTGTTTAAGTTTGGACTGCTAACGGGTCTTTATTTTCAGCTAATGCTGGTATTTACAATAACGTTAATATGTGAAGTTAGAAGTTATAAACAATCAAACGTTCAAGAGCAATGTAAGAAACTAAAAAGAAACTTCGATGTTTTATATTTGAACAATGATCATTTCATTCATGTGTAGATTTGATATACCCTAGTGAAATAGAAAACCACACCAACATAGTATTTTGAAGATGTGTCTTGAACGTGAACGATAATGGCAAAGTGACAACTTATTCTATAGTATTTGTAATTATCTAATACAGCCTATAATAGGATCAAATTCGATATCAATTGTTTGTTCGTTCTTTATATATTTGTACACTGATTCTGACCGTGGATTGTTCTTTTTACCTGATTAAAATATGAGTCTCAAGGAGGGTGTGACCGATCGACAGGGGAAGTGACCCCATCTCTGTATGTTCAGGGGTTTTCATTATGTATTCATTATAGGACTTATGAAATTGATCAACGTTCGTTATCTTAACCATTTCATAATAATACCTAATAAACACATGAGTACGTGACCGGTCTCTAATGATACCTAATAAAAACATGAGCACGTGGCCGGTCTATAATGATACCTAATAAAAACATGAGCACGTGACCGGTCTATAATGATACCTATTAAAAACATGAGCACGTGGCCGGTCTATAATGATACCTAATAAAAACATGAGCACGTGACCGGTCTATAATGATACCTAATAAAAACATGAGCACGTGGCCGGTCTATAATGATACCTAATAAAAACATGAGCACGTGGCCGGTCTATAATGATACCTAATAAAAACATGAGCACGTGACCGGTCTATAATGATACCTATTAAAAACATGAGCACGTGGCCGGTCTATAATGATACCTAATAAAAACATGAGCACGTGACCGGTCTATAATGATACCTATTAAAAACATGAGCACGTGACCGGTCTATAATGATACCTATTAAAAACATGAGCACGTGACCGGTCTATAATGATACCTATTAAAAACATGAGGATGTGACCGGTCTAAAGGCGATTCTTACCCTCACAGCCTCCCGTGCCCTGGACAGCTGATCCACAATGTTACCAGGGGTCCATATTTGACCATTCTTGTTAAGATCTAGGGGTCTGTTATCTTCAAAGATTTACAAATAAATGGAAATCGGGATTCACCATCCACACACCCAGCGAACGTACACTATTATATCATTCATTAATACCAAGCGAAAATCGGCCCGTCCCCGAAGCAAGGCTCTAAAGGTAACACGTATAAAAATGAGAAAATCAGCAGATGAATAGAGATAATCTCTACATATGCTCACTGAAAATTCTGTGATCCAAATGGGTGCTACCATTTTCTTTTGTTCGTTAGTTGCTTCTACGGTTATCCGTGTTTTAATTTGGAATGCCAAAAATACAAGACTAACGTGCAATTTAAACAATCAGTTTGTTACAAATCAATGGTATAATTATGTTCCCCAAACAAAGTATGGGAACATATTGGTTTTACTATATTTCTTATTATTATGAAGGTCTTCTGTTTCCAACGGAAGACTTTATTGTTATTCTTAAGTTTTTTCTCCATTATCATTTAATCTTACAATTTTTGTGCACGCGATTTCTCGAATATGCGTCCACAGGATTTGCGTCAATTTTTCAGGGATGATAGATATTTACTTAAACTCAATATCTTTTTTTTTTTTTTTTGGAGATTTTGTCTACGTCAGTTTTTGTGTAAGATATTGGCGGTTTAGTGGAATTTGGGGGTGTAACCTTGTCCGAGGGTGTTCTCTTAAAATATTAAAGATACCAACTTCAAATTGTCAGCGAATGTAGAAGAGACTTCATAGTTGTGCATAGCAGCATTCAAATTTGTTTAACGCCAACAAAAAGACATCAGAGCTCGCTAGGGCCCGAAAAAACGTCACAATTTTTAACTGCATTCTTGGACACATTTTCTTTCATATGATATTATGCAGAAATTATTTGACAACACATGTAGAACATAGTTTGTAGATAATGACGTGACCTATTCGACGATGTCAAATTTTAGGGCCAGCTGCTCCAATAAAGGGCCGAGAGGGGTTAAAAGTATTTTCTAATTATTCTCAAAAACTAAAAAGAATTTGTTGATCATTATTGAAGCAAAGTAGTTCATTTTGACGTTTTGCAATTGCTAATGTCAGCAAAATGTACATTGATTACGTAATAAGGGATTTTAAGGGGAATAATATACAAAACTTTGATGCCTTCTATCTCTTAAACAAAACTATTTTGTAAAGCGTTATATAAATTGTATAGAATGTGACTCTAAACAATATGTCATCCTTAAATTTTGTCTTAAGTTCCCTTTTAAGGAATTCAGGGGATGACCCGTAGAACTGAATATTTTTTCTATCTTGAAAACTAAAAACAGTTTGTTAAACGTTAATGAATAAAAGTTGTAGATAATGACTATACCTACTCGACCATATCAACTTTTAGGGGTCAGTCACTTAAGTAAGGGGCCGAGGGGAATTAAACATCAACATACATTGTTCTATGTTTTCTTTAGAAAACAAGTGTTGGCTTGATATAAATTCAGTATAGGTAAATAAATTACTGTTTAGCAAAACTTTTCAATACCATACACGTTCGACACAAATTAGAGCAAAAACGTATGTGCGACATGTCGAATTCAGTTGCTATTTATTACTTCGACAACTTATGTGTTGCGAAGAATGTGAATGAAGAATAATCAATTGGTCTTAATTTAAATTCCTTGAAAATAGGAGAAAAAGTGCTCATAACAGAGAAAAAAGGAGAAAACGGCCATTTTGCACTCCTTTTTTGGCTGCCATCTTTATATGAATACAGTCGCAATGAAAAAGCTTTTAGAATGTCTATCTATTAAAGCTGTATGGTCCGAATTACAACATTTTTCCCATCTCGTAAAAACACTATCAAATCATAGCACGTATGTAGTTATGAGGCTGTGTGACATGTCATGCATTATTTCACCTGTTTTAATCAAAATTATTTAATTCTAAATCGGTGTTTACAAACAACCGCGTCACTCTGCCATTTCAAGTGACAGTCACGTGGCCACATCAAACGTTCAGATAATCTGTGTAAAGCTGTGTATTTTGTTATAACAGTACCGTATCATAAATTTGATAGAAATAAAAATATCAAATACCTTTTAGCAATTCGTTGTTTTTCGCTCTTTCATCTTTAAAACTAGACAGTTGCGTCTGAGTTAATACATCATGTTCGGATTCCCCTGACGCGCGTGGGGCTATTTATAGACGTCTAACACTGTTTAATTTATGCGTTATCCGGAACACCCCGGACCTTTCACCGAATACACCCTGCTTTGGGTGAAAGGCCCGAGGTTTTCCGGATGATTTAAATATGTACCACACTATATTTACTTTCTAAATAACATCCTTACTGGGTTTTTTACATGAAGATGTTTTCAAGCATGTAATTAAGGGGAAGTTGGTAACTTTGTAAAGTAATTAATTTGCTTTAAAGTAATTATGTACAAAAATAATACATGAACATCGGATCATACAGCTTAAAATGCACGCATCCCATATCTCAATGAAACTTAAGCCTCTCTATCTTTATGTAAGCTGTACTCTATTGTAGCAAGTACTTTGATTGACAAATGTTCATTATGAAATCTGGAAATCGCGTTTAGTTAGTTGTGAATAATTTTGTTACATTTCTTAACATTACAAAGGTCTACTTCTATTCTGGCCAATTCTATAGATATATCTTGAAAAACGCAAAAAGCATCTAGCAGTTTCTGGATTTACATACCGTTCGAAATTGCACCGGTATAAATTCTGCTAAATACACACGCGCACACAATCCAAATCACACAATGTATGGTTTACATCGGCTGGCGTTATATTCCCCGCGGGAAATGAATATACGGATCCTGTAAATATCACCATAGTTCCCCACTGGACATTTAGATGTTACTGGGCGTTTTGCGCAAGGTGAATTTTATAAATAATATATATTTTGAAATGAGTTATCATTCACCGTACTTCACATAATTATGATTATCACTTGGGGCACCCAAATAACCATTTCATTCTTCGTTCTATCCAATTGCCACACAGTAAATATTAACGGTTCCTTGTTTAACATTGTAGACCAAGTTGGGATAGCTGAGTGTAAAAGAACAGAGAACGGATGGGATTATAATGGGAAAATTCACGTCACACCATCGGGGAGGACATGTCAGGTGTGGGCTTCCCAGTCTCCCCACAGCCATGGGACAGGAACAGATCTTCCGGAAAACTATTGCAGGAATCCGGATGGTGAACCATCACCCTGGTGCTATACCACAGACCCATACGTGCGATACGAGCTGTGCAATATCCCTGATTGTGGTAAGTATTTAAATTACAAAGTAGGTGTAACTCTTAAAATAAATTCCCCAAAAGTCAATGAAGAATTCTGTTTATAGATTCGTCTATTTAAGGAGAAATGTGTATACAATTTTAGCCAACAACAACAATGGTACATTGTCTCTATGGGGTTGCTTTGATACTCGGGTCTTTCCTTTGTGTTTATCGCAAAATAGCATCTTCTAATAGCATATATGTTCACTTCCATTGCCATACAAGTTATTTAAACGTGAATGAATAAAATACAATAAACCGATTACAATAGCTTCAAAGATTAATTTATATTAACAGAAATACATAAAGGAGGGAACAATTTTCATCAAATTTTTTGTCAAGTTCCTTTAATTATTTTCTGCCGTACATACATATGAATTTTTAATACTTTCATTTCGTATTTCTAATTGTATTATCTGTTGGCGAAAACAACATTTTCTCCATTTACGCACCGACTTTTCACTTGAATTTTGGCTTTGAAGTCCTTAAAAGAAATCCTGCTCCTAAGATGTGTTGTGCTTTTTTTGTTACAGGAATTTTGAAAGGTTACAGTGTTCAGAACAATTTACAATAGTAGTCCCTGTCTTGGGATATAAAATCATGAACCATTATAACGATCTAGTACGTCAATACAACACCTATCTATGGGTCAAATGATATCTGACGTGTTTCATACCGATTGTTAGGTCGTTCTTGGAACACTGATTTTGACTGCGGATAACTCCGTTTACCCGATCAGGGTATAGGGCTCACGGCGGGTGTGACCGGTCGACAGGGGATGGTTACTCCTCCTAGGCACCTGATCCCACCTCTGGTGTGTCCAGGGATGCGTGTTTGGCCAACTATCTATTTTGTATTGCTTGTAGGAGTTATGAGCTGGATCACTGTTCGTTATCTTCACCTTTCATTGGCAACAAATTGGGGGGAATGCTTTTGAAAATCTGGTTTATATTTACACGGGTATCGCTAAGTCAGCTGCATCACTGGCAGTATACGATGTGGTTATTGTTCTGTTTTACCATGGTTCGAATCCGTCTCACACCATAGCATATGATTGTTTATATATCTCTCCTTTTTTTGCATTAGAGTACAATGGAGTGTCTGTATACAGACGAATCCAAGCCGAACTACACTATGTATCATCGTCATAGCTGATTTTATACCAAGGACAAAAAATAATTCACTCTGCGTTACTCTACACAAGTACATGAGTGGCAAAATTTAAAAACAAACATTCCTAGAATGGCTGTATCTGTTTTTCCAGAACGACTGTGGGAAAGTAGTATGTTGTTGGTGAAGTACTGAACAATTGGTGCATTTCATTGCTTGGGTATTATGTACATTTAAACGATGTTGCATGCCAAAAAAACGTAAGAGGAAAATCTATTTTTAGAAAGGCATGGGGATGGGATTCGGTAAGGCTTGGATTATGTGAGGTTTCGTCTCATGTTGCAGTATTACCTACTTCTTAAACAAATGTTATAGCCGTAAATGCAGAGGGGTGTCAGATGACGAAGAAGTAGGTGAAGATGTTGAAATTCCGTGCAGAAATCTTACTACGTCTGCAAGTATCGATCTCTTATTTATTTTTGTTGGGGAATCTACCTCTGTAAACTTTGGCAAATTGTAAATATGTATGTCAAAGTTTCCAAGCACTATTCCTCATTCAGCACGATTAAACATTTTCATAGTGCATGGTGTACCAGGACCACTTCTGGTGAAATCCAGTATCTCTCATTTTAATTAATTAAAGACCCATGCCTTTCACATTGCATACCGATCATCTGACGATATAACATATGATACTTGTTTTTTTTTTATTATATACCCATCAATGTTTTGATTTTTAATAATTTTGATTTCATAGATTGTGATCAGATTTTCCGGATCACCACACTGGTTTTCTAATTCATCTCAGTGTCCTCTGAAACAGATGGCGTCACAAGTCATCAACGCAATGTTTTTTGTGGAAAACATCGACCGCGTCACAAACAAAACTGCGTACACAAAATATATTCCCCTGTATGTCTGTATTGTAGATAATTTGAAATACATTTATCTTATAAATATGGATTAAAAATGCAGAAGGGGTATATAACAAATGTATCATTACTACAGTAACTTGATCCGAAGAATCGGATCACATCGGGTTGAAAGATACAACTCATCGGATCACACGTGATGCGTATAATGTAACATACAAGCAATGCTATATCTACATGTACTTCTTCGGACTTCAATTTTTTCCTAATTCAAATACATGCATCAGTTACATGTTTTACTGTTGCCAGAAATAAATGTCGTGTTAAGTAAGTGTGCATCAAGTAGGGAATTGCATACCATTACAACAAAGATGAAAGATCATTTCGCTGAAAATGTGTAAAAGAATACATGCATTATGCTGGTACATGTACATTGTTGTAAGCGGTCTATTAAGCCTTTAAGTACATATGTATGTATCCACACACTAACATCATTAGTACACATATTGGGGTGACGAACTAGAACGACTATGGATGAGTTTGTGTTATAAAGATTAAAACCGGATCCGGGTCCATGGATCCCCCCCCTTTTTTTTGTTACCCTGAATTGATCCTGTAATAAAGATATCCTAGGCGATTCACAACATAACGATACATAATTCAAATGGAAAGCAAACTGTGTTAAACGAAAATGTGGTATCATTAACACTTAACTACGTGCAATCCACACCATGGTTAGAGTTTAGATTGAAAAAACATACTCAACGATATATAGTTTCAAATAACCTTTAAAACCATTCATTTAACGAGTTGTTTACAAATTGCATAATTTCAAAAGTCAGTAGAGATTGACAATTGCAGAATACCTCCCCATGGAGATCCGGGTAGAATAGGTCCTCAGTAACCCCTTACTTGTCGTAAGAGGCCACTAAATGGGGCGGTCCGTCGGATGATGCCACACAAATTGAGGTCATGTGTTATATCGGGTGTGGTACGATAAAGATTTCCACTGCTCAAAAGCCGTAAGTGTCGAGCTCAGGACTAAATTATGTAGCCCTTCACCGGTAATGGTGGTGTCTGCATACCCGTGAACAAATTATTGAGCGGGATATTAATTGATACTCACACAACCAACGTAAATACCTCTAAGCATGTGCATAGTTATGCATTGACTTTCAATAGCCTTAATTCATAGACGCACAAAATCGAAACCATCTAACCTTCTAATTTATAACCATTGAAATATGAAAATTTATCTATTTCTACAAAACCATTTCATACCACGTGATATATCTGATATATTTCTCTTACAGTCACACCCCCACTGGAGTGTCTCACTAACTCGGACCCCACAGGGAAATTTTACTTTGGAACACAGGGTATCGCAAACACTGGGGATGTGTGTCAGAGATGGGACAGTCAGTCGCCACATACCCACGGAAATGGTCATCTTAGTGACCAAGATAATTACTGCCGAAATCCGGATGACGGAAGCGGGCCTTGGTGTTACACTGTGAACCCGGAAGTTCGTTGGACCTACTGTGACATCCCCCGTTGCTGATGCTGAAACTGTTTACAACCTAATGAAATGAAAAAAAAAATCGGACTTTTGATGTAAATATTCGTTCAACATTTTTAATAAATTATAAACTTTTTTGTAAAGCAAGCATTATGTTCTGAAATACGACACATGTTTGACATTCCCTGGATACAATACAAATGAAAAATTATACAATGCAAATGGAAAATATAGAATACAAATGGAAAATTATACAATACAAATGGAAATTATACAATGCAAATGGAAAATTATACAATGCAAATGGAAAATATAGAATACAAATGGAAAATTATACAATACAAATGGAAAAGATCAAATATTGCAACGTTTGACATGCCATAAGACTGGGGTCGAATTCGTCTATGAATCAGAGCTATGCATGCGGGAGATAATTCTTAATTTTGAAATGAATTTCTAAATATTATCACAGCAATTAAATACACATCAAGCTAGTAACGAAGTACTTAAATTCTGAGCTGTAGAGACCCTCGGGGACTAACAGTCTACCAGCAGAAGCTTTGATCAAGGGGTCGCAATGCAAAACTTATACAGCACCAATGTTGATGCACCAGATGCACATTTTGACAAATAATGTCTCTGCAGTGATGCTCAAGCCGAAAAATAACAATAAACTTGTAAGAACTAAAAACACAGAGTACCAAAGATTGGAGTCAAATTCGTCTAAGAATCAGATCTCATTTTAATGTTGACTTTGACCTTAATATTGACTGATAGTCAACGTCCAATTTATGCTACATACATGTAAATGCGAGTTATTGGAAATTCACCGTTATTTGATTTTAACTAGTTAAATGTAGCTAGAATCGTGGCTGCAATATCGATGCTTCACATTTATAGAAATCAATGCGCAAGGTCCGAGATTCATAACAAATAAACATCGTTTATCAAATGTATTAACTCTATATCAACCCGTGTTATCATTTTGGTGTATAGTATAGAAATATATATGACTAAAGTGAAGGTTCGAGGTAATATATTCAATGTTGTATATCACGATAACCTTGGTAGCGAAAAAAACCTAGCCAATTCCATGGACATCCATTGATGGAAGTTCTGTCTGTCTTGTTAAAGGAACATATCAATGTAATATATTCAATTTGAGAGTAGGGCTTATGCGCATGTGGTCCCATGTCTCTAAACATATTGATGCTAAAGATAAGGGCTAAAACAAAGAACTGCAGACATTCAAGGCAAATAACCAGGTTTCAGGGTCTTTAGCTTTCATCTACTGATCTCTCGCTGATTTTTTTCCCTGAATGTGAATTCATGAGTAAACGTTTTGTGTCTCTGTATCTTTCGGTTTAGTAACTAAGAATCGCAATACATCTGTAACAAGTTTTTTTAAGCAAGTCAGGTCAGTGTTGTGTTTCTGTATCTTTCGGTTTAGTAACTAAGAATTGCAATACATCTGTAACCAGATTTTTAAAAGCTAGTCAAGTCAGTGTTTAGCAACGGTTTGATGTTGAGTTCCTAAAACTTATAGTTAAAGAAGAGTAATGAAAACAAGGATTAGAGTCATAATTCAAGTATGTAGGTTGATATCTGATTATTTCACAAGAAGCATTGTATTATGAACCACAAAGTGTTTCGATAAGTCTGAAGGCATGATATCAGTTTGATGGTAAGAAAATAATAAACAGAACAATATCAATAAGGCTTTCCACAAAGTGGAAAGCTCTAAATACATGGACCTCAATGTTCATTACAATTGTTCCATTTTCTTGTCATACTGACTATGCTTCAACTGTTCAGCAATAAATCATTATATGATTTGCTCACTTAAGACAGGTATCTTAGCTTCTTACTTCTCTGGTGCTTTATATTAACATGTTTAATCAAAATGGTCTTCTGACACCAAAATTTGAGTCACTGTGGTCCTTATTCAGATTCCTCTTGTTACTTCCTATAAGAATGAACTACCACTTTACCGCTTTACTGAATCAAGATGGACTTGTGACGGGAGGAGTGTCCATCCCCTGTAACACTGAAAGTTAGTTCCATTCTCATGGGCTCTCTTCCATATCATATGGGAAGTCAGTCATAGAAAGCATATTCTGCTCACCTAGTTCTAAAAACAGTAAATAAAAATTAATCCTATGTAATGTATGGTATATCAAGACTGGGTAGACAAATAATTACTTTGCTCAATTCTGTCTTCACCTTGCCAGTGGCTGATTTAAATACACATACACTCTTGGGGCCAAAATTTAAAAAAAAAAAAAGATGGCATGATGTTTTCAAACACGCACATGAAGATAAGCCAATCCAGTACATGTATAGCTAGAATAACCCATACAAGTTACCTAAAAAGCCTCATAACCCCAGAGTTCTACCCCCTTTAACAAATCCTCCATCCACCACTGCATGCATTTACATGTAAAAGATCATTTCGGGATTTCAAAATAGCAAATGTTATTGCTAACAGTGTTCTTGGTACAGTAATTTTAATTAGATTGAATTTGTGTACATGTGACATTGTTTATGCATATGTGTTTATGTATACACATCATTACATAAAAAATACCGTATGGATGTCATTCAATTTTTGTGCTGTAGCCTTGCTGATTGTAAAGTGCTGACAATTTTTTTGAAAGTGATATGTTCATAAAAATCATTTAAATGTAGTAGACATCCGATAATTCCAAATGAAGTTATACAATGCTAGACACAGTATTTGACTAGAGCCACCAAGACCATTATGACTATGTACCAGTTTATGTGTTAGATTTCAGAACTACTACCTTTCTAGTGCATGGTCTAACTCAATGCATTCGAGTACCTAAATTCATCACACTAGTTAGATGATAGCAACTGATTTAATGTTTTAGTTTTGTTTTGTTTTTATTAACTCAACAGTTTCAACATAATCTTAATGTCAATTACAATACAGATACTATGCGTATTCAGATTTCATTGGTACCACTCACGAGTAACATATATTATAAGTGAGACACTGATCTCGTGAGCAGAAATGCTCGTTTCAAACCTGATTATAAATGACAACATATGATTCAAATTATATCGCGGACTATGCTCCACTTTAGAAAAATCTTTTAACCTCACTCGTGTAGACCTTACTGATGTCCTGTCACCTGACAACAATTCTATGACTTTATCGCTATGTCTCCTCCCACATCACCCAGCGGAGCCCTCAAGACGAATGATTAGTCACATGAACAGTTTTTAGTCTTTTCCCGTTGTTCTCTTTGGATCAATCCTTCGTACATGCATTGACAACTCTTGAAAAACCACATTTAATATCTCTCTTAAGATACACAATTTCATATAATCCAGCATACTTAGTTAGATACACATGCATGATCGGTCTACCTGTGGTATTTACTCCTCTTACGCACCTGGCATCACCTCTAGTGTGTCTACGGGTCCTTTGTTTGCCCTTCTCTTAAATGTAAAACCTATACGGTACCAATTTTGATGCACCAGATGCGCATTTCGACAAATATTAGATTAATCACTGTTCGTTATCTTCACTTGTTCATGTAGCTATATTTACATTTGCCAGTGCACTTCCTTATATAACAGTACTAATGAAATCGATGTTCAATTTCCTGTAACATGAAGTTGGTCACGTGATTAGTTTGTTCTTGCGGATGAATACAATCACCGCTTCAAAAGTCAGTTCCTGTACTTTTACCTGGCTTCTTGATTATGCAATGCAGTGGGGAGTTAGACCCCTCCCCTTTCGCCAGAAATTTGAATAATAGAAATAGTGAGAGTAAAATTCCAGATTGACACCTAAAATGGCCGAGTATTTTGGCTAATACTTTGATACACACCTTTTCGTAGACCCTAGATCCGTCACTGCAATGACATCATAACAGAAACAAACACAGCAGGATATCTATACAGATTTATTTTGTAAACAAACAAGAATTTCATGAATTTATAAAAGAGAAACATTGAACATACCGTGCTGTTGCTTCATTTTATTTATCAGTTTTAAATACCGTTTGCAACTTCTGCATGGCGAATTTATAAAATAAAGTTCTATGATATTGGAAGCGAAAAAAATGTAGGCAGAGTTATAAGTCTATTTACTTTATGATGATAAGTTAACCTGTTGTTTCCTGGCAACTGTCATCACGGCTATGACTCGGCATGATCATAAGCGAGACTGGTTTCGAGGCTCGAAAAATGATGTTCATGTTAGGGTATCGGTACGAGTATTCATTAAAATCTTACAACAGAAATATCTCAATTGAACAAAACCTCCGTCAGTTCGTTTTTATTTTCGCTTACACACACTAAAGGTAAATAAAAGACGCAACCTACCTGCATGTCTAAATATGTCCTACTGTCTCGAATCGTCTCCTGCAAGACTACAACCGTGAGTCCTAACGATGAACATGTCTTGTTTAAAATAAATCTGACTAAGAGCTTAACGTTAACTTGACCCATCATATTCCCCATCAATTCTCTCAGATCCTTAGCATTTCTGTCGAATCTGTGTTCAACAATTGCGTTTTCAATTTAGTAGACTAGACCAACGTCAGTTTCTCAATCGCTGATCGCGACCAAATCACATCACGGATGTAGTTTACTCCGCTCTTCTTGTCTTCATTTCAGTTAACTTTATGCTCTAACTTACCTTTATTTTACATCTGTTTCGTCCTTTTTTTTTTTTTTTAGCTTTTTCAATTATATACTTATATGTGTGTGTGTGTGTGTGTGTGTGTGTGTGTGTGTATTAACGTCATATGTACATGCCATATATATACTCGTGTTTACATATATGCATATGAACTGCTAGTATTTAGTTTGACATCATGATACATATCTCATATTGTGTAACATGATTGTATACCAACATGCTTGGTGAATCAATAAATAAATTAAATCATACCGGTAGAAGCTTACAAAAAAGCGTGAAACGATTACATAAATCGAAAGAAGGATGAGAGAGACAGGGAATCTACTTATTTAAAAGAAATTTTCGCAAGAAAAAATCAAAAGAGTGGGAGATGGGGGGGGGGGGGTAGGGTAAGTACATGTAATATCCATATTTCAGGTGCCTGTGAATTCTACTGCCTATATACCCACCCGTACTAGTTCTCTAACATATAAACCTATCTTGCGTGTGTGCACCTAATGCTACACATTTGGCTACGTGTGACTTGTGCAGTATGTAAACAAAGAACACCAAACTATGTATATACTACCTCTAAAGTATTGAGTCAATGTATAAAACACAGTAAATGTTGTCTGCTTTCATTGTTGACAACTTTGGTCATCATTATTTCAATTACAAGAATTTACCTTGGTTTTTCCGATATCAAAGTTGTACAGCTGACATCTTCTGAACGTCATCTTTGCCAAGTGTGTAGTAAGCGCATTTTAGACGCTGATTCCAACCATACGACAAACTCCACCGGGGTATTTCTCATCATAATACCTTGTGATGTGCTGTCAAATCAGAGAAATTTGACTTATTTTAAGCGTAGAATAAAGACACTATTCTGATAAATTTTTATACGAACCTTAAAATAGAGTTTGTGTATGTCTATACAAATATGGATTGATCAAGGCGGAGCAACTGTTATGACGTATCAGCTCATTATGATCTCATTATCATACCGAATTCATTCGTCACCTTAAGTGTCCAGTGTAAGATATTGAACACATGTTTAAGAATATTATTAATCAATTTTGAAATTGCATAGCTATATACTATTTCAAGATAAGAATAACGAATGTTTTAGAAATGAGAGAAAATAAGATAAAATGCAAGAAACCAGAAACATACACCACTAAAATACAATGCACTATTTGAGTCGAAATATCTCGAGAAATTGAACATTTCATTACCTTTGTATTCAAGATTATTCATGTTTTAGCAGTGTTGAGGTTTCTCTCTAACAAGAGACTTTAGTAATGAAAATCATTTTACTAGGCCAAATTCATATGCTAAGCGTACCTTCTCCTTTGAAAACTCTGAGACATATTTGAACATATGAGAACTATTTATAAATCTATGAACATGCATGGATGATATTTCAAAGACTAGAATAGATAGATATTATTTGAACATATGATAATTTGATAAATCTTTATTGAGATTACATAACAGAAATGTTACATGATTGAGAAGTTGATATTACATGTACAGATGTATATTTGTGATAATTTAAAAAAGAAACTACCTGTATATAGAAACAAACACGACTAACACACTCAGACTAACACACTCTGACTAAGTCAAGATATCTTCTTAAGAAAACTTGAGCATTTCATTAATGATTTATAAGATTTTGTGATTGAGAACTGTGATACTTCAGAAATTAGAATACACTGTATATAATAGATTTATGCTATATGAGATTTATAGAGCTTTGGAGCTTTTCCGACATATGAGGGATATTTGAGATACCTTTTGAGAACTTCATCAATTTTATATAATCTATTTTGAAATAGCATGACAGAGAAAATAAAAAAGTTCGTTATCTTGACCTGTAATAAGAAAATAACATGTATGTCTCTTCTCAGTTTAATATTTATTCTTTCGTTTCTTAACGACACAACAAGTTAGAATTATTTGGTTAATTCAAAATTGATAGATCACCGACTTTTATGAAAAAGTTAAGATAACGAATAGCAATTAATCTCATAACTCATTTAACACATACAAATTAAGAGTTGGACAGACCACTGGGTATACCAGATGTCGGACCACGTGCCAAGGAGAAGCAAGTATTCCATGCTGACTGTTCATACCTGCCGTGCGCCTTATATCTTAATCAGGTGAGTGTAACCTGCAGTCAAAAATCAGTATGAAAAGAACGGCCTAACAATTAATATGATATACAGCAGGCAACATTTGACCCATTGACAGGTTGTTTAATTCACCATTCTTCATTTTACGAGGTCATCGTTCTCAAAGTTCTGAAATATATTCCTATGATATCAAGAGGAAACAGCGCATGGATATGAGTTTCATGTTCCATTTATTCTCTCATGAGGAAACAAATTGCTCATTCACAAGGCATGATCTTAATTCAATTTTGGGAACTGCATTTTTAAACTATATATACATGTTTCTTCTTTTTGGATTGATTTACTCTCTATGAACTCTTTTATTTTGTTTTACCATTACTAAATTCTTATTACAAAATGAATCACCGTTAATAATAGTTCATTCAGGAAGTTACTGTTTTGAGGTCACCTTAACTAAGCTAAGCTTTTCACAACCCATGCGGCCGTATATGAGTACTATCAGTACTTAGATTATGTTTGCATTGGATGTGTGAAATACCAGGCGTGCACTGAGGGGTGTTGACTTTCAACACAGAACCATTTTTATCTACAACAGGACAATCAGATTTAAAGGGAGCGCGCAAGGATATACAGGGCCGTCAATTAACCTTCAATTTGGAGGAGGCAGGAAATTAGGCGGGGGTCTGGGGGCCGCCCAGGCCCCCAGACGCTGAGCACATTTTGTGCACACTGAACACGTTTCGTGTAAAATCCTTGATTCTAGGGCCTTCTAAGATGTTACTTGACTAACTCATTCTAAAAGAAAGATTTGGAATGCTTTTTAAGGGAGGTATCATGTTCTTAGTTAATGGAAACAACATAAATTCTAATGAACTTTAAATTTTAATTTTTTTTGGCTCAAAAGTTGGAGGAGGCAGCTACCTCCTCCGCCTCCATGTAATTTACGGCCCTGATATATACAACAAACAATAATACTGGTGCCCATGAGATTGGTATATAATACACATGTCATCAGTAATTCAATCTTTAACACAGTTAATGTTTAAAGTCGGTATTTTTCATTTTTAAACATGTTGTTAATGAAGGAGGAAGTTGTAAAGACAAAGCTTTCTATTTTAACGGGTGTTGCTAAAACGTGGAAAGGAAAACGGAACGGAAGGCGAAACGGAACGGAATTCAAAAATTAGAATGATTAATGTAGAAAATATAACGCCAAAAATCGGGTGAAAATTATTCATTTTTATTAAAATTAACAATTTGGAAATTCTTTACAAGCAATAAAACAACTTTATCTGAAAATTTCCCATCATAAATCGATTAAGTGAATGGAGTTAAAAGTTTGTATAACAATTTACAAAGCCCTTTACAAAAAAATTGAAATGTCGGCATTTTTTTATTTTGGCAATAATTGACAGAGGTTTTTGCGAGCAGTGTCACCTATATGTAGAGAATGAAAAGAACATACGTGGTTTATATATACCCCCTTCCGTGGTAAACTGTCAATAACACACGTGTACATGTATTTACACAGGATAACGTGTGTGTGTGTGTGTACAAGGAGTGTGATATGCATAAAACGACGATAATTCATTATTTTATGAAGCTAACACGTTAAACACCTTGTGTTTGATTTATTATTTTTAAATAACAGATAATTGATGATCACACACTCCAATCCTAAATAGGGAGGACTTCTGACAGTTTACTTCTATAAACGAAACACTTATATAGCTTAATATTTAGATTAATAATGAGATGACTTTTACTAATTCCATTCGAGCATAGATTCGGTGTTAACCTTTTAGCTATTTCATATATTATGAAATACATCTGTTAATTCCTCTTACTATGGGTTGTATTCTTCACCCTAGTTTACATTGGGTGTTTTTTTAATCGTTCTTTCCCGCTATATCTCTCCAGTTTCAACACTAATCCGCAGGATATCAGTAAATGTACGAACTTTCACATAGATTCATCCCAAATGAGGCAAACCTTTTTTTCCACATTGGAATCGTTCGCTTTGAAATTTTATGTAATACATAAATGTATTGTACCAGGTGTTGAACTAAATTAGAATTCAAATTCAGTTATCCTAAGCATATCTAGTTCGATTAAAAGCACGTTTGATATACAAATGCTATGTTTGGAGAAGTTTTATTTCCAAAAATATATTTTATGTTTTACAATGGGTTTTTTTTTTTTTTTGGAGGGGGGTACCTTTTATTCACTGCATAGTATTATGGGTCGGAGAAAATCTTTAATATAGCGCAGCATGTGCAGAATTTACTAACAACGAGATATTAAACAATTAATAATAATCATTTACAATTAATAATTGATAGAAAATTATAGAAATAGTAAAATAATAACTTACGGCAGTTTGAACAATAAATTCCAAACAGAATCTACACGCGCAAAAAAATAATAATTCCAAAATCGTAGTCCCCAGTATGATAAAAAAAAACATCCAAAAAGCATATGAAGTCTCTAACCAAAGCTTTTTTAATCATAGAAAATTCGGCGTATTTGTAATAGGAATGAATTTTCTAGTACAGTATTGAAAGACAATGAGGCAACCATTTCGTAATTTTTCTACTAAAAATAGCATGAGGTCTAGAACAATCTCGGTCACAGGTGTCAATGAAATAAACATCATTTCTCTAGAACAATTTAGGTCAAACCAATGCAAATAGTAATATACACAACAATAGGTTCATAGAATATTATCTTAAGGTAGCAGACAAAATAAAGTAATAGTATTTGAAAGGGGTTCAATTCTAATTCAAGTCTTCTTCAGTATGTTTATCTTATTGTTCTTCTTCATTTGTGAAACAACATACTATCGCAATCTTGGGGAGAGGAGATGACAAAGCCAGGATAAAGAATGGCACCAACAGGAGCTTGTTTAATAACTTTATTAAAACTTATTGTGCAAAATATTAAGCAGGCGCCTGTTGGCACTTTCATCCACAAAACCAACTGTCACACGATAATGTACAGATGTATTAATATGAGGTACATGTATTAATATGAAATGGCGGATTCTGAGGATGACATCCTGTTCTCTCTGTAATTTCTGTTTTCTCTGTTCATAATAAGCCTTTTGACTTTACAAAATATTGACCTCCTCATAGCATTATTGCATAACATAGTTTCCATTCTCCGTTCTGTTCCGTCTCCCGTTCTGTTTTCCTTTCCGCGTTTTAGCAATAACCGTAACTTGGGTTTTAACTCGCAAAACAGGTATTTAAATTATTTGTTGTGTACTCTCATACAAATCTGGCTATTTCACACGGCAAGTAAAATGAATTATTTTGTAGTTTTATTGGTGACATTATTATCTTCCTTATTATCGGTGAAAGGTAAGCTATTATAATTGTTTGATTATCTCCTTTTTTATGGAAAGCCAAAGTGTTCAATATTCTATCTTTGTAATTATGTATTTGTTGTTCCTAAAAATGTGCCATCGGTTCAATGTAAATAGAAAAATGTTAATCGGTATCTTGACATTTGTAGTGCATAACGGTATATTCGTCATTTGAATTGCGTAAGTTGTAAATGGAATATATGTTTGTGTAGATGCGTAACAAGTGAATGCATTATTTATTCAATGTAAATTTGAAATTGGATCTTCATCATCCGTAGTTGAGCATTTGCACATTGTAGTTTGTTAAGTCTTTGCGAGTTGTGGTAAATGTGTTTTGGTAATCCGTCCGATGTTAGTTCGACATTCGCATTTGCGCAATTCAACAAGTGTAAATTGTTCTACCATTATGACGACAGAGGGCGCGCGCTACATCGTACTTTTGGGAAACATACTATAGAATCATATAGTAGGACCAGTTAACACTCGGGACTACTTGGGTGTCTAGCACACTCAAAATTAACCGGTTGGCGCTAAAAGTCGTTGAAAATGTGCTGCTGAAGTAGTTTGATCAGAGACTTGATGTAGAACATTGTTGTAAGCATCAATAGAGATGACTGGACTGATTTTTTTTCCATGAGTCTACTTTAAACAAACAGTGTATGCCATTTAGTAACCATATACCACCAGGGACGTTACATTTATTTGTGCGAGACCAAGAACTCTTGTACATATTTGCTTTGATTGGGATTGATTTTCGTTTTCGCTCCCCTTCCCCACCATTTTTACATTGCTGTCACTGAAATACGTAATTCACAACATTAAATAGTTAATATGTACATTGGGTAAGAATTCGAAAACACG
The DNA here is from genome assembly GCF_947568905.1 of Ostrea edulis. NCBI lineage: Eukaryota > Metazoa > Mollusca > Bivalvia > Ostreida > Ostreidae > Ostrea > Ostrea edulis. The sequence continues at coordinate 23,473,100 of NC_079166.1, forward strand.
CAAAAACTATTCTGGTTTCATAGGCGTCGGAAAGTGGGGGGGGGAGCTAAACCAACAAAAAAGTTACTACGTCGTTTGGGGTTGTTGTTGTTATTATGTCTATCTTTGCAAAAAAGTGGAGGGGGTTAAGCCCCTCCCTACCCCCCGCCCCCCGGTTCCGACGCCTATGGGTTTTATATTTGTAAACAAAGTGAATCAGTTATCATTTACCAGTTATTTTCATTAAATGACAGGCAACCTTGAATGTAACATATTTAAAGTTTTTGTGTAATAGACCAGTCGGGCTATTTTTCCATAATTTTTAATAGGCCAGGCCATAAAATCAGTAGCCTGAGCCACGGTCTAGATTTGAATTTTACATTATTTCCACAAGCACTTGTTTCGTATCTGATCACCCCCTTCTTTTTCTCTCCACAAGATAGCTAACTCAATTTCAGACACCCCGATTTCAAAATTCCTATATTTTTGTTAAAAATGTATCATTAATCAACATTACCGGGGGCATTTTGATATAGTTTAATTTGAGATACTTTTCTCTTGTCCAAAAAATTGTTCCAGTTGTCCTCTGTCAAGCCTCTTTATTGTAAACCACTCATTCTGTCTGTTTAAAGCAGAGAAAGAAACATTATCTTTTTATTTCATAGTCTAGCTGTTAGAGGTTATTTACAAACCTTGTTGGTCACATAAATATACGCTTACTAGACTTTAAATATTTAGAGGATGTAGAAGTATTCTTGCACTTCATTTTTTACTCAAAACAAACACGAGAATAGAGGGGAAACAACTGAAAATCCCATGATACAGTTAATTACACTAAAAAAAAGTAACAATTTCATTTTTAGTGTAACAATTGCCCTGTTAGGGAATTGTGTCCAACCTTTTAAACAGTCGTAGTGATGAACCATCGGAATATTTTTTCATGATTGATTATCAGTATAATCGGACGCACTATAATTGATTAATAATCGATTAATTTCAAGTATTAAATTTGTTTATTATTGAATGAAGAATGAATTGGTAAAGAATTTGGTGTGATTTCTGAAATGCATTTTTGATGTATTTTTTTATCATTGGATTCATTTATCAAATTAATACTTATGAATTAGTTACATTCACAGAAAATAAATCAAAATAGCTTCCTTGCACAATATAAAATAATTTACCTCGGACTTCGAAAGGCCGGCAAAATAATAGCTCCGAGGGAATGTCACATAAACTGGTCCTCCAATATGATTCTATAGTCTGTTTACCAAAAGATTCGATGTAGCGTGCGCCCTCTGTCGTCATAATGGTAAAACAACGAACAAATGTTGAAATGCAGTAAACGAATGAGCAAATTCGAATGTCGAACTATCATCGGACGGATTATACCATTTTTTTTTTTTTACTGTAACTGGCAACTGCAATGTGCAAATGCTCAAATACGGATGACGAAGATCTAATTTCAAATTTACATTGAATAAATAATGCATTCACTTGTTACGCATCTACACAGACACTACATTCCTTTACATCTTAAGCCATTCAAATAACGAATATACCGTTATGTACTGCAAATGTCAAGATAACGATTAACATTTTTCTATTTTACATTGAACCAATGGCGCATTTAGTAACAACATAAATACATAATTACAAAGATAGAATATTGAACTCTTTGGCTCTCCATACTTTTTCGGTGTTTTAAGGGATGAAAATAAATGGTCCATTCCAGACTGTGAAAAAAAATATAATTGATGGAACAGTCTAAACATGCAAAGGAGAAGATACACTAAGGGTCAATTTTGGCCTATTTTCAGAAGTTGGTAATCTTATGTCCTAATACTATATAGGGTATGTACTTTCTATATATAGTAATTATATCCATGTATTACGTATATCTTTTGCGATATGACGTAGCAAAGTTGGCGTGTTTTGCGAGTGCAAGATTTAACGTTGCGTCTTTGATCTGTGTCTGATTACGTTTTCTCAATTCTTATACCAAAAAAAAAGTTTAATATATACCTTGCTAATTAAAATGTTTTGGATAATTTTTTAAAAGTTATTGACACACACACACACACACACACACACACACACACACACACACACACACACTCTTTTGAATAACATTATACAAATACATTGTATCATATTCAAACACTATTTACAATTAACGTGTATTTAAATTACAAAAAAAAAAATAATTAAATTATAATTTTTGTTTACCAAAACATCGAACAATTTTGTTTCAAAAGCGCTCTTCAATACCCAGGTGTGCATGTATCTAATGAGGTACCATTAGATGTAGAATTATCACCGTCTCTTACTCAGTCTGATCAAAATCAAACCTCTCCGCTCGATATACGGACAGCCTTTCCCAAGCAGCGACTGTCCGTAAATCGAGCGAAGTGATAGGTTTGATTTTAATCAGACTGTCTCTTAATGTTTTAGAAGAAATATGGAAACATGTATAATTAGCTGTCGTTATTTTTAAGTACATGTTCTATATACATGTGTATGTATTTGAAAATATAGGCCTATGGATGCATTTTCGTTACCCCCCCCCCCCCCACATCTTTTATTCCCTCGTGCATTACATGTACCTATTCTATACCATGAATATGGCCTCCATACCTGTCTTAAATACCACTTTATAATTCCAATGTTATTTATTACAATTGTTTTGATTGGACAAAGATAAATAAAAACGAGAATTTACACATCAATAAATCCAAAAACGCTATGTACACATACGCGCTTGAAAACAAACAACATAGTGCGGGGAAAGTATTCAAATTATTGAAGTTGATAATGCAGGGAACAAATTGGAATTATAAGAATCAAACATTCTTTTTGAAGAATTTATCGATGCTTCGCACTTTTATTCAGTTTGTGAGTACAATGTCTAGAGTTTACACATCGATAAATTCTTCCAAAAAAGTTTAATTCTATAGTAATATATTGTATATAATCACGGAATATATCTTCATATGTTTATTTTTGGTTGTACGTATCGCTATGTGTATATTGTTTGTTTTCAGAAGGCCCCGGGGAAGAATAATGCCTTGTATTAATAGGGCTGCCTTCTCTTCATAAAGCATTATTATTATTATTACTGATATATTCTAATATGTTTTATCATTGGTAAAATTTTCATCAACGAAGTGTAAATAGAAAAGGTGCATACGAGTTGTTATGGTCTCTGTAGTCAAAAATATAAATGCAAATCATCATTCAAAGCGTTTTTTTTAAAATCGCATATAGCTGCAGTGTATTTAGACCTATATATAGCTTTTTTTGAATAAGATATTTTAAAGAGAATGGAAACGATATTCATTTCCAAAACAATAGAGTAAGTTCTGGTAAATCCGACAAAACTCATTTCCGTTTCAATCATTTGTTCCTACAATGAAAAGTAATAATAACAAAATTTTGACGGATATATTTTGAAAGTACGGTGGTATATTGAGGACATGCAATTATTTTTTTTTCCCTTCTTATTCCTTCTTATGTTATGGGGTAATACATTTCAGCTGACATTTTAGCACTCTCAGCCGAAAATGTAAATAGTGCCTAAAGAACAGTGCATTTTGACGTAAAAATAACTTGGCTGGGATTCAAATCACAATCTATACAGATTTATGACGTCATTTTTTACAATTTTAGAGCGATTTAGTTACCATCTTGCAACTGTTAATAATAGTTTCTGTTAGTTTTGGTACAATATAACACCCCTTGTTAGTAAAACTTAATAAGATAGGATAAATTGATTTGAATACAAAATCATGATTGCATTTATACATGTATTGCTTGTAGGAGTTATGAGATTGATCACTGTTCGTTATCTTCACCTTGCATGTAGATATAAATCATAAATTATGGAAAAGCAATCTTTAATTTTTATATGTATTTGTTAGATCTTATTTAAAAAGTATCAATTTTATTAGGCCTATGTAGAATATTAGTATCATACATGTACATGTATGCTATATTACAATTTTGAATATTTTAAGATGTCTATAAGTATGAAAGATAGGGATTGTTTTTGTTGATTTTATTACAGTACAATATTTGTATGCCTTTTCCCAGTATGTATCCCCTTTCGTAACGTAAAGGCCACATGTAAACGTTCACGTGGAGCATGTAAACATTAATATGGGAATACACCAAAACAATGCTGTTCATATTAATTTATCAAACTTAATTTTGAGATTATCTATTGAAATATGATCGATTTCTATTGGATCCAATTTAGTCCTTTACCCGGTTCGTCCCAGTCTGTCCAGGATCGCAATCGATTGAACTGTCATTCCACACACTTTATATGCCATTGAGACTGTTCACCCACGTAGTAACTTATCTAGAAGACATTTTACGTGCTATTGATATAAATATAACTTTTGTTGGTCGAGAATTATTATCCTTGTTGTATTACAAACAAATTCAAATGAGTGTAGTTCATGTAACAAGCGATGATTTTAAAGTCGGTCATGTCACTATCGTTTTAGATTAATAACACCGAATGCAATTGAAAATCCGAACTACATGTATAATGATAACATAAATTAATAAAAATGTTATTATATTTCTTTATATCATAGCTGTACTCCACAAAAAGGTAACAAACGCCTTTATTTATGATTTGTCGCGCATATATGTAATCTTAGTATCAAATGTGTGGGGTCTTTCATCAATTGCCTTCCCTGTGTACATGGTGAAATTCTAAAATCTGACATTTCCGGAAAATTTCGTTTAACACACGCAAATATCATCCATCGCCTTGAATGTGCTGATATCAAAATATTGACAAATGCAAGCAAAATTTGGAAGTTTTGGCTAAGAAATAGCGATCCAGGTAAATTCGGGAGCGTATTATTCTATTATGTAACGTCTTGGCACCATTTCGTTTGTACATTTGAAGAGAGGGTGTTGCCCCCAATCGACATCGGTAGGCAAAAGTGTGTCATCTTCTACTTTATTTTTCTTGATTTGACTAGGCCAAATTCATATGCTAAGCGTACCCTCTCCTTTGTCAACAATTTCCATAAGAATGTGATTCAATGTAATCAATATCTTACTAGACGAAATTCCATTGTCTGAAGGCAACAAAATTGTAAATTTCCTTATCGTATATGAAAAACAAAATGTTTTCCTTCTTTGAAAAAGGGTAAATTGTCAAGACTGTTGGAATAATTGTTATATCTATACGATAAAAATAAGGTTGAAAAATGTATTACATATCAGAACGCATATTCGCTAGCCAAGAGTTTACGATCCGCTCCGCGTCTCTATAAACCCTTTGCAGATTTAATGCGACGTTCGAAGCCTCAACTTTCAGCATATGATTGGACACAGGAGAAGTCTCCTGCTCAATCAGAGAACGTGTTGCCGTGCAAAACGAAGGAATGTGTAAATCCCTAGAACTGCCATTCGGACGTGTATCAAATACATATTCAAACCAAAGATGTCACATGCGCAATTCAGACTCGTGTCTGCGTAAAGAAGTATATTTTATTTACTACAGTACGTACCGCAAGTTTAATATCAAACAATTCTTGTAATTCGTTGTTTTATGTTCTATCTATCCCAGATCTATACAGTTGCGTCAGAGCTAGTTTCCTCAATTTGGAATTCACCTTACACGCGTTGGTTTTTTTTTTTTAGACGTAGACTCAACGACTACATGCATTTCATTGGTTCACCACATGTTTATTTTCTAAATAATATTCTCACAGATTTCTTTCTCAAGTCTGCAATTAAGAGATAGTTGAATGCATTATTAATATTTGAATGGTGTTCATAACTCACTGCGTTATTCTCTGAGTGCAGCCATTTCTAAATAACTTTTAAACAATAGCTGAAACAGGCATTTTCATTGGATAAGCATGATGTAATCCAAACAGGGTTGTTTTCTCCATCCGCTAGAGGACACCACTTAAAACTATGAAAATTGCTCTAAAACAGCCAATGGTCATATAGAGAAGCGGAGCGGATCATAAAAACTTGTCTAGCAAAGATGATCACAACGAAGAAATACAAAAAAATATCAAAATATCTGGCATATATGGAAACGATTTTTTTACAACATGAAAAGCCATAATCTTGTTATTTTAAGCAATACGTTTTCCTGCTTTAGATACAGCTTTTATTCATCTATTTAATCATTTATTTGTTTGTTTCTATGGTTTATTTTCGTTGCTTTTCACTATTGTATTGAACATGCAAGCACTAACTGGACAGCAACAAAATGTATGAGTGCGAATATGAAAGTGTGTTACAGGTGTTAGCAAAATTAATATCTGTGTATGTCTTATGTTGATATATCTGATAAACACAAAAGGGTAATGGTAGAAAAGAACCATGATTCCTATATATTGTTACATGAGGTTGTGATGTTTTAACTGCAGGTATTTAGTAATTCAGATAACGGCACGGTGATCTTTGAAAATTGATACTAAATTAATTGTTGCTCTGCAGGAAAGACAAATAAAATATTGAATTGACTTTTCGGAGTACTCGAATTTTGATGAGTACTCAATTAAACGGTTAATCGTTGATAGCCTTAACTAAACCATTTTCTAATAATTTTTAACATTTTGTCTTTCAGGACAGTGTCCATCTGTTGGTAAGTCGTTGTCATGTATATAGTTATCATTCCATTCATTATAGTACTACCAATACTTGTAACCGGATGTTCATTGATTATACAGCTACCAATAGCTCAGTAACAACTTGTGATGGATCCTCCAATGCTGGAACACCGGTCTACATCGACTTCAGTAAAATAAACAGTCCCTGTACCTGTACTGTGACTCCGGTGATCAGTGGCGAACTATACCTAATGATCGAGAAAGTAACTGTTAGCTCCTGCACAACGACTATAAAGGTGGGAAACACACGCATATATACTTGTCCAACAACAGGTGGACTGAGCCTACTCATTGCCAACGACAGCCAACCAGTCACAGTCACAGCGAGTTATAAAAAAAAATACAACACGGGATCATTTTATCATTGCTTGGGATTTTTTCAACGAGCAGCTGGTATGGATCCAATGTTACTTGATTTAAAATTTGTTTCTGATTTGTATGTTATCTTATCAATTTCTTTGTGGAGCTGTATCTCACAAACTCAAATATATACATAACATGTAAAACATGCCTTTTTGAATGTTTGCAATATGTGAATATGAAACACACGGTGGAAATAACGGATGTTCGGTTAAAGGTTAGAGCTAACACACACACATACAGAGAGAGAGAGAGAGAGAGAGAGAGATGTCAAGGCATTAACATGTTTCTATGAATCCAACAAACGGATGTAAATAGCAATGCCGATTTCCCCCCGTAAGTTTATATCGCTATCATTTTAGTGTGATATGGCATTATTTATTTTGCTCCATAGATATTCAAATAACATGTGGATCAAATTCAACAACAAATATGTCAACGTTCTACACCACTTCAACTGAAATGATTTCAACCGAAATCGAAATGACAAATTCTCCGACTCATCAAGACAATTATACAACTGTTTCTAATAATTCACAAATAAGGTGTACAGAACCAGCTGAAAAAGAACTGGCACGTAAGTTCACGATACTTATTTCACCTTATATGAGCCACTCACTTAGGGACTTTTTTAATCAAATTGTGTCAATGTGTCTTTTTCGTTAGACCTTTTTAGTTTTTTAGGGAGCACATGCATTGGATCAATTATTACAAAACTCACCAGGGATCATTCATATATATACAAAATCAGGATTCTTTGAATGACGGTACCTGACAGAAGAAAATTAGAAAATAGCGAAGATAAATAGGAAAGTTAAAGCAACCCACAGTATACAAAATATTTCAAAAATAACACTTTTGCATTTTCTTTGTCTCCTTTCAATATCAATTTATTTCTTGATTTCATGGTTTCATTAGAGACACATGATGCATGATATGCAGTTACTGTAACCCCCGTTATAACGCCACTATTTGTACCTCGGTGATTTTGGCATTATAACGGGGTGGCATTATATCGGGGGAGCATGTGTACACCTGCCATAAGAAATCAAAACAAATTTTGTCTACTACATTAAGATTTTAATTGATGAAATGTAAAGATAACGAACATTGATCAATCTCATTACTCCTATAAGCAATACAAAATAGAGTTGAGCAAACACGGACCCCTGAATATACCAGAGGTAAAATTAGGTGCCTAGGAGGAGTAACATCCCCTGTCGACCTTTCACATCCGCCGTGAACCCTATATCATGATCAGGTAAATGGAGTTATTCGTAGTTAAAACCAGTGTGCTAAGAACGACCTAACAATCGGAAATGAAACACATCCGGCAGCATTTGACCCAATGATAGGTTGTATTGGCAAGCTAGAACGTTACAATGACCATAGAATTTGCGAAATGCTGATTTTATACGAGACTGTTGAAATCTCTACACCAGCAACTTGTTTGTCAGTAGTGTGTTTCGATTTATGATTAAGCAAGATACAATCAATACAATCAATCGATTTAAAAACTGACCATACACAGAACAAGCTCTTGCGTATCGAATCAGTTGAGAGATATAAACACCATATGTAGGTGATAATGGAATATTGCTACATTAATATGGGAAGTTGACGATGGAGAAGCTGAGGTCATCCCGTTTGTCATAAAGTTGAGTTGTTAGTTTGCCGTTAATGTCTACTTTCAATAAAATATCTAAGTATGAAGCAGAAGTGGACGACTCGGTGGTGTCTTTTGTTTCGAGTTCACAGGGATATATCGAATCGACATATGAATGAAAAGCATTATTGTTAACAGATAAAACGTCGACGATATTATCTACATGTAAATGTCAACTTTATGTCCACAGCAAGAGATTGTTTTCTTCTCACGAAGAATTTGTTGAATAAATTCTGCTTCATACGAATATTAAAAACAGGTCATATCGTATAAGAGATTGAAGTCCATGCCCGGATTCTAAGTATGTAGGGATACGCGGAGCTTCATCTTCGTTATCGTCATCTAACGCTTCTGCATTCTCGCTAGAATGATATTTCCTCTTCAGTAAGTGATTCGGAAGACTCAAATTCAAAAATTTTCGGACGGTCAAACTCATATCTGTGGGTCAAATTAAGCGAGTCTTGAACTTGAGATAAGTAAAGAGCAAGGTCATGATCATCGTGCTATTTATAGATTGGCAAAAATTCACCAATGGTAAAAAAAAGTGTTACAATGGTGGAAAAATTTAATTGAATTCTTATTTGGAAATATCTAGCAATAATTAAACACAAATTTCGAACATTTACAGTATGTAATCTTGACAAATAGTTGTAATTAAAACAATAAACTGTTGTCCAAGAAGGATTATATATGTTGTCCACCAATCGCGGCAGTGTAGCACCATTGAATGAATTTAGTTCAATATGAAGATGCATGGCAATATTTTTATTGTCAGTGTTACAAACTTTTTAATAAATGTGTTATAAATAAAACAAGATAAAGACTATCTCAATAATTGGCTCATAAAATTCATTTACGATATGATTTTACAAAATAAATGTGCATTGTGATCTCACTAGAGATGAAAATTGTTGATATATTTTTCATTTATTGCGTATGTGACTGTGACTGAATATCTTCAATAGAGAAAAATTGCTAAAAGTGTTCATGTACAGTATTTGTATAGTTTGATCTTGATAAGAAATATACTCCATGTTTTGTTAGATATAAAAAAAATATCGTGAAAAGAGCGTTGTAAAATTATTACAAATTATAGTACGGAATGTATCATTTACAAGATATTTTGTGCGTTGTCATAATGTCAAAGTTACATACAACTTTCAACACAGCCCGGTCAGCGCAATATGGACGTAAACGTTTTAAAACAAAATCACCGTGTATAACCCCACATTTGGGGGTGCGGAACAGTGACCTTAGGGGGTACGGAATTCGAAGCGTGTTTTACTAGATGAGTTAACATATTTAGCTTGGTTACAGCTCTATAGCTAAACAGAGCTGAACTCAGTGAGATCAATAATTTCATATTTTAGAAAAATAAAGGGTCAATTTCGTATTAATACCATACCTTTTTTCATTTCATTAAAGACGATTCACAACTGAATTAAGCACATTAGAAAATAGAAAAGTATATTCTATATATGTTGAATTTTCACAATCAAATTTTAAATTACATAATTAATTTTACATTAGATCCTTTCATACATGCATGAAAGTACGTGATTATGTAGAAAACGTTACTGGGTTTAATACCAAATAACGCTTTTGCATAAGAATCTTAAGTCAAAAGAATGTATAAAGAAAACATGGGTAAAAGCTTGAATAAATTCATTCCGGTGATCCATATATATTCTTTAGAAATAATTTGTATTTTATTAATAACCAATAACTTAGAGATGGGTTCATTGCCCCCTACCTCCACTGAAAGCTGTACCCCCTAGTAGCACACACTAAATTTGAAGTTTTCACCGTTTATTTGACGTGAAATGTCGGAAATCACGGATGCATCTGCCACAGCGTTATGTGCAGACCCCATGAGTATTAGTTATATTATATGGAGTGGCAATATAATTGAAAAATTCACCAAAATATCGATCAACTCTGCATCCTCACGTGTGGTTGCCGAATGTAGTTGAAGTATTCACCTATTTGTAGCCCGAACTGCAAGGTGGGAAACAAGTAAGAATAAGCGGGAATATCACTATGTTCCGTCGTATGTTAATATAACGAGTTTTATCCCTATAGTTGTAACCAAGCTAAATATGTCAACTTATCTAGTAAAACACGCTTCGAATTCCGTACTCCCTAAGGTCACTATTCCGCACCCCCAAATGTGGGTTTGTACATGGTGAGAGTAAAATTGAATTCTTAGATAAAATAAATAGTGTCTTGTCTTGCTTTTCCGTTTGTTGAAGCAACTTGGAATACATTTATTTCACAGAGAGTGATTTTCATAACTGCTTTTTTTCATTTGGGCCGTATGTAACTTCCAAAAATGTTTCACTTGAAGAACAAATCTTGGATATCCTCATTTGCCATGGCTCTGATGTCCTTGTTTTACATTACGTTGTGTCAGGAATACGTCTGTGTTGCAATATACGATGGATGTCGTAAACGGGAGCATTCATGGAGAAAATTACTGCTCTACATTTTTTGCAGTATGTAACGTGATATAACCGGGGGGGGGGGGGGGGGGGGGGCAATGTAGCGGATGATCACTGTATACTAGTATTGCTGTTCTTGCAAATTTTGTTATAAGTAAAAATATCAAATTCCTTAAGTTACATTTTGTATATGGACCATGTAAATTTCCTGTGACAGTAAATGATGGTGACATGTATCACTATATTGTTACCCACTGGTTTAGACATTATGAATAAATGGAAGGTAAAAATAAGATTTCATTCGATGAAATGTATCCATTTTACTTCTATAAACATTCAATGCTCATTTTCATCGTTTCTATAAAAAAAAAAAAAGTATGTTTATAGGAAGTGCCGTTAATGGAATTTTCGTGATCTCCTCTTGTCAGTTTTTCTCTTTTATGAATCATAACGCGGGCTTTTTTTTTCGACTTAAAATTGAGGTGCTTTAGGAATTGTGCATTAGCAAACCTGAGTAGTATTCAGGTGGTACTTTATGATGAACAGGGTATGTGTACCTTTTGTATTCGTAATTTTATCAAAGTTGTCCAAAATGGTGTTTTTGTAATTGGTGTACATATCTTCATTTTATTACTTTGGCTTTCTATGAAAGAAAACTTAGTGTTTTCCACAGGAAAGATTCCGTTGATGACAGCTCAGGTTGTTTCCCAAATAAATGACACTCCCTCCCCCACCTGAACATGTAGATACATGTTGCTAGTCGCGGATACGTAGCTCCCTGGGATATGGGACAGACCTAAAAGTGACAGCTTCACCTCTTATAAATACCACACAGAGGTACAGTTCTACATACAGTAGGTAATAGTTCAGATCAAATCTGTCATAGTATACAGTAGTAAGTATCACATTTCTTGTAGAGATGGATGATGTGTCGAACATACATTTACAAATTCCACTGGTGCTGTTCGTTGTGATTGCTGTTGTATCGGTAATATTCAACCTATACCTTTCCATCAAACTACGACAAAGGTATGTGCATGTATTGTTATGAATACATTTAATGAAAAAGTGTATTATTTATGTAACCCGTCTATAGATCAAGACAACATTCTTGGATTTTCAAATATTTTATTCTATGGAAAAAACCAGTCTGCATAACCCTATACAATATAATTGCTTCATAAGTTACGTGCTTCAACCTTGACGGTGTGCGTAGGTATGGGGTGGACAGGTAAAAATGGTGTTTTTATAGTAGGCATATGAACACAACTCACACCCCTCTCTCTCTCTCTCTCTCTCTCTCTCTATCTCTCTCTCTCTCTCTCTCTCTCTCTCTCTCTCTACACTATGTCAGAAATATTGCATGTAAATGTGAACTTTGGCCCAATGGTTCTTGAGAAGAAGATTTTTAAAGATTTTCCCTATATATTTGTATGTAAAACTTTGATCCCCTATTGTGGCCCCATCCTACCCCAGGGGGGCATGATATTAAAAAACCTGAATCTGCACTATATCAGAAAGCTTTCATATAAATCTCAGCTTTCCTGGCTCAGCGTTTCTTGGGAAAAAGATTTTTAAAGAGTTTTCCTATATATTTGTATGTAAAACTTTGATCCCCTATTGTGGCCCCATCCGACCCCCGGGGACTATGATCTTAACAATTTAAAATCTGCACTATATCAGGAAGCTTCCATATAAACCTCAGCTTTTCTGGCTCAGTGGTTCTTGAGAAGAAGATTTTAAAAGATTTTTCCAATAAATTTGTATGTAAAACTTTGATGCCCCCCTTGAGGCCCCATCCAATCCCCGGGGTCCATGATTTTAACAAACTTGAATCTGCATTATATATAAAAAAACACACCGAAAAAAAACAAAAAAACTTTGACCCCCTATTGTGTCCCCATCCGACCCCCGGGGGCCATGATTTTAACAATTTAGAATCTGTACTATATCAGGAAGCTTTCATATAAATCTCAGCTTTTTTGGCTCAGTGGTACTTGGGAAGAAGATTTTTAAAGATTTTCCCTATATATTTGTATGTAAAACTTTGACCCCCTATTGTGGCTCCATCCGACCCCCGGGGGCCATGATTTTAATAATTTAGAATATGTACTATATCAGGAAGCTTTCATATAAACCTCAGCTTTTCTGGCTTAGTGGTTCTTGAGAAGAAGATTTTTAAATATTTTCCCTATATATTTGTATGTAAAACTTTGATCCCCTATTGTAGCCCCATCCGACCCCCGGGGGCCATTACTTTAACAATTTAGAATCAGCATTATATAAGGAAGCTTTCATATAAATCTCAGCTTTTCTGGCTCAGTGGTTCTTGAGAAGAAGATTTTTAAAGATTTCCCTGATATATTTGTATTTAAAACTTTGATTCCCTATTGTGGCCCCATCCGACCCCCGGGTGCCATGATTTTTACAATTTAGAATCTGCATTATATCAGGAAGCTTTCATATAAATCTCAGCTTTTCTGGCTCAGTGGTTCTTGAGAAGAAGATTTTAAAAGATTTTTCCAATATTTTTGTATGTAAAACTTTGATCCCCTATTGTGGCCCCATCCGACCCCCGGGGGCCATGATTTTAACAATTTAGAATCTGTACTATATCAGAAAGCTTTCATATAAATCTCAGCTTTTCTGGCTCAGTGGTTCTTGAGAAGATTTTTAAAGATTTTCCCGATATATTTGTATGTAAAACTTTGATCCCCTATTGTAGCCCCATTCCACCCCTGGGGGCCATGATTTTTACAATTTAGAATCTGCATTATATAAGGAAGCTTTCATATAAATCTCAGCTTTTCTGGCTCAGTGGTTCTTGAGAAGATTTTTAAAGATTTTCCCGATATATTTGTATGTAAAACTTTGATCCCCTATTGTAGCCCCATTCCACCCCTGGGGGCCATGATTTTTACAATTTAGAATCTGCATTATATAAGGAAGCTTTCATATAAATCTCAGCTTTTCTGGCTCAGTGGTTCTTGAGAAGAAGATTTTTAAAGATTTTCCCTATATATTTGTATGTAAAACTTTGATTCCCTATTGTGGCCCCATCCGACCCCCGGGGGCCATGATTTTAACAATTTAGAATCTGTACTATATCAGAAAGCTTTCATATAAATCTCAGCTTTTCTGGCTCAGTGGTTCTTGAGAAGATTTTTAAAGATTTTCCCGATATATTTGTATGTAAAACTTTGATCCCCTATTGTAGCCCCATCCCATCCCTGGGGGCCATGATTTTTACAATTTAGAATCTGCATTATATAAGGAAGCTTTCATATAAATCTCAGCTTTTCTGGCTCAGTGGTTCTTGAGAAGAAGATTTTTAAAGATTTTCCCTATATATTTGTATGTAAAACTTTGATCCCCTATTGTGGCCCCATCCGACCCCCGGGTGCCATGATTTTAACAATTTAGAATCTGCATTATATAAGGAAGCTTTCATATAAATTTCATTTTTTCTGGCCCAGCGGTTCTTGAGAAGAAGATTTTTTAATGACCCTACCCTATTTTTACCTTTTCTTGATTATCTCCTCTTGGAAGGTGGCCTGGCCCTTTATTTTAACAATTTAGAATTCCCTTTACCTAAGGATGTTTTGTGCCAACTTTAGTTGAAATTGGCCCAGTGGTTATTGAGAAGAAGTTGAAAATGTGAAAAGTTTACAGACGGACAGACGGACGGACGCCGGAATACAGGTGATCAGAAAAGCTCACTTGAGCTTTCAGCTCAGGTGAGCTAAAAACAACGAATTAAAAAAAATCTATATGCACAAACACACTGACACACATAACAAACTAAACAGGTGTCTTTTAACTCATGCATCTCTCATACACTTATGCCCGTGTCTCTAAGTAAACAGATTTCGGGTTCACATCCTGTACGTACTGCCACTCTCCATATCGCTCTGAATGTCTACAAACTCTAGTGGTTCTTCTGAGTGGCGGAGTACTACATCTGGGTGAAATCACTGAAATTGAAGATCTTGAGAAAGAAGAGGGTATGGTAGAATGATGTGGAGAAGATTGATGTAGAGAGGATAGAGGCTCTCGTCAATGACGACGCTGAAGGATTGTGTACACTGCTCTGTCACTCTCATCCGAAGATTCCGAAGAGCTTTGGGATGAATCATCTGAAGAAATAATGGCTGGATTCTGATGGGTTTTTTTCTGTTTGACCTGTTTGGAAACTAAATAAGAATTAATATTAGTTGGAATACAATTAAAAGGCAAAAGAAAATTTCTATGGAGGGTACGAACAGATCCTTTTCCGTCCTCACGTTTGACGACATAAACAGGAATATCTAAATTTGGTATTTGAAATAACATAAACATCTCTATCCCACTTGTCTGCAAGCTTATGTTTTTCTTTAAAAACAACTTTTCTTACAAGAACTCTATCCCCAATTTCTAACTTTGAATCTTTCACTTTTCTGTCAAAATTTTCTTTAATTTTGTCTGAAATTTTCTTTGATTCTTCTGCAGCAACTTTGTAAGAATACTATAACCTGTCTTAGAGTTTATGTACATAAAACTGATGATCTTTTGATCCTTCGTTTCCTGGCTCTATTCCTAAAAATGCATCAACTGACAAGCATGAAAATGTTGTGAATATCCTGTGGCATCATTTTTAACTGAATTATAAGCATACACTAAAGATGATACATATGATTTGCAATCTAATTTTCCCCTAGAGTACTTAACATTTTGATGAAAGTCTGATTAAAGCGTTCTACTGATCCATTGCTTTGGGATCATATGGCGTAGTTCTTGACTTTTTTATGTTTGCTATCTTACAAAATTCTTTGATGACCTTGCTCTCAAAATTTCTTCCCTGGTCGCTATGCAGTCTATCGGGAAAACTGTAGTGAACAATGAAATTTTCATATAAGGCTGTTGTGGTTGCTAATTGATTTTTGCATGGAACTGCACAGGCATATCTAGTAAAGTGGTGTGTCATAACAAGAATATTTTCGAACCCCCTTTTACTTTTTTCTAAAGACAAAAAATCAATACAGACAATATCTAATGGCTTGGTGGAAGTAGTGGGACAAGGATCGGCTCTCAGTCTGACAGGTGTTTTGCTTCTTATACATCTCTCACAGTTTTCTACTCTAGCTTTAATATCTTTCTCTAAACCTAGCCAAAAAACTATTTGCCTGGCTAACCAAACTGTTTTCCCTATGCCTGGATGCCCTACTTCTTTGTGCAATCCAACAAATAGTACCTCTTTAAAATGATCTGGCAAACAAAGTTCTAAGACTTTTTCTCCATCTAAGAATGAAATTCTGTTCAAGACCTTATTGATGATCTTAAGTTTCTTCCTTTCTCTCAAATATTTTTGAACTTGCTTTGTTTCATTCCTACCCTTCTCTCCCTGCTCTAAAATCTCTATGATTCTGGCTATAGTTATGTCCTCTTTCTGTTCTTTCCTCCAGTCAATATCGGACATATCTGTAGTTGGAAAGGCATCATCCAATGGCAAATTATGTGATAAAGTTTCTGCAGCTGAAACATCTAAAGAAGCTGAATTACAAATGGCTTTAACCGAGTCTGAAAATAAACAGGGTTTCTAGAAAGAGCATCTGCATCAGAGTTGAATTTTCCTGGTCTGTAAGAAATGCTGAAATTGTAATTTGCAAGTGCCGAAACCCATCGATGACTAGTTGCATCTAATTTAGCTTTGGATAACACATATGTCAGTGGATTGTTGTCTGTTACAACTTCAAACTGATTTCCATACAAATAATCATGGAATTTGTCAGTAATGGACCATTTCAATGCCAAAAACTCTAATTTATTAGCAGGATAGTTTCGCTCTGCAGGTCTTAACCCTCTACTCGCATAGACAATTACCTTTTCTACCTCATCATGTTTCTGGTACAACACTGCTCCCAGTCCATAACTGCTGGAATCTGTATGAACAGTGAATGGCTTAAAGTAGTCTGCATAAGCTTTATACTGGAGGACTTACAAGTAAATCCTTAATTCTTTCAAATGACTCCTGCTGAATATCCTCCCATTTCCAAACTGGTTTGTTTTGCTTCTTTTTGGCCTTCTTAACTGTATTGTGCCCCTGTATTAAAGAATTTAAAGGTTGGACAATTTGGGAATAATCTTTAATAAATTTACGATAATAACTTGAAAATCCTAAGAACTGTCGTAGTTCCTTGATGTTCTGTGGGGTTTTCCAGTCTTTCACTACTGATAATTTTTCTGGATCTGCTGAAATTCCATGTTCCCCAACGACATGACCCAGATATGTGACTGATGATCTGAAAAATTCACATTTGGAAGGCTTAAGTTTCAAATTGTGCTCTGATAATTTTCCAAAGTCAGATTCTAACCTAATTATGTGATCTTCAAATGTTTTAGAAAATACCAAAATATCATCCAGGAAAATAAGGCATTCTTTCAGTAACATATCTCCCATACATTTCTACATCAGCCTCTGGAATGTGGCTGGCGCATTTGTCAGGCCAAAGCTCATGCGATTGCATTCGTAAAACCCCAAATTTCCAACAGAAAATGCTGTTTTTGATTTGTCTTCTTCAGCTACGGCAACTTGCCAATATCCTGAACGCAAATCAAGTTTGGAGAAAAATTTAGAGCCTGATAAAGTATCTACAACATCATCAAATCTGCGTAGCATATAAGCATCTTTTCTTGTCCTAGAATTAAGAATTCTGTAGTCTATACAAAACCTCAGACTACCGTCTTTCTTTCTCACTAGTACCACATTGGAAGAAAATGGACTATCTGATTCTCTAATTACCCCTGATTTCAGCATGTCATTGATGTGTTACCGAATTTCATCATACATTCCAGGTGGAATTTTGCGATAGGGTCTATCATCCTCTAACACAATCTTGTGCTCTACTAGGTCTGTTTTACCTATGTCATTAGCATTTTTGGAGAAGACATGACTCCATTTGCATAAAATATCTGAGAAAAGCTCATCCTGTTCTGAAGTCAAGTTTTTCTTATCAATTTGAACATTTGGTAAATCTGACAAATTGTGCTTAGGATTCACAGTACTACGAGATGACTTCTGATAAACTAAGTTGTCCACTATCTTAACCTGACTAAGCTGACACATCTCTGACTTAGGTCTTATAGAAATAGTCTTAGCAGTGATATTGCATATTTTCACTTGAATTCTACAACTGCTAGTCTTCGTATCTACCTTGACTACTCTAGGACAAACAATGTACTTTGACTCATTGTCAAACTTTTTAGTAATGAACTGTGTATCCACACCCTGAACACCTCTAACCAGACCTTGTACAACGCAGGATTGGTATGGCTCCACAACAACATACTTTTTTGTTCAATGACCGCACATTGTAGGATCCTTTCATGCTGTTAACTGCTAGCTTCCAAGCTTGCGGAACATCTTCAGCATCTGAAACAAAATCTTTGTAAAATCTTATCACATTTGTCCCCAAAATGACAGGGCATTGCATATTGAAGTCATTGTCTGGCACAACTAACATATGTACATGCAGCTCTTGTTCACGAAGTAATGGTATGCTAACATAACATTCTATGTATCCTAGGCATGGTAACACAGGACCATCTGCTACAGACACTTCCAGTGAACTAATGTATCTTAACTCTGGTTTGTCAATCGAAGTTTTGTAACCTGACAGTGATATAGTACTGACCATAGACCCACTGTCTACAAGTGCTAACATAATCTGATCTTGAATCAAAATGACACTTTTGTTACTTTCACCAACCAATTGACACCTTTGTTGGCCATTAGATTCACCAACCTTTGATTGTACATCAGCAAAGGTGGTTAATCTTTTAGCTCATTCTGATTTGCAAATCTGTTACCTGAATTTTTCTGTCGACCATTACCTTTGTATCCTCTACCTTTATTATATTTCCCTTTGAAATTTGAATTTCCACTTGTGTGAAGGTCAGGTCTCTCAAGAATCTTGTTGAACTTGTCATCTATTTTAGATTCTATCTCACTCACCTTGGTATCCAATTTTCTCTCTAGTGCAGACAACATTTTTTTCTGTCTCATCTGTACTAGTTGTCATTACATGATTGTGAACTTTCCTTTCCCTAGCTACGCTTTCACCAACATCACCTGATTTTGATTCTTTTATATTCCCTCTACTGCTGATGCTGATTTCCTTTTCTACCTGTCTTATTTCTCTGAGCAACTGATCATAATTTTGAATTGTGTCATACTTATGTCTAGTTTGAGCTTTGAGTTTTTCACAATGTTATGAAGTCCAAAATTTGTGACGCAAAAGATCATTCTTGGATTCTTTATGCAAATGATTATTGTCAATAGCTGTTTGCAAAAGGGACTTAATTCTACAACCAAAGGATGTAACAATTTCATTTGGTAATTGAAAAGAATTGAAAAACTCCTGCATAATCATACCATTGGTTGAAATATCTGAGAACAATGCATCAAGCTTGTCTAAAATTTCACCAGTAGTTGCTTTTTCACCTAAGGGTATTAACATCTTCCTTGCTGTGCCTCTTAGGGATCTACGTATTGCTTGTAATAGATGACTGAAACTTACCTTTGGATCACTCTGTAAACATCTGATTTCAAATCTCCATTCTGAATAACTTACATCTCCTTTCTGAGGTGGTTCATCTCCTGAGAATGGTGGAATCCTGGGAATTACTTCTGATGAAATAATTTGAGAATGACCTAAGTCCTACCATCTGATCATCATGATTTGTCTGATTCATACTGAAAGTATCTGACAGTTTAGCTCTACCCCTTCCAACAGAAAATATCTTGCGTTTTGCTCCCTGAACACCAGCAGGTGTGCTTGTCTTAGGCAGTATGTCATACTTACCACTTGCAAGCAACTTCTTGATCATGGCATCCTCAGAACCTAAAGAATCATCTCCTTCTGCACCTTCACCTGTTTTTGCTTTATCTGTCATATTTACACCTGATTGCAGCAGAAGACAAAAACACGCAGACAAAATCACGAAAAGCGGTACGATTTCGCAAGTATCAGTACAGAAATAATTTCTACTCACTCTACCTAAGCATACAAACATTTGCAAACAAATAATTCTCACACACTCTCAAAAATTAGTACTTATTAATTACATTTGATATGATGTAAACAAAATTCTTTCGAAAAGAAATGAGAAAATTGCGTAAAATACAAACTCTGGGAGAATCTAAGGTATATGTCAAGAAAAATAACCCCAATAAAGCTATATGGACAGGACTGTTGGGCTGAATAATTTTTGGAAATTCTTTTCCTGTAAGAATTACAACACCACTGTTGTGTGACTGTAACACACTGGGCAATGATATACCAACACTGATAATCTGATATCAACCAGTTAAGAAACAGCAAACTCCACTTTATAACTCCTAAAATGCTCTGAACTTGCTCACTTCCTCATTGCTCTGTTCAGTGATTGTTAGTGGTTTGTTATGTCGTGCAATTAGAAATGAATGGACTTTCTAGTAACAGACTGTGTTGTTATAAACATGCAGGCAATGTGAGCTATCTCCCCACCTAAAATGTAGATTTCCTAGCAAAATATTCCTAATCATAAAGCATAAACAATAGATGAAACATAAATGAAATTGTCACATAAACTTTGCAAATGATCTGCACAATGTAAACAAATGACATGACATTGAATAAACGATGACAAAACACATTGACAACACAATAACACCATTAAACATGTAAATTAACAAATAAACAGTCAAATAAATAGCGAAATTTTAATTACCAGTACTAAAAATCAAGGTATTTGAAGTCAATTTATCAAAAATCGTGTGAACGGGTAACTTCCGGAATGTTGGATATTGATTACGTCGTACGACAATGAGTTCGGTTGGATCGAGCTCGAGCTATCGACAGAATCCTGTGACGTCACAACATCGCTTTTTCGGAATGATCACTCGGCACAAGTCGGTATTAATCGTCGTGTGCATGCGCAATAATAACTCTCGGGGCGAGGGAAATCCCGAAATGGCGGATCCTGGAATTCACAGCCAATAGATAAGGCAGGGAACGACAAAATTTTCACTGCTAACAAACACACATATTTCAAATTCAATCACTGCAGTAAACACCAATTTCAATGATGAATGAAGTATAACAGTAGGGTATACACTCGAAGTATGTTGATTTACGACGAATATTGCGAATTGTAGACTGGCTCCAATTTGAACTTAATTAACGTGGGCGCCATTGTAACCCGTCGATAGATCAGGACAACATTCTTGGGTTTTCAAATATTATATTCTATGGAAAAAACCAGTCTGCATAACCCTATACAATATAATTGCTTCATAAGTTACGTGCTTCAACCTTGACGGTGTGCGTAGGTATGGGGTGGACAGGTAAAATGTTTTTAGTAGGCATGTAAACACAACTCTCTCTCTCTCTCTCTCTCTCTCTCTCTCTCTCTCTCTCTCTCTCTCTCTCTCTCTCTCTCATACACTATTTCTAACACGAAGGACATAAAACAACCCGAACAACAAGTAGGTGGATCCAAGATCCAACACCTGGCTACATTTAGAAACCTAAGTAACATAAAGTGTATGATAATTGTATATGGTATAGAATTATTAGTTAAAACAATTGACTCCACGATAGTCAAAGTGATTGGAGCTGCTGTTTAATTTTAGTCTCATTTTATCTATTGCAAATCCTTAATTTTTAAAGGATATATACAACTGAATTCCAGTCTTGGACTTTTAGTTTACAGTGTCTTTACAATTCTTTAGAAACGACAATACGAGTCAGCAAGAACATAATGCGTCTCAGAGAGTATACCTCGGTGTCTCTAATCAGTCTGCCGCAAGTACCTACACTGAACTAGATATGGCAAGCGTTAAAACGGGGACAACAGGAGGGAACCAGGATAACACAGAACTAGATATAAGAAACAATACCACAGGGACAACAGAAGGAGGAAACCATACTTATATAGAACTACTGTAGATATAACAAGCACTGCAAGGGGAAGTGAGAGGGAAGGGGACCAGTACGACTCCATGTCACCATCGAAGAACTACATCAATCGTAATGCCTCTTAACATGTAAAGCTAATATTTGGTACATTATTATCAATATATATAGATAGATAGATAGATAGATAGATAAAAATTACTTGTCGCAATGATCGGTAAAAGTATAGGTAAAAAATAAAAAAAGATACACGAAGACGTTTAGTAATGCCTTAGCGCTTTCATTTCAAATCATTAGAAGCTTTACATTCAGTGTATGTAAGCTTTACTAAACGTCTTCGTATATCTTTTTTACTTTTTACCCCCCCCCCCCCCACACACACACACACACATATATATATATATAACCGTCATAAATTTGATTCCAAAAATGTTTGATAATGAGAATTGTGTTGAGGAGTATGTCAGATGATGGATTAAATATGAAAATGAAGAACTTGATACATTGTCAGAATGGGTTAAAAGCATAAGAGGGATATTAAAATCCCGAATTATACATATTAAAACAAAAGAACGTACCATCTATCCTTCTGTGTTTAGTAAACCAGAAGTGATAAAAGAATTAGATAGGTTGCATGAGGAATATGCTTTTGTTCCAGCTGACAAAGCTAGTAACAACATTGTCTTTGTTCGTAAGGCTCATTATTACAATTGTATTTCAAACAAACTTGGCATTAATTCCACTTTTGGTAATCGTATTTAGAGTTTGTATATTCCAATTGCATTTTCAGAAGATGAAATTCTTCAAAACCATGCATCAGTTTTAGACATATTTAATATCCCAGTCAATGGGTCGAATAAATACCAGTTACCATACCTTTACTGGATTCTTTAACTACATAAAAACCCTTTCAAACAAAGATGCATTGCTGCATCCAGTAAGTGTTCTACCAAGCCCCTGTCTTTGCTCCTGATGAACATATTAACAGCTATGAAGGAGAAACTTTACACTTACTGTGCGACTACATATGCCAGAGGTGGTGTTAATCAAATGTGGATTCTAAACAATTCTAAAGAGCTTTTACTAAACTTGAAATCGCATTTTTTTCCAAACTCAATAACATCAAAACCTATGACTTTTCAACACTACACACGACCATTCCACATCATAAATTAAAGACTAGACTTTTGATACCATAGACAGTTGCTTCTTCAACAAAAATGGAATAAGGAAATATTCATATCTAGTGATCAGTCACCCAAAAACTAACTTTGTTAAACACCACTCTGATTTCACGAACAAGTACTCTGAAGTTGAAATAAAAAATATGCTAGAGTTTCTCATTGACAATATCTTCGTGGTCTTTGGTGATCAGGTTTTCGAACAGTATGTTGGAATTTCCATGGGCACGAATTGTGCTCCTTTGTTAACTGACCTGTTTCTATATTCATATGAAGCAGAATTTATTCAAAAAGTTCTACGCGAGAAGAAAAAAACTCTTGCAGTGGCATTCAATTCGACATTTAGATATATCGACGACATTTTGTCTATTAACAATGATAACTTTCATTCATATGTCGATTCGATATATCCCTGTGAGCTCGAAATAAAAGACACCACAGAGTCGTCCACTTTTGCTTGATACTTAGATATTTTATTCAAAGTAGACATTAACGGCAAACTGACAACTCAACTGTATGACAAACAGGATGATTTCAGCTTCTCCATCGTCAACTTCCCATATTCATGTAGCAATATTCCATTATCACATGCATATGGTGTTTATCTCTCTCAAATTATTCGATACGCAAGAGCTTGTTCTGCGTATAGTCAGTTTTTGATTCAAGGCAAGCTACTGAGAAACAAGTTGTTGAAACAGGGGTTTCAACAGTCTCGATTCCAGTCAGCATTTCGCAAATTCTATGGTCGTTATAACGATCTAGTTCGTTAATACAACCTATCATTGGATCAAATACTGTCTGGTGTATTTCATACCGATTGTTAAGCCGTTCTTGGCACACTGATTTTGACTACGGATAACTCCGTTAATCTGATCAGGATATAGGGCTCACGGCGGGTGTGACTGGTCGACTGGGGGTGCTTACTCCTCCTAGGCACCTGACCCCACCTCTAGTGTGTCCAGGTGTCCGTCTTTGCCCAACTATGTATGTTATATTGCTTATAGAAGTTATGAGATTCATCACTGTTCGTTATCGTCACCTTTCATGACAGAGAACAATTTGAAGATTAAAAATCCATATGAAAGTATTTTAAGCACATGCTGAATAACTCATTTAAAAATATTTTGAAAAAAAGTATATAAAGATGATAGTATTTTGTTCAATCAATACATACCGGTGCACAATGAAAATCCTATCTATCAGGTAATCATAAAATAAAAAAAAAAATGTTCGTTATCTTGACCTGTTATAAGAAAAATAACATATGTCTCCTCTCAGTTAAATATTTTTTCTGTTTTTTTAACGATACAGCAAGCTAGAATTATTTGGTTAATTCAAAATGGATAGGTCACCGACGAAAAAGTGAAGATAGCGAATAGTGATCTCATAACTCCCATAACATAACCAAGTTATGAGTTTGAGAAACACAGATCACTGGGTATACCAGATGTAGGACAACGTGCCCAGGTGGAGCAAGCATTCCCTGTTGACCATTCATACCTGCCGTGAGCCTTATATCTTAATCAGGAGAATGCAATCCGCAGTCAAAAATCAGTATGAAAAGAACAGCCTAACGATTAGTATGCTATAAAGCAGGCAACATTTGAACCATTGATAGGTTGTTTAATTCACCATTCTTCATTTTACGAGGTCATCGTTCTTAAAGTTCTGAAATATATTCCTATAAGATCAAAAGGAAACAGTTCATGGATATGAGTTTCATGTTGCTTTTATTTTCTCATGAGAAAACAAATTGCTCATTCACAAGTCATGATCTTAAGTCAATTTTTAACCTATATGTACATGTTTCTTCTTTTGGATTTATTTACTCTCTATGAACTCATTTATCTTGTTTTACCATTACTAAATTATTATCACAAAATGAATCACCATTAATGACTGCTCATTCAGGCAGTTACTGTTTTAAGGTCACCTTAGCTAAGCTTTTCCCAACCCATGCCACCGTCTATCAGTACTATCAGTACTTAGATTATAATTGCATTTAATATGTGAAATACCTGGCATGTACTGAGGTGTGGTGACTTTTAGCACAGAACCACTTTTATTAACAACGGGACAAACAGATTTAAAGGGGGTGCATATGCATATATACATGTACAACAAACAGCATTACTGCTGCCCATGAGATTGATATATAAAACATGTATACAAATTACCGATATACTCTTACACGTGTCATCAGTAATTCAATCTTTAACATATTTAAAGTCGGTATTTTTAATACACTCTTTTACATTTTTAAATCTGTTGTTAATGAAGGAGGAAGTTATAAAGACGATGATCCGTCACAAAGCTTTTTATTTTTAACGGGTGTTACGAAAACGTCGAAGGGAAAACGGAACGGGAGACGAAACGGAATTCAAGAATTAGAATGATTAATGTTGATAAGATAATGCCTAAAATCGGGTGAAAAATGATTCATTTTTATCAAAATCAACAATTTGGAAATTCTTTACAGGCAATAAAACAACTTTATCAGAAACTTTTGCATCATAAATTGATTAAGTGAATGAAGTTAAAAGTTTGTATAAGAATTTAGAAAACGTTTTACCAGAATTTTGAATTTTTTTAATTAATTGACAAAGGTGTTTGCAAGCAGTGACACATATAGGTAGAGAATGAAAAGAACACACGTGTTTTATATATATTCCCCCTTCTCTCTCTCCTCCGTAGCAAAGCGTTATTAACACACATGTACATATACTTACACATGATAACGTTTATGTCTCTGTACAGGGATTGTGATATGTATAAAACAACGATAATTCATGATTTTATTAAGCCAACAAGTGAAACATCTTGTGTTTGATTTATTATATTTAAATAACAGATTTAGTGATCGCAGCACTCCAGTCCTAAATAGGGAGGACTTCTGGCAGTTCATTTCTAAACTAAACACTTGTATAGCTCAACATTTAGATTGATAATGAAATGACTTTTATTAATTCCATTCAAGCATCAATTCGGTGTTAGTCTTTTAGGTATTTCATATATTATGAAATACATCTGTTAATTCCTCTTACTATGGGTCGTCTTCTTCACTCTAGTTTACATTGGGTATTTTTCTGTAATCATTCTTTCCCGCTCTATCTCTCCAGTTTCAACGCTAATCCACAGGATATCAGTAAATGTACGAACTTTCACACAGATTCATCCCAAATGAGGCAAACCTTCTTTTCCACCTTGGACTCGTTCGGTTTGAAATTTGATGTGATACATGAATGTATTGTACCAAGTGTAGTACTGAATTAAAATCAAAATTCAGTTATCTTAAACATATCTAGTTCGATTAAGAGCACGTTCGATATAAAAAGGTATGTTTGGAGGATTGTTTTCCCAAAAATATATTTCATGTTTTACAATGTTTTATTTTTTTCAGGGGGGGGGGGTACCTTTTATTCATTGCATAGTATTATGGTCGGGAAAATCTTTAATATAGCGCAGCAGAATTTACTAACAAAGGGTTATTTAACAATTAATGATATTTATTTTTGCAATTAATAATTGATAGAAAATTGTAACAATAGCAAAATACTAACTTACGGTAGTTGAACAATCAATCCTTTAGAAACAGAATCTACACACGCAAAAACTAGCAATTTTCAAAATCCTAGTCCCGAGTATAATAACAAATCCAAAAGTATATGAAGTGTCTAACCAGAGCTCATTTAATCATATGAATCTTAGTGTATTCATAATAGAAATGAATTTTAAGTACAGTCTTGAAAAACAATGAGGCAACCA
This sequence comes from Ostrea edulis, assembly GCF_947568905.1. Taxonomy (NCBI): domain Eukaryota; kingdom Metazoa; phylum Mollusca; class Bivalvia; order Ostreida; family Ostreidae; genus Ostrea; species Ostrea edulis. Next base: position 23,500,079 of record NC_079166.1, read on the forward strand.
TTATGTATTTTTTTCTATTAGAAATAGCATGAAGTCTAGAAGAATCTCGGTCACATGTGTCAATGAAATAAACATCACTCTCTATAGAGCAATCTAGGTCAACCCAATGCAAATAGAAATATACACAATAATAGGTTCATAAAATCTTTCCTTAAGGTAGCAGACATAATAAAGTAATAGAATTTGAAAGGGGTCCAATTCTAATTCAAGTCTTTTTCAGTATGTTTATCTTACCTTATTTTTCTGCTTTATTTGTAAAACAACATACTGTCGCAATCATGCGGGGGGGGGGGGGGGGGAGCAAAGCCAGGATAAGGGATGGTACCAACAGGCGCTTGTGTGATATTTTTATCCAAACTTATTGTGCAAATTATTAAGCAAGCGCTTGTTGGTACATTCATCCACAAAACTCGTCGTCATTTATTAATGCGTTAGTATTAAATACATGTATTAATGTGAAATGGTGGATTCTGAGGATGACTTCCTGTTCTCTATGTAATTTCTCCTTTCCTTGTTGAAAATAAGCCTTTTGATTTTACAAAATGCTGACCTTTTCCTACCATCATTGCATAAAATAGTTTTCATTTTCCGTTCCGTCTCCCATTTCGTTTTCCGTTCCACGTTTTACCAATAACCCTAACCCTAACTGGGGTTTTACCTCGCAAAACCGGTATTCAAATTAATTGTTGTGTACTCTCATACATATGTAGCTGTTTGACACGACACGTAAAATGAATTATTTTGTAATTTTATTAGTGACATCATTATCTTCCTTGACAGTGCGAGGTAAGCAATTAGAACTGTTTCTGTTGCTAAATGATACATGTTTATGGTTGTCGATATATTCTACATGTCACTAACATTCAAGGTAAATATTACATGTGCCAAACTAGCACGTTATTCAAGTCATTGTATTCAGTCGTCAGTATGTATGACTTTCATGGATCAAAATATGTTTCGTTGCCGACAAACTGAAAAAAACTCATCAACACATTTAAATTGAAAGTAGTATTTGCTTACTTTCCTTTTGAGGCACCAGAATTTTCTCTGTTTATCTGGCGTATCACAGAGTTGAGTATTTTATTATAGGAAAATGAGAAACAAATGGAATTGCATTTTAAAATATCTAAGCTCGCAGTTTTTAAAACTGCGATAAAAGCAAATTTTTAAAACATTCCATAAGATTGCATGGCTTATATAAACAATGCACATAAAGGAAATATTTACACTTACAAGCATGAACGTACATGCACGTATTTACAGTAAACATGTCAAAATGATGAATTAGATGTAAAAAAAAAAAAAAAAAAAATCAGGTTTACCAATTATCTATTAAATAAAAGCATAAATTTATATTACTCCTATTGGCTTCTTTAAAAGGCTATACTTATGCTTCCTATGAGGATATCCCTATATATTCATTTCAGGAATTTGTGAAGGGGGGGGGTGCATTTAATATTTTACCCACTTTTCACAACCTCTGCCTCTACCCATTTACACCCTATGTTTGTATACATAATATCTTTGGGAAATCTTCTTTATAGAATGTGATTGTTTCTAAAGCTCTAGTCATTCTAATCGCCATACTCAGACCTGCTTTTGCAATGAAATTCAAACAAGAAAAAAGAAGCTGCTATTTAAAGGTCACTCCCAATAGGTCGGGAGACTGGGGGCAACCTACCCCCTCCCCTTCCCGAAAGCTCTGGGGTAAATGGTGCAAAATCCTGCAATCTTATCATGTCCTGGCGCTTCTTTTTCACTTTCAAATTGTCTACTCAGGGGCTGATGCAGAAATCGCGGGGTTGGGGTGCGCAATTTTATGAGACAGGCGGGTGGGGGTGCCCGGAAGCTCCCGGATTTTACAGATATATAAAATATTATTTCTACATGAGTTTATTCAAAATCCTGATGTATACAGAGGTTGTGAATTGCCAATACCAGGGTGGCAAAATGAAACTAAAAAAAGCTGAGGCTAGAGACCAAATTTTTAACTCATTGGCGAAAATACTTAATTTTTGTACAACATTTCGAGTAAATTAATCTTAACTTTTTTTTTTAAGAATCGGTGTTCTGTTTGGAAAAGTATATCAACCAAATCAATAAGTTACAACATTTGAACTAGTTCCAAGTACCAACTACTTGTATCATGAATTATAAAACTGGACTATCTGCAAATATATGAATCACAACTAGTTAGCTCAGGTGGTACCGATGGACCCCTTGGCTCATAGCCTAATTACTGAACCCTATCCTATTGGAAAAAAATGTGTGAATTCAAATTTTGAAACGGTTTTGCTGGGACTATATTTTGTGGTGGAAGGATTGATTGATCAAAATGATTTAAATTTGAGTGAAATTACAGTTTCTGTTCCATCCTATCTTCTATCTTTCTACTCCTAAACGGGTAATCCCTTTGACCTGCATACCTGTTGATCAAACAACTTAAGTAACAGGGACACCCAGAAAGTAGGTGGTACCATCAGGTTCAGTCTGAAGAATGCACACACCAAAGGCGTACTGCTTACACCACATACAAGGCAGAAAGACCTGGACAGATTCACCAGTAAAAAAGTTTCATGATCCTATAGATTTCTCGAAAGATGTTTGGATCAGTTGCAAAAAAGGCAGACAGAATGTACTGATGGTAGATCAATTATCCCGAAAGCTGACAGATGGTTGTTTGTAAGAATGATCGTGATAGGACAGAAAAGATATCTCAGCATGAAATTTGTGTTGTGCTTTCCTCTGGGGTCACTGCCCTAATCATTCGCTGCACCTGATGGAAGTCTTCAAAAAACCAACAAAGCTGTTTGTGCCACTAGCCAACTCACTTCCTATTCAACCAGCAACCATAATCGATAATCGAGGTAAGTTTGGTTGCCAACAGCCTACGTTTGATGAAGTTCCTGGCCGTGTCTTATCGATTGCCATCAGTGAAGCATCAACAAGCACCAGCATGGATATTGTCTTTGACACATATCAGCCTATCAAGTACAATGCAAGGGCCAACAGGGGTAGGATTGCAGGACTACAGGAACAGAACATTGCACCTGGTCAAAGGATCAAGCAATGACGTAAATTCCCGGCACAAGAGGGTAACACGGTGAGCCTGGTCAAGAGTTCAGGAGTTGAGAAGCAAAATGTATCTGCAGAAGCTCAGTCGCATTTGTAAAGTCCTGTTTGTCACTTGTAAAGGGGAGTGCTACCAATTCCCAGCTATCAGATGTCGTGAGGTGCCTGAGCTAGAATGCGCCCAGGAGGAAGTTGATGGCTGTATCATGCATGTTGCTCATGCTGCTGAAGGTGGATATGAAGCTGTGATGAACAACTCAAATGTATTGAACTTCACCTTTATAGTGCTATCAAAGCACCAATGTACCAGAAGAGTAGATCAGTCATCCGCAATTTGCCTGTAGACATTGGCAAAGTTGCATCCTCTCTGGTATCTTATATTTGTGTTACTCGTCAAGGAATACATGCATACACTGGCTGCGATTCTGTCAGTTTTTACTTAGGAAAGGGAAAATAGGCAGCAATGAATATGTTGAAGTGAATTGAAGAGGTGCAGCAGGCTTTCTGTGACCTTGAAAAGGACTGGAAACTGTCACATGAACTATTCAAGAAAATAGAAAAGCTTATTTGTTAGCTGTACGCACCAAAGCAACCAACATCTGGAGCTCAGATACCAGTTGTTCTGCGAGAAAAGCGGATATGTTGAGTCGCCCTTGCTGTTTCCCTGCTAGAACTCCCTGCTGCAGCATGCCCACAAATCCAACTACTAAGCTGAATTATGGTGACACTGTCTTACAGGTGATTCACAGTCTCCTGATACAGCCCATAGTGGGTGGGAAATCAGGATGGTGAGGATGTTCTAGCTATAGACTAGAGCATCCAGCCAGCAACTGACGCCATTCTAGAGTTGTTTGCGTGAACAATTCCGAACCTGGTGACATCAAAAAATGTGTCTGCCTCGAGGATGGGTTAACATGTACATATATGACTGTGACAATCTACTACCTAGCGATGACACTGATGTGCCAAATTGATACTTGTGAATGAAGATCAGAGTGTTAATATAATGGTATTTGGTTTATCTCTTTGCATCCAAATGGTCGTTTAATGATTCACATATGAATCAACGTTGATATGAGTTTATAAAAGAATAAAATGATTTTCCTACAAGATATGTTTGTGAATAAGGAAAATAATACAGTAGTCGACATAATACTTAGTAATAAAGATCAAATTGCACGTTTAAGAGTTTTCTCTGGAAGTAAAGTCTATTGATACAATGTCTGAGACGATTTCCCTAGTCTGCATCAGTGATTCCATCAAAAAATGACGGTCTATGTTCTCTATGCTCGCATTCTAACGCAATACGAATGACATTGAATACCATGTGTTAACACAGCATCAGCTGTGTGTCACCAAATGTTTACATTTTCCAAGTCTAGGGGTATTGAAGCTATAAAAAATCATTGTTTGAATTAGTTAGCTCTACTGGCACCGATGAATCCCATTTTGGTGTCTAAGGTCATGGGCTAATAGATGTGTAATATATTTGCAACATTGGGATCAGTATTGAACCAGTAGATACTTAGTTATAGCACCCTGTGCTGTTGTGCCCAAAAGCTAAGGAGCTTACTTCCTAAAGCGAACATTTTATTAACATTTAGTAAATAACTTATGTTTGACCATACATATTAGATTTCCCCCACATTGCAAAACGTTAAGAACGCCATTCTGAGTTCTTTTTGAAGTTGTGCATGAAACGAAAATGGATACCCACAGGTCTTTCACATCTGTTTCGCACTTAGATATTATAGTGAAACTTGATATCAACGGCAAACTAACGACTTAACTTTGTGGCATACGGGATGATTACAGATTCTTCATCGTCAACTCCCCATATTTATGGAGCAACATTTCATTATCACCTGTACATGGTGTTTATGTCTCTCAAACTGATTCGATACGTAAGAGCATATTCTGCTAATGATCAATTTTTAAATCGAGGCAGGCTACTGACAAACAAGTTGAAGGTCCAGGGGTTTCAACAGTCTTGTTTAAAATCATGCTATGGTGCTATGATAGAAAATGTTCTCAAGTAAACACTTAAAATAGTTTTAAAAGATGACCAGCTTACTCCCTTTGTAAGGCAGAGTGTAATAACTGCGAATCGAATGCAAAACTTGAGTATGGTCTGCCTTAACATTTTAAAAATATTTGTTCTATTAAAAACAATTGGGGTACGAATGCCAAACACAATGCACAATGCAACACATGGAGCACACAGCAAGTGTTATAGATTACTATAAAGGCAAACATTTGTGTGTGGGTATTGCTATGCAGTTTTTATATGATATCTATATTTTTTGAATTTGTCTAGAGACATATATTTTATATGATGAACACACCGGAATGTGAACACAGGTAATATATTAAATATCCATTATTAACAAGACTTAAATAAAGAGATGCACAACTTTTAGCTTGATTTATTATTTATTTTAAGGTCTGTCAGATCTATCAATATTTAGTAACCGATTTCCCGCCTGCTTTTCTGATTGATTACTCAAGTACTGAGTCATAATCCAGAACACCTTTTCAAGTTAGAGACTTTCCTACATTGTCATGGTTTCAGGGAGTAAGGGTTGACGCTTTTATGTTAACCGTAATGCAAAAAGGTACTTATTTTCATCAAGGATGACTTAGACTTCCAGAATTAAATACCGGGCCACATACAAATAATACAAGACTTGTCTGTTGATGTGTTCGGTTTATATTCAAATATACCTTTAGACCTAGGAATCGAGACTGTGAAATATTGGATTGAGAAATATCCTGAACGTTCGATTTAATCAGGATTTTGTTTTAGAGGGATTGGAGATAATACTTCAAAACAACAGCTTTGCATTTGGACACAAACATTTTCTTCAAAGAAACGGTACCACAATGGGAACAAAAGTAGCACCGACATATGCAACATTAACCTTGGAATACCTAGAAGAAAATGTAATCAACAAATAATAACTCTACGGGAGAGGGGGATGCAAAACTACTAAAATCGAAATGGAAAATATTTGCTGAGTATTGTTTTATTTTATGGTTTGACGACATGTATAGATTAGCTATTTTTGGCAAATGACTCAACGAATTGAATCCTAATATCAAGTTTACAATGGAAATCAATGATATAAAATTACCTTCTCTGGACGTGCTAGTTATTAGAGAATATACTAAACTTTCAACGGATATCTACTACAAACCTACCAACACACACAAATGCCTACATTTTGAATCATGCCATCCACATCATACAAAAACTGCAATTCTCTACACTCTGGCTAGACGTTAATGCATAATAGTGAGTGATGTAAATACCCGAGATATTCGGTTGATGGAACTCAAATCCCACTTACAAACAAGAGGCCCATGGGCCACATCGCTCACCTGAGTCACCTTGGCCCATATCTGAAGACTGTCCATATATATTTGCATGTAAAACCTTGGTCCCTATTATGGACCAAACTACCCTTTGCAAACTTGAATCTACACTATGTCATAAGCTTTCAGGTAAATGTCAACTTCTTTGGCCCAATGGTTCTTTTAAAGCTTTTTTCTATATTTGTATGTAAAACTTTGACCCCCCCCCCACTTGTGGCCCCATCCTACCCCCCGGGGACCATGATTTGAACAAACTTGAATCTGCACTATGTCAGAAAGTTTTCTTGTAAATATCAGCTTTTCTGACTCAGTGGTTATTGAGAAAAAGATTTTAACTATATATTTGTATGTAAAACTTTGATCCCCCTTGTGGCCCCATCCTACCCCCGGAGCCCATGATTTGAACAAACTTGAATCTGCATTATGTCAGGAAGCTTTCATGTAAATATCAGCTTTTCTGGCTTAGTGGTTCTTGAGAAGAAGATTTTTAAAGTTTTTCCCTATATATTTGTGTGTAAAACTTTGATCCCCCCCCTTGGGGCCCCATCTTATCCGCGGGGGCCATGATTTGAACAAACTTGAATCTGCACTATGTCAGAAAGTTTTCATGTAAAAATCAGCTTTTCTGGCTCAGTGGTTCTTGAGAAGAAGATTTTTAAAGTGTTTCCCTATATATCTGTGTGTAAAACTTTGATCCCCCCTTGGGGCCCCATCTTATCCCCGGGGGCCATGATTTGTACAAACTTGAATCTGCACTATGTCAGGAAGCTTTCTTGTAAATCTCAGCTTTTCTGGCTTAGTGGTTCTTGAGAAGAAGATTTTTAAAGTTTTTCCCTATATATCTGTGTGTAAAACTTTGATCCCCCCTTGGGGCCCCATCTTATCCCCGGGGGCCATGATTTGTACAAACTTGAATCTGCACTATGTCAGGAAGCTTTCTTGTAAATCTCAGCTTTTCTGGCTTAGTGGTTCTTGAGAAGAAGATTTTAAAAGTTTTCCCCTATATATTTGTGTGTAAAACTTTGATCCCCCCCTTGGGGCCCAATCTTATCCCCGGGGGCCATGATTTGAACAAACTTGAATCTGCACTATGTCAGAAAGTTTTCATGTAAAAATCAGCTTTTCTGGCTCAGTGGTTCTTGAGAAGATTTTTCAAGATTTTTCCTATATATTTGTATGTAAAACTTTGATCCCCTATTGTGGCCCCATCCAACCCCAGGGGCCCATGATTTGAACAAACTTGAATCTGCATTATGTCAGGAAGCTTTCGTGTAAATTTCAGCTTTTCTGGCTTAGTGGTTCTTGAGAAGAAGATTTTTAAAGTTTTTCCCTATATATTTGTGTGTAAAACTTTGATCCCCCCCTTGGGGCCCCATCTTATCCCCGGGGGCCATGATTTGAACAAACTTGAATCTGCACTATGTCAGGACGTTTTCATGTAAAAATCAGCTTTTCTGACTCAGTGGTTCTTGAGAAGAAGATTTTTAAAGATTTTTCCTATATATTTGTGTGTAAAACTTTGATCCCCTATTGTGGCCCCATCCAACCCCAGGGGCCCATGATTTGAACAAACTTGAATTTGCACTATGTCAGGAAGCTTTCAGGTAAATTTCAGCTCTTCTGGCCCAGTGGTTCTTGAGAAGAAGATTTTTAAAGTTTTTCCCTATATATTTGTGTGTAAAACTTTGATCCCCCCTTGGGGCCCCATCTTATCCCCGGGGGCAATGATTTGTACAAACTTGAATCTGCACTATGTCAGGAAGCTTTCATGTAAATCTCAGCTTTTCTGGCTTAGTGGTTCTTGAGAAGAAGATTTTAAAAGTTTTCCCCTATATATTTGTGTGTAAAACTTTGATCCCCCCCTTGGGGCCCAATCTTATCCCCGGGGGCCATGATTTGAACAAACTTGAATCTGCACTATGTCAGAAAGTTTTCATGTAAAAATCAGCTTTTCTGGCTCAGTGGTTCTTGAGAAGATTTTTAAAGATTTTTCCTATACATTTGTATGTAAAACTTTAATCCCCTATTGTGGCCCCATCCAACCCCAGGGGCCCATGATTTGAACAAACTTGAATCTGCATTATGTCAGGAAGCTTTCATGTAAATCTCAGCTTTTCTGGCTTAGTGGTTCTTGAGAAGAAGATTTTAAAAGTTTTCCCCTATATATTTGTGTGTAAAACTTTGATCCCCCCCCTTGGGGCCCCATCTTATCCCCGGGGGCCATGATTTGAACAAACTTGAATCTGCACTATGTCAGAAAGTTTTCATGTAAAAATCAGCTTTTCTGGCTCAGTGGTTCTTGAGAAGATTTTTCAAGATTTTTCCTATACATTTGTATGTAAAACTTTAATCCCCTATTGTGGCCCCATCCAACCCCAGGGGCCCATGATTTGAACAAACTTGAATCTGCATTATGTCAGGAAGCTTTCATGTAAATCTCAGCTTTTCTGGCTTAGTGGTTCTTGAGAAGAAGATTTTAAAAGTTTTCCCCTATATATTTGTGTGTAAAACTTTGATCCCCCCCCCTTGGGGCCCCATCTTATCCCCGGGGGCCATGATTTGAACAAACTTGAATCTGCACTATGTCAGAAAGTTTTCATGTAAAAATCAGCTTTTCTGGCTCAGTGGTTCTTGAGAAGATTTTTCAAGATTTTTCCTATATATTTGTATGTAAAACTTTGATCCCCTATTGTGGCCCCATCCAACCCCAGGGGCCCATGATTTGAACAAACTTGAATCTGCATTATGTCAGGAAGCTTTCATGTAAATCTCAGCTTTTCTGGCTTAGTGGTTCTTGAGAAGAAGATTTTTAAAGTTTTTCCCTATATATTTGTGTGCAAAACTTTGATACCCCCTTGGGGCCCCATCCTATCCCCGGGGGCCATGATTTGAACAAACTTGAATCTGCACTATGTCAGGACGTTTTCATGTAAAAATCAGCTTTTCTGACTCAGTGGTTCTTGAGAAGAAGATTTTTAAAGATTTTTCCTATATATTTGTGTGTAAAACTTTGATCCCCTATTGTGGCCCCATCCAACCCCAGGGGCCCATGATTTGAACAAACTTGAATTTGCACTATGTCAGGAAGCTTTCAGGTAAATTTCAGCTCTTCTGGCCCAGTGGTTCTTGAGAAGAAGATTTTTAAAGTTTTTCCCTATATATTTGTGTGTAAAACTTTGATCCCCCTTGTGGCCCCATCCTACCACCGGGGGCCATGATTTGAACAAACTTGAATCTGCAATATGTCAGGAAGCTTTCAGGTAAATTTCAGCTCTTCTGGCCCAGTGGTTCTTGAGAAGAAGATTTTTAAATGACCCCACCCTATTTTTGCATTTTTGTGATTGTCTCCCCTTTGAAAGGGACATGGCCCTTCATTTGAACAAACTTGAAAGCCCTTCACCCAAGGATGCTTTTGGCCAAGTTAGGTTGAAATTGGCCCAGTGGTTCTGGAGAAGAAGTCGAAAATGTGAAAAGTTTACAGACAGACGGACAGACAGACAGACGGACGGACATACATTAGGTTATATATTGGGTACGTCAAGTCCAAGTCCTCTTGGATACTGCTAATTGGGTATGAAAAAAGTGTACATACGAGAGAGCATTT